>NC_138657.1:40355593-40955593 GCF_964273445.1 Streptopelia decaocto
AGTTGGGGTCAACTGTCCCAGCTGTGTCCCATTCCTAACTTCTTGCACACCCCCAGCCTACTTACTGGGGGGCCAGCATGAGAAACTGAGAAGACCTTAATGGTGCAAGCAATGTTCAGCAATAACTAAAGCATAGGTGTGTTATCAACACTGTTTTCATCACAGATCCAAAACACAGCATCACACTAACTGCTCTGAAGAAAGTTAACTCCATTGCAGACTCAGTATACACTCTCAGGCTTTGACTTTCAGGAATTCTGACATGCAAAGAGGGAGAATGTGTCCCCTCATGAGCTTCTCTTCCTTGCATGCAGTTTTTTTCCCTTGTTTTCCTTCTCGTGATGCTCTTCACCTCTCTCTTGCAGCACTCCCACTCACTGTCTCATGCTTCTTAATGCTGTTCAACACTCTTGCAGGCATGCTTTCTCTCTCTTTATTACTTCTTCTCTACCCCTCTTTTGTTCTTTACATCTCTTTCATGCTTCCCTCTCTGCCTTGTACATTCTCCCGTTGTCTTGGTCTTTTAATCTCTCACATGCTTTACCTCTTCCTGGCACGTGCTTTCCTTTTGTTTTGAGTATGCTCTAATGTGTTTCCTTTCACTTTCATGCACACATTTCCTCTTTCGTGCATAAAAAAACTCTCTCACATGTGTTTTCCCTCTTACTTATGGTTTCTCTCCTCCATGTCCTCAGTGTGCTTCTGCTCTTTCATATCCTTTTCCCCTCTAGTGCACTTGCTCTCTCAATCTTTCCTGCTTCTGCAGGCTTTTCTGCTCTCGTGCTTTTTTCTTACTGTGTGATTTTTTCCTGTCTCATGTACTTTTCCTAGCCCTTGCAATTTCCCTCTCCGTTTTACTCTCACCCTGTCATTCCTTCTCTTACTCTTTCCCTCATCTAAGTTTCTCAAACTTTATCACTTTCTCTTGCATATTTTTCTACTCTTGTGCTTGCACCTTTCCCTCCCCATGCTTTTTGTCTTGTGTGCTTTCTCCATCTCAAGTGTCTTTTTTATATCTCTCTTTCTTTTGCTTTCCTTCTCACACAAGCTTTCTCTCTTGTGCACATTCTGCTCTGTTACTCTTTTCTTGCTGCCCTCTTTCTCTTCCATATTTCTTGGAGTCTTGAGCTTTGGCTCTCTTCTGTGTGCATTGCCTCCCCCTCCCACTCATGTCTCTTCTTTGCCTACATTGCCCCTCTCTCATGGTTTCCCTCTGTATTGCATGCTTTCCTTATCTCATTCGTTCATGTTTTCCCTTGCTTGCTTTTTCTTGTGTGTTGTTTTCCTCTTTTGCATGCTATCCCTTTTGGGGGGGCATTTCCCACCTCTCCCTCAGATGCTTCTAGCCTCCCTTGCATATTTTTTTCTTCTCGCTGTCTTGTGCTTTTCCGTTCTCATCAATATGCTTTCTGTTTCTGTCTTCCCCCACCCCCTTCTCTCAGATACTTTCTCTGTCTTGCACATTTTTAGTTTTCTGTCTTGCCCATGTTCTTTGCCCAGTAAAGAGTACACCTATCCAAGCCATGAGCAGCCAGTTTCTCCAGGACAATGCTGGAGGAAACTGTGTCAAAGGCTTTCCTGAAGTCTAGGTAGACAACATCCACAGCCTTTCCTACATCCATTAAGCGAGTCACCTTGTCATAGAAGGAGATCAGGTTAGTCAAGCAGGACCTGCTTTTCATAAACCCATGTTGACTGGGCTTGATCGCTTGGTTATCCTGTATGTGCCTCATGATGGCAATCAGGATGATCTGTTCCATGACCTTTCCTGCCACCAAAGTCAGACTGATAGGCCTGTAATTCCCTGGATCCTCCTTCTGGCCCTTCTTGTAGATGGGTATCACATTTCCTAATCTTGCTCCATGTCTCACTCTCTCTCTGTTCCTGTCTCTGCCCTTTTCTCTCTCCCCTTTTCATCCTGCTTGTTCCTATATCTCACACCCTCCTCACACTCCCTTTCTTTTACTTCTTCTTTGCTTATTTTCTCTCTCTCACTTCTGCTTCATCACTCTACTTTCGCTCCCCCTCCTGCAGTCTAAGCTGTCTCTGCTCTTCTCTCCTGTTCATTCTCAATCTCTCCCTTTTCCTCACTATCACACTCATTCTTTCTCTCTCCTTTTCTCTCTTTCCCTATGTTTTGTTCAATAGGCAATGTCCACATTTTCCTCAGAGCTGTCATCTTAGGTTCCTTGGCCACTGAACATACTCAAACTGCAAAGTAACATCTGTAATTTTGTGAAAGTTGTATCCTTGTCTGTTTACTTTATTTGCTGTGCCAAGATTCCAATGGGATGAAGTTCAATAAGGCCAAGTGCCGGGTGCTGCACTTTGGTCACAACAACCCCCTGCAGCGCTACAGGCTGGGCACAGAGTGGCTGGAGAGCAGTCAGGCAGAAAGGGATCTGGGGGTACTAATTGACAGGAAGCTCAACATGAGCCATCAGTGTGCCCAGGTGGCCAAGAAGGCCAATGGTATCCTGTCCTGTATCAAAAATAGCGTGGTCAGCAGGACAAGGGAAGTGATCCTTCCCCTGTACTCTGCATTGGTGAGGCCACACCTGGAGTATTGTGTTCAGTTCTGGGCCCCTCAGTTCAGGAAAGACATTGAAGTGCTGGAGCGAGTCCAGAGAAGAGCAACAAGACTGGTGAAGGGACTTGAGCATAAGACCTATGGGGAGAGGCTGAGGGAGCTGGGGTTGTTTAGTCTAGAGAAGAGGAGGCTTAGAGGTGACCTCATCACTCTCTGTAACTACCTGAAGGGCAGTTCTAGCCAAGTGGGGATTGGTCTCTTCTCCCAGGCAGTTAGCAATAGGACAAGGGGGCATGGGCTTAAACTCTGCCAGGGAAAATTTAGGCTGGATATTAGAAAGAAATTCTTTCCAGAGAGAGTGGTCAGGCATTGGAATGGCCTGCCCAGGGAGGTGGTGGACTCACCGTCCCTGGAGGTTTTTAAACTGAGATTGGACATGGCGCTTAGTGCCATGATCTAATAAACGGACTAGAGTTGGACCAAGGGTTGGACTCGATGATCTCTGAGGTCTTTTCCAACCCAGTCGATTCTGTGATTCTGTGATTCTGTGATTAACATTACACTATCACCAAAGGCATGGCATAAAAAATCCTGTGCTGATTTTTCAGCATTCTCCTCAGCTGGACTCTGATGAGGGAGAGGGTCTGCAGCTAATACAGTGAGGTATCTTCCTAAAAGTCACATTGGTCTTGCACTTAATTTCTTGCGAAGGTGGAACAATTTTTTTGTAGCACTATAGTATATCAGGTTAGAAGGGACCACAAAAATGATCTAGTCCAACCTTTTTTGGCAAAAGCATGATCTACACAAGATGGCCCAGCACGCTACCCAGCTGAATCTCAGAAGTGTCCAGTGTTGGGGAATCTACTACTTCCCTGGGGAAATTATTCCAATAGCTGATTGTTCTCATTGTGAAAAATTTCCTTCTTTTGTCCAACTTGAGTCTCCCCGGAGGAACTTGTACCCATTACCCTTTGTCTTTCCCATGTAAAAAGGGAGTCTCCGTCTTCTTTGTGGCCACTGTTTCAGTACTGGAACATGGTGATAAGGCCTCCCCTAAGCCTTCTTTTCTCAAGGATGAAGAAACCCATTTCTCTCAGCCTTTCCTCACATGGTGGCTTCCCAGTCCTTTGATCGTTTGTGGGGCACTTCTTTGGAACCTCTCCAGCCTGCCCATATCTTTTTTGTGTAGCGGGGACCAAAGCTGAACACATATTCCAGGTGTGACCTGACAAGTGCTGAGTGTGATAATGACTTCTCTATGTGTGAAGAAAGTTGTGGGCAATATTCTGATACACTGCAGGAAGTATATACAGTGCAGTGAAGGTATTCTCTCCTCTTTCTCTCCAGTACTTTGGGTATTCCTTCCTCTTAATTCTGAAACAGAAATCTTCACATTGAAGCATAGTACCAACTTTATTTCTACAACTAGTAAGGGCTGCGTGATGATGCTGCTTCCTCAGAGATTTATATTACTGCTCAAGCAGGAGCAGAGCCATTCAGAGGGGCACTTCTGGAGAGAGGACCATATTTTTAGACTTTTGCTTACATACTTTATTGTAGAAATGTTTCTAGATGTAACCTGTACTTTTTGCTACTAATGGCCTTGCCTTACTGTTCTTACTTGCAGGATTTTTTCTTTTTCACCATTCATTTTCTGTCTGTCGCTGTCTGTGGCCAACATAATTGATTTCTTTGTTCTGGTAGCTCTGGATAAGGCCTATATGTGAGATACTGTCCTTTTGCATTTATCTAGGATTTTTTGTCTTCTCACATATTTTCTTGAAGTGCACAAGTTCTTCTCGAATGTGTATGTTATTGGAGCAGCAGGAGTAATTTGAGGAGAGAGCTGTTATTTTATTGAAGTCACAAGTTTAAAAATAGTTACTGTAATGGAAAAATACAAGAAAGAATTGACTCTGCCCTCAGTGCAGGAGAGCAAGCATTGCTTCACAGAACCATAGAATAGCTCAGGTTGGAAGTGACCTGGAAAGATCATCCAGTCCAACCTTTCATGGGAAAGGGCATTTTGAAGAGATCATCTAGCATCCTATCCAGTTGCATCTTGAACACCTCCGATAATGGGGACTCTACCACATCCCTGGCAAGGTTATTCCAGTGATTGCTTGTTCTCACTGTAAAAAATGTCTTTGTTATACTGAGATGAAACCTGCACTGGGGCAATTTGTACCTTCTCCATTCAGTACTTGGTGAAGAGAGAAGCTCCATCCTCTTTGTAGCCACCCTTTTAAGTGCTGGGATACTATGATGAAGTCTTTCTGAGGCTTGTCTTCTCCAGTCTTACCTTGTGGGGTGGGCTCTCCAGCCCTTTGATTATCTCTGGCCCTCCTTTGAACCCTCTGTGGTCTGTCCACGTCTTTTTTGAATTGTGGGGACCAGAACTGAACACAGTACTCCAGGTGTGGCCTGGCAAGCACTGAGTAGAGCGGGATGATCACATCTCTATGTCTGCTAGTAATGTTCCTGCAGATGCAACCCAGGACCTGATGACCTTTGTTACTGCAATGACACTCTGCTGACTCATGTTCAGCTTGTCCACCAGGATCCCTGGATCACTTTCAGCAAGGATGTTCCCTAAGCCACACAATTTGTAGCCTGTACTGAGTCTTTTAGTTATTCTGTCACAGGTGCAGGACTTTGCACATGTTGTTGTTAAACTTCATACAGTCCTTGCTGGCTCACTCTTCCAGCCTGTCCATGTCTCTCTGTAAGATGTCTTTCCCTTCTGACATGTCCACCTGACCCACCCAGTTTAGTGCCATCAGCAAACTTGGTGAGAGTGCTTTCAATCCTGTCATCCAGATCATTTATGAAGATGTTGAACAGCTTGGGGCCCAGTATCAATCGTCCCTGGGGGGCGCTACTTATAACAGGCTACCAGCCTGCTAAAAAACATGGATCACCACCCTCTGCATGTGGCCACCCATACTTAAATAATCTCCTACCCATTACTTAAATAACATGTGCCTTGCCTCTCTAGAAGTGCTTGGTGACACTGTCTACGTGTCCTGTTAGACCAGTATATTCTAAACTGGTAACTGTGAATTTAATTAAATAACATGGTAACAGCGTATTTTAAGTCTCTTGAGAGCCTGCCTGTCCAGAACAATTGTTGGATGCAATTTTTCTTTACACCTTTAGCTAAGATAATGAAGAAGAGCTATTTGTTTACAAAGATTAGCAGGAAAACCTTGAGATGCACCTTCACAGGAAATCAGGCTATATATTTTCTTGTTATTCCCTGCATGTATGATGCCGATGTAAAATCCTTCAGGCATTTTTCAACCTCAAGTCTTCAGAAGTGGTAAGTGGATTGTAGAAGAATACTTGCAGAAAATGCTGGTCTTTGAAATAATTATGATTTATGTTTTGCTTGTTAGGAATTTCAATTGTTTGGTTGTATCTTGTTGCTTTAATGTCTGGGCCAGTGTGAACAGGAATAGACTGATATAACTTTGTTTGTCTTCTTGGAGCTGAACAGAGTAACACGCACTGAGAACTGACCCGAACAGAACCTTACAGGAAAGCTTGAGGCAGTGATAACAGGCAGGAACAGTCACTGCAGATAGACCAGTATGGGCCACCACAGAAGTAGTGAGTAAAAACATATCAAGCAGAACACTTGGGATTTCATGCAAATTCTGTCTTTAAAGAATGACTGGAACTCCTCAGTAGCCATTGTAGCTTACGTGGACAAAGCTGGTTTCCTGAGTCAAAGATACCTACTGAAAAGGTACCTTCACTGTGGTGAAGAAATGTAGAGATTACAAGGCCATGTTGCCTCGGGTACAGTTCAGCTATTTCTTTGCCTGCAATATTGAAATAGACATGGATGTTTGAGCTTGTGAAGTGTTTTCTTGTTTGTTTTCTCGTGAAGCTGAAAAGCTCAGAGTTTCCAGTCCTTTGTAAGCTGATTGCCACAGGATCAGTGTTTGGGGAAATGGACACACACAGGGGATGATCTGGATCTAGTTGACATCTTTCCAATTAGGTTGGCAACATTTTTAGAAGCCTTTTACTAAAGGTACAGTTGATTTCTTGCCCTAAGCAGTTAAATGATGATGGCAGCTATTCACAGTGGCTGTCCAGACTTTCTGGCCCAATGCAAGCATAACTGGATTCCTACTTGAAATCTAATATAAATCTTTGTTAGCTAACCAATTTAGAGAGTTCCTCTAGAACTCTTTTCAGGGGCCAAGCCTGACTGAAGAAGGGAATAAGGACATCTAAAACTTAATCAATATATGCCCTGTGTTTTAGACAGAGCTCTGTTCTAAGCAGGTTAGCTAGTAGTGGATGCCAGTGAGAGGAGTTATCGCTTCTGGGTGACTGATACTACTACTTCTCTTGAGAGGAAGGTCCTAGCACAACTGATAAAGGCAGCAGTGAAAACAGGCAAAACAGTTGATATGATCCTGTTTTTCCAGCTCTTGCTGCCAAAATTAGAAGAATTTAAGTTTTAGGTCTTAACAGCCTTTTACAGCTAAGTCTTTCTGAGAACCTGCTAAACACCATACTAGTCCACACATACTGCTCTCCACTGTAATTTACTGTCACAGGCACTTGATCTTGCTCAGTTAGTTGTAGTTTTTCCACCTTTCTTACTGGGAAGGGAGAGACACAAGAAAATCAATGGTCATCCCCAAGTTCCTTAATTTCCATGGCTGTAGAATATATTTGACAAAAGTAGCTTGCTGGCAACTGCCTTTTTTGATATCTGTACATTGATAGGGTTTGGCATCAAAAATTTTGAATCTATTTAATTAATTTTGTTCTGATTGAGTCTATACCAGAGTTGATAATGTAAATTTCCAAAGTACTCTTGGTTCCCTTGGATCTGCTAAAAATATAAAGAGCTTCTCCATGACAAAGCCACATTGTGTACTGTAATCTAAAAGAGCACTGTAAGAATTGCACTAGGTGAGAGTAGGGCATGTGGGAGAGACATAACAAATCTGTTCTTGCTGCTAAACTAATTGATATTTGCTTAGGCTGGAGGGATTTCTTGCAGATTGCAGATACTCTGTCACTGACATTTGGAGGGCTATCAGGTTTGGTTTTGACTGTAACCGTTAATTAGTATATACAGGACAGATTAATGAAGCACCAACTATTTTTCAGAGAGCACTAAACAGAAACATCTTACAAACTGAAACTGCAGAAAGCCTAGGGAAAAAAAGTGCCACTGATACAGTAAAAAATGATAATACAGTAAAAACTGTCTTCAAATGTGCACATTCAGTATCCCCAAAAGAGATATCTAGGCAATGGTATTCAGCTAGAAAAGAGGAGATAGAGGGGCAAAAATGCAGGAGGATAACTTTCATTGAAAAGATTCAGCACATTTCAGACTAAAACCTTCCAGACATGACCCCTCTCCCCCAGTCCCAGAAAAATTACATTTCTGGGGTATTCCTTATTAATATGCTTGCTCATTTCGAAAATACTTATTTAAATTTGATGGATTAGAACATGGGTTGGAACAGCATAAAGCGGTGTATTTTTAAATTATTTGTGGAAGCATTTGTAGGGCTGTCTGTGGAGAGTTTTGCTCAGTTTTGAAACTACACAATTTGTGCCACCATCTGCTAAGAATTCTGTGTAACTGGGAGACATGCTTTTTTTCTTTCATGTTTCTGGCATTGTAGTTTTTTCGTTTTAAACACTTTGTATTACCCATTGTAATAGCACCTCAAAGGTGGATTCAGAGGTGAAAGATTTTACAAAACATTGGCAATTAGGATTTAGGAGATCAAAAGAAGTAGAAAATCTATTAATAGCACAATTTTGTGGCCATATTTTTCTACATAATAAATATTCAATTAAAAGAGAAGATTTTTGAAAGCCAGTATGGGCTCTAAACTGTACTTAATGTTTGCAGTCTAAATATGGCACGTTCAGTGATGTGAATCTGTAGTGTTCTTTGCTTCTGAAGTCTCTGAAGGCATTGTTTTTTCTGGATCTAGAAATCTTCAGCATCAATCTTGCATGAAGTTTGGATATGCTTTGTCATCTTTAACACACTTGGATTTCTCATTAGAGTCCCGTCTTCCTTCCCTCTGAACCCCCCCACAAGCTACTTTGCTAAATGAGCTCAGTATTAGAGGCTGGGTGCTGATATTTTTACTCCTGCATTATGCAGAGTGTTGGGCTGGCTCTGTCAGAACATGGAGGTTGTGTTTACAGTTTACATCCCTCTATGCTCTTCTCTGTTAAATAAGACAAGGCATTAACTTCTGCAGAGACAGTTCAGTATGGAGTAGTTACAGGTTGATGCTTTTAAGATGTGTCCTGTAATCTGTTGTTTTCACTGAAGCAGCATTTGAGAGGTTGCAAGGTTATTCATTACTGCCTGATCCAGCTCGTAAACGGTAGGATACACAAGTGGCACGCCACAGCCAGCTTTCTGTGCTCTCCTAGAGATTTCTTTTGCAATAATTTGGGAACCAGCTGAACTACCTGGATTGTCTTGGTCACGTTATCAGCAGCAGCTGATAACTGGTAACTGACAGCTGGCCACTGTGTTCCTGGTGGCATGGCAGAGCCCTGTACCCTGCTGTCACTCTGTGTGTGTAGAATTAGCAGAAGGAGTGCACAAAGCCGTTGTTCTTACCTATTTGGCAAACTGGTTGCCCAGAAGAAGCTAGAAGAAAGAATGGTGCTGTGCTCAAAGAACTGTGTCATTGCCTTAGCATCAGAACGGCTGAGTAGATCTAACTGCTTGTGCTGAGTCATTCCAGTGCTGTTTCTGCAACAGCCTGCATGTGAACTGTTACACCAGCTCCAAAATAAACCAAATTATCCTGCTATTTGACCTCATTAACAGTTTAACTTTGTGGATACGGTGTACTTCTGTTGCCTTCTCTAAATTGCACCACTGTGAAGCTGTCCAAGAATTTCCTCTGCAGGTAGGTGTCTATGTTTTGTTGAGAGATGAGGCCAGTGCTGAGGCGCAGAACTGACTTTACAACCCTTGAGGTTGTAAGGAAGGTATGCAATTACGACATCGGACACACAGGGAATAAATTCACCTAAGATGTGTGTATTTTACAGTAGTTGTGACCTTGGTTAAATACAGTAAAGTGTTACATATTCATGAAAGTTTTTAGGAACACCTATACATATTCGTAACCTGTCCCCGAGAAGGCAGTTCTTGTTACAATGAGTTCCAGGAGGCCATTTCCTTTCCATAGTCTGCACCTCCAGCTCCTCCTGGTTGCAGCTGCACAGTGATCGTGAACCCGGGTCCTGTTTCTCTGTACACGATCACCTTTGGTCCAGTGTGATGAGTTGGTTAGGTCTCAGACTGCTGAGTTGGTTAAAACTGGCGTATCTCCTGTCCTGTGCCCAAGTTTCTGTTATCTAGTGCACCCAAGGATTCACCAAGGATGCACCCAAGGATTATTATCTTTGCAAGGCATCAGTGAAGTCCTGTTTTTCGTACAATAAAGTTACACAAAACTAAGCAAGGCTAGGCAATAATGATGTAGGTTAAAGGGTTAGCTCTCTAAGTGTCTTTAGTGATGTGAGGTAGGGTTAGTTCTTTAAGTGTCAAGTGTTAGTTTTTTAAGTGTTAATTAGTTAATTGTCAATTCCCTGTATCAGTGTTGGGACCTTTAGGAAGTAAAGGTATTATAGAAACAGAAAACAGTTCATTGTTTTTACTATATCAGAATACAGAAAGAATTGTACCATTTATTTATTGACTTGGGATTGCTTTGCTAGTGATCATAATGTGAAAATACAGAGTTTAAATATTACTAGTAAAGATTACTGTGTACTCTCATTCCAGTATAAAATGCAAGTATCTAAAACATTATGTCTAGCTAAGTTTGGGGCAAAGAAGTGAACAGAGATTTTTATTGAAAATAATATTCCAGCCATTTTCTTAATATTTAATAAAGTAGCCATTTATACATTTTTTTAACACCATGGATTTACAATTAGGAGCCTTCTCATAATAGGGTACTAAATGTGTTGTTAGGTGAGCACTAACTAGGGAAAAAATAAGAACAAATTTAAATTTAAAATGTATGGCTCTTGGAAGACCTGGATATGTAAGTTTGTGGACACTATCACTTCTCTGTTTTAGCATTACCTTGAAAATCCTATCACTGAGCTTAATGAATGTGATAGCCACAACCACTGCTAGCCTTCATCTAGCTGGTCTTTCAAGTGCATTTTTTTTCTCTAGAAAATGTTTTAAAAATTGCCTGTTTGCCCATCTGACTCATAAAATATTTCTTCTGTTTATTCAATTGTATCATCCATCTACTACAAATACTATTTTTACTTATATCAGCATGAAAACAGCTAAGAGTGAACTGCAGTTTGTTTAATCCTTGTCAACAAAATCAGTTATTAAACATACAGCTGGTTATTTACACAAGCTCACTGAAGACTAAGTTATGCAGAAGCAGGAAGCAGCCTAGTTTGCTCCCAGGTCACTGTTTCCTTAGCTAAGCAGCAAGGGAAATTGTTTTCTGTGGACTGAATTTGTGTTTTGCAATCATTCACACTTGCTGTTGTTATTTGATTTTTCAGCTCTGCTTTTGTGACCTCACTCTGAAAGCCTTGGGAAATTTTTTCTAGACTTTGATGGAAAACAAGACTGTATCCTAATTATTTTGATTTACATAATAAGTTATTTAATGCTTTATATAAAATACTGCATTCTGTAGCTTACTTAGTCATAAGTGACTAATTTACATCTCACAGAAGTGCTCGTCATCTGAAATTTTTATTACTTGGAACAAGATTAGAATTAAAAACTGGGAGGAGCAGAACAGATTCTCAGATCAGGATTTTAGTGTAAATCGCTTCTGCTTTTTGTCAGTGTGTTCTTTTGGGAACTGATGATGTAAAATATTTTGATGCTGAGAGGGGAATGTTCTGCTTATTATTCCAGTGAAATAGCTTTATTCCTTCATTTTGTCTGAAAAGGTAAGCATCTGAATTTGGTGTGAATAAATCTCTGCAGATGTGGTTTGGGGAACGTGGACATGTGCCAACCCAGCATCATTGCTGTGAGTTGGCACCTCAGGGGAGGGAAAACAATCCAAGTACAGAAAACCCTTTCACTTCCATTTTCATCTGACTCCTGTCACCCACCAGAATTCCTCAGTGTGGCAGATTCAGGCTGTGTAGGTTACATGTGGGGCATACATTTCTTTCAATACAGTGGGCCCAGCTGAACTATACTGCTGTGACAGGAATGCAACATATTGCTCATGTAAGCCTAAGAACAAGGTATTCTCTGGAGATTCTTATGTTAGCTAGCTTTGCAAAGTTTTCTAATAGCACAATTTTTATGTAGCTTTGTACAGTGTTACTGGCTATGGGCAGCACTGTACTCTGGCAAGTTTTATGCACTTTTCCAGGGGAACAGACTCCAGCTGATTATCCTTGTGCAGGCTGGGCAGATTCGTGAAGAGCACTGAAGTCTTTCTTCTCTGCCTCCAGATTCTGTGGAATGGCACTGGAAGGCCAACGAGAGACAGAGCTATCTTGAAAGTACTTAATGGAGATTTTAATAATTGGAACAAAGTATATTAAAGCACAGAACCTTTTAAGTGTTAGGTGAACTGAGGTGCCGTTAGTTCGGTCACAGTTGCTGTGCTCACACTTACCATGCTTGCATGTTATAGGAGACGTAGAGGTAACAAGGACAAGCTCTATTATTTATATCATTGCCTCAATCAGTTTTCTAACACAAAGTGGAGATCCGCGAGTATTCATTGTGCTGTGAAATAATACTAAAGAGTGGAGGAACTCTGATGTCTTCACTAAGTTTGCCTGAGAATTAACTCCTCTGTTTTTGTTACCAGGAATTCAGTGGCAGTGAGTCATGGCTCTTTCTGCTATGCTCTAATGCGTTCGATTCCAGTTGCCATCTACATTGTTTTGGTAACAGGCCTGCGTTACCACCTGTTCATATGGAGCGTCTTCTCACCAAAACTGCTTTATGAGGGAGTGCATGTGTTCATCACAACAGCAATCTGCCTGTTCTTCACAGCCATGGATCAGAACCACTCTCACAAAGTACAAGATTGAAAATAAGTGTGCAATATGCAGTTCTGCATTGCACTGTCCAGTATATCACAGGAGTGGAAGAAGGAAAATAATGACTTTAAATTGTTGTGCAGAATTTGAAGAGTATCCTTGTTTATTTCAGTCGAGATCAGGATTTGAAGAGCCTGTTCTGTTCTAAAACTGAGTTTGCTTTAAAAATGTTGAATTGAAATAAACTTTTTTTAATTAATAGCTTTTTTTCTATAGCTGTCATTATAACACTCTCTAAATAACGGAATGGCAATGCTACATTATTTGAATTTTTTAAAATGTATGTCTTAATATAAATACAGACCAGTGCCTCACGGGCACTGAAAAAAATCTTTTGGACATACAATTATTTCACCTTCTTAGACTACAGAATCCTAAGCATATGCAGGATTTCTTGGTGCTGTTCACAAAATATTACATTCATTAGTCTTGGAGGGTTTGTTTGTTTTGTTTCTAGGATGTGCATTTAAATTATTATTGAATTATTGTAAAATATCCCAGGTAAGAGATTTTGTTGTAATGAATCTTCTATGGAGTCCATTCACTGCTAAAGTGTTGTGTTTCTTTTTATTAATGTATGAATGTTAAATCAGGTTGGTGCCATCTGCTATGAGCCACGAATAAGAGAATACTTTAATGGGACAAGTTACCAGCAGAATAAAAGGTATATTTGCGTCACCTTCCCCGTAGAGACCTGTCTAGCCACCTCACTTGAGTGTGCTATAAATAAAACATAATAATGTTGTTTTCCTTGCTTCTGTCAAGAAAATATACATTCATTACAATCCTGACTATTAGTATTCTTGATGTGTGTTATTTGCCTCATATTTTCATCCACGTTAGCAGCCAATAGGTGTTAATCTAAATGTATTAAAGGTGTAGAGGAAGAGAATTGTACAGGGAACTTTATAAAGCTGAAAATAAAAAGCTTTAAAGCCCTGTGTAGCTGACAGTGTGTTTTCTAGGATCACTGATACACCTTCCATGTTTCAGGTAGAGCAAATGTGAGCTTTTAGTTTTCTCTACATTAATAATAGGCCATCTTGACCACTAGTAATTTTTTTCAACTGTAAAACCAGAAAATTTTCAGTAATTGGCCATATATTGCTGTTCACCCAAATAATAGACTACTGGATCTTAATGTCATTCACTGTGACCTGTTGGAAGTTTGAAAATTAAATATTTTAAATGTTTTTCTCTGCAAACTATGGAATATTTAAAATAGTTTGTGCATCTTGTACACATTTACCATTTTCATCATTCTCAGTATTTTTCTAGTTATCTGTTGCCTAGCAACCATATGGGGGTTATCAGTATCTTCTCTGTTGGCTCACTTGGTTAATTCCTAAACAATGCTCCCTAACCTTCATACAGAGTATGTTTATAAAAGATTTGACTCAGAGACAGGGTGCTAATAAAGAGACAGAAGGGGTGGAGGGGAAGTTGCTTCTAAGGTACAGAATCCCGAAACAATTTGGGGTGACATTCACAAGATCTTTTATTCCTTCCTTCTGATATTTTTGCTTCTAGTGTATCTCTTAGACATTTTATCAAATAGTGGAATCTCAACTCTTGTGTGCGTATTAAGGCTGCATTTCTTCAGATTACTTAGTTAAGTAATCATAGAGCCCCCTTTGTCCTCTGAAGTTGAAAGATGTCCATGCTGAATCCAAGAGAAAAAATAAATGCCTTGGAAAAACTCTGTCATTCAGGTCTTCAAGTCCAGGAAAGGAAGGAAGAAGGAGAGACTTAGACTGCACCTCTGTCTTGAGTTAACACATAAGTTTGGGTGATAGCACAGGAAGACATGGTGCTTTCAACTTCAGAATGGTTGTTTCAATTATTTTTCACCCTTTCTCCTTGGGTACAGGCAAATTAACTCAGTTGGTTCTTGCCCCAGGCAAACAGACTTGCACTGGGAATTATGTAAAAATTATTGTATTTTAAATCAACACAAAGTTTTGGCAATCGATCTGAAGCTACAGAGAAAGCAGATGCCTGAATGCAAATTCTCATCTTGCTACATAGCTGCTCCCCTTCCCTCCATATCCCATCTCTTTTTGTGATGTTCAGCATGTCCCAAACCCACAGACAGGAAACAAATGATGTGGGAAGCAGGAATAGTATATGGGATGGTTTCTACCTTTCTGAGCATACCAGTTTCTTCTGTCCAAGTCCTCTGTTGTCCCTGCTCGGATGTGGTATCAGCCTGGGCTGCAGCTTCCTCAGGAGTACTGTGTGCACAGGCACAGACTCCTCCTTAAATATGTTCTGATCAGGCATCTTGTGCACTTCTCCATTTGGATGAAGTCCTGACACACAGTAAGATTTTTCAATCAATGTCTTTCACTGCTGGTCAGAGACAGGTTTAGCCAGTTACAGTGGTCTATAGCTTCCTCAACAAAATATCACCTTTGTTCAGTGTGGCTTACTGACACTCAAAACTTGTAACAGATGTCCAGTATGGTCCTAGTAATCCAGAGTGTTATGAAACTTGAGCCAAGAAGAGAATCTTGTAAATTAATTCAGGTTTAAGGAAAAAAAAAACTTCATATTTTTCCTAGGCTTTGCATAAGAAAGTAGAACATCTGCACGGTGTGCCCCAGCCTTTGCAACAGGCAGTGAATGCATGCTAAGCCACTGCTGCGTGGTGCTGTCCGTGAAGGTCAGGGCAATTTTTTTGAATTTGTCACATAAGAGATTTGCAAATCGAACAGGATTTATCTCCACAAGTGCACAGTCACAGGAGGAGGGGCCACAGATGCAAGTCGCCATGAAGGAATTCCTCTGAAAAATCAAGGTTTCCTTGAGTGCTTTAGCAGCACAGGGAGGTGGAGGAAACTATGGTCTCACTGATCAGTGGGACAGGAGAGAGAGCTGTCTGATATCATTGTAGTCTGCTCACTCTCTCTGTGAAAGGCTGTCACTGGCTGTCACTGTTTATGAGGGCAGCATTGCACTGTCTTCCAGAAGTGTAAGGAGGGTCTGGGGAATGACAGCCATCAGCCTCTCTTTGGTCTCCAGGTAGATGGTGGAGAGGGAGACTATTTTCCCAGATGTGGATGGAGCAGAAATAACCCAGAGGGATTTACCATGACAACTTGTGCCTAGCCCATTGGTGCCTGATTGCCTTTTTTGAAGAGATTACAGACTCTCTGGAGAAGGGAAGAGCTCTGGATGTTGGACAACTTGACTTTAGTAAGGCCTTCAGTATAGTGTACTTGCCCAAGTGATGAGCCATGGATCACTGGGCTCTGAGGGTTGACTTCAGTGGCCTGAGGTCGCACTGATTGGCTGGTGAGCGGTGGTGTCCCTAGGAGGCGATGCTAGGGCAAGGCAATTTAAGGTTTTTCTTAAGCTGGATGAGGGGATGGCAAGACCAAAGAAAGTCTGGAAATGGTGCCAAAATTGGAGAGCGCTGCATATCCTGGATGGGAGGGTGACCCTTTGGAGGGACATTAGCAGGCTGGAGAAATGAGCTGCTGGGAACATGGAGTACAACCTTTTTCCCCTCCATTGGTCTTTTCCTAAGTATTGTATGTCTTACACATTCCAACAGTGCCTTTAAAAATGTCTTGTAAGTTTTACAGAAGGCTCAAATTACAGAATCACACAGAATGGCTAGGGTTGGAAGGTACATCTGGAGATCATCTAGTCCAACCCACCTGCTAAATCTGGTTCACCTAGAGCAGGTAGCAAAGGAATGTGTCCAGACAGGTCTTGAATGTCTCCAGAGGAGAAGACTTCACAATCTCTCTGGGCAGCCTGTTCCAGTGCCCTGCCACCCTCAAAGTGAAGAAGTTTCTCCTCATATTCAGATGGAACATCCTGTGCTTCAGTCTGTGCCCATTGCCCCTCATACTATGGTTGGGCACCACTGAAAAAAGTCTGGTCCCATCATCTTGACATCCACCCTTCAGATATTTCTAAACATTGATAAGATCCCCTCTCAGCCTTCTCTTCTCCAGGCTGAACAGACCCATCTCTCTCAGTCTCTCCTCACAAGAAAGGTGCTCCGGACACCTAATCATCTCTGTAGCCTGCCACTGAACTACCTTCAGTAGTTACTTGTCCTTCTTAAACTGGGGAGCCCAGAACTGGACACAATACTCCAGATGTGGCCTCACCAGGGCAGAGTAGAGGGGAAGGATAATCTCCCTCGACCTGCTGATCATACTCTTCCTAATGCACCCCAGGATAGCATTGACCTTCTTGGCCACAAGGGCACATTGCTGACTCATGGTCAACCTGTTGTACACCAGGAGTCCCAGGTCCTTATTGGAAAAGCTGCTTTCCAGCAGGTCAACCCCTAAGTTCTACTGCTGCCTGGGGTTATTCCTCCCCAGGTGCAGGACCCTGCTTTTGTTGAACTTCATCAGATTCTTCTAGCCTCTAGCCTTCTAGTCCTCTAGCCTTTCCAGGGCTCCCTGAATGGCAGCACAGCCTTCTGGTGTGTCAGCCCTTCCTCCCAGTTTGGTATCATCAGCAAACCAGCTGAGGGTCCGCTCATTCTCTTCATCCAGGTCATTGATGAACAGGTTGAACAGGACTGGACCTAACACTGGCCCCTGCGGAACCCCACTAACTACAGGCCTCCAACCAGACTCTGCACCATTGATCACAACCCTCTGATCCCTGCCATCTAACCAGTTCATGATCCATCTCACTGTGCATTCATCCAGCCCACACTTTTTGAGCTTGCCTATGAGGAGGTTGTGAGGGACAGTGTCCAAAGCCTGTTTAAGTCAAGGTAGACATGGTCCACTGCTTTTTCTTCGTCTACCCAGCCAGTCATACCATCACAGAAGGCTATAAGGTTGGTCAACATGTTTTCTCTTTGGTGAACCCTGGCGGACTACTCTTGATAACCTTATTTTCCTCCACATGCTTCGAGCTGACATGCAGAATGAGCTGTTCTATCACCTTTCCAGGGATGGAGGTGAGGCTGACTGGCCTGTAGTTTCCTGGGTTGTCCTTATTGCCCTTTTTGAAGATTGGAATGACACTGACTTTCTTCCTGTCCTCAGGCACCTCTCCTGTTCTCCAAGACCCTTCAAATATGATAGAGAGCGGCTTGGCAATGACATCTGCCAACTCTCTCAGCACTCACGGGTGCATCCCATTGGGGCCCATGGATTTGTGGATGTCCAGTTTATGTAGATGATCTCTACCCTATTCTTCCTTAACTAAGGGAAAGTCTTCCTTTTGCCTGATTTTGTGTTCTGTCTTTAGGGTCTGGGATACTTGAGGGCTGGTCTCAGCAGTAAAGACAGAAACAAAGAAGGCATTCAGTAATGCTGCCTTATCTGTATCCTCTGTCACCAGAGCACCCTCCTCATTCAGCAGCGGACCTATATTCTCCCTAACCTTCCTTTTGCTGCTGATGTACTTGAAAGAGCCTTTCTTGTTATCTTTGACATCTCTGGCCAGGTTTGCTTCCAAGTGGAGCTTGGCCTTCCTCACTGCATACTCTAACATCTTCCTTATATTTCTCCCAGGTGGTCTGTCCCTTTTTCCACATTACATAAACATCCTTCTTCCACCTGAGTTTTGACCAGAGTTCCTTATTCATCCATGCTGGCCTCTTAATCCCTTTACTTGATTTCTTGCTCATAGGGATGCATTGGTCTTAGGCTTGGAGGAAGTGTTGTTTGAATACTAGCCAGCTCTCTTGGACCCCCTACCTTCTAGAGCCCTATCCCATGGGATTCTTTCAAGAAGGACTTTGAAAAGGCCAAAGTTTGCCCTGCTGAAGTCAGTGGTTTTGTCCTACTTATTTTCCTCCTTCCTCCACACAGGATCCTGAACTCCACCATCTCGTGGTCACTGCAGCCAAGGCTGCCCCCAACCACAAAATCTCCACGCAGTTCTTCTTGGTTTGTTAGGACAAGGTCCGGTAGCATGCCTCTTCTTGTTGGCTCCTCCACCATCTGTGTCAAAAAGTTGTCACCAATGACCTGTAGGAAGCTCCTGGACTGTGCATGCTGAGCTGTGTTGTCCACCCATCAGATGTCAGGATGATTGAAGTCTTTCACAAGAACCAGGGTTTGTGATTGTGAGGCTACTTCCAGCTGTCTGTAGAAAGCCTCATCAACTTCCTCCTCTTGATCAGGTGGCTTGTACTAAACACCCACAGCAATATACCCTTTGTTAGCTTGTCACTTAATTTTTACCCATAGGGATTCAACTCGCTCAGCATCCCCCCCTAGGCAGAGTTCAGGACATACAAGTTGCTCTCTCACGAAAAGTGCAATTCCTTCACCTCGACTTGCTGGCCTGTCTTCCCTGAAAAGTACATAGCCTTCTGTGACAACATTCCAGTCACATGAGCTGTCCCACCATGCCTTTGTAATAGCAATGACATCATGGTCTTGTGAACATGCGTAGATCTCCAATTCTTACTGTTTATTCCCCATGCTATGCACATTGGTGTATAGACACTTCAGAGAAGTACTAAAGCATGTGGGTTTCTCATGAGACGTGCAGAAAGATCTGCCACAGTCATGTGTACCCTTCAGGTGGTTGGCCCTTTGGTTTTCATCCTGGGAGGTGGCTAAGGAATTTTTGTCACTGCTCTGATTGGTCTGGCATGTTTCCCAGTTTGATGTGATTGCATCACACGCACCACGTCACACCCTACCCTCCAAGCTCATCAGTTTAGAGCCTGCTTCTCCTCACCCCTCTATGCTTGCTCTCTCATCCCATGGCATGTCACAGGCTGTTCCCCGTGCATCTCATAATGAGTCCTGTGCCCTTCAGTCTGCAAGGTCTTCCAGGAAAGGAGTTCCTTTGGGTAACTGATCCTGGTGGGCTTTACTCTAGTGACAGTTGTCTAATTGCTTAGGAAGTTATTAGATTATCACCTAAATAAATTACTATAAATTACTGATTAAGGAATAAGGTTAATAGAGGTCCTCAGTATGTCCTTGTTCATTTGACCCTCGTCAGACCTTTGTGTTAGTCTTTAATCACCTAAGTTCCCAGTCATTAGTGCCTTGTTTTGGCCTGGGGATAAGAAAGTGTCAGGGAGCCCTTTTCACTGCAGTCAGCTCCCAGGATGGAGGACATAGAGATGATAGAGGTAGACTCCTCTCAGAAGGGCACAGAGACAGCCCATAGGCAACAGGCACAAGCTGCAGTAGGGGATATTGCCAGGAGACTTTCCTCCTCTGGATGTTTACTTTCCAGGATGGGCCCAGGACTTTGACCCTTGGAGATCTTCCCACCTGGAGAAACCCCATTTAATTGGCCCTGCTGTGAGCTAGGGTTGTATTGGATGAGCTCCAGAGGTCTCTTCTACCCAACATTTTTCAAGGATTCTGTGGATTTATTACGTTTAAAGTTGATTCTGACTTTATTTTACTGTCTGTTTCACATGCTTTGTAAATTATTTCATTTGGTAAGATGCACAGGTGACTTAATTTCTGAAGTTGTTTCTTCTGGCTTCAGGCTGAGAACTAGGCCTTTGAACATTAATGCCTGACAGAGGACATCATAGGTTTATTCCAAAGGACCTGTTGTGTCCCAACATTTGATAAAAAGCTTGGGTTGCTATGAGGAGTAGCCCTGGTCTTTCAACAACTGTCTCTCTATCTCAGTGTCATACCACTGTGCTCCCCACTGGTGGAGTGTAGAGGACACATTTTCATCATGACACTAGCTTAGGGTGTAACTCAAGCTCAATCCATAGCTCAAAGTACACCCTTTTTACATTATGATGTTGTCATCTTAAGAATGAGGCTGCTAGCCACTAGAGATGGGCTTCAGCATAACACTTAGTCTCAAGAAAGACTATATATGGTAAAACTTTGATCACCTATGCCTTTGATCACCTATGCCTTTTTTATGCCTTGATTTTACCACTGCAGTGTGTTATATTTGGTGATGTCTACTGCAAAGGCCACTGGTGATGCAGAACGTGACACAGCACTGCTGCCACAGCAGAAGTGCACCCAGTTCTGCATGGTTTGTGTATTGGTCACCAGCAGGAAGAAAAGAGGTACAAAACTCTCAAAAGCCTCTGCGGCTGTTACCCTGAGAAGTGGTTGTATCTGGTGAAATAGGAGGACTTGTGATGAACTTTTTCTGACATGAAAAATGAAAGCTGCTCAACAAGCCCTGTCTTTGGAGGCTGTAGGACTTCCCAGTGGGTCAAAATAGCCCTACCTGGTCACAAGCTTTTGCCAAAGTGCAAAAGCTGTTTGTATGGCATAGTGTCCTGAAAAAGCTGAGCCTGCAGTCCCAGAGATGGCGCTGGGGAGCGGCGTAGTGCCTGCAGTTATTTAGGCTTGCTGGTTTGGCACAAATTTGTCATCATTTGTGTACAGCAGTTGCTGATCAGAGTTAGTCTGTAAATCCTTTGGGTGGCTGGGCGCAAGATCAAATTCAAGAAAAGCTGCTGCTGAATCATATCTAGGGCCATGGGAATCAACATCTTATCCTCTAAAAGTGGGCTTTTTTAAAGTGACAAACAGGTCCACTGGCCCCAGTTCTGTCTCAGTCCTTGAACATAGTACTTCCTACAGCCAGCTGTAGACTCCCAGAGGTGTTTGACTGGTGAGAAATGCGGGGCATGGACACAGGAGGGAAGTTTTGGGGCAGTATTTGCATATGTTGTGGGTGGCTTTTTAAGAAATGCTTAAAAAAGAACTAACGCAACTGGTGCAGCTCAGAACAGCAGTTTAGGAGTGGGTGGACAGCCTCTTGCAATTTGGCTGCCCATGAACTCTCCGTGCACATCACTGCTCAGGACTTTCAGCAGTAGTACTGAAAGCCTTGTTCCTCCACAAAAGCCATGCTGGAGGTGCCTTGTTGATGTCCTTGGTCTTCCCCTTTTGAACTGGGACACAGGAGACAGCTGCTGAGAAAATACAGAGGCCTGTTAGAGAGGACTGTCAAAACTGGAGATGCAGTTATGGCTGGGTTTTTGTTGTCTGCAGATCTGTCAGTGACATGTTTGTGGAGATGTGAACACGTCCTTTCTGCTGTAGGTGTTGACAGAAGGTGTCCAGCATTTCCTGTTTGATGTTGTTAGGCAGTATGCTGCAGCACAGAAATCCTAGGGTTCCCTCCTGGTTTCCCACAGACTTACTGGGCTAGCCTGTGGAGGTATGTTGCAGGAGGTCAACCGCTGAGGAGACCACAGCACAGTACTTCAGGTAGGCACTTGCACCAAGATGTCTGCATATGATAAATCCTTTGGTGAACAGCAGCATGGGACCTAGCTTTGGTTTACAAAGCATAGCTTGATGTGTGAAGCCTGTTAAAGATTAATATGTGTAGAACCATTCTTCTTCCTGTGTTTGGCCTCCTAGAAGCAGCCCCTGTGAGGTGATTAGGATCTCCACAATCTTCAGGTCTGGGTGCACGGAGGGGAGACTGGGGAAGTCCTGTGAGGGCACTGGGGCTCCTTCACAAGGCTTTCAGCAGAACTGAGGTGATCCCCAGATGGGATGATGGGATGATCACTTCAAAGAAGGTGGCAGTATGGTGAGGGAGGTACAGGAGTGAAACAAAATAAAGGTTACTGGATGCAACTGGAAGTTTCCTGTTGTGGGATAGTTTCTGCAGGGTGGGCAGGGTCAGGGGAGAGTGCTGTAAACCCCATACCATTTTAACATATGCAGTATCTCTGATCAAGCCAAAATTAAGCCATTTTATGAAAACCCCAGGGAAAAATGAACCAAAACAAAACAAACACAAAATCAAGCAAAATCAAGACAGTTGTCTGGCTGTGAGCAATAGTTCATGTACACATGAAGTCACAATAGCTGACTTCTAGTATGCTTTCATCTCAACATCCTATTCAGGGAAAGAGTTTTAGCAGGAGGGGAGAAATGGGACATAAGGAAACAAAATGTATGTGAACCTATCCCTACTGCTGACCTGTTTCAACCAAACCTGGAGCAAAGCAGAGGTCTTAGGGTAACCTGATTTCCTGTATCTCTCTACTAAGCATCAGCAATGTGTCATGGACAAAGATCTCAGGGCAGTCAGGAACTGGTGTCCAGTCCACATAAAAGCAGCTGTCTAACCAATCCATACAGGTATGCTTTGGGCAAAGGGTGGACATCAAAATCAGGCTTTACTAGTTCCCCTGGTCCCGGAACAACTTTCTTTAAATGCATTCCTCCTTATTCACTTCAGAGAGAATTAGTTGGAGTCACCTGGAGAATGTGCCTCAAGGGTAAAATTTTACTGGACTTTTGATGTAGACTTCTTGGGTCAGACCATGGTCAACACCTGCAGCTCTGCCTTAGCATCCTTGTAGTGGAATCTGGACAGCTGTTGCCTGTTTTGGCTTCTCAGTACAAGTGCAGGGTAGAAATGAGACACCCTTTCCATTCTTCTCTGCATTGCTGCATCTGTCACTGTATGTGACACCTTCTGCACTGGACCCTCACCTCAACAGAAAGGAAGCCATAAATGCCACACACCCTGCCTGGGACTTGGACTGTGAATTGGGGGTGAAAGCCTTTTCCCCTTCTCAGAGTGTTGTGGGGATATGCCTGAGGGCTGTCTGCTACCAGAAGGGACACACATTATTCTCCTAGCTTGCAAATCAGCAGAGAGACACAATTAAAGGCAGGTCAGTCTTTCCTACTGTAACCCCTGGAAAACTCTTCTGTAGAGCCTGCTGACTTGCCCTAGGGTGAATTTTGCAGAGCCAACATGATGATACTAAAAGTATACCATGTGCTACACCACGCTAGCAGACATATATAGGACAAAGAAGCTATTTAAAGCCTGAAATTCTGATGACAAATACTAGATGATTAGCAAAGTAATTTTACTCCATTTGCAACAAATGTGCTCATTTGCATGAAGAGTGCAGTGAACGTAGATTAGCTGAAACAAAAGCACAGAGACTGGGCAGTTTTCATCTTTGATGTTAAGATTATAATTAGTTCGTATTTTTCTATGAGATGGTTTGAAAATGTCTTAGCGGAATTCAGAGCAAGTAACTTCTTCGGAAGTGTTCCACCTGCTGTTGGATGCTTAACTCAAATTGCTGGATTCTTTTCATGAGATCAATTAGATTTTCTTACATTCTTACA
Organism: Streptopelia decaocto; assembly: GCF_964273445.1. NCBI lineage: Eukaryota > Metazoa > Chordata > Aves > Columbiformes > Columbidae > Streptopelia > Streptopelia decaocto. The sequence goes on from NC_138657.1 coordinate 40,379,264, forward strand.
CGTGACATGCCCCAAAAAACCCTCTAAATATACTGTTTGTCTGAAATGAGCTTTTTAATGTTATTTCTTAATGGCCTTGCTCCATTCCCAGTGAAATCAAGGGAGTTTTGCTCATACTGCCAAGAGAGCCCTAACTTGAAAATCATTTCCAGTTCCCATCACTGAAATCTTTTGCTTGCCTGATGCTGTATTGTTTAAAATGTCTTAAGTACTCTTAGAAAATAAAGGCCAAATCAGTTTAATTCTGCATTTGAAATGTCAGTGTCATGCTGCTTTTATGTAGGCATATGCATATTGAGTATTATTTTCTGAGTGTAATTGCCTTAAGTGCTGTTGATCATGCAAAGGGGATGATGCATTCTCTGACTCAAGGGTCTGAGAATCAAAGATCCAAATCCTGCAAATGCTTAAGCATGTGGAGAAAGCCCTCTCAAAGGATGACACAGTCATCCAGCTACCCTTGTGTTCAAGGCTGGAGTCCGCATTTAGCAGGCTGAAACAAGCAGAGGCACACAGCATCTTATCCCTGAGCACTACTTGTTGTTGGAGAGGCTTGGCAGGAGAGAAGGAGAAGGAGTGGTGAGGATAGGTGCGGGTACCAGAAGAGTAGTGTGGATGGAGTGTTTAGAATTAGATGAAGTAGTCAGATGGGGCATAGAAAACATCAGGAAGACAAATGCACAGAGGAAAAAGAAAGGAAGACTGAAAAATGTGTGAATCTGGGGTCAGGCAGTGATCCTCCAACTTACTGGTAGTAACATGAAAATTTAGGTTGAAATCTGCTTTCAAGGTGTTTGTAGTGGATTCGTTGTGACTACCTTCATTCCACTCTGTTCCTGAATTGAAATACTGAAAAAATAAAGGGGAATTTGGAAAGACAGAATGAACAGTCCTGGAAAATGAGACAGTCTGAAGATCAGTAGTATTTGTAAGAGTTGCCAAATCAAACTGCCTGCTTTTACTGAGCACTGTCCCTCTCCATTTTGAGGAACATTGTTCTACATTGCATGATTGCTCATGAGCAGCATCCCACATTACAAACTTAGGGTGCTGAGAACTCATGATCCTGAGTGTTTTGTGTTGCCTGTTAATCTTTAGCACCGTGTGCTGACTAGCCAACACTTCATGAGATCCTGTTATGGTCACCCTTGGAGCTACAGATGTGTTCATAGCACTGTGTATTCATGTAGGGGAGGTAGTACAAGACAGACATGGACCTTTTGGAGAGGATCCAGAGGAGAGCCACAAAAATGATCAGCGGGATAGAATACCTCTCTTGTGAGGAAAGGCTGAGCTGGGGTTGTTCAATCTGGAGAAGAGAAGGCTCCAGGGACACCTAATTGCAGCTTTTCAGTACTTACAATGGGCCTATAGAAAGAAGGAGACACACATTTTAGCAGGGCCTGCTGTGATAGGACAAGGAGTAATAGTTTTAAGTGAAAAGAGGGGAGATTCAGGCTAGACATAAGGAAGAAATTTTTTACAATGTGGGTGGTGAGACACTGGAACAGGTTGCCCAGAGAGATGGTAGTTGCCCCATCCCTGGAAACATTGAAGGCCAGGCTGGACAGGACTTTGAGCAACTTTATCTAGTAGAAGATGTCCCTGCTCATCGCAGGGTGGTTGGACTAGATGACCTTTGAAGGTCCCTTCCAACCCAAAATATTCTGTGGTTCCTTAATTGTATGGAAAATCAAGGAAGGCTGAGAAAGCTGTAAATGTGTGTACAAATATCCATAGACATTACACCCTGAGCATTGCTAGAATTGATAGTACAGAACAATTTCCTTTTTTATGCCTGAATGTTTTACAAAACATTCATTTGAAGGCTCTTACTTCACTGAGTTGCATGCTCACTGAAGGTAAAAATCTGAGGAAAGTTTATCCCACAGCTTGTGAATGAAGGAGGGAAACTTGTTTGAGAAGGACCAAGGCCCAAGTCTTGCAAGTGGCTGGGAATTTCTTTGCTTTAAAGAGAGAGAGTATTGCTCGTGAAATAAAAAACACAGCAATCTGTGAAGAGATGCTATATCTGGGGAATCCCTTCTTTACTGGATATGCCACCTTTTGGGAATATGTAAGATCACTGCAAGCTGGAGACAGCATGTGTATCACAGTATCACACAGTATGTTTGGGATTGGAAGGGACCTCAGAAGATCATCTAGTCCAATCCCCCTGCCAGAGCAGGAACGCCTAGATGATGTTACACAGGAACATGTCCAGGCGGGTTTTGAATGTCTCCAGAGAAGGAGACTCCACAACCTCCCTGGGCAGCCTGTTCCAGTGCTCTGTCACCCTCACTGAGAAAAAGTTTCTTCTCAAATTTAAGTGGAACCTCTTGTGTTCCAGCTTGGTCCTATTACCCCTTTTCCTATCGTTGTTTGCCACCGAGAAGAGCCTGGCTCCATCCTCATGGCACTCACCTTTTATATATTTATAGACAATAATAAGGTCTCCCCTTAGCCTCTTCTTCTCCTAACTAAAGAGACCCAGCTCCCTCAGCCTTTCTTCATAAGGGAGGTGCTCCACTCCCTTAATCATCTTTGTTGCCCTACGCTGGACCCTCTCCAGCAGTTCCCTGTCCTTCTTGAACTGAGGGGCCCAGAACTGGACACAATATTCCAGATGGGGTCTCACCAGGGCGGAGTAGAGGGGAAGGAGGACCTCTCTCGATCTACTAAGCACTCCCCTTGTAATACATCCCAGGATGCCATTGGCCTTCCTGGCCACAAGGGCACAGTGCTGGCTCATGGTCATCCTGTTGTCCACCAGGACCCCCAGGTCCCTTTCCCCTACACTGCTCTCTAATAGGTCATTCCCCAGCTTATACTGGAACCTGGGGTTGTTCCTGCCCAGATGCAATACTCTACTCTTTCCCTTGTTAAATTTAATCAGGTTATTCCCCACCCAACTCTCCAGCCTGTTCAGGTCCCGCTGGATGGCAGCACAGCCTTCTGGTGTGTCAGCCACTCCTCCCAGCTTAGTGTCATCAGCAAACTTGCTGACAGTACGCTCAAATCCTTTGTCTAAATCATTAATGAATATATTGAATAATATTTGCCCCAGTACTGACCCCTGAGGCACTCCACTAGATACTGGCCTCCAACTAGACTCCGCACCATTGACTACCACTCCCTGGCTTCTCTCCTTAAGCCAGTTTGCAATCCACCTCACTACTCTGTTGTCCAGACCACACCTCCTCAATTTAGCAACTAGGATGCTATGGGAGACTATGTCAAATGCTTTGCTGAAGTGAAGGTAGACGACATTCACTGCTCTGCCATCATCCATCCACCTTGTTACATTCTCATAAAAGGCTATGAGCTTGGTCAAGCGTGACTTACCCTTGGTAAAGCCATGCTGACTGCCCCTAATAACCCTCTTATCCTTGATATGCCTTGAGATGGCACCAAGGATAAGCCGTTCCATTACTTTCCCAGGGACGGAGGTGGTGAGGCTGACCGGTCTATAATTGCCCGGGTCCTCCTTCTTGCCCTTTTTGAAGACTGGAGTGACATTTGCTTTCCTTCAATCCTCGGGCACCTCTCCCGTTTCCCAAGACTTGGCAAAGATGGAGAGTGGTCCAGCAATGACTTCAGCCAGCTCCCTCAGCACCTGCAGGCGCATTTCATCTGGACCCCTGGGTTTATGGATGTCCAGACTACTTAATTGCTCCCTAACCCAGTCCTCATCGATTAAAGCAAACTCCTCCATTGACCTGGCTTCATCCGGGGTCTCAGGGGTACAGGGCTCCCCAGGACAGCCTCTGGCAGAGTAGACAGAGACAAAGAAGGCATTCAGTAATTCTGCCTTCTCTGTATCTTCTGCCACCAGGGCACCCACCCCATTCATCAGTGGGCCTACATTGCCTCTGGTATTACTTTTATCTGCTATGTATTTGAAAAAGCTCTTTTTGCTGTCCTTGACCCCTTTTGCCAGGTTTAATTCTAAGGAGGCCTTGGCTATCCCAGCTGCCTTCCTACATCCTCTAACAGCAGCCTTATATTCCTCCCCAGTGGCCAGCCCCTGCTTCCATGACCTGTAAACTATCCTCTTCTGCTTGAGCTTGCCCAACAGGTCCCTATTCAACCACGCAGGCCTCCTGGGTCCCTTCCTTGACTTCCTACATGTGGGGATGCTCTGATCCTGAGCGCAGAAGAAGCAGTCCCTGAATGCCACCCAGCTATCTTGTGCCCCTTTTCCTTCAAGCAGTCTTGCCCATGGGATTTCCCCCAGCAATTGCTTGAAAAGGCCAAAGTTAGCCCTCCTAAAGTCCAGGGTTGAAATTCTACTTATTGCCCTGGTCCTACCACACAAGATGCTGAACTCCACCATGTCGCGGTCACTGCAACCCAGGCAGCCCTCAACGTTTACCGCTTCAACCAGACCCTCCTTGTTAGTGAGGATGAGATCGAGCAGCGCTCCTCTTCTGGTCAGCTCCTCCACCATTTGCATGAGAAAGTGATCATCAGTCCACTGGAGGAACCTCCTGGACTGTGGCTGGCTGGCTGAAGGGTCCTTCCAACAAACATCAGGGAAGTTAAAATCACCCACCACAACCAGGGCCTGAGACTGTGAGGCCACTCTCAGCTGCCCAGAGGAGGCCTCATCAACTTCCTCAGCCTGATCCGGTGGCCTGTAATAGACACCCACAACAGTATCACCCCTGCCAGCCTGCCCCTTAATTCTGACCCATACACTCTCAACTCACTTCTCATCTGCTCCTTGGCAGAATTTAGTACATTGTAGCTCCTCCCTCACATAGAGAGCAACTCCACCACCACGCCTGGGGGGCCTGTCTTTCCTGAAAAGGACATAGCCATCCATGACCACATTCCAGTCATGTGAGCTGTCCCACCATGTTTTTGTAATTGCCACTAGATCATTACCTATTTCTTTGACATCCCTTCTACCTTCCAGGCAACTTCTACTCTCTCTTGCTATATATAGTGCTCACAAGCCAGCTTGTGGTAATGCCACTATCATGTGCTTCTTTAAGTGCACATCTCAAAATTTTGTCCATGCCTTTTTTGTGTATGTTTGTCCATCTCCTGCATTTCACATAGCTATGGTGAAAGAAACGCAGCTAGGTTTAAAGAAGAGGGAGAGCTGTTTTAGGCAGTAGTATTTTTCCTCTTCCTCCATGGGCCAACTGCTTACTGCCTTCTTTGTATGTACACACATGAGGTGTGGGTGGAGTGTCTGGGATCCTGTGCCATTAAGTAAAACAACAGAGATCACACATCCCGTTCTGCACACTTCCTCATAACTGCTGCCTGTTGCGTGAGACAACACATTGACAGGCTTCCCTTGGTCAGCTAGGTGGGTAACCATGTCATAGAAAGAAATTAAGTTTATTAAGCAGGACTTTCCCCTCATGAACCTGTGCTGGCTGGGATCAATGACTGCATTGTCATTCAGATGTTTTTCAATAACTCCCAGAACAATCTTCTCCCTGATTTTGCCAGGCACAGAAGTGAGATTGACAGACCTGTAGTTGCCAGGGTCATCCCTGTTGCCCTTCTTGTAGACTGGGACAACATTTGCCAGCTTCCAGTCATCCAGGACCTCTCCAGATTCCCAGGAGCACTGAAAAATCACAGAGAGAGGTCTCGCTATGGTGTCAGCCAGCTCTTTAAGCACCCTTGGATGAATCCCATCAGGCCCCATCGACCATTGGTAAAGGCAGAGGAGGAAGCCAAAGGAAAACGTGTGCAACCTTCCAGAAACCCTGACTTCTGATGTGTGGCTTTCTGCAAGGGCTTGTGGTAGAAGTCCACTTGCTTCACTGCAGATCAGTTTGACAAAGCCCTGGAAGTATCTCCTTCCTAGCTGACATGTAGGATGGAATGGCTCTGCAATATCTGCAGCTTTGTGGGCAGTTTTTGACTGGTGTCCTTTGAGACTGGTGTCCTTTGAGATAAGGCTCAGCAGTCCCATCCATATTTGTGAATGTCCATGTTCATGTAAGTGTCCAGACAGAACTGATTTCTCTGGTGTGTCTCTTTCTCTGGTGAGTGAGAGATGACATTTCAATGGTTCCTTCCAACAGCCGAAGTCTTTCTTGACCTCAAGACCAAGCACTTTCATGACCTCAAACAGAATTTCTGAAAAAAAGGCAAAAACGTCTCTCAGCTGTGTAGAGTGACTAGGGTTATGTCTGGTCCAGTTGGAAAGCCCAAAATAAAATCAATACAGAATTACAATGGGCCTGTGGCCTGTTAAGAACAGAGTTATCTGAAGGTGTGCAGAGACCTCCAGTGCCTAATCTAGCAGGGAGGGTGCTCCTGGGCATGCTGATCTCTGGACTGCAGCAAATGAGAGCAAGAAGGCAGTCAAAGAGGTGCTGACAGGTAAACAGGCAGCTCACTGGTCCCCCCAGGGGTGACAAAGGATGAGACTTCCCAACTGAAATGGCAGATGGAGAGCTCTTATTTTCTCTGGGTGGCTTCTGCTGTATAGAAAGCCACCACTATTTTCCTGGATGTGTAACTGCTGGTTTGGGAGATCTTATTTTTCAGCATGTGAAGTTTTGACACGACTGGGTTGTGAGGGAAGAGAGAAAAACCCCATAACTATGATGCTGGGCATTAACAATGTCTGGAGGTCAGTGTTGCTTCTGTCTCACAATAATCTGTCCCAGGAGCCTCACGTAACACTGCACAATTCAGCTTGAATGTGGCAGGCAGGTCATGGAAACCTCTGAGCTCCTTGGTGAGAAGGCCACCCTCAGCAGACAGAGATTGCTGAGGTCAGGTTTTGGTGCTTATACAGAGGCAGCCAACCTGCAGCCACACTGCAGCCACATGAGAGTGAGCAGCTGCAGCATCTGCTGGAGTGGGGTATGAAACTCAACCTTGGGTCAGTTAGGTGTCTCCACAAGCTGATTTCAGTGGGTTTTCACCATGTCCTTGAAAGCAGGTACATGCCTACACACATTGCTGAATTGGGGTCCCAGCCCCTGGCCTCCTGTCTTACAAAGGCTGCTTCAGGGTCTGAGCAGCTGGAACAACCTGCACAGAGCCCATGCTGAGATGTCTTCTGGTGAACCAAACAACAAACCAAAAACCAGTGCTTATGTTTGGTTGTCTGATATCTGCTGCCACTTGAGATAGTTTGGCAACAGTGATCAGAAATAATTAATTTGGGATTTGCAGGCTGTTGAATGTTTTTCCTCAGGCAACTTTCTGTTGAGCTTGTGGACTCCAGGGATTAGCTGCTATTTAAAGCAGCACTGTATGTACTTCTGTGATGGCTTGTGTCCAGCTGAGCTGTCTGTCCAGCTGAGCTGGAGGAAGAAGTGATATGTGTGGGTGCAAGCCTGCAATTCAGTGCTCTGCTGCTCTGCCTTGGCTCTTCCATGCCTGGTGGGATTGATCTTGCTGATTTTCTAGCATCAAGGTGTAGGCCTTCAAATCTTACTGTCTGCTGGGCTCTGCTCTCTGACAGCTGATGTTGCACTGGAGACCTGTGTAGCCTCAACCTCTCCAGGAAGGGACTATTTGTTTGATACCCACTTATTTGGGGCTAAAGGAGCTGTTATTCCCTGATTGCTTTTTGACATGGGCAATTAAATCTGCTGCTTCCACTTGAAGAATTCATTCTCTGCCCCAGGGGGGCAAATCTTCAGAACAAACTATGAAAAAGGGGCAGAGATGTTTGGGAAGTGGTGCAGGGACATGGCGAGCTGCTGTGTGAGGGGAACTGCTCCCCAAACTGTTCAGAACAGTAGCATTGCCCATGGCCAGACACCTGGACATGCTGTGCAGGGGCTGCCGTCTCCCTGGCCCAGCCCAGGAGCACCATGGGCAGCAGAGCCCACAGTGGCAGCACATCCAAAGAGGTTGTGCCACGTTTTCCTGCAATCCTGAGCATTTAACTACATGATACCTTTCATACCCAGATATCCATAAATTTTTGTGACAGACTCTTTGACTTGGGTGGGCAGAGTGAGGACAACTGGAGTTACAGAAGGCTGTGGCAAGCTTCCAGCTTGGAGTCTGGAAGCTACCCGCTGAAAGGCACATACTTAAAAACTCATGTGGAAGCTGACATCTGCAGCTTGACTTTCAGAGAATATGACTTTTCCCAACGGCTTTAGTGGCAACTGCTTGGAAATGAAACAATAGAACTACTGAACAGATTTGTCATCTGTCTATGTGACATCAAGCTTTCACCTTCTTTTTATGTCCAGGCCCATGTTTTCCTCCTTTTTTACTATAATGAAGCTTTTGCATGCTTTGCAGTGGGAATTTAAGGGTGGAGTTGGGATGAAAAGAAGTATCTTGAGCTGCAAATGCGCTTTTCTGGGATGCTGCCACCCAGTAGGAGGTCTGTGAGATCCATGAAGAAGGCTGTGTTCAACCACGGTAGGCCAGAAACTGCACTGGCAGCAGCCTGACCAACAATCCTGAGTTCAGAAGCTATAGCTCCATTTCCCCCAGCAGCTGCTGGAGTGAGTCTTGTAGTAATTCATGGATATACTAATTCTTTGGCCTTATCTGTAAGGTGTGGTTTAAAACCATTATATGTTTTTTAAATGTTTAGAGAAAAATGAACACTCAGCCCACACCTTCCTATTTTCAAACTAGGAATTTTCAACTGGACAGAAGTATAGATCCATGACAAGAAGAGATGGCAGCTAGAACTCTCTTGATCACTGATTTTGCATTTGCAAGTTACTATAGAAAACTTTTCAATCCAGAAATATTTTAGCTGGCACTTGTTTAAATTGGATCCTCCTAAAATAGCATGTTATTTTAGAAGCTTTTTCTGCCTTGAGCTTCTTAGTACCTATTAGGAAATACTAAGTGTGTGTTCACTATGTAAAAAGAATAATGGAGATCTCAAAGTAATCAGTTCTTTGTGGAATGCTTAAAGTCCTAACATATTTTGAAGTGATTATTTCCAAATTAAGATATCTAGAGTTGGAAGTGATCATAATGTGACTTCCATGGTTGAATGACATAGAGTAAGAAATAGAGCTGGCAGTGTCTATACATTCTGAATTAGGATTAACTTTATGTGCTCACTCTCTCAGCCTATTGCTATAGCATTATTAATATCCATACATACATAATCGATTTTAAAGCTGTTCACTCTAACAGTCAGTTTTTGTAGGAATTTTGCCCACATTGCCATTTTAGATGGAGAGACTTGTGCCAGAGAAAGCCACGTGACCAGCATGTGCAGAGGTGAACTTCTGTCAGGCATGACTTTGGCCATCCTGCTGCCCCTTGGGAGTCTCATGATTTTGGGAGGATTAATATTTGCCTCTCTCTGAAAACCCAGGGAGCTTGGGGGTCCCCAGATGATCTGAGGCAGGAGCTCCAGGTAGTGACTGCAGTAACACCTCCATGCTTTGAGATGTCTGCAGTCATGAGGAGGTGGCAATTGCATGACCCTGTGGAAAGCAGCATGGTGACACTGATTTTCTGCCTTCCCCCACAGTGAGGCCATGGTGCAGAGACAATGGTGGCAGGAGGACAGACCTGTAAGTCAGACCAGCGTGGTAAGATGAGCTGAAGTGGTGTTGGGAGGTAGTTGTGTTACAGGCTGGAGCAACAGCAGTTTGGTAATGTATTTTTGCAAGCTTTGTGGGGCTATTCTGAAAAGAAAGAAGTACCACAGGGCAGGGACAGCCCGTAGGAACGCATTTTCCCTGCTAAGTCCCAGGACCAGCCCTGAAGCACTGCGTGCAGCACCCAGCGTAGACCTTCTTCTGTTCATGTGTGCACATCCCTGTTCCTGGCACTTTTTCTGTAATGTCCGTTCATAAAGAAGCTAATTACCCTCCCCTCCCAAAAAAAAAAGACAGAAAAAAAGTTTGGCTTAAGCCACAGCATGGTAAAAATTTCATGCACTTTCTTTTTGCTTGTCCCACTGCTTGGAGCCAATGGTTTAGGTATATCTCTCTCTAACTGCACACTCCTGAAGGGCAGAGGTTTCTGTCCAATACTTCGGCTGCTGCAGCTCTTTCTAAGTCCACCTGATTACCAAAGTTGTTGTACTTAGACAAAGAATTAAACACAAACACACATCACACCTGCATGCACACATGCACACACAATTTGACAGCTCTACACGGCTATTCATGCAAAAACCAAAACATGTCTGCTCTGCATTTATTCTAAAAAATGAGCCCTGGTCTACCGAATTAACGGTTTCTCTTCACAATGCAATGTGCTAACAGATACGCTGTTATAAATGAAGAGTAACGTCTGCACTTGGGGTTTTCTCCATACACAAAATTGCCTTGGCCCTCAAGCTCTTTTGTGTTGTGTTCAGTGACCCGCAAGAGTGTCTCCATGTTTATTAAAGGAAATACTAGATTTTTCAGAGTGTCTTGAGTAATAGTGAAGCCTAACAGTTTCTGGTATGTGTTAAAATACTTTTCTAGTTTGAGAGGGTCATACAGCAGACATTTGTTAATGAACAAAAGCAGTGCTTACTGTCAAACTGAAGCCCTTTGTGTTCATGCCTTATCTGGCCCATGTTAAATGGACCTTGAGAGGGTGTTTAAATACACCCCTGTGGAACTTTTAATCAAAATGTCTTCTAACTAAAAAGACACTAAACAAGTGTCTAAAAAATGTTTCCCAATGCCATTCCTGCCCCAATACCTGCAAGCATTTTGGGCTCACGCTTGTGCTAAGCACAATTTCTAAACCTGTAGTAACTGCTGAAATGGGTACCCTGGAGAAAATGCATAACACGGAAGTGAGACAGTAACTGGATTTAAGCCCTTCAGGGAAAGTTGTCTGGGATCTGCACCTGCAAAGTGGGAGCTTTAGCCCCGGTTGTGATCATAAAGTGGTCATTTTTTCAACACCCCTTGATGAGCCAGGTGGCTCAGGCCAGCTGTCTAAGCACAGCTTCACTGACATGGAAGCCCCCTCCTGTTCCTCTTGGCAGGATGTGAGTATGGACAAAATCCTCAGTATGGGGCAAACCCTTTTACGCATTAAATTCACAAACAGTTGGAAATGCCTTGAAGGTTTGTTCCAGCAGTTGGGCACAGAGAGGGAATCCACCTTGTCCTCCTCCCAGTCTTCAAGGGGCCACCCTGACCTTCACAGCAGTGATTGTGGTGTTGCTGCAGATGGATGCTGGGTGAAGGAATGGCACAGGTTTAGAGACCAGCAGCCTGCCACCTTGGTCAGATCCTGGTTGCCCCAGATGCTCAATATGCTGGCCATGATGCCATAAGCGGGAGCTGGGGAACACTGTGTCCTTGTGTGGATGTCATCACTGACACAATTATTTGAAATCGCTGGCCTGTGTCACTGCTCAGTGAATGGCACAACAGACATCGCAAGGGGACAAGAGCCTGTATCCTACTGGCAGTGCTGGTCCTCTGTGGTGGTGAGGCCCACGGCCACAGCATGCTGCTCACCTTTCTCACTTTTGGCTTTCACTAAACAGGGTGCAGTGCTGGGGGCTGAAGTCCTGCTCTGCCCTGGGGAGACTGTCTCCTCCAGGAGGTTCTTCTGGCCAGTTCAGCATATTTCAGCCTACCACAACACGGGTTTGCTGGTCACATCCTCCCAGGACCCCCTCTCAGAGTGACAGCTAGTGGGGCAAAGCTTGCTGACATGGCCTGGGATGAGTGCCAACTCGTCACCCATTGCTGGATAAATTTCCCCTTGTTGTTATGAAGAGAGGGAATCCTGCTGTCCACTGTAACGAGCCAGATAACTGGGGGTCACACTGCTGGATTGGACAGAGGCATTAGGAGGGCATAAAAAAAGTTACAATACAAAGGTTGTAGTAACCACAGATGGGAAAATGAAATAATGACTGTGATAGGTCACTTCTCTATGAAATAACACAGAACACATTTGAGCTGGGTGCAGACAAACCATTTGGACAAACAAAGGTCGTTCAGCTGGCAGTGAAAAATGCAGTCCATATTCAGTGTGACAGAGCTTATCCTGGACATTTGCATGGGTGAGTGTCCCAGAGCAAGGCTGGGATACAACCAGCAGCATGAGGATGGAAGTGGAGTGATGGTGTCACCTCTGTGCTTGCTACTGGATTGACTGTAGCAGAAATGCCGTGTCCAGCACTGAGCCTGCAGCTCAGAAACACACTGCTAATTTGAAGGGGGATCTGAGAAGAGCAATGAGAATTGTTGGGAGACCAGAAAACTCGCCTTTTTGATGAAAGAGTTGTGAGTCCAGTTTATTTGACTTACCACCCAGGAGGCCAAGGACTCACTTGATCCCATTCCCTTCTGAAAACAGGGATGTGATGACAGAGGGCTCTTCGGTCAAGCAGGCAGACAGATAACAACACCCAGCTGCTGCAGCCTAAACCAAAACAAATTCAAAGCAGAAATGAAGGATAGCTTTTACCAGCTGGGTTAATTGAGGGCTGTAGTAGAGTCTCAGTCTTGCTCCAGAGGTTGCCCTTGAAGCTCAGCACTCTTGGCAGCTGCAAGAAGGAGTAATCTCTGCCTTGCATTTCACCTGGGGAAACAGGCAGGGCAACATGGGCTTGCTTTAAGTCCCAGGGCTGTGCAGATCTGTTGATGGTTGCACTGTAGCTCAGCCTTCTTCCTCACAACGACTTGCAGGTGTTGCATCCTCCAAAGTGGAGGAATCGCATAGGCGTGCAGCTGCAATGCCTCTCTCCAGCTGGCTCAGCTCAGAGCTTGCTTTATCACTCTTCTGGAGTGCAGGGCAGGCTGGAACATTGGAGTCAGTGCTGCAGTAAGCACTGCCCTGGCAAGGGTTGCTTTGCCAGGGACCTGAGGTGAAGGTGCTACCTCTCTGGTGGCAGATGCCCCAGAATGCCCAGCCTCTTGGATACTAGGGAGGGGCTACTGCAGATCAGGGATATGGCATCGTGTCCCTTCCCTCCTTTATCTCAGCATAACCTTTTGCTACTCTCCCCTGGGGCCCAAACCTGGCTGATCCAAGTGCAGGGCAAGTCTGTCCTGCTTTGGTTTATGCTGGTGGGAGCAGCACGGTCTCTGTTCTTCGAGTGGTGCAGCAAGGAAAGGAGGGAGGAAGGGAGCAGAAGGGGCCACAACTGGATGCCAGGTCCACCCTTTCCTCCTTGCTACTTGAGGAAGCGGTATGCGATGCAGGTAGTACCTCCTTAGCCTAGGCGAGGAAGGCCAATGACACAAAAAGCATGGGCAAGGCACATGTGATTACCAGCATGAAGTCAAAGCCTCGCTTTGGTAGCACATATTTTGGGGCTGTCTATGTTGCCAACATTGTAGGTGATCTGCAGGAGAAACAGCATCACAGGCTTAGGTGGATGGAGTTGTGTCTCTCTTGCTTGGGACTAACACATCCATATTTCACAGCAGATGACTCTCATGTCCTCCAAATCTCATGCACTGTCTGTGTGCCCCTGAAATAGGATAACCTTTTGGCATGGAGCTCTATAGCATGATTACAGGGAGCTATCCTGGGCACAAAGCACCCAAGACTGTCTGTCTGGAGAGGATAATGGAAAAATTATCCTGTCAGGTGTGCACAGGTTTCCTCCAAGAGGGAGACAGATTGCACATAATCATTGCTACCAGTCAGGGATCAGAGTATGGGAGTGAAAAAGACAGAGCTTAGGCTTGGGCTGTTGTCACGGCTTTCCCTACTGGTGCATTGAAGTAGTACTTCAGTGCTAGTGCTACACCTGGCTACATTCATGCTTTATAAGACCTTGCACAGAAGCTCAGAAGGGTTTTCATTGCTAGCTGAATGGCCAAATGTTCATTGTTATCCCAAGGATTAACTCTAGTGCTCAGAGAGCTAGGCAGTTTTCTTTCCTAGCTATGAAAGTAGCTGATACTCTTTCTGAGACACACTATGTCTTCTTGAATGAAAAGGGAAAGGTGCTCTGCTCCACTACTCAGTGACACATGGTTTTTGTTCATAGCAACCCCCTTCTCCCTAGGAGAGGATTTTCTGCTCTCCTTGGTGAAATATGTACTGTAACACTGAAGTCCTCTAAAGACAACATTTTCTGCTTGCAAGGGAAAAGCTTTAAAAATCAGTTGGATTCAACCTTTTCTCCCTTGGAGGGAGGTAAGAGGAGTACTGTATGCATGATACAAGTTGTTTTAAACCCAATTTTGTTCCCTTTTTTAATACATTCCACTGAGGTAACAAGGAACTATTTATTACCCAAAGCTGTAATGATCTTCTGACCAGAAGTCTAATGCTGGCTCTTCCTCAGTCATAAACACTTCAGACTAGAATCTGCACACCTGGGCAATGTCCCCTCTGCATGTGCACCTCCAGTGGCCCCACAGCTGTGTGTGCCAGCTTCATATTTTGGAGGAAAGTATGTTCCCTGTTTTCCAGGTTTCTCTTGGGCCTTAGACTGCGGGGAGCCTAGCTGCAGCTTTTGTCATTTCTTTTCTTTTTCTGTACTTTTGGTGTTTCCCATGGTGGCAGCTGGCGTTCCCCACAGGCCTGCTCATGTCTACACTTCCACTTGAGGCAGGGAGGAGGCAGCAAGTGCAGGTACCAAGTGAGCCTTGGGGGACACTTGCAGATTCCTTTGACTGATTCCAGGGGCCTCTCTTGAGTTTGCAGTCTGAATGTCTTTGAACTGGATAAAGGCAAATCCTTCCCTTGCCAGGGGCAGTCTCTGGAGACTGCATGTGTGCTCAGGGCTTGAATCAGCAGAAGAAGTTTTAGTGACTCCTTGGCTTTGAAAAAGGCATGGGAGAATAGGCCAGTGGTGAAAGCAAGGAAAAACAGAGCTAGTACCTGAGCAGGAGAGAATGAAGGGAGAGATGGGTTAATTCTTATTTTCTCCTCCATATGAAATTTTGTAATAAAAGCCAAAAAGTTTTGTTTTCTGGTGTAAGAAAATCTGACTTTATAATGAGTGAGTAGGATATTTCAGTTCTGACAGGATGGGCTGGCTCATGGTTCATAAAACTGTTATGCTTCCAATTCTTCCAGATATGCTGTCTTTGCTGGAAATTATGTTGGGCTGAAACCTGCCATCTTTGGATGCCTGCCTGTAATTCCAGATGTTCAATGGCCTGATCAGAGTTGTTATGCAGATGAACTGCTGATTCCTTTTTGTTACACACTGAAACGGATGTGTCAAACCTTTTGTAATTGATGTGGAGACAGTCACGTGCTCAAGATTCCAGGGGATCGTTGCACAGGCTTCTCTGTGCAGGGACTTGTGCTGTGCAGCAAGCTGGACATGCATGTGCAGGATTTCTGTCCTGGAAAACCATCCATAGGGAGAAACATGGCAGCCCTGTTTGAGCGAAAGTTATATGAGACTGAATAATGAAAGTTCTTTTGTGGTTAACAGGCTGTTGAAAACCTCTACTTGGCAAGAGGAGGGCTATTATCTTCCCCCTGAGGCCAAGACCCCTCCTTTTGCAAATAAAATCTATAAACTTAAGTGGAGGAATGCTCGATGGGACCACAGACCATCCAGCTCAAGTATCCAGTCTCTGACTATGACCAGCAACAAATGCTCTACTAGATAAGCATAATATTTAATATTTATATTTAGTGACAGTTTTGCAATTCACCTAAAATCCTTGTCTTGACACCTCTGATAGCTAGGTTATGTGGAGGAAAATACTTTTTCCTGTTTTGGGAGTAGGCTTCTGCAGAGCTGAATGATGGCTCTCATTCTGTGATGTAAAATTAGTGATTTGCTGACGGTCGCTCCATGACTGTCCTCACCTCCCCAAGCTGTCCCTTCTTGGCTAAAGTCCATGTCACCTGTCCTCACACCAGGGACTTGTTCTTTCCCTGACCTGTCTGCTTCTGGTCCCTCTGCCCATTACAGCCACCACTGTGGCGCTACACAGCAGGTCATCTCATGTGAGTGTGACAATTTCCCACTTGCTTTTCCAGCGCTTAACCTCCAATCCTCATAGCACAGCACCTCAAGTATCTTATTACTTCCAGACATGACTCTCTCTGCTGACCTTTGGGAAGTGAGCTTGCAAGTGTCCCTGATTCAGTGCCAGCTGGAGGTGAGAGAGTAAATTTTAATTACCCTCTGAATCCAATGGGTTGGACAACCTCCCCCTGTAGCCCAAAAGCACTGTGTGTTCTGTTCTGTAAATCAAGTGCTTTATTAGATCCACTGTAGCAGAAAATGCAATATAAAACTGAGTGTAGACTTATTTTAGGCACAGCAGTAACAGAATTAAGAAGGGAAATATCTTTGACTTAGTGAGGGAAATAATTTAGGAAGAAATTCAAATAGTTAATTAGAGAAAATTATCTCAATCTAATACCTTAAGGCTAATCTAAATGCTCCAGTCTCTTTCATGTAAAGTAAAAAAATCAATAGCTTATATTATTATCAAGGGATCTAAGTTTAGTGGTAGCAACAATTTTTTATAAATTTTCCATCTAGAAATATTGTTAAAGTGGTGCCCAAAATATTACAACAGAAATGTAAAAATCACAGTGGGCTGCATTTTTTCCCTTGGGGGATAAGGGGCTTGGGATAGGGAGAGGGCAACGAAAGAGATTTATGAAGCTCCTCAAATTTTTATGTGCAGCATAACAGCTAGAAACTTTGAGACCAATATTTTACCTCTTGACAAAAATTTCAGAATTTATAGGGGTGCCAGTAAAAATGCTTCTTTTCTTTTTCTTGGTAGGTATCGTATTGCAAATTGCCAGAACATTTTGTTTGGTTTAAATACAAATATTTTAAAAAAGCTCAGGTTAATTATCTACCCTTTATTAATTTAATCTTCTACCAGTTGTTAAACTAAGAGCTTGGGAGTGATGTTTGACAGCTTTCCCAAATCAGAATTCTGGCTTTCACCTGCGAAAGACCTGAAGTTTTGCAGGTTGTGCTGCTTCCGAGGTGGTAGTAGATGGTT
The DNA here is from genome assembly GCF_964273445.1 of Streptopelia decaocto. Classification (NCBI taxonomy): domain Eukaryota; kingdom Metazoa; phylum Chordata; class Aves; order Columbiformes; family Columbidae; genus Streptopelia; species Streptopelia decaocto. The sequence goes on from NC_138657.1 coordinate 40,396,105, forward strand.
GGCATGACCCAAGTGGGAAGGAAAACCCTCGTCTCATTACCAGTCCTTTGCCTCAGTTGGGGTTGTCTGTCATTTCCTTGTCATTTCCCTTGCTTTCTAATGTAGTAGTTTGCTAGTGGAAAAGACTCCTCTCCCCAGGCCCCTGGTAGCTGATTGCTTGCTAAAACTCTGATTGTTCAAGAGAAGCCTGGGTTGGATTTTAGTGATTTTCAGTTAGAAGTGAACACTACTCTTTTTCTGTCCATCTAGTTCCCTGTGATGCCCAGGCAGTCCCATGTGATGCAAATGAGGCAGCATATTAGAGGAACAGGACAAACAGGGCTTGGAGATGGACTGTGACTGCCTCTGTCCCTCACAGAGAGTGCCACACCAGCATTTGTTGCTGTCAGCATAGTACTTTGCAGCAACACAAAGCATTTGGATACCAAGTTTTTAGTTCCTACTTTCATTTACCTTCATTTTTACAAGAACTAAAAGCTAGCCTGCTGACAGCTCCTCCCTCACTCAGAAAACCCCCTTCCTTCCAAAATCGGTAAAAAGCTGTTACATAATTACATGTTTAGCATGAATCCAGGCACCAGTCTGTGTATGGCCATTAGATTCTGTGTATGGGAGACTCCCGAAAATCGCCTTAATGAGTCAGTACCATACAGCCCACACAGGGGTAGCCTTTTATTTTCTCCCAAGAGCTGGTAACCTATGGTGCAGCTCTACCCTCACACCTCCAGGAGGGATGAATGCCACTTAGTCACTGGGTAGATAACACATGATCCACGACAGTATCTGCAATTACCTAATGTGAAGTTGTAGGATATTTTTCCCTTTGGGAGATACATTTTTCAATGTAATTATGTATCTCCTACACAAGGGATGTTTTGCTTCAGCTAGTGTAAGTTCTGTTTTTCACTGGAGTTTTTGCAGAGGAGTGGGACAGATTCTGCTATGTACATCTAGAATAAATATGCAGTGATTCATATTTTCAGTAGAATAATTCCATTATGCCAATGTTACTATAATAAATTTGTCTTTTTTTTTTTTTTTTCTTGTACAGCACAGTTCTGACAATACTGTGTTTTGAAAAACATTAGCGGAGTGGATTAATGCCTCTAAAAGTGGTCAGCACTCCACTTCTTATATAAGCATGATGTGGCAGCTTTGGGACCAGAATACAAATGGCTCCTGAAGGTATCTTTCTACCTATGAATTCTAATGTTAGGAACTCTAATAACAGCAAATTCTGATCTCATTTGGGCTAATGTTAGTGTGGAGCAAATCCAAGAATTTAAGCAAAATTAGTTCACATACAGCTACTGTAAACTGCACCTGAGTTTGCTCCAAGCTGCCACATGCCTCACTCCCTTCCTCTCAGCCTTTCTTCCCAGCACTCAAGCAACATGCTAGCCCAATATTGTGCTGGCCACAGGCAAATGGTTGCTGCATGCAGGCTCATGTTCCTTGGTGCCTTGTTTGCTCTGTGCCTTTGCAGAGGTTTTGAACCACTGGCCCAGATGCTTACACCAGACCTAGGTTCCTGCCAGCTGTCATCATTAGAAGTCATGGTAGCAATGAGGCTGTACTCAAAATGACAGTTCATATACCCTCTATCTGCATCTGTGATGCCCTAAATATGCCAGTAGGAATCCCGATGTGGGAAGGGAACTTGCAGGGGAAGGACACAGCTATAGAAGCAAGGGAAGACGACAAAGGCTGAAGTGGCAGGGCAGAGAAGGGCTGGGGAAGCTGGGTATGAAATGCAGTGGCACAGAATGGCAGGTCAGAGCTGGGAAAGGCTAGGGAAAGAAAAAGGCAGACAGCTGTTAAAAGTGGCTTGGATTAGTGTGGAGAGCTTTTACTGACTAGGCAAAAGAGAGAAAGGGAAATCTCTCCTCCTATTTTTAGCCATTCAGTTGAATTGCTCTACTTCCCTGGACTGGCTTTGGGTGGTAATGGAAGCCACCCTCTGAGCAGCTGCTGACCAGGAGCAGGGCTGTACTTTGCTGCAGGTACTGCTGATTCCCAAGTGCTGCATGATGGTACAGCACAGACCTCCCCTGAGCTGAAGTTCAGGAAAATGAAAATGCTAAGGGACCCGACCATGGATGGGCATGTATGTGCTGCTGGCCACCCCAGGAGACCCGTGGGCATTGAGAGAGCTGTTAATGGCCATTCCCTCTCCACTGCTGGGAGACCAGGACTATGCCTGGGCAGAGTTGTGTCCCATCCCGCAGGTGGGCTCCCTTGTGAGCAGCCAATCTCCACTTCAGCCCTTGGTGAGTTCCCTGTGTCTGTGAGCTTGCATGCCACATCATTTTGTATATCTATGGTAAATGCTCAGCTATCTAGGGAGATTATCTTCGTAATTATCAGCAAGCAGCTTGTACTTTTCCAGGGGGTAATTCAGTGCACCTAAATTTTGTTCCTGCCTGCTTTGTGCTTTGAAAGAGCCTTTATCTCTGTCTAATGACTGCAGAGTACATGCTTCCAGATCACATGTTTAACTTTGGTGGTGCTGTTTATATACTACTGATTTCCCCGGCTGCATGTCTAGCAGTCAACACCACATATTCCTGGCCTGTGGGAAGGCATCATCTCAGAAATACAGATCAAGGGTATGCCTAGATGAGCAACAGGACAGGAGATGCTGTGCATGGCTGAGGGTTATAAAGGAAGCAAGAGAATCAGGGCCATGTTGACATGAGTATTAGTCACACTTACAAAGACCTGCCTGGGTTTCCTTCTCTGCAGGGAATTCTCGGTGATGTGTCCTCAGAGACCATTTTCATCAGTGGTGGTCTGTGAGGAAGTACAAAAAAAATCAGTTCATTGTGCAGATTTTTTTTAATTGACATTTTTATTTTTACTGTAAACTTTTTTTTTTCTGCCATCAAAACCCTGAAGAAGGTGGGAGCACTCAGTGCTAATTTCTCTCTGACATGTAGAAGGCAGCAATTTGTGTGATGTGTCTGGCTAACTGTGGCATAGTTCTGGTGAAACCTTTCCTGTCCCAGGTGTCTTGCAGAAGCAAGGTATTTGTGGCACAGTGTTTTTCCACCTTAAATTATCTTGGTCTGCTGTAGCTGACGAATGTAGCCACCAGCATGTAGTAAACTTCATGTGTGGTCTTATCCTTTTGTCTCCCCCAGCTCCTCATGTCCTTGTCGCAGGACAGAACTTGTGTGAGTACCACATTCTTGTCCCATCTCCTGCAGCAGATACCAGCAACATAGGATGCTGCTTGTAGTACTTTCTCCTCCCACGCAAAATGGCTGCACAGCTCTCTCAGTTTGCTCAGGGTAGGGCTATGGGTTTTTTGAGCAGAGAGTAAGGTCAGAAGTCAGGCAGGCAAGGTGCAATGACTAGAGTCACACCTGGACAATTTCTGGGATGCTTTCTGTGAATTTCTTGGTATCTTTCTCCTAACTCATTTGCACATGGGCCTGGGACTCATACCCCTTTATGCCACTGTTATTTCCCTGGCTGCTGATCAGGATGAAAAGGTTGTTAGAAAAGGAGGAAAGCTTGGAAGCAAATAAATTGGTTTTCTGTGCCTATGCCCAGTCTTTACAGGGGCTGCAGGAAAAGCCTGGATTTGGGCAACTTAGCCCAGCTGCTTCTCTGGGTTTTTCAGCTGGTAAATGCACTGCCAGAGCCTTGAAGCAGACCTGAATGCAGTGGACAGATGGCTCCTGCTGAGCTCCGAGCTGCTGACTCCCTGCTAGGCCAAGAGGAGGAAGGATAGCACCTACCCCACAGTCCCTGCTGAGCTTGACTGAAACATGACGTTGCTGTAGCAGCTGAGAGACACCACCAGGCTTCAGGTGGTATCTTAGAGTTCAGGACCTGCTGGAAGCTGTGACGTGGTACTCCCTTCCTTCCCTTTAGCACAGAGGCAAACCAATCTGCTCTATCCAGCATGCTGGTGAGAGCTCAGTGGGTGTTGTGGTCAACAGTTTATAAATAGGCAGAAGCTGGGTGCACAGAATACTGCTGCATCCCACCTCTGCCCTAAGGGCTAGGCTCTGTGCTCCAGTGGGGAGCTGTCCTAAGGTGGGGCCTGATGTAATTCTTCTACAGGGTAAGTTGCTTCAAAAGGAGAACCACAGGCACCTCCTGTCACAGGTTTTCACCAAAGGAAAACAGATGTGCAAATATCAGTCACTCAGCATCTCGTTCTTGGCTTAGAAAAATGCATTGAGTGAGGGATCACACTGCTTGGACTTCATCTACCCTCAGGCTAATCTTGGGGATTCCAAGAAAGTTCAGTTCTCCTGGAAGAGAGCCAGGAAATAAATTTTCACTAGGGATGCCAGGCTTTGAGGGTAAGCAGTATGCCTCCCAGTGAATGGCTGGAAGTGTGCTTATCTGCCTTCAAGAAAGGGCTATGGGTGGGTCCAGGAGCAATGGAAGAGTATCAAGGAGTTTTTGGATCTGTCTGGTATATTTATTTTAAAATCGCTGAGATTTTAGTATACTTGTAATATGTTAGGGCAGTAAGAGCCTTCCGCAAACATATTTTTATTACTGTTTAAGCTGACATGATGAATTGCTGTTGGTACCTGATCTCATACAGTGGCTGTCTGTATCTGCTGTTCTGGTCTTGCAGCTTTTTCCATTGTGCAATTTCTGCAGATAAGATCTGTGGTGTCATTTAAACATGAGGTATTTGGGATATAGAAAAACACTGAGATTTCCAGGAAGATGAAAGTTACTCAAACAAGACTTCAGGGATGCTGTGTGTTTGAGTTGTGGCTTGTTTGGAAATCCAAGAGATGAAACCATCTTCTTCAAATTTTGCTGGCAGAGGAATCATAGATGTATCTGGAGCATTTTCCCTTTTCTAGCATTACTTCATAATTTCAGCTGATTTGGTATTTCTTCTTCTGCTTCAGGCATGCTGTTTCCCAAAGCCTATTTCAGCCAGGCTGCCTGAGCCCTCACAGGCAGGACATGGGTCGTAGTGGTTCACAAAAAGATATTGATCTCTTTATCTCAAACACTAACTCACTATGCATATTTTGAGGTGCAAGACAGTAGAAAACTCAGGAGAGTTGACTAAGAGGCAAGGATGTGATGTGGATGCATGCTGGAAGTGCTGCTGTGTTATGTAAGCGTGGAGGACCTGGGCTTGATGTAAGTATTTGATCACAGCCTTGAACACATCCTTGCCTCTCCCAGCAGGCTCAGTCTAAGCTGCTGACATATACAACAGCTGCAGTACAAGGCGTGGATTTAATGCTCTCTTGCCTATGCCAACCCTAGGCAAAACCCTTGTTTTTGGAACAAATATGGGGTAAAGCAAACAAAGCCAAAAGGATAAGAAGCAAGCAGAATTGCTGACAGCAGTTACTGTTCAGGTCAGGTAGACTACACTGTTTTATTACCCCTTGCACAGTATCCAGGGGAACCTCAGGAGCTCCCTAGCAACAATGCAGCAGGAAAAGGAAATGTCTTAATCCCTGGAGCAAGTGCGTTGGTGGAGGGCTGTTGTCCCATGGGCGCTATCTGTCATGGTTGTAATGGAATGGAGAGAAGCTACTTCCTTCAACAGTAGAGCGAGGGAGCAAAAATGGCAAAGGCTGCAAAAAGAGCAATCATGGTCTAAGGAACCATGTGATTGCTCCATGAGGAAATTCTTCTCCAGCTATTAGCTGAGAGCACAGCGAGTCATTGTATCTTACAGATTAAAGCTGTTGTGACCCCCCATTCCCCATGGTCTCAAAAATCCATCTTTTCAAGTTCCTTCTTTCTTCTTCTATCTCCATTTAATCATCCCTTCATCCAAATCTAATGTCTCCTTATTTCTCAAGATGGCATACCTGATCTTGCCATTGTTTCTCTTCTTGCTGTGCAATAGGTGGGTCATTATGAGAAAATAAGAAACTGTATCCTCTCTGTTCCCTCAGGACTGGCTTTATTAAGGATCCCAAATTTCCTTGATGGAAAAGCTTTCAAAGACATAATACAGCTCTCTGCAACAAGCAGGTACTAAAGTCCTTTAGGAACTGAAAGACTGCTGACACTGGACACAAATGGCTCCATGTGTAAATGTCACTTTGCAAGTTTAATTTTAGATTTTTGATTTTGAAATTGTGCTTAGGTACCATGCTCCCCACCCCACTCGCTTCATTATATGGCCATCAGTGCATCTTTAATTTCCTCTACATCTTGGATTTGTTCACCTCATGCAGTTCCTCTGAAAGGCACCATGACAATGTGCACTTTATACATGTTCAGCTTTAGATGAAGGTAGTATCTGAGAGTTGGTTGTGTCCCTCCAGTTCTTCCAGCACTGTGCTTTGTTTCACTTGGCTGGACTGGCACATAAACATCTATAACCAAAGCTGAGCTGTTGACAAACAAACTTCCCCAAATTTAGTCTTTTTTTCATGAAGTTTTGAAAAAACACCATGTTGTACTGTCATCTCCACATGCAAGCTCTGTTCTTGGCAGACGCAGGTGTGTGTTCTTCCAGAGATGGGATTGCTGGGAAAGAGTTCATAATTGGTCCCAGTTATCCATGGGATGGGTAGCTTCTTTCTGTTGCTCACCAGACTGTAACTTTCAGGCATCTTTCTCAAATAAGAGTTGCAGACACTTGGAACTGAGTTTGCCTTTCTGCTTGGAGAATGTACTAGCTGTTTTGTTCAAATCATGGTGTTTTTCCCCAGATTATTCTGACAACTGGAAAGGGATAGAGCATTCCATTCTCCCATTGGATGCATTGTCTTCCCTTGTCTTGACATAAAGAGTTTTCCTGACTAAAGGAGACATGACCACAGCTGGGTGACTTTGCTTTTCTCTAGAGCATGCTGACTAAAGGGGCAAAAGGATGCTGGGGCAGGAATTAGCTAGCTCATTTGGAGAGCTTTAAACTAGGCTCGAAGGGGGATGGGATTGTATCTGGGCTTGTCCCAGTGGGGCAGTGTTCTAAAACTGATGAGGACCGGGTGGCCTCCTATGCCCCTAGGGAGAAATTGGTGTGCTCTGCTCGCTCCCTGAAATGCCTGTACACCAATGTGCGCAGCATGGGGAATAAGCAGGAGAAGTTAGAATCCTATGTTCGGTCGGGAGATTATGATCTGGTGGCAATTACAGAAACATGGTGGGACAGCTCACATGACTGGAATGTGGTCATGGATGGCTATGCCCTTTTCAGGAAAGACAGGCCAGCCAGGCGTGGTGGTGGAGTTGCTCTCTATGTGAGAGAGCAACTACAATGTACTAAATTCTGCCCAGGAGCGGATGAGGAGCGAGTTGAGAGTGTATGGGTCAGAATGAAGGGGCAGGCTGGCAGGGGTGATACTGTTGTAGGTGTCTATTACAGGCCACCGGATCAGGCTGAGGAAGTTGATGAGGCCTTCTCTGGGCAGCTGAGAGTGGCCTCACAGTCACAGGCCATGGTTGTGGTGGGTGATTTTAACTTCCCTGATGTTTGTTGAAAGGACCATTCAGCCACCAGCCACAGTCCAGGAGGTTCCTCCAGTGCATTGATGATAACTTCCTCATGCAGATGGTGGAGGAGCCGACTAGGAGAGGTGCACTGCTGGATCTCATCCTCACTAACAAGGAGGGTCTGGTCGAAGCAGTAAAGGTTGAGGGCTGCCTGGGTTGCAGTGACCACGAGATGGTGGAGTTCAGCATCTTGTGTGGCAGGAACAGAATAGCAAGTAGAATTTCAACCCTGGACTTTAGCAGGGCTAACTTTGGCCTTTTCAAGCAATTGCTGGGGGAAATCCCATGGGCAAGACTGCTTGAAGGAAAAGGGGCCCAAGATAGCTGGGTGGCATTCAGAGATTGCTTCTTCCGCGCTCAGGATCAGAGCATCCCCACACGTAGGAAGTCAAGGAAGGGACCCAGGAGGCCTGCGTGGTTGAATAGGGATCTGTTGGGTATGCTCAAGCAGAAGAGGATAGTTTACAGGTCATGGAAGCAGGGGCTGGCCACTGGGGAGGAATATGAGGCTGCTGTTAGAGGATGCAGGAAGGCAGCTAGGATAGCCAAGGCCTCCTTAGAATTACAGCTGGTGAGAGGAGTCAAGGACTGCAAAAAGAGCTTTTTCAAATACATAGCAGATAAAACTAATACCAGAGGCAATGTAGGCCCACTGATGAATGGGGTGGGTGCCCTGGTGGCAGAAGATACAGAGAAGGCAGGATTACTGAATGCCTTCTTTGTCTCTGTCTACTCTGCCAGAGGCTCTCCTGGGGAGCCCTGTACCCCTGAGACCCCAGATGAATCCAGGCCAATGGAGGAGTTTGCTTTAATCGATGAGGACTGGGTTAGGGAGCAATTAAGTAGTCTGGACATCCATAAATCCATGGGTCCAGATGGGATGCATCCGCGGGTGCTGAGGGAGCTGGCTGAAGTCATTGCTGGACCGCTCTCCATCATCTTTGCCAAGTCTTGGGAAACGGGAGAGGTGCCCGAGGATTGGAGGAAAGCAAATGTCACTCCAGTCTTCAAAAAGGGCAAGAAGGAGGACCCGGGTAATTATAGACCGGTCAGCCTCACCTCTGTCCCTGGGAAAGTAATGGAACGGCTTATCCTTGGTGCCATCTCAAGGCATATCAAGGATAAGAGGGTTATTAGGGGCAGTCAGCATGGCTTTACCAAGGGTAAGTCACGCTTGACCAAGCTCATAGCCTTTAATGAGAATGTAACAAGGTGGATGGATGATGGCAGAGCGGTGGATGTGGTCTACCTTGACTTCAGTAAAGCCTTTGACACAGTCTCCCACAGCATCCTCACAGCTAAGTTGAGGAGGTGTGGTCTAGACAACAGAGTAGTGAGGTGGATTGCAAACTGGCTTAAGGAGAGAAGCCAGGGAGTGGTAGTCAATGGTGCAGAGTCTAGTTGGAGGCCAGTATCTAGTGGAGTGCCTCAGGGGTCAGTACTGGGGCCAATAATATTCAATATATTCATTAATGATTTGGACGAGGGAATTGAGTGTACTATCAGCAAGTTTGCTGATGACACTAAGCTGGGAGGAGTGGCTGACACGCCAGAAGGCTGTGCTGCCATCCAGCGGGACCTGGACAGGCTGGAGAGTTGGGTGGGGAATAACCTGATGAAATTTAACAAGGGAAAGAGTAGAGTATTGCATCTGGGCAGGAACAACCCAGGTTCCAGTATAGGTTGGGAAATTACATATTAGAGAGCAGTGTAGGGGAAAGGGACCTGGGGGTCCTGGTGGACAACAGGATGACCATGAGCCAGCACTGTGCCCTTGTGGCCAGGAAGGCCAATGGCATCCTGGGGTGTATTACAAGGGGAGTGCTTAGTAGATCGAGAGAGGTCCTCCTTCCCCTCTACTCCGCCCTGGTGAGACCACACCTGGAATATTGTGTCCAGTTCTGGGCCCCTCAGTTCAAGAAGGACAGGGAACTGCTGGAGAGGGTCCAGCGTAGGGCAACAAAGATGATTAAGGGAGTGGAGCACCTCTCTTATGAAGAAAGGCTGAGGGAGCTGGATCTCTTTAGTTTGGAGAAGAGGAGACTGAGGGGTGACCTTATTAATGTTTATAAATATATAAAGGGTGAGTGCCATGAGGATGGAGCCACGCTCTACTCGGTGGCAAACAATGATAGGATAAGGGGTAATGGGATCAAGCTGGAACACAAGAGGTTCCACTTAAATTTGAGAAGAAACTTTTTCTCAGTGAGGGTGACAGAGCACTGGAACAGGCTGCCCAGGGAGGTTGTGGAGTCTCCTTTTCTGGAGACATTCAAAACCCTCCTGGACATGTTCCTGTGCAATCTCACCTAGGCATTCCTGCTCCAGCAGGGGGATTGGACTAGATGATCTTTTGAGGTCCCTTCCAATCTCAAACATACTGTGATACTGTGATAAAGGGGAATAAAATTTGCTTTACCACTCATGTACATTGCACTGCAGACACCTTGGCATATCTCTCCTTTATTCAACTCTGCTATAGATATCTGTGTACTATACCACTTTCCACATCAGCAGTGTAAAATTTTGCCAGCTTCATGGGCATCCAGCATCCCCTGTGCTCAGTCATTTGGAGATGAATCAATGTCCCCCTCAGTTTAGTCATATTGCAGTATTTGCAGCCATGATGAGCTGAGCAGAACTTAGGCTGATGATTCATTACTGGAAGAGTGTTGAGCATACAAATGAGAGGGTATAATCAGCAGTGGAGTCTGTTTTGCTTATTTCTGCTCTACTTTGCTTCACCAGCAGGAAGATTTCTAAGACCAGTCTGCAATCCTCTGCAGCCCTGATGGCCTGCTCTCTGGTGATGTATTGTTGAAGAAACTCCTCTGACATGCACAGGCAGTTAAAAGAGTCTCGTAGTTACTGAATGTGAAGTCCTGCTGGCATGCACCCATGCTGAGCACCTCCTCTCCTGGTGACCTCTGTTAGTACTTTTCATTAGTCAGGCAAGTGAGCAGTTCAAACAAACACCAAAAGAAAAATAACTGACATATGCACCTTACTGACCTCCTCTTTTCAATCAGTGTGCAATGATGGACCCCTATTATTTGTGTGCTTCTAGCTACTTGTAGATGGCCACAATCCAGATTAAGATGCTCTGTGCCAGTATATGAGATTGTCAATAAGAGGCAGCTTGACTCAGCTGAAGCAAAAGCTTTTTCTGCATATGACCAAAGAGTTTTGCTAAAGTTGGCTGACTCCCAGACTGTGTAGGATATATTCCAACTTTTTTTTTTTCTTGCTAAACATCTTCCAGCTCTCTTTCTGAAGAAATTCATTCAGAATTTCCCACAAGGCATTTGGCAAAGCTGACAGTCAGCACTTTACATGTTTTGCTCTCCTTCAGGTGAAAAGAGGCAGTTTTTTTTCATGTAATTCTATTGACTGCAGTGTTTTTTTTTTCCATTTGCCCTCATCAGAGAGCTCAGGATCAAGACCTCACACTTATCCATTGGTGGCACAAAGGCCAGTGCTAGCTGAAAGACAGTTGGAGGTAGAAGGGAACAAGCCTCAGAATTAAAAGGATCAAGGTACCAGCCCTGTTGCTGAGAAGTCTCCTGTTAGTGGTGGTGTCGTAGACCAGCAACACACACAATTTCAGTGTAGTTGCTCATACAGGCATTTTTGGTCCTTAGGGAAACAGCTGAACTGGACTGTTATGCTGCCTCCCAAGTGCTGACATAGCCTGTTGTCTCTTTGTATTTGTTATTTGTATTGAGGTTCCAGTGGTATTTCTAAGTTGAAGTGGGTAAATGTTTGTTCTGGAGATGCACTTTGATGCCTGTCTCCTCTGAGCAATACAGTTATTCATAGAAGTGAGGAAATTTAGTATGCAATAGCTCAGGAAACTTGCTCTTTCCTATTTGGAGCCCTAATTAGAGCAATTAATCACTGCTGCTTCTGCCATTCCAGGCTAGAATATGTTGTCCTCTCTTGTCAGAGCAGAAATGTAAAAATGGTTTCCTTTTACCTGACACTTTGCCAGTAGAGCCTTTATCAGTGTCTGCCTCATACCAGCTTCTATCTTGCCTGGGAGCTGGAGCTGCAAATGTAAAGAAGAAATTGACGTGATTGTTCCAAAAGAAAGAAAATATGTGAAATTTTAACAGATCAGCTTGTACTCTGTGTGGGCTTTAGTTGGATTTCTCTACTTGAACCACCTTTCTTGGAAATTCCTTGTGGGTTTCCATTTTGCTATAATGACAATTTTTTTCTCAGAATATCTGGACATTTCCACTGTAGAAAGAGTGTTTCTTTTCACTTGATGCAACTAGAGCTTCTCCCCACAAATTCCCTATCTATCAAAGTTCTCCAGGTATGTGCCCAGGGCAAGGTGAGGACAAGGATGCCCCTGTGTGCTTTAACTCCATCTCTGCCCCTTTTCCAGTCCATCAGTGCTTTATTTAACTGGTTAAATGCAAAATTGTCACTCCACTCGCCCTGCATTCCCATGTATGATTGTGCATCAGCTGATGAGCTGTAGTGGCTGGGGATCACAGCACAATGTCGTGGCCCTTTCTGTCTCAAACTACACAGCTCTGTAAGTTACAGACATCACTGCCTTAATTTCTCTTCTGTGTTGTCTTGCAACACTGATAACTCCTTCAGGGAAGAAAGGCACTTCTTGTGGCACCTTTCTGGTGTGCTGTGCCTCATGGTGCACTGAGGCCTTGTGCTACTGAATATCTCACTGGCCTTGAGAGTAAGGCAATCAGCTGAAGAGCTCAACTGCACCCCCTCTTGCCTCTTTTCCTTGTGAGATCTGTGCAAAAGTGTGGTGGTATATTCCTATCCGCAGACCTGCATGTTTCACTGAGGCCCCTGTGGAGCATGACTGGGGAAGAGTCAGTTGTGGGTCCATGATACTGGAAGTGCCTGCACTTCTGCTGAGATTTCGTGGCTGAGCGGCAGTGCTGTCCTGCTCCACTGCAGTGCCAAAAAGAACGGGTGAGCTTGCCTCATCAGTGGCAGTGATCTAGCTGATGAAGACAGTCATTATCCACAGCCAGCATACACATTTTAGCTGTGCACACACAAGGCTAAAAACTCCCAATATGTAGTTATGAACACAGTAGGTACCAGACTGCAAGTCTAGTCCACTCATGTATGAAATAGTTTTTGAGTAGTCATCTGAAGATTTTAAGCATTTCCAGATGAATGTTTAAGGCAAGTGGAAATTCCTGTTTTTGTTAGCCTTTGCTGCATATTGTAAACAGGGTGACAGCAGAATTGTGAAATATCCATTTTCCTTTGGTGTAAATACCTTCTGCTGCTTCCTTATCAGTAAGCTTCAAAACCTCTTACAATAAAGCAGTTCTCCAGATCTGAGATGTTAACACTAATGTTTGTCTTTTTGCTACCCTTGACAAAAAATTAATGAGCTATAAATGAATGAACAGTTCTGCCCTGTTTATGCTTTTTATTTTCATGCTTGGATGCTGGGATGCATTTATTGAAACAGGGTCAGGGTTGCTTTTTGACTTTTGAGATAAATTGGTCTAAGAAAACTTCCAACAGGAATCCCCATTCTTAGAACTCTGGACCTTGCAGACATTAAGCAGATAACAACTGCCACAGAATTCAGCAAAGGATAGCCCGAAGTGTCAGACAGCTCTTGTAATGTGCCAAAGACAGAACACAGGCAAAGGGTTTTCATGTCTTTTTGCTCATTTCTATTTATTGCCTCATCAGCTGATTGCATAATTCAGTACACCATCGGCAGACTCTTGCCCTAAGCACGGAGGCAGTTGAGAATGTGCATTTTGCCATCCTGAACCTGTGTGCATGCTGTTCCTTTGAAGAAGTTGCTAGGGGGAGCAGAGGATGAAAACTGAACACAAGACAGAACTTAACACCTCTGTTGTCAAGGTCTGCAATTTGATCACTTCCGTTTTGTTCATGGGGGACAGCGACAGTTCTCCTCTCCCTGTTCCACTTGACTTGGGCATTTTGCTTTTGTGAGTCAGGAGCAGTTCCCTATATGCAGCTTAGGCCACTCTGCAGCCAAGAACACTGTGTAACAAGCCTGGAGCCTTGGCATCATGAAAGCAATGTGGACACAGGACAACATTTCACCTGGGCAGCAGCTTCTTCTGTCTTACCTCCTCTCAAGATACACACAAAACAGTGCCACAGCACACCCATTTTTGGGAGTTCAGAAGTTCCCTGTATGTATCCAGCAAGCGCTGGCTTAGTGTTGTCACAGGAGACAGCTGCTCGTTCCTACTGGAGAGACAAGACAGTGTGTGATCCACTGCATATAGGAACATGAAGTTCAACACACTAAATAATTGGATGAAGATGGTGACCTTCAATATTTTCTAGTAGCTCTCCAAAGAACTTTATTGAAGAGGAAGTCTCTCTGCCAGCCAAGTGCATTTCTGTGCAGCTATCTGCTCCCACGTTGTTGAGAGAAGCACCTCTCTGTTCCATTCAGCATAACAAATCATATTTCTTTGCAACAGTTTCACAAAAAGCTGTATCTGAATTTCTTTCTTTTTGATTTAGAGCAAGATACAAGTCAGACAGCAGTATATGATTTTCTACCAGACTTATTGTGGTGGTAGCAATTTTTTCAGTTACTAATAGTTTCGACTGCTCAGGTCAGGCGATACTGCTCCTGGAATTAATGCAGGTCTTGATTATATATCCAAAAATTTTGGACAGATTGAGTACTTTTCAATGCTTGCTTGCTAGTAACTTCTGAGTCATTTGGGAAGAGACAGGCTACAAAGTAGAAATTTCTCAGTAGCTCTCTTTTCCAGTGTGAGCATGAGCTGCTTTTGGTAGGACTTTTCCACATTTATAGGAGTCATTTGGTCTGGAGCTAGCAAGATGAGCCCCTACTGAGATCCACCAATGACAATCCCTTGTGAATATCTTTGTGAGGGCATTCATTTTAATCATTAAAGCATAGTAATTACATACATCTTGGGACTGTATGTAGCTCATCCAAAGTCCATGACTGCATGGCTGCCTGGGACTGGATGTTATTGTCTAGAGCTTTCCTTTCTGTAGCATGACTTTGTGCTGCTGTCTCCTCCATGAAGAAGTTCCAAAATTTGGATGTTGGCATCTAAGGCCTGAAATGCACCATGTGCCAGATTCCTGACATAACCTTTACAGGAACTGGTGGCACTCAGTAATTTGTAGGACAGCTCTACTCAATCTCCTTAAATTTAATAATTTAAATGCATGGGGATTTTGCTGAGTATTTTTGTGTGATGAGCATTCATTTAAAATGTATAACCTGGAAGAAAAAGCAAATTCTGAAAGAACTTTGTCTAAACCCAAGTATTAGGTTTTCAAAAATATATCCCTGGAAAATAATCCTTTTAGATATTATAGGTATTCTTCTATCTCCAAATTCAGTGTCTCAGTATAAAACTAATGAATGCTTTGGAATGTTTAGTCCTCTGAACTCATTAAGAGGATCACGATAAGCTTTCTTTCCTCCCACACTTCACTTCATCCTCTGCTAACAATGGCCACAGAGACCAACTGGTGATGATGCTTGTGGTATTTAGTAGGTGTTTAATCCCTACATGCTATAGTGAATAAAACAGCTCATCTGCAAAGACCATGAAATTAACTTCCTAACATGCCCATTAGACAGAATCATGCCAGGAGCAGAAATCCAGAAGTGAAACACTGGGAACTTCTGCTAGGTTGTATTGCCACTGGTATACATCTACTGGATAGTTCCATTCAGGACATAGAATTTTCTGTGATCTGGTGATAAGCCAGAGCCCTTTTGTACGTGTTTTTCACTAGAAGTGTTTCCTTCCGAAGATGTTATGGAGGTCTCTCAGATACCTAAACCTCAATGAGTGAAGGAGTAGCAGTCTGTGATGTCATGTCCATCCCTATCTCAGGGTAAGTCACCGAAGTTCAGAGTAGTTGGGTCTGAAGAATGAATGAAAGAGGACATTGGGATTTTTTTGCTCTGTAAAGCAAAATATGCACTTCTTAAGATAGTCTTTTGGCTTCTTAAATGACTTGATCTTCAGTCTCAGATTATCTTGGATGACATCAGGGTGACATACCCATAAATTTCAGCAGAACCTCACCAGGTTCCTGAACACTGGGTGGAAAGTACATAGCACAGCTGGCCAGCAGAAAGCGAGGCAGGTATTTGAATCAAATTTCAAGAACATCAATTTGTGGATTTCACTCTTAGGAAGCTACACAGGCAAAGAGTTTCAGAATCTATACTGTAATAGAAATAACACACAAATGCCCTGCACCCAACTTAAACTCTCAGACTTCTTCTGGTTTCTTTGTTTGGGCAGTGTCTCCTTTTGGGCAGGACATGCCATAAACTGAATCGTTACAACATGTATTTGAAGATTTTTTTCCAGTGCTATATTAGCCTGTGGGCTTCCTGGGGACCATCTTCAATCTGCTAAACTGTTATTAGATCAGCTGGTACTCATCCTGGAACATACGCTGAGCACTAGTCACATGCCATTAAGTACTGAGAGATAATTACAAAATTTAAAAACTGGACAGTGATCATATGGAATTCAGTCATAAGATTGAGTAATCACCATTACACATTTTAGTTGGAAATATAAGCCTGTATTAAGGAGAGGTAACTTTAGCACACTTAAAGAGTATCATCATATGAAATTAACAGATCTAGATTTTTTACCAATGGAATTTGGCTAAAATGTTGGAACATTATGTAACCGAGAAACAGCCAACTTAAAGAAACAGACTTGACTTCATGGTAGAATCTGGAATTTTATGTCAGGATTCCACTTGTACAAACCGTAAGTCCCTGAAAAACATGTTTTTGTAATGAAAGTGGCAATTAAATCCCATGTTTCAGTTATACTATTATACATCTGTTTAGGACAATGAAGACTATTAAATGAAGAGCATTAGGCTTTTCTTATAGGATATGCTGTGCTTTAAAACATATTTTATTGATCCTAAAATTACAAGATCAATTACTGACATTTTCTTGAGGATCAATCTTGCATCAGATGGCAAAATGAAGAAAAGGTTTTCATATGTACTATGCCCAAAAGCAGAAACAGATTGTTGTTCTCATGTGAACATTCAGGAACCTTTTCTGATGATTGAACAGTATGTCTGAAATATCTAAGTTATACCAGCCACCATAGCGCTTTTTGGTGAACCAAAGAAGTCCTACAGTGAAATCGAACTTTTGAGCAAAATCTGTACTACTTTAATACAATTTCCCTCTAAAATAATTTTTTTCTTATTTTTAGATTCACATATATTCTGTCTGTCAATTACAATGCAAAGTATAAGTAACAGATTTAAGCAAAGATGTTGGAGTGTGAAAATAATTCATGTGAATTGCCAATAGGCTGGTGGGAATACATTTTTTCCACATGAAGGCAAATACTATTCCATCAAAGACAGCAGACCTGATTTCCCACTGTTTTATCCCTTGACTAGCTGCTATTACCTGCAAAAGGGACAGGAAAGCTGGGAGCAGTCTGCTACCAAATCAGTGCTGTGACCTAAACAGCAGTATTGCGTCTACTCTTCCCTCTGTTTGAACAGATGCAAGTAAAGCTGTGAGCAAATTAAAACAAGCAACTGTGGAGCAAAAAGCATCTTGTCATTACTTCAGTTAAGCAAAATGGAGATTTGATAGCACATACATGTTGTTTCTCTTTCATTCTCCCTGTTTTTACTACTTAAGGCAAAAGCCTTGCAGTTAACATCCTCCAGTGATGTGAATCGATCAGGCTTGCATTTGCCTCGACAATCATGTGACAGGGACTGGAAAATAAAGGAACAGTATGAGTCCTCTCAGGTAATTAACCTACGCTCTGATACTTCCCACACCAGCCTATTTTCAATTTCAGCACAGTACAGTTTATACACTCTAACATTATTGCTCAGAAGATAGAGTGATGATTCAGGTTTACTAAAAATGGCTTCACAATACTGCAATCATGCTTGTGAAGCTTCATCTTGTATCCTGTATCTATAAGTTTATTCTCACTGAGAAAAAAATACATGTGGTGTTTTATCAGAAAAGTTAGTCACCAGACACCTGAAATACTTGTATACCGTCTTTAAGAAAACATGGCTTGTTTGGTCAATTCGCCTGCCTTATTTTTCCCATTTTTTTTTAAATGTGTGTAATACCGTAGGTGACTTCCTTTAATACTGCTGTCCATACAAATAATAAATAGCTGAGAAATAGTATGCCACTGCTGCATCCTGTCATGCCAGAAGATCAATATTACTTCAAAGATTATTTAGAGTAGGCATTACGTATCATTTGTGCCCAGACCCACCAAAGTCAATGAAAAGATGCCTACTGGCTTCTGTGCGAGTCCAATTTGGACATTATTCTGGCAATCTGTCCACCACTAAACTAAATTATTACAGGGAATAAAAGCCCAAACGAAGGAAAGCAGAAATTCAGGAACTGAAACAGAGCCACAAATAAATATCTAATGCAATGGCCTTCTGAATAGACTTAAATACAAACACACACACACGCATACACAAAAAAAAGTTATGAATTTAACAATCTTAAAAATTTGTAGTTTAAAATTGTTTACATTTAAACAATTGAGTATAATAGGTAGCTTTCTTGACTTTCCATTTATTTCCCTGAGCACTGATCTTTGGAACATCTGGAGTCTCAGAATTTTCTAGTTCATAATTCCTAAAGTATTTATCTTAAGTAAAATACTGTATTTTTATGTCAAAAATCAATGCCTTAAGTAAAACTAAAATACAGCTTTCATGAATTACAATGTATATAGCCATTTTTTTTTAAAGCAAACATCTACTGTTATGCTTCTGCATTTGTATGTAGGCACCTAGCTGGTCTGTTTTTCAAAATCACCCTGCAGCCCAGTTGTTACCATTTAATTCAGTACAGGGCACTATGCCATCTCACAAACTCATCCGAGACCTACAGAAGGATTTGGCTTGCTTTAGATAATCATTTTGCAAAATCTCAGCTGGATGAGCAATACAGTATGTTACAGGACTGGTTTTGTGCCTAAATTACTAACAGGTAAAGATTACAAGACTTCCCAGCCATTTCCCTGTAACGGGCTAGGGAAGTCCATCTGCAGAAAGCCAAGCACAAAACCAGTCTTCAGAACTAAAATGTGATTTAGCTAGGGCATATGTTTTAGGCTGGCATTTTGCACAAGGTAATCTGTATTTTAAATTTCTGCTGTTTAGACCTACAAATGACCAACTGCTGCTTTTAACTGTCTTTAGATTAGAGCTTTAATTGTGAGCTTCACAGACAATCAAGTTGCAATTTTAAAACTTCTAAGGCATCCTGCATTTTAGATTATGCAAAGTGCGCAAGTCAAAACACTTTAGAAATCACAACAGTGCAGAGAGATTTGAATAGGCTAAAATCTCCCCTCTCCACTTCTAAGGCTGCAAATTACGTCAGTCTCTCTGCAGCTAAAAATTTAAAAATAGTTTTCCACAGAACACAGAAATACACTGTAACTTTGCATTCTCTTAACTCTCTCTCTCTGGGTAGCTGATACACTGGCATTATGCAGCAGGCTCCAAACAAATGTTAACAGAAAGGTTATACTTAATTTCCGTATGGCATAACTGGGGAAACAGGTACTGAACCAAATGCAATATGAAGAGCTGCTTTTTGGTTCTTTGTGCAAGATGACATTAAACCTTTACACATTCTTGAATGTTATAATAAAATATGCCATACCTGCTTCTCTTTAATTAGCATGTTCTCACACTATCTGGTACTGGCATTGCACAGCACAATCCAAAAGGAGGATTTAGCAGTTTTTCCTCTTTGCAGAAAGCCTTTTTAATACCTCTATGTTCAGAAAGAGTTAACAGCATACAATCCCATTATCTCTCCTCCATCCCCCTTCAGGAATTAAAGTGGCCTTTTTTAAAAAACAAAAAAGAAAATTCTTGCTTTGTAATAGGAGTATAAATAAGATTTTGAAAACACATGTGTAAGATGTCTTCCAAGACAGTTTATCTTTTTTTTTTCTCCTTTAAAACTGTGACCATGGCACCAGTTAAGGCTGTTTCACAATATATATATATTTCAAATAAAACTCTTAATATTCAAGCGTACCAGATTGATGAATTCTAACAGGTAAAATGGAACTTTTTAAAAGGTAAACCATGTAGTTGTACAAAATAGAATTAAACACTTCACTTGTGTAAAACAAAAAGAAATCCTGCCTTGCATTAAAAACACAGAACCTGTTTACAAAAAGGAACGTGTATGACATTTGGACTTCCTTTTATCTGCCATATCCTAGCAACATCTCAGTTGTTTTAGTAAAGGAACTAATAATCAATTTTAAACTGCAGTGAATTTACCAAACATTTTCTCTACAGACTTCTGAAAGCTTTTACAGTAAGAAGTTATGAACAAAAGCAGGCACGTTAGTGTACAAAACGTTGTTGATTTTTTTTCCTGTTTCTTTTTCAAAGTGCAGGTTTTTCTCAATGTGCATCCTACGAGACCAACAAATGTTTTAGCTCACTAAACCTTAAAACAGAACTCAATTCTCCCAAGGAGTAGTGTAAACGTTAAAGATCCCCAAAACACCTCTGGTAAACGTGACACAATGTCTCTGCGTTGTTTAGAAATTTAGCTCTTTTGAGAGGTAAAGAAGCTTCATGACACCTTTTCCTTACACTGGCTGGTTATCATAAATGGGTAACTCTGGACTGCTAAAGCTGGAGAATGATGAATCACTTGAAGGGAACTAAACTTGGCTATCGAGGAGAGGTGGCGGGAGGAACCAACCCTTAGGTGTTTCTTGCGCAGCCTGTGGAAAATTCAGCCGCCGGTGGACGGAAGAACCGACAGACAGACGGCCAGAAGGTCGGTGTGAGGGAGAGAAGGGGGAAAAGGGGAAAGCAGGGAAGGAGGGAGAAGAACTTCCGCAGAGCCACAGGCACGGCGGTAGCCCGCCCGCGGCCCGCTGTGCCGAGGCCATCCCGTTGGTCGTGCAAGGGCAGCCCCCGAGTCCTCCAGGTCCCGCTCCCGGCTGTCACGGCGAACTGGGAGCCCCGGAGGGCGCAAGGCGTCCCGCCGGCGGTCGGCGCTAGGTGCCGTGAGCGCAGTGCTCGCCGGGGTAGATCTCCTCGTATGCGGGGGGTTGCTCGCTGGGCAGCGGGTAGCAGTAGGGGTAGGAGGCGTTGAGCTCGGGGTCCATAGGCGAGTAGCCTGGCAGCTCGACTGAGGGATGACCACCGCAGTGCACCTCCACGCCGGCCTCGTCGAGGACGTGGAAAACGCCCACGTTGATGTAGGAGACGGCCTGGAAGGGGCAATCACCGGGGCTGAGCTCGGCTTCGCCGCCGGAGAAGAAGGAGCCCTGGCTGTGGCGCGGCGCCCGCCGCCCGCCGCTCCCGCCCCGTCTCCGCCGCCGGCGCCCGCCCGCCGGCGCCGCGGCCGTCGGGGCCGCTCGCCGCCGCCGGCGCCGCCGGCCGCGCTGCTGCGAGGCCTTGTAGTTCTTTACGAGGAGCAGGTTGAGCAGGCCCAGGAGGCACTCAAGTGCGTTGAAGACGGTGGAGAGCACCAAGCCTTGCTGGTAGTCCCGCAGCTTCTGGCAGCGGAGCGCCGCGGCGGAACCGTCGGGGACTGCGGGGCTGCTCCGCGGGCGGGCCGCGCCGCCGGGCTGCAGCAGGCAGTAGTGCGAGTACTTCCTCTCCACAAGCGACACGGTGTCGCCGTCGATGACGGCGCCGGCGAAGGCGCTCAGCACGCCCAGCATGAACACCAGCACTCCCAGCAGCAGGAAGTTCTGCCGCCCCCCGGGCGGCGCCTGCTCCACCGACTCTAACGGGGCGGCCGCCACGTCCCCCGCGCGGGGGCCGCCGCCCGTCGGGTCCGAGTCCCCGGCCGGGGCCACGGCCGAGGCCGCCGATGGGTCGGAAGCCGGAGCCGGCGTCGCAGGCGCTTCGTCGGGCGGGTGGCAGCAGAGCAGCGCGGCGGCGAGCAGCGAGAGGCCGGCGGCCAGCAGCAGTCCCGAGTAGAAGGCGCCGGCGGCGGTGCCCAGGCGAAAGGGCTCGCCCTTGAGCTCGGAGCCCAGCGAGAAGCACTTGAGGCCCACGGCGGCGGCGCTGAGGGCGCAGGCGAGCAGGAGGCAGCTGGAGAGCGCGGCGCAGGCTCCCCGCACGCTCCACTTCATCCTCCGCGCCGCCGCCGCCGCCGCCGCCCCGCCGTCCGCCTCATCCTCCTCCCGCGGCCCCTCCCGGCCCCGCGGCGGCGGCGGCGGCGCGGCGCGGCGCGGCCATGCGAGCGCGGCTCTCCCCGACGGGGCGCCTAGGCTCCGCTCCGCACGGCAGGCAGCCGCCGGCCGCAGTGAGCGGGGCGCAGCGAGCGCACACGCTCCCCCCACTCACCCCCGCCTCTTGGCCGCCGCCGCCTCCTCGTCCCCGCCCGCCCTCTGTTATCGCGGCGGCTGCGGGGAGGCGGTTAATTATGGATGGGAGACGCGGCGGGCGGGGGGCGGCCCGCCGCGGGTGAGCTAGGGGGAGTGCGAACCCCGGCTCGGCCCGCTTCGGCCCGGGGGTGGTGAGGGGGGCTCACCGAGTCTTCCCCCGACGGGGCACGTAGGGCGCGAGGGGGTGCGCAGGCCACCCTCCGCCTGGCTGGTCGCCGGGGAGCGCTGCGAGGGACGCGCAGCTAGGGCAGGGGGTGGCAGGAGGTTACACCCCCGTGCCGGTTCTGACGCTGAGGGCTGCCGCTTGTTTCCTTGCTTGCGTCTTCTCATTTTTTATCGCTTGCTTTTACGAGATACCGGCGGGCCGCCATACATCCCTGCGACTGCGTTGCGTTATGTCGGCAGATCTGATGCAGCGGGCCGAGCCCCCGGCTCCGCGCTGCCACGCGCAATGGCTCCGCGCTGCCACGCGCAATCTCTCCGCGCTGCCACGCGCAATCACTCCGCGCTGCCACGCGCAATCTCTCCGGGCTCGCGGAGGTGGCAGGACATAGCACTGCTTGTTGTTTTGTGCTCTGGTGGGGTTGCTCCCTGCCGCGCCGTGCACGGTGCTCCGTGGGCGACGGGGCTCGGGGGTGACAGCCCGCGGCGGCGCCTCCGGGACTCCCCGTCCGGAAGCACTTGCAGCGCCGGCGGCTGGAAGCCATTTCTGGGGTGGGAGCCGCAACCTGCCCCGGCACAGGCTGGCCGGGTAGCTCCGCGGGAAGCACCTGGGATGGCCTTCCGAGGGAGAAGTGGGGAGCAGGGGGACCATGCCTGTGCTGTCAGCTGGGCTCCGTATGGGGAAGAGGGTCTTGAGGAAGTCTCTTCGTTGACTGTTCCTTTTCCTTCCGGGAAGCTGGAACCTCTGCTCCCCCATTTTCTCTTGCTGTGTGTGCACCAGCCTTTCAGGGTATTTTTAGCCACTGATGATGATTAGTATTCAGGGGAGCAAGCGAGAGAGAGAAAGCCATTTTCCAAGCCGTCTTCTCTTTCCAACAGGGCCAATGCACCTGTTGGTGGTTAGAAGTGTGTGTGGAGTGTGATCTCGTGTTTAGCTTTCTCCAGGGATGCGACCCTCTTTCCTCTGTCCCATCAGGGCAGGCCCCATTGGCACCTCCCTGAGCAACACAAGCACCCTGCTGCAGTTCCCAGCTGGGCTGAGCAACTGAGAACACAGCTCTGCTGCAGAAGCTGCACGTTCCTTTAAAGCAGTTTCTGGGCTCTACATGGGGCAGTGGCCTTTGATGGGGGCTTTTGATGGGATGCCACCCTGCTTGGATTCCATGCCTCCGTGGGGGCACCATCCAGAAGTATCAGGGGCTCCATTGAGACATACCATCCTGCCCCTTGGGGCCACACAGACAAGGGAATTTTGGCCCCCTTCCTTCTGTTTGCAAAGGGCACATGGAGCACTGTGCGAGGAAACATGGCAATCCTGGTAGTCCAATAATGGCTAACCTGTGGCTACCTTGACGCCCTTGCCAGGTTGTAGCCCTGGCTGTGGGGGCAGGATCAACCTTCTTGTGTCCCTCTAAGAGGGGGTGGCTGGGCATGCCACCCGCAGTCATCTCGGATGACCCTGGCACCTGAGGGTTAGGATGTGTAGGTCTGCTAATCCGTGGCCATGTGAAGATTTTGGTGTAGGACCTGAGACTTTGGCTCTGCTTGTGGTGAGTGCCTGGACTGCTGGGGAAGATCTTTGTGTCTTTAGAAAAACTCATTCTGTATCCTCGTGGCTTCTAAAAAGTAAATACATAGAGGGCAGACAGCATTTTATGAAATACAGCACCCATCCCCTGAGGTCTCTGTTGAACTCTAAACATTGCCTTGAAAAGCACATGTAAACTGTCAACCCAGCTGCCATTCCAGAGGGCCCTGGGAGACACACTGCATGTGTGGGTGTGGAGGGAAAGGAGCTATAGCTAGGGGATTGTAAACACTTAATTACTAATTATGTGGAGAATGAGCAAAGTGCCTTAGTTTCTCACACACAACATAAACTTACATGTGAGGGTAATGTGTGATTTGTCTAATTTCATTGTTACTGTCAAGAGCATAATGGGGTTCAAAAATGATTATTTATTATGAATAGTGAGAACATTCATTTAACGATAAATACAAAATCTCATGCATTAAATTACTAATCAGCCTTTAATTGGCAGTGATTAGGGTAGGAAAAGCAAACCTTTCACTGGGGGCACATTGTTCTTTTATTATGCAAAGAGTTTCCTCACGTTTCCTTCCTGTTTCCTCTTTTAGCAGCTGCCAGAAGTGGGCAGCAAGGCTTCTCCAGCATGGACATTCACATGTTCCTACAGCTGTCTCAGTTGTTTTCCTCATCTTGAATGTCGTCTTCTAAGGAAAGAGCCCATCTTTCCATGTGTTTGTGACAGGAGGCTGATCTTGGGTAGCACCCCTAAATGCTGTGCATTGTGAGAGGCTAGGCTGACACACGAGTTTAAAAATCAAATTAGTAATTCTGCTACACCTCTTTATTCCTCCTGTGGAGCAACTTGCTACTGCTAACCTTTTCCAAATCTTACCTTTCTCCTAAAAATGACTCTTCGTCTTCCAAGCACCGTGTTCAATATGCCAGGCTAGAAGTATCACTACCAACATACTTCCCAACCTGTTATTTATTATTTATAAACTTGCTGTGTTTCAATGTCATGCAGAGTTAGCACAATTTTTCATATGGTTATTTACAGCTTTGCACTGTAGCACATTTTCAGGAAGAAGATATAAATACACAAGCACACAGTCTAAGATCTTTAGCGTATTCTGCACACTGAAGTTCAATTGTCTTTGGATAAAATGTTTAAAAACACAATTGTTGTTACATTAATAATAGTAGGCATAAGACTCTATAAAATACTCTATCACAATTGTATTTTACATTGAATAATTTGTTGATGGGAATGACTGTAAAAGTGCCTGACATACCAACCTAAATAAAGGTCACTGGAGAGCTCTCTGGATCCCAAAGGGTACTGCTGATCATCTCAGTCCTAGCTAGTAGCCCTTTCAGATCAAGTTTATGATGCCCATCTGCATGTTCATAGCTGATATATGTGCATTTGATTCATCAGCCAGGTTTGCCTGCTTGAAAAAGGAGTATCTATGTGCAACCAAAGCTTAGAGAACACTAAGCTACTTGGACATATTAGTTTGTCACCTAAATCAGTCACTGCAGGCATTTTGGTCTGTCACCCTCAGTTAATAGCAAAGTCAGAACCTGATGGAATTGTACTACAGCAGTGGACAATAAAGTATGGCAGATGTCCCATATTTTGAGTCTCTTTGTGTTAGTTTTATCTTCAGGTTTTGTTGGTCAGATTTTCCTTTTTAATTGCCCAAATAAAGAAGTATCACATTTTTTTTCCAAGGGTAAAGATCAATATTTGATATTTTGGTGGACTTCAGAACAGATGCATAAGGTTTTGTGGGACACCACCAGGCTGGGACACGTGTTCTCAACATTCTCTTCATGACCATGGAGTGAGCTTTCTGTGTCTTAGAGGAGAAGCAATTTATGGCCAGATCCTGTCTCCAAAGAGGTGTGGGGAGCTTTGGTCCAGGTTTTTGTTTAGCTCACAGGGGAGCTGAGAGGCTGTGCTTGGGGCTGCTGGTTAGGAGTGGACACTGTCATAACCAGCGATGCCTGCTTGCTTTGCTCAGTGTGCACAGAGCTGTATGTTTGCAGTAAGGTACAGATCAACCTCTTTTTGTGGTGACTCAGGGACACAAAGGACGATGGCTATTAATTATTTGCTCTCCAGGCTGGAAGCTGAATTGTGTGTTTGTAAAATAGATGGAGATCTTCAGCTTATGCCACCAAAGTGCAAAGCACTGCATTATTTTATTGGCTGCCTCTCCTCCCACACTGCATTTATGGTAAGATATATTTGTTGTTATTTCAATGCCAGTTTGATAAATAGGTGTCAGAACTTTGATTATTCAGTAACGATGGCTGTGTACCTCCCATAATTTATTCTGTTGCTTATTGTTTCTATAGGGGACAATATGGACTATAAAGTCTTTTTACAAAAATTGCTTTACACACAGTTATTAAGAAAACATTAGAAATTAGAAACTTGAAGCTCTGAAGATGGAACCTGTCGTGTTTCTTTCTAGTCCTTCTTCTCTTTCATTTGTAAGGTCCACCGGGATGTTTTTGCATGCTTGAGGCCTGCTGTTCTCCTCCTTTCACAGTATTTTACATAAAACACTCATCTCTGCAGGGATTATATGGAAAATACTTTAAGGGAACACATGTTGGGAAAGGTCCAACATCAAGCTACAGATTTGGAGCTAACTGGTGGCTGGACACTGATGAAAACCCAACATCTAGAAATGCTGCTTCAATGGGTAACATTTAAAATACAAAGCAGAGAGGCTGGAAAGAAAATGTAAGGAGTTAACGTAGAGAAAGCAAACCCTTTGCTGGAAGCCAGAGGTGTGTGGTTGTCTTGGCAGCTGTTAGCCACAGGAGTATTGGATTAAGGGAAGAAGAATTTGAGAAATTAGGGGTATTGACACAACAAGGTTATTTGTTATAAGATCATGGGGTAAGTTAGGTTGGAAGGGACCTTTGGAGGTGTCTAGTCTGACCTTCTCAAAGCAGGGAGATCTCTGGGGTCAGACTAGGTTGCTTAGGGCTTTATTCAGTCCATATGTCCTGTGTCAGCAGTGTTTGGCTAATCTGGGCACTTCAACTAGTTTTTCAGAACTTGTTTTTTTTTCTTGTCTTTGTTCCCTTGACCTGGCTTCAGGTATCTGAGAAGTATCTGAGAAGACCTGTTCGAGGCCCAGAGAAGAGTCTTTATTACCATTTTAGTTTAAGTGCTCCAGTATATGAATGAAAAAGAATGGTTTCTCTGTGCAGTAGGATTTAATCTTTTCAGTCAAGTGGTAATTATGTGAGGAACATTCTTTGTTTACAAGGCTATAGAATAGGGCACAAGGTATTCTGAGGAGAGGTCAGACGTTTGCTGTGGCATTTGTCAAATTAGTTATTTGATACTATTTGATAAATTACTTAAACAAGGAGATCTTTCCTTTGCTTATTTCACAGAATTGTTCAATTATGACCAATTCATGGAAAATGTACCTGATGCTTTCCTAACTGCAGTCCTAATGGTGGGACCTGGAAGGTATTTTACTGTGTATCATTATTGTCTATCATTATTTTATTGTTTATCAATAACTGCTAAGTTAATGATATAAGATTGCTGAACACTTTGCAAGCCAAAAAGTCTCTCAAAATCCTTCTCTTTGGACTCTCAGGTTACTTCAAATGTGTCTCTGTTTAGTCCGCATATTTGATGTTCTACCTTATCCTTGACATCAATGCTATGCAAAAGCTTAAGGCTGATGCATCTCTTAAATTGTAGTGAGGCCTTCAGTACAGGACCTGAGCAACAATCATACATCTGTGCGTTGCCTTCTGCTGCACAATGAACATGCTGCAGAAAGATACCTAGGACTTTGAGAGATCAGCAGGCCCTCTTCCAGGTTTGGGGAAAGGTGAGCTACCTTCCTCACTTGGGAGAATGAGGATTGCTTAGCTATGTGTCCTGTCATTTGACATTGTACCCTCCAGTGAGTTGGGACAAAGAACCTGTTTGCATCTGAGAGGAGAAAATATGGTGTTCCAGGTGAGTTGAGATGGATCAGAGGTAATCTTGTTTGTTCCCTTGTTGAATGAGATGTCAGTCTCATGTGCCCAGATCAAAATTTAGGTATTGAGCTTGACACAGCTTGAAAACTCCCTACATCAATGCCACTTTGTCTTAGAGGAGTCTATCCTCAGAAGATGCCTTACTTATGAATTTTAAAGTTTTCCATGCACCAAAATTGTATTTTACCCAATGACTGTTTCATGGCAAGGGCATAATCTGCTCTTGAAGGAGGGACTGGAAGTCACCTTCTAATGAGTACCATGCTAAACTGTGGCCCCTTTTGGGTACTTCTTTTTTAGCCAGAACAACCTTTAGTTTTCTAGGGAAAGAAATAGCAAGGTAGGAGTGGAAGGGGAGAGCAGGTGCCCACTCAAACCAGAGTTGTGATTCTGGGAAAATGTATCTTAAGATCCCCTAAACAAAAATATGGGAATCAGTCTCTGCCCAGGACTGACCTGTAGCAGAAAAAGATGTGATGGGAAGGTATAGCTCACTTCCATCATGACTTCTTCCTTTGGCTGCATGTTGGGACAAGGAATAATCTGGCTTGGTCCTGTCACAGGTGAGTGATTTAGGTTTCTACCTCCCACAGAACAATGTTTAAATCACTCAAAGAAAAGTGTGAATTCAGAGAGTTTGATGACAAGGTTCACTGTATTATTTAGTGCATGGAGGAAATAAACCAAGCAGAATTCTGCTTACCTTCCCTCCAGAGACCGGGTGTCAGGTTGCTCTGAAGTTTGGATCCTACGATTTATGAAGCAAACTCTGAGGTGTCAGAGTTCGTAGAAATAAATAATTCAATGGAGTAGTATAATGGGAGGGCTGGCTTGAGCTCAGTGCCTGTGCAGAGGACCCAGCCAAGCAGAGAAATCTTTGTATTTTTATATATTCACAGACCATTAATCTGCTCCTCAAACCATGATTTAGTTCAATAGCAATATTTGAGTTTGTGGTCTTCTTATTGGATCTTTTTCACTGATCTCAGAAGGGCCTTTGTTTTGTTTACATGTAGGCATTTTTTATAGTCCACAGCCTTGAAGGTGCTGTTTTGTCTGAATGAATTGTTTTCTTCCTAACAAAGTACAGAATATGCCCTATCTTGCAGATGTCCATAATGTCTTCGTTTTAACCTTAAAGTCATCA
This sequence comes from Streptopelia decaocto, assembly GCF_964273445.1. Taxonomy (NCBI): domain Eukaryota; kingdom Metazoa; phylum Chordata; class Aves; order Columbiformes; family Columbidae; genus Streptopelia; species Streptopelia decaocto. Next base: position 40,424,846 of record NC_138657.1, read on the forward strand.
TTTTCTCCCCAGTCAATTCTGTTCTTCCCAATAAAGTGTGAACTAGACCGTTTCTCACAGGTATTCGGTGTGGTCTGTAGCAGCTTTTGGTAAATATGGTAAATATGAGCAGAACTTCACACAGCTTACTAAGTAACATGAAGCAGACAGTATACTAAAAATCACATAACCTTATGTGACTAGATGATTAATTGTATTCAGTATGCATTTACTTAAGCTAAATGATTGATGTGAAACTTAAATTGGGCTCATCCACTAGTGAAAACCACTGCCATACAGCCAACTTGTTTAGCAGAGAGAGCTCCAAGTAGGTTCACACAGGCTCTCATATTTATAGAATAAACCTTGTAGTGAATTTGCATACAGTGGGAAAAGTAAGCACAAGACTCCCTGCACCCACAACTTATCAGTGTACGGTGTGCCGTTCTGCTTCCTTGTGGGCTTCCTAAAAGGAGTTCTTGGCCTGGCTGCAGCTTTGGCCTTTACCTCCTTTGGGGTCTGTACTAAACTGCTGCTGGTTTGGCTGGCGGGGGTGGGACGGAGTGCATCCGCCACAGGTCCTTGAAAGCAAAGACCACCATCAGCCTGCCTTCATGGTGTGAGATTTCTCCCACACAGATTTGCAGCCTGTAAAGTACTTTCCTGCTGCCTGAGGCCTTGGTGTGGTGAGCTGTGATTCCTGCCCTGGCTTGGTAACAAAAATGCTGTCCTAGCTGATGTTGCACCTCATCACTCTGAGAGGTCTCTGTCCCTAGCTCAGATGCTTTGTCTGATCTTTCCCTAGACTGTGGTTGCAAGTGATCCCCATGAAAGCATATCCTTTCTCATTTCAGTCAGGATCACTGAGATATGTAGGTTAGTGAGTGGTGAGCAATGAAGCAGCAAAGCTGAAGAAGGACACACTGTCCTTTTTGACCACGGCAGCAGCTGCTGGGGGGAGTTGACTCTCCAAGGAGGGCCAGGTTCATTGAAGACACAGCACTGCCCTTGGTGTTTCATTTGGCTACTAGGTCACCTTCTCAGGCCCCGGCCTAGCTACCAGGTTCCTCAGAGTGAGCCACCCACAGAGTGCTTTATGCTGGCCAAGCCAGCATGGCTCCAGCAGCACTGCGCCTCCACATGCGCATTGCAGGGCTGTTCTGGGTGTAGTCTTTGAGTTCCTGCCAGAACTGCATTCCTTGCTCCCTCAAGGAGCCAGTACTGCAGCCCACCATCTCGTGTTTCAGATCCTGACTTGCCTGGTCTGTGTGTTAGAAGTATTGTGGGGTGATGATGAGGTAGCACTGGACTTTTCTTGCGTCCCTGGCACATTTGTAGACTACTTTTAAGGGATTGGTGAAAGGTAACCTTTTGTCAGGGGACTTAAATTCACTGTATAAAGGTCTGCAACACCACTGGAAATATTTTAAGGTTTAAAAAGGGTAGAAATTGTTAGCAAATAATGGAAAAAAGGAACTTCATAAGCAGCCCATGAAGGCTGCTGGTCCTGCACATATTGTGTCCCTATCATAGCACTTATGAAAAAAATACACTTTTCTCTTGAAGTCTTTGGCTGCCTGTTGAGCCTGATGGCTTTGATGGTTAGAAACCTCCCAGCTATTTCAGTGCTAAATGTATTTTATGCCCAGCTTGCACACATTTGTTCTGTGCTAACTTAAATGGCTCCTCTTGTTCTTTGATGTTTACTCTCTGGATATATTTACAGACACCAAACATACCCCTTTTGAGCTTTCATTTTTATAGACTAAGCAGGCCAAATATTTTCTCCCTGTTGTTTTTTGTTTTGTGGTTTTGTTTTGTGGGTTAGTGTTTTTCATTGGTTGGTTTGTGTTTTTTGTGGGTTTTTTTTGTTTGTTTGTTTGTTTTTTTGGGGGGGTTGTTTGTTTGTTTGTTTGGGTTGGGTTTTGTGTTTTATTTGTATTAAAAACTCTTTATACTTTGCAGTTTGAGTTTATCCTTAAGCACATAACCAGGACAGTGTGCTGCATCTTTCATGGTCTTTCCAAGGCCTTGGATTATGGTATTAGAGCTTCCTCATCTCTAGTGGAAAGTCCTTGCCCAATTACCCTAGAATTCGTGATTGCTTTTTACCCAGGTCCTTCCCACAAGAGGCTGTATGTGTACATAGTGCACCTCATTCTTTGTCCTCCACTGTTGTTCCCAGCTGTGGGGCTGCCAGTTGGTGACACTAATGAGCTTTCCCCTTGTTTGATTTTTTCCCCCCGATTTCTGCTATTCCAGTCCCCAAGTTAATTCAGCTTTTGCCTCTGATATTTTGAACCTGCTATGTGTTTACAACACTGTTGTTCCTTTTGTTCCTCAAAGAACCTTATTTGTTACTTTCACTCATTTCACTCTGCAACCTGCTGTTGTCTCCTGTCTTCTTCCCCAACTTGTTCTGGTGCCTGGTTCTTACTGTATTTCAGAAGGGGCATAGGTATGTTTAAATTTGTTTATCTCCTCCATATTCCAAATTTTTGTTTTATGATGATTATCCCCACCCTCCAGGTTTGCATCTGCTTGTCCTCCTGTAACACTAGATTGGAGCTGTCCATGCATCTCAATTTGGGTCTGTGAAGCTTTGTGAGTTCAGGGCCCACCTTGTGTGAGATTGCTTCCTTATCTTCAGTAATTTCATTTCCATGGGCTGTCCTGCCTTTGCTCTGACTTGGTACCATCTTTATGGAAAGCTTGGCAGGGAATTCATCAGGATGCTCCAAAATAATTTTCTTTATTTATTTTTTTTTTTTGTCTCTTGAATGCTGCCTAGTACTTCAAGATGTTATTTCCTTATCTTCCTATTCACATAACTACAAGCTCTTCTTGTTAATTTTTTGTGCAGTGTAGCTGTGCTGGTTTGACTAAAATGAGTTAATTTTCCTTCATACAGTTAGAAACCATTCTTTTTCATAGCTAGCATGGTCATTGTTTGGATTTAATTTGAGAAAAAGAAGGTAACACCCCAGGACAGAGTTAATGTTTTAATTGCTGGTGTCTGGGAGCCAAGGACTTTTCCTGAGCTCTCTACCCAGAGGTGTGAGTTAGCTAGTAAGGGGGGGCAAGGATGAGACAGACCTTGAGAGACATCCAGATTGATCAATAAGAATATTCCATATGGTTCATATTTAAGGAGAGTCAGGATCTTCGGCCAGGTTCGAAGTCAGGATGGACAGGGATGGAGACCTGTTCAGGAAAGTTCTGTTCAGGAGTTTCTCTAGTTTGGCTTTTTGCCGTATTGCCATTTTGCAGAGGCCTCTGGGCCTTTCTGCCTTTTCCTCTTCTCTCTCCAGGATCAGCTGTTGGGACCAGGGTGCTGCTTCCCAGGACTGACTGCTCCATGAAGATGGAGTTTGTGAGGAATTGCATTGAGTATCTTTTATTTTATACTCTATTTCCATTTTACAGATACTATTAGTAGTAATAGTAATATATTAGTGTTATTTTGTTGTTTTATTAAACTGTGTTTATCTCAGTCCACAAGTTTCTCCCTTCCCTTTTAATTTACTTATCCATTCAGGAGTGAGAGTGAGCAGCTGTTGTGATTATATTGCTGGCTCAGGTTAAACCACAATAGTAGCTCTGCTTGACTCAGTTATTCGCACTTTGCTCTCCAACTCTTGACCATATTTCTGGGTGAGGTTTTTCTACATTCTTGCTCTTGTGCTTCCATGTGTTTCATTTCACCCTCTTCTTTAAATCATGAGGTGCTCCTGGCTGACTGCCAGCTCTCGTCTTCAGAATTTTTTCTCTGGTGATGGATCTTACCTTTTTTTTTTTTTTTTTTTTTTACAGAATCCTCTGACGTGTAAATCTGCCCCTCCTTGGTTTAGAGGTAGATTTCTTGTTCTCTTATAATTCTTCTGTCTTTCTTTTTTGGTATTTCCTTCATACAGCCTCTCTTTCTTTCTCCTGCTACACTTGCTGCTCCTTTCTTCCTGGCCACCCCACCTTGTTCTCCTGCTTAATTCTCCTTCCCATTACCTGGGGACAAACAGTACCTCAACTCTAGTGGGAGTCTTTCTTTGCTGCATTTTTTTTTGCCATGTGCATTGACCAGAGCTAAAGATCTGTCTTGTTCTGTATATCTTCATTAATCTTCTCATTTCCTTCTTTCCTTTCTTTTCTTCTGGTATGGCTGCATATTCCAATTTGAATTTGAGCTGCTTTTCTCAGGGAATTTCTTTTTTTCCCACAGGAAAGCTGTAAAGGATGCTCAGCATGCCTCATCTTTCTCTTCTGCTGTTGATGTCTATGATTGTTTCAAGTCTTCCCATCACTGTCATAATTTCAGACTTTTCTTTCCTGCCTTCATCTTAAAAGTATTTAATAACTTCCCACTGCACTGACAACTTATTGTTTTCTGTTTGCTGGATCCTTTCATTGCTGCCTGTTGACTATCTAAATTCTTGACTCAGTTATCAAGCTGTATATATATTTTTTCTTCAATTACTATCTCCTAGTAGTATCTCGTGTCAGAACCTCTTTTGTGGCTTGCCTTAGAGAACAGAATAGTGTGAAAAATGAGTGAAAGTGTTGCCTTTTTTTTGTTTTTTGTATTAACACTGGGTTATTAATACTGCCTGTCTTGTGCCCAAGTCCAGGACACTAACATTTATATCAAAAACTTTGTAGCTATGTGCTCTCAACTCTTAGAAGATTTGGATTTGCTGTTTGCTATTACTTGAAGGATATTCAAACTATGTATGTCTATTCCTGGCGACATGGTGATACTAAACTTTGAACTAGAATGGGGAAAGAATATAAATCAGCAGAAACTGGTTGAGCAATATCTCAGTGTGCTTGAATTTCATTTTTTTCCCTAGATCTAATCCTATTGTCTTTCAACATGGGCCTGTGTTGTAAGTGAACTATTCTTGCTATCATTTGGTAGGCAGTAGTCTTCTCTGACGGCGATAAACCCTCACAAAGTTGCAGGTTTCAAAAGTGGAATGCTGTATGGTAGTTCTTTTTTCTTGGGCAGGAGAAAATGCATCTGCAATCTTGGAACTGACAGCCATGGAAGACCAACTGATGTGAGTCCATCATGTACACTGACTGTGCCTTGAAGGTGAATGATTCATTTTAAGTGCATGAAACCCATCATGAAACCCATTTCCTATTGGACTCACAGGTGACTGAACACTTGAACGTAGGAGATGTTGGTACTCCATCAATATAGTCTGCTGTAAGGGGCTCTGAAGTTGCCCCCAGCCCTTACCAGCTTCTTAGGCAGGTCTTGAGCTAATTTGTCTCAAGTGAGCTCTCAAGGCACAGCAAGGTGGGCTGAAAATCCTAAAAAAACTCAGTTATCTCTGACTCATTACTGGGAGTGTGGGATGACCCCCCTTTCCCCTGATAAGTCTCCCACTAAATCAGAATCCTATTCTGTATCCCACTGTTACCATTTTGAGAAAGAATGTCTTTGGGTGATGGGTTCCATTTTTTTCTTTTTCCTCTTCTCCTAAGCCCTCCCTGACAAACACTGCCTTCTTTGAGCCTGAGAAATCTTCCTTAGCAGTCGAAGGCCAGGTGGCTGTGCTCAGATACATCATTTTCCTGATGCAGCACATCAGGCAGTGGTTTTGTGAGACATCTGGACCTGACTATCAGGTCATCAGTCACATCCCCCTTAGAGATCTAGAGCAGGACTGACTCGCTGACAGAGACAGGGTAGTGTTTCTTGGCCTCTTTGCTCAGTAGGTCTCACTGGTAGTGACACTTCCTGTTAGCTTGGGAGGACTGCAGATGCCAGACTACCTGTGTGTGCAGAGGGTTTGTGCTGAGGGAGCTGCGTCTCTTTAGCTTGGAGAAGACTGAGGGATTCTCAGTGACAACCAATGATAAGACAAGGGGCAATGAGTACAAACTGAAACACAGGAGGTTCCACTTAAATATGAGAAGAAACTTCTTCATGGTGAGGGTGACAGAGCACTGGAACAGGCTGCCCAGAGAGGTTGTGGAGTCTCCTTCTCTGGAGACATTCAAAACCTGCCTGGACACATTCCCATGTAACCTGATCTAGGTGTTCCTGTTGCAGCAGGGGGATTGGACTGGATGATCTTTCCAGGTCCCTTCCAATCCCTAACATTCTGTGATTCTGTGATCCGTGATTCTGTGACAGCCAGGTGGTTGGGCCTGTGTGCTCTCCATCGGACATGGCTGGACAGAGGAAGGTAACAGGTGTCACCTTTCAGCGAGTGAGTGTGGGGGAGAAGGGAGTCCAGTGCAGCCCCTCACAGATGTTCTCAGAGGGATGGTGTGAGCAGTCTCTAGTGTTCAGCAGTTGGCATTTTCTGCTTTTGGTTTTGTGCAAATCTAGTATGTTTTTTTTTTAAATCTTCATCATAGTGTTCCATATTATATGTGCTGTTTGTAGCTATTAACCATACTTGTTTTGAGATAACTCTCTGCAATATGGCACATACATAATAAGGTATAATTAACTCAAATTAACCATGTTAAGTTTTGCAACACTTCTCCTGCCATGTTCTGAAGCTGACTTTAATAGGTTTTGTGACTAACAAATCCACATTTGCAGGTTCAGGTTATAGAAACTCATTCATGTTCCAGGTGTTCCCTTTTTCATTTCAGTACTGTGCCTTTGAATTCAATAATTTGTTGTTCAGTTGTCTGCATAATTAATTTGCAACCTGGAGGACTCTCTCCCTCTGAGTGCAAGATCCTCATAGTGCATCTTTGGTGCTCTTCACATGATGCTTCTGGGGAACTGCTGATCATGATGGCATCTCAGTGCCCCATTTACAAGCTTCTTAACTTGCCAAAGCTAGTTAGATGAGTAAATGCGATGTTTGACAAAGGCCTGAGTACCACATATGGTGAATAACACTTCACCTTGTTTATTTAAAGACTGAGCCAAAATTTTTATTTTTATTCTTTTTAAAGTCTGCTTCCCCCTACTTTTTCCTTTTAGTGTTAATTTTGTTGTTGCTTTTGTTGTTCCTTTTGGAAAGTGCTCTGCATTGTCATGCATTAAGAAGTCATATAAAACAGGTGACTAATTGAAAGACAGTTTGGCAATAAAAGAAAGATGCTAATGCCGTTTATGTGTGTGGAGCATACTGTGGCATATTGCAGCACTCTGGTGCCCAGCACCCTGCTTCTCTGATGAAGGAAAATGGTCATCTTCATTTGCAACTAAGCGTAGCATTTGAAGGTGGCTCTTGGTCCTCTAAATGATGGCTAACACATTTCTAAGCATATTGTCTCCTAAAGAACAGCTGGAGACAGCAAGACTGCTAGTGTATATGGCAAGGTCTAGCCCATGTTCCAGTTCAAGAAAAACAGAAAGTGTATGCACAGTAGATGCCAAAAATGCTGACACTGGCACAGAAAGGTCTCTCAGTTGTTCTCAACACAAAGCATTTTCTTGATATCTATGAAACAGTTCGTCACTTCTGAGTTTTTCAAGACTGCATGGCTATTAATTTCTTCAGGTTATAATGAAGCCTGTCACTGATTTTAATGGCCTTGGATCAGACAGGCATTAGTTTTTATATTTTTCAACTACAGTGTTAATTAACTTAGCATGCACATTTAACTATGAAGCTTTGAGTTTTCATTTAGTTTTTATAATTTAATTGTGGAAAAGTGGCAGTAAATGTAGATGAGAAATTATGTGCAATTAATATTGACCCAGGACTACTCAAATGTCAGACACTTATCTCTGATGACTCACTAGGAAATCCAATGTGTTAAATATTGATTTTGTAACATGAGGTTTTCAAACAACCTTGATACTGAGCTATTCTTCCTGAAGCCATATTCTTCCTCAAGTCAGGACTGTGTGAAACCTTGATGTCTGCAAGAGCCAATGCTGAAAGTCAGAAAATCCTGTCACTTGGTGATGCTAGCAGTCATATTATCTCCTGCAAATTTTTTTTTTAAATGCTGAAACTACAAATAGTGAGAATTAGCCTTGGTGTGGGTATGTGTGTGTGAGGTCAGGTAGGGGTTTGTTTTCATGGTTTTTAAAGGAATATAGTGTAGAGCTGTTGATAAATAGCTCACAGGAAGTTAGGAGTATGTATTACTCTTATCACAGCAGTTCTTATGCCTTTGCCTGTCCACACAATTGGGGAAGGGGAATTAGTTTCGATGCTGACTTTGTCCTTGGCATAGCCCACAGAGTGGACCACAGGCTGACTTCCTCTGTTTTAGAGAAGTGACTCAAAGAAGCGTTGAGATTTGTACTCTAAGTGGCAAAGACTGACACTGAAGAAGTGAGTAACCTGTTCTTTTGTCTGCTGGCGAGATTAGTAGTCGCATGTTTAAAGTAAAACTTTTTAGCTGTGTGGATACTGAACTGGGGAACACGAAGCTTGACAGACTATGGGAATGACTATGGGAACACATTATTGGAAGTGTCCAATAAGAGATTGGGCAAGCAACCGTTACAGGTCATTCAGGTAGAGCTGATCCTGCTGTGATGCCTCTTTAGCCTGATTTTCTGAGTGGATGGCACACTGCAATGCTTTTTATTATAGCTGATGTTTAATATTTCAAGGAATGAAAAGTCTTTGCTCTGCTGCGGCCTGGTGAGGATGGAAGAGGAATTCTCTTGACTATGGGCATCCTCAGACCTTTCGGATGGCCCATCACCTGCGAATCTGCACATGATGCTTAATACAGTACCCTGTGGAAACTAAGAGGGAGAGCACAAGACTGTATCTTGTTCTTTACTTGAAATGTGAAGTTTAAAAACCCTCTAGTTACTAATATATGTGTAGCTACAAATGTCACTAATAGCCCAGGCAAAGAGGCAGAAAAAATGAAGTTCCTGAAATAGCTGCTACGTTTGAATTAGAGGTAATGAGGATTGTGCAGGCTTTAGATCTTTAGATTCACCACTCAGCAAAATGGGAGCAAGCAAGGATGACAGATTGGAGGGATGTTTGTGCCTTGCAAACTGCAGGGGTTCATTTAGTTGAAAGATGCTGTTAGTGTTCTAGGGCAGCAAAACTTGTTTATTTAAAAACAGAACACAGAGACAGTGTTAAAAACATTTCAGCTATCAAAAGGGACAGAGATTGTAAATTGCACAGATAGACTGCTGAATTGCATATTAAAGGCACAACTGCATGGGCAAGCTCAGGAATGTCTCTTCGCTGGTATATCTGGAACATATTGCTCAGATTTGTTGCGCATCGTGGTCTGCACAAGACTTGGAAGTTTGACTGCTACTGCATGCTTCGTTTCTGGCTCACCTGAAACTCCCTTATTCACGACACTTCAATCTTTGGCCTGTCTTGGGAAGCTCCATATTGCAGACAATAAAATACATAGCATGTTGTGCGGAGTGTAGGATGGGTAAGGAGACAGAAGTCAGTGCTGTCCCATTACTAAATGGTGTCTCTCCCATGACTCCCTGTCCTTTGCACTTGAAGGCTGTTCTGCTGCATGAATGGACATGTCTTCAATATACAACCCCCTCATTCCTCCCTACTCATGCATTTCATGTGCCATGTAACTCAGCCTTGGAGGACAGAGCACTGGAGAGCAGCAGAATGTCTATACCTGAGCAATTGTTAGATGCAGGACTCCCACAGGTGCTCTGCATTTCCGCAGCCTCACACCTTTCCCATCGTATGTAGCCTTTCGGAAAAGAGGGGGAACATGTCATCCCTCCCTCCCCTACTCCCTGCCTCACTTTTGAAAGCAGGCTGAAAGCAACAGCATTTGGAGCAGAGTGATATCTGAGCCTACAGCTTATTGCAATTTTCAGTGCATTGTCTCTCCCTGTGAAGAGCTGAGAAGCTAAGTTAGGAAAATAGCCACTATCTGCTGCTCCAGCTTCTCCTGGAAAAGCTCCATGTTGTTCTACAAGGGGAGAAGCATTGGCCTCAGACTGCTGTTTGTTACACATAGAAGAAAATACCCAGTTGCCTAGGATCATTCTGGTGGAATGGTTTGTAGCACGTGTGCGCACTGTAGCTGCTTCACCTGCTTCAGAGCATCTGACTGTGTTGCATTATGTGTAGTGGCTTAGAGGGATTTCCCTTTATGGAACATAAAAGTTCACTTGCAGTCCATCAGCTTATGTAGAAGTTTAAACTGTTTTTGTTCAAGTGCATTGCCATACATAGTTAGGCTAGCTAAACTTAATGCACACTCTGCTGAATGCACCACTTTGCTACATCCAGTGAGAGGGTATCAAGGTCCCTCTGAAGCTTTCAGGGACTGCAGTGGTGCAGAGTGCTCTGTGAACACAGACGTATTGCTTGTGCATCCAAATCTCAGGGGGAAAACTGCTAATTTGTGCACGGCGTAATTCCCACTTTTTAAAAGTTACCAAAAATGTAGCAAAAGTCTAAGTTAGGAAGGACTGTTCAGATTTAGTTTGTATTGAAATAGACTAGGGTATATCCTTAGAGACTGCAGTCATTAAAACCTTCAAGATGTAAGTGTATTCAGTTTTATCTTTGCTATTATACAGAAATAAAGCTGCACACATCTCTGCCTTTTCTTCTTTATCCTCTACTCCACTTCATGCTCTTGTCCATTTTGCCGTGCCTTGATTCCTGGGTCTGTTTTGTCAGTTTCCCAAAGAGTCACCTCATGGTCAAAAGACCAAAGAGTCTTTTCCCATGAAAATTCCTAAAACTGATTCAGTCTCCCTGAGCTGATCTGCCAGGCTTCTGGACATACTTATTTAATTAGGGCTGCTGGATGCTTGGATCATTTCCTCTTTCTTATTTCCCTTCCCTAATCTCTGTTCTTAAAGTGCAATGGCCTGACTACAAGAACCATCCTTCTATTTTGGGAAGGAGCTTTGCATGTTTGTATTTCTTCTGTGCCGTAAATCCCTCAGAAGAAAAATGGGAATGCCTAAGTGATCTAGGCTTTGAGGTTTAAAATTTGCTTTTATTACACTGGAGTTGTTACTAGAGTTGTCTTCTTGTAAAAGTTTTTTATGAATTAATTTGTTGCTCCCTGCTGTGTCCCAGGACACTTTGAAAATAAGACTTTTTTTCAAGAGTTTTATTCTGCTATGAATATTTATATACATCAAGTTGCAGTAAACCCAAACAATTTTCTCATTAGCAATGCAATCTGCAGAAGCCAAATAATTTCTCCTGTGCCTGTGTCAGTCACATCATGCAGTTGAAGTAGGGGAAAAGAAAAAAGGTTTCAAAAAAGAAGACTCAAGATTAACATCATGGACTCTAATAGAAGCCTTGAAATTAGCCCTTTCATCATACCATATTTATTGTTTTAATTTACTTTGGTGGCATTCAGTATTGGTGAATGACGTATGGTTGTCTTTGCATATTACATGCATAAGTAGAAGGTAAAAGGATTTAACAGAGCCCCTTCATATGAGGAGGACCTGAACCAGCCCATGACCCTGAGTGAGGTTAGGTGAAAGTGTCACTAAAGGGCTTCCAGGTGAGACTCTCTAAATATTGATGTACACCTGGGTTTAGAGAGGTGTGTGTTCAACAAGGGAACTAACGTGAGGCTTCACTTCAGGAAGAGTGCAGAGTTTAGAGAAGCCTTTTGGATATGCACCTTTATGTTGGAGAAAAGCCGCTATAGCTTTGGCAGCTGGAACAAGGAGCTTGCAGTGGTCTTTGCTCTTCATGTCTCTAGCTGGGCTGAGCAGACCGCTGGCGTAAGTAAAACTCTGAGTCTGTGTTTCCTAACAGTGGAATGCTTGTGGATGACAACAGACACTGCTGCTATACTGAAGGTCTGCATGTGCCCAGCTTTGTTGAGGCTGCAGGGAAGTCAACAGCTTTCTCTGCTTGTCTTCTGCACCTGGAAAATACCTACCATCCTCCTGAGTCAGTGCTGCAGGGGATGCAGAGGTGGGGTGTGTCTGTCAAGATAATTTTAGGGGAAGAGACAGCGGAATGGTGGGGAAGGCAAATGAAGGAAACAAGCCATGGCATTAATGGGGCAAGAAGGCAATAGCCACCAGTCATCCGTGGCACTGATGAAGGTGGCACCATAACTGAGCCAACAAAACTATCCTGACCTGGATGCTGGTCACCAACTAGCTAATGTCTTGTTCCCATTCCATTAAGGCAGACCAGCACAGCTGGAGATATAGCAACTCCATGTGGGCAAAGAAAGCACGTAGTTTTCCTGACGAGCTCCACAGGGCAAATAGAGGCTGGTTGTGTATTTTCTGTATTTCAAAAAGGTTATAGTAGGGTGGCTATTAGACTGCTGATGCTTTTGCTTGGGTGCGGGTCTTGACACATGTGTTTCCACAGCAGGATGTCCATTTCTGTCCTGTTAGTGTGTAAATCACCGCAGCATCAGAACTTTGTGGTGACCAAAGAACGGGGCTAATATCAATTACATGTGGATCTTCACTTCCTCTGTCCCCTGATGGGGAGATCTCTCTGGTGGCTTATTACACGGCTGATGTTCTATGTGCTGTTTCCTCTCCAGTGAACTCTGGCAGTGGAGATGGAGTTTATAAAAAGGATAGCATCTTTTCCCCTGTTGTTTGTCTCACACTGTGCCCATTTGTAAGTATTTAGCATTGACAGGCTCTACAGATGTACCATTGTTTTCTTTAGATGGAATACTGCAGTCACACAAATGTCAAAACTTCACACTTGCTGTCTCTGTGTTGCAGAAGCCTTCCTGCCACAGTAGTGATTATGTGTAGAGTGGTGGTGTCTCATCTCCAGAACTGCCTCTCCTCAAAAGCCAGGGCAGACTAGCAACATTATGGAGCAGAGCAGGCATTCCCCAAGAACATTTTCAGTTTTGTTTCCCTTTCAGTGAAAGGATATACTAGTGGCCCTGTGAAGCTCACGTCTTTTTTTATTCGTTTTACTTGTTCACAGAGGCACTGTGATAGCAGTCACTGAATTAAACACTCTCATTGATAAGTGTACTCAACTTGCAGGGTGAATGTTGTCTATTTCAGGGCCAGTGCAAATATGGAGGAATAATAGTAGGATTTTTTTCAATGATCCAATTGGTCCTTTTTTCCTGGACCCTATGTCTGTGTCACATGTGTCATGGCCCAGGGAGTTTCCAGCACAACTTAGAGCTACAATGCCTGGTGCTGGCCAGGGGATGGCATCGGCATGAGTGATGTACTATGACACTTTCCGTCTCAGATTGTGTTCCCTAGTAGGAGTCCAAGTGGGATTAGGAACTGAAATAAGAGGCGAACAAGGGATGTGTTAAAAAGAGGAAAAAAACTGTACTGAGGGGAGCTGGGGATGCAGAGAGGGTATGAGGTAGGGAAAGGCAGGCAGTTTAGCTAAGAAATGTTGCCACCGAGAATGGCAGGCACCTGGTATAGTATGTAGTGGTAAACAGAGGGTGCTGGAAGACTGACTTTATGTGTGTGGAAAGAGAAGGTACCTGAGCTCAGTGCTGGTCCACCCATTTATAATCAGAATAAGCTGTTTGCTAGGTCTGCTTTTCCAGGTTCATGAAGGTACTCAGGAGCTGGTGCTGGCCAGAGAAGGGAGCAGATCTGGACCTGGTGCTGCAGGTTCAGTAATGGCAGAGTGCCTTGGTGACTATCCTGGACTTTCAGCTGCAGATAATGTTCTGTCATTTTCAATTTGGAGACTATTATAAAAGAGTGGAAATTCACCCACACACACCCTGCCCCTAGCTCCACATTTGATGGTTCCTTGCTCTGTGTGCAAAAGCAGACTGGGTCTTGCTGAAGGGGAAGGCAGGTAGCAGTATTTTTTAGATCAAGCCCAGCAAATGGGAAGAGAGCAGCTGAAGAGCTGATTGGCAACGCAGGCTGTGGTAAGGATCTACACCAGTGGGTACATCTGCAGAACAGAAATGAGGGGAACACCATGAGATCGCTGTCCGGAAGTTGAAAGGAAAATCACGGTGCACTGAGTTGAGAGCAAAGAGTAGAACAAGCAAAACTGCCATACGGAAAGCCCTAGTTCAGTTCTCAGGTCATTGTAGAGAGGAAACAAACTGGAGGTCCTTCAGAGGGGAGCTGCAAAAATGAAGAGTTTGTGAAACAGGAGAAGAGCTCAGGCAGTCAGATGTGCTCAGTCAGTCAGATGTGCTCAGTCAGTCAGGGGAGAAAGGCAAGAAAATTGGTGTTTACCAATGCATAAAAGGCTGCTGCAAAGATAAAAGGGTTAGACCAATTATTTTCAGTCATTGACGAAGACTATTCAAAGAAAATGGATTTTGAGGCCCAGCGAGGAAAATAATTTCAATACTCCCGTGAAACTTGTAACCTGCTGAATTTTAATTCTCTTGAAGCAGAAGAAAAGGATTTCAGTGGGCATGGGATCAGCAGTGTAACCAAGAATACAGCTGGCAGCCAGGGCCAGTTGTGAAATAGCCAGTGGACCCACCGTTCAGATTAGAGAGCTTGCAGGGAAAGCCAAAATATGCTGCTGTTTGAAGAGATGCTTTCCTCATGCTGATCCTAGCAAAGCCCTAAATCTCAGCCCTTGCCTTTCCAGGAGAAGGTACAGTTGCTAGAGGTACAGAATGGCTTTTTTAAAATGGTGAAGAAGTCAGCTTTGCTTTTATTTTTGTGATTGGATAATAACTAATTGAGAGTATGGTGATATGTACTTTAGTCCAGTTTTATGAATGCAGTAGCTACACCTCGTCACTCTACAGATTTGCACTATGCATGTCCTTGTGCAGATCAGTCAAACAACATGAAGTGCTGAAAGGGAGTTGTCTGCAGAACATTTTTAACCTGGTATATACTTTTCCCAGAAATGCCAAATTATGTAGGGGGATAGTAGTAGACTAAGGTCTTGGACTGCAGCACTGAAGTTCAGGATCCACCAGGGTGCTCTGTGTGCACCCTCTTCCTTCTCACACTCTGGTGAATACAGTAAAATAACGGTGCAAAACTTCTGAAGGCAAATGGACCTGAACTGCCAAACCAAGATGTAACACCTAACACCTCTGGATCATAGAATAGCTTGGGTTGGAAGGGACCTTCAAAGGTCATGTAGGCCAACTCCCTGCAATGCGCAGGGACATTTTCAACTAGATCAGGTTCCTCAGAGCCCTGTCCATTGTGGCCTTGAATGTCTCCAGGCGTGGGGCATCTACCACCTCTCTGGGAAACCTGTGCCAGTGCTTCACCACCCTCATTATGAAAAATGTATTCATCATATCCATCTCTTTCTTTCACCCAGATTACGGTGGGCTGTGGATCTCCTTGGGCAGCACAGGTAATGGCAACTTCCTGGCCTGTCTCCACCACCATGTCTTGGGGGGATGAAGGAACACAGGTATCACTTGTGGGGGCACTGACAGCTGTACCTGGAGGATGCACTGGGCTGACTCCAGCTGTATGAATGCAAATTACAGACACACAGAGAAAGTCAGCAGTGAAAGCAAGTTATAAGTGGTAAATCTAAATGAAAGATTCAATTAATCCTCACCTATTTATCTTAGTAAGTTCTGCTGAATGGTCTGTGACAAAAATGCTGGAATATTAAACCAGGACTATGATGCAAAATGCATTTCCTATCTCTAATGAGTACAATTTCAAGCTAGATTCTGGCATTCTTGCATATGTTCAGTAATAACTTTTTGGCTTATGTTAATCCATTTGCTTGCTAAGGGACAGATTATTGTCTGGCAAAATATTATGGAAAAATTACAATCTGGTTTTGCTCATATGTAACTCTAGCCCCATCTTAATTTTTTGCATGCACTGTAATTTATTCTTTAATATTGTGTTAGCCCTGCTGACATGTCAAACTAGATACATAAGAGCATTTTCATATGCTCTTTGTGTCATCAAGTACTTGATCTAGTGCTTGAAATTTCTTACCTGTGTTTGTGGTACTCTGGATGGTCAGTTGTATTGGTTTTTGTCTCCTTGTGGGGAACAAGATTGTGAAAGCACAGGGGAAAACACACCTCTCAAACAGAAAAGGCTGAAGGCTTAAGAGACATGTGTGCTTTTGGACACCAGGGCTTTCAGTGGGATTACATGGTATAATAATGCATGACTCTAAGCAAAGACAGTGACTGCAAGAGATTAGACAATCTTACCCACCCATTTGAGAAGCCCTAATAAGGACCATATCATCATGAACCCAAGTAATTTTTCCTGCCTGGCACCTTCCAATTATATCCTGCTTGATTTATTTGTTTAGTGATGAATTTCTCTTCGAAATCATAGAATTGTAGAATTCTTTTGGTTGGAAAATACCTTTAAAATAATCTTTTCCAATCATTAACCTAACACTGCCAAGTCCACCTCTAAACCATGTCCCTAAGTGCCTCATCTACGCATTTTTTAAACACCTCCAGGGATGGTGACTCAACCACTTCCCTGGGCAGCCTGTTCCAATGCCTGACAACCCTTTCAGTGAAGAACTTTTTCCTAATATCCAATCTGAACCAGCCCTGGTGCAACTTGAGGCCATTTCCTCTTGTGCTATCACTTGCTACTTGGGAAACGAGACTGACCCCCACCTCGCTACAACCTCTTTTTGAGTAGTTGTAGATAGTGATAAGGTCTCCCCTGAACCTCCTTTTCTCCAGACTAAACAATCCCAGTTCCCTCAGCTGCTCCTCATCAGACTGCTCCTCCTCCAGACAGTTCACCAGCTTTATTGCCTTCAGGGGAACATTTAAATTCTCTTTGATAAGTTGTATTAAGTATCTTTGGTTTGGGGAGGCTGATTTTAGGGAAATCGTCCCTCTCTCCTCCCCATAGCCTCCTGTCAAGCTGGGAACTTCCTGTGATCCCAACAAACAGCTTTGAATCATTGTTATGGGGAGACACCCCTATTTATATAAAAAAAATATTTCTCTGACCTTGTCCAAAAGCAACTGGCAAGGATGAGCAAAACATAAGCGTACTTGTGTATGCGTGAAGGGCAGCGTCGTGATGATGGAGCCAGGAACAGTCCTAATACCAGTCTTAAAGACATTAAATACATTTTCAGAGTTGGGGATAAATGCACTTGTTTGCAAGACCTCAAAGGATGTTCATGGGCAAGTGCTCTGTTTTGAGGCATGGAGCCCTATGGAGAATGTGGTGCCTGAGGGGAAGCCCTTGGCTACTCACCTGACAGTTGCAGTCGTCCTGGTATGTGGCGATAAGCAGGCACAGGAAGAGCAGTGGCCAATACTTTTCTTGCAGGGCCATGTGTCCTGGGCAAGACTGACAGGGCAAGGAGCAATTCTTGTCACATTTCAAGAGGGGTATGAGTGAACTTCCCAGGTAGGAAGTAGCACATAGCTGTCTGGCTTTTTTGGTACTTTCTGTGCTCTCATAGCCTCTGAGCAGACATACAGCTGCATTTCTGTCACTTTTTTTTCACCCCATCTAATTCCTTGTAGTGTAGAAGTGGGGAGAGGTTATGCTTTCTCCATTTATTTTAATGGAAGAAGGAGATAAGGAACATATTGGTTTGTCACTACCTGGTGTCCCTTTACCCGTGGATTGTGGTCATTTTTGTAATATCATGTTCTTTGGTTTCACAGTTTTTGAACACTGCCATCATTATGGAGCACCACCAGCAACTTATCTTTCTACACTAGAGCAACCTGAGTACTTGGGCTTGTAAATATCATCCATTGCACCAGTGTGACAGCTAGAAAGGTTATTTGTCCAAAGACCCATGAAACATGCATGACAGGAGAGGCATAAATCTGTGCTGGTCTTTGAATTACTAAGTCACTGTATAATCAATTAGACTTCTCCTAGGTGAGGTCCTTACCATTTATTTTGGTTTAGCCATATATAAAACCTTGTATCACATCAGTAATTTTCAGTTGTGCTGCATAGCAGCTTTTGAGCCTGCCTGCCTTAGTTTTTTTCAGACACATGGGAAAAATCCTGCCACTTCTAGATTTGCAATGAAGTTGAGCAACATACAGATGAAGTGAAGATCATGTTTTGATGCTTGGGAATAACTGTCTGGCCACCTTGACTGAAATACTGCCCTGTGCAAGGGCACGCAGGCTGGAGATGAGAGGTGAGGACTCAAGCTTGTGGTCATTGTGGGTGGATGGATGCTGGGGTCCACACCGCATTAATGCCTATGTACTATGGTGGTATGAAAATCACTTGCCAGCTAACGAGCACACTGGAGGACAGAGTGTGTGAAAGCAGTGCTTGCTCTTTGGTGGTATCCCTCTGGTGTCTTACTACTCAAGCACTCCCTTGGTAATTAAAGCAATTACAATGGAAAGTGCCAGATTGTCTGTACTGGTGTGAAAAGAACAGGGAGGAAAATGTTCTGGGGAAGGGCCAGGTCACTGTGGTTATGTGTTTCCCAACAGGATTTCTCAGGTGGTATATGGGATTCAGAACAGACGCCAGCCTCTGGCAATTCTGCTGTTTTTCATTAAGTCCTGCCTTTGTCTGAAATTGCTGAGTACCTAATCCCCATTCTGTATAACTGGGTCCCTGCTGTCAGCAGACTGTGTGGGTGGTGTGGGTCCTTGCTAGAGTGCTAGTATGCTGAGAGGAATTTTCCAGGAGGGGCGAGGCAGGTAGAGGTCAAGCGCAGACTGGTAACAACTGGTGTTGCTGGTGGAGG
Organism: Streptopelia decaocto; assembly: GCF_964273445.1. NCBI lineage: Eukaryota > Metazoa > Chordata > Aves > Columbiformes > Columbidae > Streptopelia > Streptopelia decaocto. Next base: position 40,443,355 of record NC_138657.1, read on the forward strand.
CTGTGTTGTGATGTCCTGTGAGAAGAAAAATGTCACTTCCTTCCATTTGGAAGTTTTCTTTACAGGACTAGATGGTGTGCTAGGTTCTTGGTGACAGTAATTAGGGGAATTGGTGCAGGCATACACTGACTGGATATAAACTAATGCTCTAAAAAGCCTTGTTAGTTAAGGAGGTCTGACTGGAGTTCAGCACAGCTTGTGACACAGAATTGCTGGGGGGATGTTTTACCTTGATTACTGGAGACTATATTTGCCTGTCTGTTAATCCAGCTGAACTTGCTTGGTTTAACGAAGAGTTTAAAGCAGTAAGCTCTCAGTTTCTAGCAGTGCAATTTTCATTCTTTGAACTTATTGCAGACTCATTCGGTCCTGCTTCTGAGGAAAGCGAAGCTGTTTCATGACATCCTGCTTCACTGGGGTACAAACACTTGGATCGACACTTTCTGTTTTCCTAGCGTTGTTGTAGCTATGATGTTCTGAGGACACAAGGCAAGGTTTTGAGCATGAGTACTAAGTTTTACTAATTAGCCAGTGTAATATATAAAACAAACTATATTTCTGGCTACCACGTGAGCTTTCAGACACATGACTGTTCTTCAGGTCTACTCTAGATATCAGCGTATGTTTTCCAGGCTTGACTGGTATCAACTGGAAACTCTTCCAGCTCAGTTCTGCATTTTTTTTTCTCTGGCTTCTGTGCCATGTTTTGGGTGTTGGGGTATTTTGCTATCTTTTCTTCTGACTTTATCTTTGCTAGAAGTCTTAGTCCTGGACAACAGTGTAAGTTCATGCAAGTGCTACTCTGTGTGAATGTATGCACACAAGATATAAGTGGCAGAAATGGCACTAAGTATCATGGACGGTCATTCTTCTTGGTGACTGAATAATTTTTGAAACTGTAGTTTAAAATGTACTTATGTGATTGCTTTGCCTTCTTGAGCAACCCTCTGCAATTTTTGTAGATGTGTTTTCTGCAGTATAGTGGGAGGCACATGAGATGAAGGCTGATTGTTTTTATTTAGGTATTTGTATTCAACTCTCATGTATCATTTAAAAACAAAGAAGCAAAACCAGGTTATTTTTATACAGAAGAATGCTTGTTGTTCATTTAAGAGACTGCAGCAATTCTGCCAGCTCAGGCATTAAGAATCTTTTAGCAATACTGAACATTTTCCAGAGGACAACATAAAGTGACAACATATACTTCACTGCCAGAGCTGAAGTTGTGAAGTTGGCCATGTTTTTAACCTGAGCATCCTAACCCAATCACCATCTTGACTACATCTGGGCTTCTCTTTGCTTTAATATAATTTGTAGTAAGAAGCAAAACGAGACACGTAAGTCAGTAGGGGAGTTGGTAAATTTTCATACCGTAAGTGATAAGAGTGTAGCACTTTTACTTTATCCTCATGTGGTCTGTGGATCTGTAAGCAACTGCTCTGGGTAACAGAGGAGAAAAATAAATACTCAGTTTTGAGATTTCAGTGTAGAAGGAGGTCACCAGTGGAGTCAGACAAGGGCCTATGCTGTTAAATACATTTGTAACTGTTACGGCAAAGGAAGTGAAGAGTGATAACAGTTTGTTGATAATACTAACCTTATTCAGTGTTTTAAAGATAAGGATGTACAAAAGAAGAATCTCATGAGACTGAGCAGAGAATAAACATGCAGCTTAAATTCTGTGTAGGCAAATGTAAAGGAATATACATGGGAAAGACAATCCTAGCTTTAAACATAAAGGACTCTGAGTTGACTATTTCTACAGAGGTGTGAGATCTTGGGGTTACAGTGGAACTATGGAAATGTGAGCTCAATGCACTGTAGTGGTAAGGGAACAAGCAAGGGCATGGAAAAACATAGCACTGGGTAATACTAGGAAGGGAGCAGGAAACCAAATGAAGAACACCATTATTTTACTGTACAATTCTGTGGTGCTCGCTGGGTAGTCCGTGTCGTGCACAGTCCTGATTGGTGACAGAATGGAATAGTTCAGTGGAAGAGACCTACAATGATCATCTAGTCCAATACCTGACCACATCCTGGCTGACCAAAGTTCAAGCATGCTATAAAGGGTATTGTTCAAATGCCTCTTAAACACTGACAGGCTTGGGCACCGACCACCTCTCTAGGAAGCCTGTTCCAGTGTTTGTCCACCCTCTGGTTAAAGAAGTATTTCCTAATGTCAACTGTGAACCTCCTCTCATGCATCTTTGAACCATTCACACATGTCCTGTTGCTGGATCCCAGGGAGAAGAGTTCAGCACGTCCCTCTCCAATTCCCCTGCTCAGGAAGCTGAAATGAGGTCACCCCCCTTACCCTCCTTCTCTCCAGACTAGACAAACCCAGAATCCTTAGCAGGACCTCTCAGGACATGCCTCTAGCCTTTCCACCAGTTTTGTTGTCCTCTTCTGGACACATTCAAGTGCCTTAACATCCTTCTTGAATTGTGAGGCCAAGAACCACACACACAATTCAAGATGAGGCCACAGCAACACTGAATGCAGCAAGATAATCACCTCTTCTGACCAGCTGGCTATGCTGTGTTAGATGCACTCCAGGATGTGGTTTGCGCTCTTGGCTGCCAGGGGTCACACTGCTGACTCAAACTGCTGTCAGCCAGAACCCCTAGATCCCTTTCTGTAGGGCTGCTCTCCAGCCATTCCTCTCCCAATGTATACTTATGTCCAGCATTACTCTGTCCCAGGTGCAGAATCCAGCATTTATTTTTGTTAAATTTCATGCCATTAATGATTGCCCAAATCTTTAAAGGGTTATAGTTGAAGATGAAAAGGTACAAAAGGTGGTGGTATGGATGAAATAAGGAATAGCTCCTGCTAGCTTGGCTTCTTCAAAGTTGAAAACCTGGAGAGTACACAAAGATCTATTACATTATAAATGTCAAGCAGAAAATAGAAGAGGAAACTCACTCTTTCTTCTGGTCCAAGGACTAGAGGGCTTGCAATGACAGTAACTAGTAGTCACTCAGACCAAACAGGAAAATACATCTCTCCAGGGAACTCACACCCAGGGAAGTCTCTGTCACAGGGTGTTATGCATACTGTAAGCTTTATACAGTCTCATAAAGCAGCTGGGTAAAGTCATGAGAGAAGGGTCCACTGAAGACTGCACAACAGCTCATCACCTCTGGCTTGGGCAGCTACTAGGAGCTACTCATCATGCATGCTGGTTTTGTATGCTTGTGGTCACAGCTCATGGCAGGGTACTCGAGACTTCTGTTATGGTCCAAATATTTATTCTTCAGTTAGAAATAATGTTTGTATTTAATCTACACATTTTTTCCTTTTCCCCTGACTGAGAAAATGTTCCTTTGTGGGATACAAGCAAGTGGGATAGTATTTGTCTTCTTGGAGCTCTATTGGCATTCTGATGGGGAAGTCTATGTGCTCTATACTGCTCCAGCTGATCCTGGCCTTTGTGGACCTCTCAGGCTAGGTTTTGTGAGGATCTGTTGCATGATAAGAATAAAAAACTCTGGGAAGAATCCAAATAAAGAGGGGTCTAATAATTGCAGTGCATGTGGTTCAATGAAAACGAAAGCATTTAATGCAATCATGTTCTGGGTTTCTGGCACCGTTCTGTGCATTGGGATGGAAATAGATTTTTTTATTCCTTGCCCCAGTGCAACCACTTTCCATTCTCTGCCTCATACTGCTCATCTTAGGATGGAAATGTGAGGTTTTATGGCTAAAACCTAAAACATAGACTCAGAGGAACACAACACTGAAAGGTACGGAAAGTGTCTCTAACCCATCAGTGGCCCACTGGTGAATACCTAGGAGAAAGGCTTTCTTGGCATAGTTTCCACCTTCCAGAGCCTGGGGAATCCCTCAAGTTAGAAGCTGGATTTTATTCCATGGATTTGCCTGACTTGCCTGACATGCCTTCTTGCTAGTTCAAACTCGTGTTGCACTTTGCATTTGTTCCTGGCACAGACAGCCTGAGAGCAAGACAGGGGCACCACTGAGCTCTTCAGTGTTTACCTGCGCCTATTTGGCAATATGTACCATGTCTACAAGGAACAGTCTCCTCTGCTGTTACTTGGCAGTGGGGCAATGAAGCATTCTCAAGCTTCCCATCCCAGAGCATGCCTTGAGGGGAGGAGTGTGCCCTTGCTTTGAACCATTTTAGCATGGGCATGCTGCTGAGATGTGCTTGATGTGCTTGTGGATATGCTGAATAGTATCAGACTTGTGGCCCAGGTAGCAGTGAAATTTAATGCATGCATATACCCTCGAAACAGAACAGTAGAAGAAAATTGTGTTCTGTGAAATAATAAGGATTGTCCATGGATGAACAGCAAGAACTATCTGCCAAGTGGCACTCAGAGATTTTGCTCAGAGGGTCACTGTATCACAGGACATCAGAGTAAGGCCGCTGCACTGGAAAGTCTGAAACTGTCTGAAAGTTTGCATTTCAGAAGTCTGAAACTTCAGTGTTTTTCTTGCTGATTCTTCTGCAAGACTAGCTAACCCTGCTTGAGCCTACTGCAAACTGCCTATTTTCCATCCATTAATACATTTTCCCCTGTATTGCAAGGATATATTTCATGCAGAGGTTCATATTGTGTCATCTTTCTCATGTTGACAGTTCTGCTATGCCACTATTGAGTTAGCCCTAAGAGAATTATTTTCTCACAGATTCTTCTTCCTTAAATGGATTCTGAAAAAGCTTTGGAAATGATGTGGACATGGTTGCCTATAAATATGAAAATCTGATATGTTTCTAACCCCTAATTTTTCTCAACAGAAACTATAACATCTTTTTTCAGAGTGGGTAGGCATATGTTACAATGATGACAACTCTGTCAATAAATTATTCAATTTGAGAACAAAAGAAACAAGGACAAATATCAGAAGTCTGTGAAGGATCTTTAAGAAGAGGGCAAATAACAAATGTATTGCAGATTTTCTTTTTACTTTTCTGTCTGATGCATTCTCTTCAGGCACAAAAATGTTTTAAGAACAGTACATGGGGATATTTTGAGCTCTGCAAAGGGGGAAAAAAAAGGCTGTGGGGTACTTTAAAGAGATGGACATAGTATTAAAAATGTCATTATATATACCAAAATAGGTGTATCCAAACTCCACCTCTAAATTATTGGAATCAAATCACAAAATCTTTAGTGTATAAAAACAAAGGTGAAATATAATATTATTTCTAGTGAGAGAACAAAAAAAAATAAATAACCTTCAAATAATTTGTTACATAAGTGGAAGTCATAACATGAAACAAAACATTATCATTTATCCTTGAGTCATGAAGTGGGAATAAAAGACAACTGAAAGATTTTAGTCAGTCTTAGCCTCAGGACACATCAGCAGAACTTCACTGAAGTTAGAGCTGTTCACTGTGGGCTGAATGAGACCCCAAATACAAGGTTTAAGTAGTATAATTTATATTGATATAGACTGTAGCTTTGTATCTGTATCCTGCATAATTCTTCTTTATTACATGTGTACAATTGTTCCTCCTCAGTTCCAAACTAGAGTGGAACAAATCTGGTGAAAGCGATGTGGTGGATGGAATAAATCACTTTCACCTCTACCACTGATTCCAGCTCTGTGTTCCCTGACACCTAAACAGAAGATCATTTTATTCATAATCACGGAATCACAGAATGTTAGGGATTGGAAGGAACCTCTAAAGATCCTCTAGTCCAACCCCCCTGCTGGCGCAGGAACACCTAGATGAGGTTACACAGGAATGTGTCCAGGCAGGTTTTGAATGTCTCCAGAGAAGGAGACTCCACAACCTCCCTGGGCAGCCGGTTCCAGTGCTTTGGCCCCCTCACTGTGAAGAAGTTTCTTATATTTAAGTGTTCTCCTGTGTTCCAGTTTTTACCCATTGCCCCTTGTCTTATCATTGGTTGTCATAATGTTGGTTATCGAAAATCACAATATGAAAAAAATTGTCTTTACAGAGGGGAATGGTCTCCGAAATCTTCAGAAAAGATTTTTATTATGCATGCACGGTTACCCTTATTATTCAAAGCATTATTATTTCATCATTCACATATAAGAGTTACTGAATAGTTAAAACATATGATGGATATTTTATGAGTGGAAGAGGAACACCTCCCTGTTTATTAAGAATGTCACACAAGCAGACAGAATTGTATAAATCTTAAATGACCATTCAGGAGGGAAAAAAATATTTGTGTTTTGTCATTTTAATGAACCAGGCCTAGGTTCAGATTAACCAGGGCTGTAGATATTATTTGCAGATAATGTGATTTTTAGTAAAGGTTTGTGGCAGTGACACTGCTAAAATACACAACTTTTTCATATTCTTGCCAAGCAACAGAAAGAAAGGGGAGCATCACAGTGCAGGATCAACCTGTGCTCATTCAGCCAGGTCTGGTCATGCAGACAGGCAAATGCTGTAGGTTTCCATGCTCCCTCCATAGTCAAGTTGATGGGACAAACAGGTGGCAGTGGAGTCTGGTCAATGCAGGGCTGATCAACACATTTCACCTTGGCTTTCAACTGTGGATGAACTGCTCTTGCAAGTGAACACCTGGGAATAAAGTTTGAGACCCACTGCCTGTACTACATTAACGCTTCAGATGATTGAGGGAATGTTAACTGCAAAGAGTTGGAAGGCAGCATACTCTCTGTGGTTACAAATAGTAACAGATCCACAGAAAGGTTCAGAAGGTACCAAGTCGTGGACACACAAAGGGGTGGACTAATTGTTGTAGCACAGGTAAGACACTGAAGGCATCATCTCTAGAACTATTTCTTCTCTCAGACAGCTGAGTGGAGAGAGGTGTTAGTGTGGCCTCATACAAGCAAGTACTTGGGGATGCCAGGTCACCCAGAAGGTGCCCTTTGCAAGCGAGACTCTCCAGAACTGATGGGCTCTTTGAGGCTCCATTGTGAAACACTGCCAAATATCATATAGTTTTAAATACTGACTATCTCATGTCAGAGCCTGTGCACAGAATTCTGCACAAAGGGTGTTCTCGATGAAGTGGGAGCACACTGGTACTTCATTTGGCCAGGGCTGCCTTAGTACGCAGTGCTACTCCACATATACCTTACCTTGTGGGAGCCAGAGCAAGACTTTGGTGGGACATTTAAGTGATTAATCATAAATGTCAAAAGGTTTCCATTAATGCCTTTCTCATCAAACACTGTTCCTTCATCTAGGAGGATTTTCACAGGAATGCATAAGGGCAGGTGCAGATAGATGAGTCCCAGTCTGGGTAGATGAACTGGTATATGCTGTCATGTTTGTATGTGGTTACTTTGTACCCAGGAGCCATGCTCTCTAGGACATGCTTTAGTTTGCCATTTTGAATGCATTAGAAACTGCATGTGGGTAGCAGTCTGTACAAGATCACAGCCACCTGAAATGAACCTCAGAAGAAGATCATTATTGTTACCTAAACTGCAGAAGAGACAAGTTTTAAGTGGTTTAGTAAAATATGCAAAGTTATCGAGCATGACCAAGCTGAATTATTCCATTTGAGAAGAGTGCACAGATTTTTAGGAAAAGATTCAACAATGGAGAAAATCAGAGATGCAGTCTTACTAGGCAATGTTGCATTTTTGTGATAGCATATGTCTTGACAAATGAAGTGTTCTGAGTTTGCTAAACAGAAGCTTTGAAATACATTCCTGGGCTTCTTAGTGTCCTCAGCTGATCAGCTGAAAAGCACCACTAGTCTATATGTGTGGATAAGAGCTCATTCTGCTCTGCTTTGCTCCTCATGATGTCATTTAAAACTGTGCAAAATAAATATTACCTTTCTTATTTGTTTTGTGCTTGTTGTAATTAATCACTTGCATAGTAAGGAAAGGAGTTTTGTCTTTTGTGAGTTCCTATCAGCTTTCCATGTAATTGTTTAGTGCTATTTCCTGTTATATTATTTGGACAGACATAGGGCTGGCATTTCAGTGTCACCTTAATAGCAATGAATATTTGTACATAGTGTTTTGTGTAAATGACTTAGGCATTACTCTTCTGTCATCTCTCTGCAACAGAGGGGAAAAATATTCTAGCCTTTGTTTTTATCTATAGACTAAAATAAATAACTAGAATTATTCAGGAAGAAATAAATTAATTCCCAATATATTGTCCCACTTATATTTGTCTTGAGGATATGTTTATATTTTGCATGCCTCTAGAGGAATTGATGGATTTTTCTTGTTTTGGTTTGGTTTGGTTTTTTTTCAGTTGCTGTTTTCTATAAGACAAAATTATAGTGTTGAGATTATTATAAAGTGTAGCTGCTGTAGTCAAGAAGTGTGTGTTTTCTCTGAGATGAAATGAAATGTCTCCATTAATCCCCGGAGGGGAAGGAATGAATGTAAGCAAAATGTAAGAAATTTTTACTTCTGGGTACTGTATGGAGGCTGGATCAAATTGGCTGTGGAGCTGCATTCTACTTGTCTAATAGGTTATGTTTCTTTGTTTGTTTATTTTTTCTGTAATGTGTTTTCATTTTAACATATTTAATACATTTCTGATTTAAAAAAAAGGGACATAAAGCACTCCTCTGAAGAAATATTTTCATGAAGAACTACTTTTTTTACCAGATCTGACAGCTCGGGTGCTTATGCAGATTGATATTGTAATGAAATAACTGGTTTTCCATACCAAATATTGCTACAATACATGCAATCTACAGATGCATCTTTACAAGATAATGATTTATAGTTATCAAAAATGGGTTTGATAGAAAATATAGTTCGGACCAGAAGGGATAAGAAATTTTTGAGTGATTTTTGTGAAGTTCATTTCCAGAATACAATTAATCATATCCCATGTATATTGTTCAGTGGTCTGTGAGCTCAGCCAACTTCCTCTGTGGTTGGTGGAAAGGTTCCTATTCACTCAGTGGAATTTCACCTGTGGTAGCAAAAGATATGAACATCCTTGCCTGGCACCTGCAATATATGCATATAGCTACAGTTTCCCCCATGCATATTAAAATGACCAGGAAAAGGATTTTTTTAAGCTAGTGTTGGAAAAAGGACAATAATCTTTCTTCTGCTTTGAGAATCAAGTAATCTGACTAACAATTGGTATCTGCAAGCTGGAGCAACTCTGGAGACAGGTTATGTACAGTGGCTTTTCATGAAATATCCAGCTATGTTAGTGCAGTACGAGGAGGAAGAAACACAAAGGTCAGTTTTAATCACTGAAAGCACTGGAATTTTGAATCAAAATCACAACAGTAATGGAAAAGAAAAAAAATTGCTGTATTTACTGATTGACAGGTGGTTCCCTTTTTTTTATTTGGTTGTTTGATGGTGGTGGTGTTGGTTGTTTCTTTGGTTTGGTTTTTTGGTATTTTTTGTTTGTTTGTTTATTTTTTGCTGTGGCTTTTTTACTGTAATTAATTTTATTTGTTAGATTTAATTTCAAATAAACTTTTCCATTCTGTGTCCATAAAATATCCTCTTATCCTCCCTAGAAAGTGACTTAAGAAAACCTAAGCTAGCAGAAACCTTAAGCAGGATAATCATGTGCTTTGGAAACATATCTAGCTCTGTCTATTTGCAGAACTGAAGAAGTGGTCCATAGTGATTTGGGTTACTTTTATTGACTGGTGATTCCTTCAAATAGATTTCGCTTTGTCTTCTGTTTTCCTCAAGACAATTCTAGCATGAATGGTGTTTCTAATCTGTGCAAGAGTACAAGAGTACTTTTAACTAAATTACTTGAGCGTGATTCTGAAGGTATAAACTTGTATTATAGTGAACAATTTTAGGGAACTACCCCATGTTGTCAATCCAAACTTCAGAGAGTCCAGATTTTTTTTTTTCTTTTTCCAGCTGCATTTTTCCAAGTAGATCATAATGGAATTTTCTTCTTTTTAAGAGCTCTTTCTGTGAGCCAGCTTGTGTTAGGACTTGGTGGTGTAATACAGAAATTGGTGCCTGAAAGAATCTTCATCTCTTTTTCATTAATCTTTGGGTTGTTGTTGTTAACTTTTTATTTGTTTGTTTTTCCAGTTTATATGCCTTTCCAATAAAAGACTGACTGACCACTTTCATTTTTCTATTTTGAAAATTCTTCACTATGAGGGTGGTGAGGCACTGGAACAGGTTGCCCAGAGAAGCTGTGAATGCTCCATCCCTGGAAGTGTTTCAGGCCAAGCTGGATGGAGCAAGCTGGTCTAATAGAAAGTATCCCTGCCCATTGCAGGGGGGTTGGAACTACATTATCTTTAGGGTCCCTTCCAGACTAAACCATTCTATGATTTACTTCTCTATCACAGTTTCTTTGGGAACAAGAAATGCTTTTTGATGAAGAATCTCTTCGTAGCCTGTATTGCCTTTTTTTTTCCTAATAGTCAGATGTTAAAGGTCTATCACAGGCTGAAAAATTTAGGGACTATTGCAAGGTCCTTGATTAGTCACTTCATAGTTTTCTTTCTGTAATGTCACTCTATGTCCAAAAGTATCTTAACTAAACTTTGGTTTGTTGTGTCCACTGCGTGCCCTTTGACTGCAGTGAAAGCATAGCCTGTCCCACCACAGGGAAGGATGAAGCCTCAGAAGACATTTGACCAAGCTCTCCTCATGACTGCATACCTTTTCTGGATGTGCAGGCATGTGGGGAGTTTCAGTCTGCTCATCTGAAATACAAAACCTTATCTTCCAGCACCCTCTATTAAATTAACTTGCTTCCCCATTGCCACTCAGTGGTAGTGCCAACCTGCATATGTGCATTGCACTTGGAGAGTAGAAGCCATGAGGGTGGTCTGCACAAGACTGCCTATTTAAAAATAGCTGTTGTCTTCTGGGGCTGAGCATATTTCCAAGGTGAGCTCAGAACATGGGGACATGGGCTCCAATCACTGCTGGTGTCAGGCAGCCCACTGGTTTCTGCAGGGAGCTGCTTACCTCTCCCCATTGCTAGAGCAGGTCTTTCTTGCAGACCTGTTGTCTGAAGAGCCAGGATCATTTGCTGATAGAATCAAAGAACAATTTGGGTTGGAAGGGACCTTTAAAGGATTTGAGGAGGAGGATTTGAAGTAGATGGTCTGCAGAGGTGTCTCCCAGCAGTAGTTCTGATTTTCTGTAAGAGCTTGCTATATTTTTAACAAGTTCTGACAGATATTTGCTCGTTATTAATGCTTAAATACTTTGCAGACCTCTTGTGTGCTTGTGTGTCTGTGTGCTGAGGGTTTCACTGGCTGTCTCAAGTTCCCAGCAATGGAACGTTCCTCAGGCATGAGCGTGCATGGGAGAAAGACTGTCATGGCTGTTTTTCTGTTTACCAGTATATATCAGGCTGTTGTCCTCTTGTATTGACAATTAATAATTTTTACTGTATTTATTTCATACAATATTACTCTTGTGAACCTCCACACTCTCTGCCTTACACACTTCCTTTTTTCTTTGGAGTCCTAGAAGCTAAAAACTTAGGGCAGCTACAACCTTAGAAGACTGGAGGATATAACATGTCTTCAGTGACATAACAGACCAGGGGTCCTTGCACATTGTGCATTGTGTCCACTGCAATGGACAGTGTGCTTCCATTGCAGAAATGACTACTTACTTCTTTTTTTTTTTTTTTTTTTTTTTTTTTTTTGCTGGAGACCACATTTGCCATGTAAGTCATAAAGCAGCAGTCCAGGACATCCACACGAAATGGCCTGTTTGCTTCACAGGTGTGTCTCTGACTTCCTGGATCCCTGCTACTTTATGTTGGGGTGATTGTAGGGTTAGTTTAGACTGATCCTTTCCAGATGGATTGTCAAACCATGCTCATCATGCATTTGTGAAATTATCTAATATAATTCAAAAAAGAAAAATGAAGGAAGAATGGTAAAGTGAGCAACGAGTGGTTCATGTGGTTCAACACAGCTGGGCAATCAGCCGACTTATTTAAAAAAAATCTAAATCATACCAAACATAAGCTCAGTCTCCCTCTTTGCTACAGAGGGAGAAGCCACATGTAAGCAGGGGACTTTAGCTGCCCCACATATGGAAAAAGGTTATCTTTCCTTTCTGCCTTATTTGCCATCACATCACAAAGGAGAGTGAGAGAGGTGGGTACTCTGTGGTGTTGGGTGCGGCACGGGCTGTCTTCTGCCTCAGTTCTTCAGTGTCTAAAAAGGATCAAGCTTATATTGTATTTTTCTCTTTAGTGAAGTACTGATAGGATCTCTCTTTTCTGTCTGTCTGATATTTCTGGAACTTTCCAAAAATTATATTTTTTTGCCATATTTTTTTACTGTGAAGTGTTGAAATCGGTTGACTGCAGAACTTTTTTCAGGTGCAGATGAAGAAGGATATCAGCACACAAGGAAAATGTGATAATGTATGCTGGATTTTAAGATATCATTAGAAATGCAGCTGAGTTTAAAAACACAAAAAGTTCATTACATTTTCTAGTCTCTAAGGATCTGACAGTCTTTTAAGAGTCACTTTGGACAACAATGTCTTTACAAGAAAATGGGGAAGTATATTTTATTCAATAAATGTAAGAGGGTTTTCGTTGTTTTGGGTTTAACTCGGGTAGGTTGGGTTTGTTTATTTGTTTTTGGTGGTGGTGTTGTTAGTGAAAAAAAGAAAAGGAATTGTTGATTGTTCTGAGTTTAGCCTTGGCAAGTCACAAAGCTACTTTATTAAAACCTCAGCTGTGCCCAAAACACATGTTCCAGCAACATAAACACTTTACCATGGCTTAAAGGCCAGGCTAAATATTATGGCAGTGAGATATTAGAACTGCATTTTGCAGAATATCAGTTAACAATGTTTCTTCCACCAAGTAAAATAATTTTTTACTGAATTTGCATTATTTAGAAATCAATACGCTTATTAAGAACCAGGAGATTTTTAGTGATACAATAGTTATTAAAAGCAGTAAACTAAAGCTCTTAAACAGATTATATAACTTGATACTAGAAAACTTAATTTATCTGAAGGCATTGCAGTTTGCAAATCTAAGGGATTCCCTTTCTATAGATAATAGGAATTTGCAGACAATTTATGCAACATACACACCTTGATTTATTGATGTTTAATTCTAGCAGTATGTGAGATGAGTCCATGAGGTAGTGGTAAGAAGTGTGAAAAATTATTGCTTTTACTTTCATACAGGGCACTTTTTCCTAATTAAATAATTTAGTCTATGATGTAATACTTGGTCTCCTTTCTTGCTGGATGGCATAGCCTTTGTTGTAACCAAATTCAAAGGGTACAATTCTAAGAACCCACAGAATGCATCTGTGTCCATTTAGGTGTTGGCAAAGCCACATAAACCCAGCAATAGATCACACAGTACTCCTGGCTCTACTTAGCAGTCATGCAGAAGCTCCTTTTTCATAGAGCCAATAATCTTCCAGATGTTTTCTGCCTGCTGTTTCAAAAGGAATACTCTGAATTATTGAAATACACTAATTTAGACTGTGCAAGATGCTGATCATTCAAAGTTGGGTAAAATGTGCTGGATATAAATAAATAAATAAGTCCTAAACTGAATTTATGTCCCTTTATTCCTGTTTATGAGACCATGAGGAGAACAGGTCTGGTCCTCTCTGTGGTATTACGAGGCAGACTGCTGCACTACCATGGGCCTCTCACCACGGTTAGTATGCACTAGCAGACAGTGCTCTCCTCTTCTGAATGATCACGCACAAAGTAAATCAGTAGAACTCTAGTGGCTGAGAAACAGCAGTGGAACTGAATAGGTCTGATTGTCACTCCTGGCTTTGCTATAGATTGTCTGTCTGGCCTTGGATGGACTTTGGTTTCTTTTATATGGAGATGGAAGCCAGATGTATGTTCTTTCTCCTGTTTATTTTGGCTGGAGCTTCAGAGCAGAGGCTATCTCTGAGTGTGTTCTGCAAGACAAAGAATTCACAGAACCTCCCCATCCATGAATGCAGGACTGATGTACTTTTGCACTGCTGAGGAGGCAGTGGCTCCTCACTGCTTGCTGGATGTGGTGGCTCACCTGCTTGCTCTGGAGGGATCTGCAGTCACACTACATAGTGCCAGAGCACCATGAGTGGGTAGGTCTCATTCTTGACAGCACCTATGCACAAGAGAAGTGCTAAAGGTAGCCTTAGCTGAGAAGGGAATTTAAATGGTTATCTTGTCACCGGCTTAGTCATAGGTGTGTCATAGAGGGGAAGTCTGACAGAACTTTGTTGTACTTACTGCCAGAAGAAAGCGGAAAATCATGTTCAACAAAAGGAGCAGAAGTCAAGCCAAGTCCCCAGTGACCTATTCTTCTTCTTGCTAAGCGGCTACATGTGTTCTGTCGCTGAGCATCCAGCTAAACTTTCAGGGAAATTTTGGTGGGGTGTGCTGGGACTGCTGACTCAGTGCAGCTCTTGCAGCCTATTCAACAAAAACATCTGGTACAGCTCTGATTTACACTTGTTTGAAGAGAGAAAAGCAGGTGCATATATTCCTGCAGTGGGCAGCTGTCAAAAGAAGGGACCTTTTCCCACACCATCACTCCTTAGGGTGACTCTGCTCGTTTCTGTGACTGTTAAGCGTTCAGAAGCCACATACTCTTATCTCAGCACATAAATATTAGGCATCCATCAATCAAATGACAATGAGAAACTCTATTTCCTTCTTACACAGAATAATTTGTATCACTAATGAAGGATTTGTCTGTTTGGTGTAAGTGGTCTGTTTTCAACTGGTGGAGTGAATTTAAATGGATTTAGATTTGGTAGACTGATGTAGCTGAATGGAAAAATATCTCACAATTTAATAGAGATATCCACTCAGGAGCTAAATGACTGGTAAAAATTATTGATGTTTTCTTCTACAAAATAAGTCTGACCTAACAGATCTATTTAATAGAGGTATCAAGTACTTATCAGTTTGTCGTGTTACCCTGCTGCAATTCGGAAAGATAAGAAAGAGTTGTGAGGTGAGTCTGCCCCTCTGGTATTGGTGCTGAAGAAGATTGAAGGCCAGCTCCGCAATGAGTGTAAGCATGCACAAGCACTGGTTGAACTGTTTAATAGTTTCTTGGGCACTGATGTAGCCATCCACTAGAAGGTCCAGGATATATTCCCATTTGGAATGCTCCTTTTCCAGCAGTTTGGCACAGGTTTGAAGTGTAGTGACTATCTGCATTGGAAAGCTAAACTTAATGAAGTAGTTAATTGGGCTTAAAGGCTGCAGTTCACTAGTGCATGTCTCCAGGATTAGGCTGGCATAGTTTCTTTGAAATCACTGAGTTAACACTGGCATGAAGTTGGAATAAGTGCCAAATGGATCTCTAATCTTCTGCCATCAGTCAGCAATGGTGCTTCTGTGGCAAAGTAGGTAAACAGCATCCTGGGCTGAGTTAGGAAGGGTGATGCGAGCAGATTCAGGGACGTGACCCTTCCACTCAGCTCAGTGCTGCTCAGACATATCTACAGTACTAGCTCCCACTCTGTGCTCCCCAGTACAAGAGAAACATAGACATCCTGGAAAGAGTTCAGCAAAGGGCCACAAAGAGGATGGAGAAGTTGGAGCATCTGACATAAAAGGAGAAGCTGAGATAGCTGGAACTGCTTAGGCTGCAGAAGAGAAGGATCAGGAGGAATCTCTTCACTCTGTACAAATACCTGCTGGGAAGGAATAAAGAAATCGATCCAAAATCTTTTGGGGTGTCCAATGAAAGAACAAGTGCACAATAGGCACAAGGTGGCTTTTGGTTGGTGGTTTGGGGTTTGGTTTTGTTTATATTTTTCACTGTTACAGTGGTTGAACACTGGCATGGGATGGCCAGAGAGGTTATAGAGTTTCTATCACTGGCCATATTCAAAACGTGACTGGGTAATACCCTGTGTAACTTGTTGTAGGTAACCCTGCTCTAAGCAGGGGATTTGGATTATTAATAGGTATCTCTAAAGACTCCTCCCAGCCTCAACCATTCTGGGATTCTGTCATTGAAGAAAGTCAGCCAGCTGCACAATGTGTACAGAAATGCCATGGTTGTTAACTCACCTTAACTGAATCACAGAATCATAGAATGTCCTGAGTTGGAAGGATCCACAAGGATCATCGAGTCCAACTCCTGTCCCTGTATATGACAACTCGACAGTTCACACCATGTGTCTGAGGGCATTGTCCAGTCTCTTCTTGAATACTGTCAGGCTTGGGGCCATGACTGCCTCCCTGGGAAGACTGTTCCAGTGCTCCCACCCTCTGGGTGAAGAACCTTTTCCTAATGTCCAACCTAAACATCGCCTGGCACATCTTCCTGCCATTCCTATGGGTTCTGTCATTGGTCACTAAAAAGAAGAGTTTGGTGTCTGCCCCTCCTACTCCCCTTGTGAGGAAGTTGTAGACCGTGACGAGGTCTCTTCTTCGTCTCCTCCAGGCTGAACAAATCAAGTTACTTTAGCCACTCCTCATACGGCTTCCTCTCCAAACCTTTCACCAACTTTGTAGCCCTCTTCTGGACACTCTCCAGAAACTTAATATCCTTTTTATCCTGTGGCGCCCAGAACTGCACACAGTGCTCCAGATGAGGCCACACCAGTGCAGAGTAGAGTGGGACAATCACCTCCCTTGCCTGGCTGGCAATGCTGTGCTTGATGCACCCCAGGACACGGGTGGCCCTCTTGGCTGACAGGGCACTGTTGTTGGCTCATGTTCAACTTGCCATCAACCAGAACCCCCAGATCCCTCTCTGAAGAGCTGCTCTCCAGCATCTCATTCCCCAGTCTCTATGTACAGCCAGGGTTGCTGTGTCCCAGGTGCAAAATCCAGCACTTGCCCTTGTTGAACTTCATGTGGTTGGTGATTGTCCAGTTCTTCAGTTCTCCAGATCCCTCTGCAGGGCCTTTCTGCCCTCGAGAGTGTCAACAGCTCCTCCCAATTTTGTGTCATCAGCAAACTTACTAAGCAATCCCTCAAGTCCTGTGTCTAAGTCATTTATGAAGACATTGAGGAGTGCTGGCCCTAAGATGGATCCCTGAAGAACCTGCTAGTGACTGGTCACCAGCCCGACATAGCTGCATTTACTAGAACCCTTTGAGCCTGACCCATCAGCCAATTGATCACCCACTGCATTGTGTGTTTATGCAGCTGTATGCCGGACATCTTGTCCAGGAGGATACTGTGAGAGACAGTATCAAAGGCTTTACTGAAATCCAAAAAGATCATGTCAACAGGATTCCCTTGGTCAACTAGGTGGGTAACCTTGTTGTAGAAAGAAATTAAGTTTGTCAATCAGGACTTTCCCCTCATGAACTGGCTGGCACAAATGACTGCACTGTCATTCATATGTTTTTCAGTAACTCCCAGAACAACCTTCTCCATGATTTTGCCAGGCAAAGAAGTGAAGCTCACAGGCCTGTAGTTGCCAGGGTCATCCCTGTTGCTTTACTCGTAGACTGGGACATCTGCCAGCTTCCAGTCATGCAGGACCTCTCCAGATTCCCAGGAGCATTGAAAAATCACAGAGAGAGGTCTCGCTGTGATGTTAGCCAGCTCTTTAAGCACCCTTGGATGAATCCCATCAGGCCCCATCGGCTTGTAGGGATCTAGTTGGAGTAGAAAATCCCATTTAAGTTGCAGATCAACTGGGAGTTTATTCTTCTCACAGCCATGGTTTTCTAAGCCAGGGTTATGGGGGCCCCCAAGTCCATCACTGGTGTTGAAGACTGAGGTGAAGAAAGCATTAAATGTCTCAACTTTGTCTGTGTCCCTGTTAATAAGTTGACCATGCTCATCAGGTAATGATGTTTGCCTTTTGCCATTAATATAGTTTTTAAAGCCTTTTTATTGTCCTTCACAGCATTGGCCAGCTTCAATTCTTATTGAGCTTTGTCAGCAAGAATTTCCTCCGTGCAGTAGTGAACAGCATCTCTATAGTCCTCCCATGTTGCCTGACCTTGCTTCTACTGACCATGTAATTTCTTTTTTTACTGTATTCCAAGAAGAAGATCCCTGCTTAACCAAGCTGGCTTTTTGCCTCACCTGCTAGATTTTCAGCATTTTGGACTTGCCTGGTTCTGTGTTCTTAGTAGATGGTACTTAAAAAATGACCAACACTGATGGACCCCAAACACCTTCAAAAGCTTCTTCCCAAGGAATCTTACTAAGTACTTCTCTGAGCAGCCTGAAATTTGCTCTCCTCCTATCTAGTGTTAAGGTTTTGCTGGAAGTTTTCCTCCTATTTGCAAAAATTTTAAACCTGGCTGCATCATGGTCACTGTGACCAAGGAAGGCATCAGTCGCCACATCGTCCATGAGACCCACTCTGTAAGTGAGAATCAAATCTAGGAAGGCACCTTTCCTGGTCGGTTCCCTCAGTACCTTCACCAAGAAATTATCATCCAGGTGTTTCAGGAATATTCTGGACCTGTTGGTGCCAGCTGTATGATATTCCCAGTTGACATCTGGCAAGTTAAAGTCCCCCATAAGGACAAGGGCAGATCATTTGCAGGTTTCACTTAGTTCCTTAGAGAATATCTCATCAGTGTCATCATCCTGGCTGGGTGGCGTATAGTAGACACCCATGATGACATCTGCTTTATTTGTCTGACCCTTAATCCTTACCCAGAGGCTCTCAACCTTGCCATTGCCAACTGTCAGCTCCATGCAACCCAGTTGTGTGCAGATTCAGTTCATGTGCTGCCTAAACTTCGCTCATCAGTCTCTCATTCTTCTAAACATGGTTCATATTGATTCAGATAACAAGGAAACACTGTGACAGATTCAATTAGGGCACAGAGGATTGTCTAAAGTGTAAGTAACACTTGAAAATTACACAGAAATGTTTGGGGAGAAGGATGAACAATGCCCTTACTGTTATTCACTGACCATCGGAGCAAATGAGCTTAGCTATCAAAGAGAAAGTGTACCTCTGAGCCAGTCAAATGCAAGGTGAGATCTGCAAGTCAAACCGCAGTTCAGTTTTGCATGGCATTTTACTATAAAAGGCCCTGTGTGTTAAATTCCATGTACAGTTTTCAGTTTTCATGTGTTTTTGCAGTTACATCTACTGGGATTAACCCTGCAACTTGTACTTAACAATGCTTCAGGTGATGGTTAGGCTGAACAGAACATTCCATAGTTGCTTCAGCTCTGCAGTGTGGGAGTTTTGAGGGATTTTCTTGAAGTTAACGTGTGGATGGGTTTCTATTAGATGGAGATTTGTTATTAAACTAGCCAGGCCCAAAAGAATTTCAAGGCCGCCTTGGAAAGCTGAAAACACGATGTAAATCAACAGACCTATTAGCAGTGAGACTTGGGCGCGTGGACAGCTCGTGAACACGGACAATATCCAATCAGCTAATGCATGCTTGGAGCATGGACGCGTGATCAGGAAATAACTGCATATATAAGGAGGCTTGTTTCTCTAATAAATGGCTTCGCTTGAATTCATATTGGATTGTGTGGAGTCCATGATTTTTCGCCCTTGCACTGCAGGACCAGGAATTAGTAAGAAATGTGATTAACATTGTGATTACATTTAGTTTTCACAGGTTTGCCTTCCCAATAAGATGGCATTTCCATTCTCTAAAAGGCAAATGTGGATAGAATATGACTGGTGAGAACAGGAGTCTCAGATCCAGCCTGTGACAGGTGTAGCGAAGACAGCCTGAAGCATCCAGCTAGACACTGTTATCTCAAGGAGTTTGGCCAAGGCTGCTCTGTGGTTTGGGAACAGAAGTTCACCTGAACCTCAGGGCAGTGTTTGTTACTGGGCAAAGGATTTGCAGAGAGCTTTTGAAGACTTCCCAGGTGGAGCAAAAATGCTCTATGCTATTCTAATGTTTTAGATCTATGTGAGTGATTCCTAAACTTCTGAGAAGCCCCAGTGTGAGGGGCCAGTGAGGCTTTACTAAAGCAGCTTCTTTAAAACATTGTACTATCTGTGCAGAAACACTTCAATTGCAACATACTAGCTATGTTTAAAGAAAAACAAACAAACAAACAAAAGCTCTGAATGTTTTGTGGCAAAGAGTGCTGGGGATGGACTTGCAAGGTTATGAAGTTGTGAGAAAACAGATTGCTAGAACCCATCAGGTTTGTACACACCCAGTGTTCCTTTGTGTTTGCTGGTGCTTACTGTATTCCTGTTTGTCTTTTGACTGCTATTTTCTCATTTCAGGTGCATTCCTTCTCTCAGAACATTCAATGTGCTTTGGAACACAGCTATTATTTTAAATCACATACTCTTACCCGCAGACAGTGTGTCTGTTTGGGATTTCTGACCCACTAACATGAATGTATGTTAATTGATATGATCAGCTAGTTCTGCAGTGACAGCAGTCTGTCACGGAGGTTGATCCAGGCAGTCGTGGTGGAGTAATGAAGAGTGCCTCCATGAAACAGGTAACAGTAAGTCAGACTCTCAGTTCCCATAAACCAGCACAGCTCTGGTGAAATTAAAGGACTTCTGTGCTGAGCTGCAGCCAATGAAGATCTGGCCTGTTATTTATTTGTTTGTTTGTTTGCCTGTTTAGCACCACTGGGATGAAAGCTCTGTTCCTGTGACATACTAGTAGAATGACACAGATGAAAGAAGTGTAACAAATGAGGTCTAAGCTGCATGTAGAAAGGGAAGTACAAATGTGATCCTGTAGCAGCAATGCAGTGATGTATGAAGCAAGAAATAACAATATAGTGTGGATAATGGAGAGAGGGGATGAAGGAGTGAGAAAGATGAAGGAAGAGAGGAGAGGAGGAGAAAGCAAGGTAGGGAGGAATGGAGAAAGGTTACTTTGGGTTGCCTTACACAAATGCCTTTCTGTTTCATGAGGCATTGACCAAGTGTAGCTCTTAAATGAGCAGTTTGAGTGCACATATATGATGGGGCTACCTCACGTGCTTGGTAGCTGATGCTGGTGTCTTTGTTTGTGACCTGGAAAGGGAGCACAGCTCTTTTTGTGGGTGATATTTATGGACAGTCCAGTGTAGAGTGAGGATGTGAAGAATAATGAGGACAGGGAAATAGCATCATGTGGATATTGCAAAATCTGAAAAAAATAAAGGAGGAAAAATTTACAGAGTGACATTGAAGTAGGGAAAAATTAAAGTTATCTGAAGTGGAGCACATACTCGTTATCTGTGGGTGAGAACAATGTGGGAAGCATGAAGCTGGAGTAGTGAGCAAGCCACTGTTGTCAGTGCTGAATTAGCAATGACTATGCAGTATTCTCTCCACTGCTTGAGCAAAAGCACTGTGTCTTGGAAAGAGGAGAAAGTAGGCATGGTCCGTACCTATTCCAGTTCAGCGGCTGCATTCAGGGCTCCACAACCAACTTATAAAAACCTACTAAGAGGCTGGAGGGAACAGTGAAGTCATGTTGGTCTGAGAGGACTGGCTGATGTGGAACCAAGTACAGGGGTGTGATTGCAGCATGTCTGTCTTTAAGGAAGAGATGGACAAGCCTGTGGCTGAGTTATAGACTTTAGGTTTACCACAGACAGCTCACTAATTTTCTGCATTTATTATGGAGAAAACTAAAATGTGTGTTCACACTTGGTCTGCTAAAGCCCTGCTTGGCTTTGAGAAGAAAATCTGATCCATAAATAAAGAGAACTCCTTAGAGGTGGACTAAAAAATAAAGACACAAAAATTTACAACAAAGCAAAGCTGAGCCTTTTGGAATTATTCAAAATATCCTCAAGCCTTGTATTTTACAAGAGACTGCAGTAGATGATGTGGTGTGCCTGTCTTTGCTTAATCTGTACAGCTCTGTGCAAATGAAGGCACGATGTGAAATCTCTGCTGGTTCTTTTCATCTGAGGAAAAAAAAAACAAAAACAAAGATGTTGGTAAATTTGTCAGAAGATTTTATGAAGAGCTGCCAGCCACTGACTCTCAAGGATATTGGCCTGAGCAGCAGGGACTCTGTGGGAAGTCTGAAACTTGCTCTGGCTTGTGTGTGCAAGTGTATTTGAGAGCTGCCCAGTCACTTCAGAAAGGTGAAGTCAACACTAAGTGCCACAGGGATTGCTTCTGCAATGGCCAGAGATTGTTCCTGATCTGGCATTCTTTTCTACCAATAGAAAAATGTGGTAGTTTGGCAGTAGAGCAGGAATGGTGTTGCTGTCTTGGCACCATTTCTTTCACACCTCTCAAATGTTTCTTGGACTGGATTATGAGACACAAAATTTATTTGCAGACTGTAGCTCTTTCTGTATCACTGTGCAAAAGATGGTTACCTGGTTGTCTCTCTCACAATCCTTTTTAACCACTTTGCATTAGGATTTTTCTGTAAACTGGTGTATGTAATGTCTCATCTCTGGGCTTGCCTATCTCTGTTAAGTTAGGCTCTTACCCAGGCAGAGACTTTACTGTGTGAAGATAAGCCTCCTGCCCTTGCTGAAGTCATTGAGACTGCTTGAGTCATTAGTTTTGATACATGTGTGCATACACATGGCTAGCAATGTTGCTTAGTAGCTGTGAGAAAATACTTCCCCCTAGGTAGATTGCTGACAAAACACAAGACAGGTCCTATGTCTGTAAAAGTCATGTAGTTACAAAAACTCTTCCCCTGCAGCTTAGCTTGATGAAATCTGTGGCGTCTCTCCAGATGGAGACTGGAAATGTTTTCCTTCCTTTTTTAGCTCACTGGGTTTGCATGTGTGCCATAGGCACTTTATACCATTCTAGTATATTTATACTTTAAATTTATTGACTGGTAGATAGGATGAGAGCCCTTTGGATTTATTTTGCTGCTCATTTATAACTAATTTGGCACAGGCATAAAAAAAATCAACCTTTATTCATTTACCACCTATTCACTGCAGTTGTTTTTTAGAAGGCTAAAAATAGCAGAGCCATGCACTAGGCAACTGGTGGACATGTGCATAGTTCCAGACATGTTGCCATAAGATCTGGCTGTAAATGTTATCTGCATTTTCCAGAAAGGGGATGTACTTTTAGGCTGTGTGTACAAATGTGAGGACCCCCAGCCATCATGGTGAGTGCTTCTGCAGGGCTGCTGAAGTGTTTGTCAGTGTGACTTCCTCCAGTATGTGGTGTGACCCTGCTGGATGGAACTGAAGAGGCAGGGCTTTTGTTTTGAGGGCATCTCTATGTCCCCTGCAAGCTCTCGAGGGTGATCTGTACTGGGTGGAGCAGGAGGTCATAAGACAACATAGCCAGAGAAGTAATCTTGGGGCTCTTAGAAAGAAGGCAAAGCTGCTGCTTTGCCCATTGTAAGTCCTTTTGCTGGAGCTGAGTGACGGTCATGTAGAATAACCACACTGCTCCTGAGTCCTGGTCGCTCTTTCTCCTTTGGGCTGATCAAACACAGTTCGCAGGGAGTATTTTCTGTATCACTTTCTTCAGCTGCCAGTAACAACTGCCTGTAATTTGCCTTTATAAGTACAGTTGCTATGAGCTTTTAATCCAAAATGACAATTTAAGGTTTTAAAGCAGTTCACCCGCTCTGCAATGCTTTAAAGGTCTCCCAAATGTGATCACTTGTATGTGCTTACAATCTGCCTCTGCCACTACTCAAATATATTTATAGGCTACTGGTGGGCTGCCTATGAAAATTCTCATCCCACAGTTTTTTCTTCAGGTTGCTGAAAGCTTCTGTGTTTCGTGAAGGTTGATGCTACAAAGGGAGAAAAGCAGCTGCCTAGGATAGGATTGTAAATGCCTGCTAACTCCCTTAATCTGTGATCTCAGTAATGCAGTCACTGCATACTGTAGAAGCACAGTTCTATATCGCTCACGCAGAATCAAAGGTTTGTTTCACTTTCCTTGATCCTTGCTATCCAGCTATGTTTTCTTTAAATTGTTCTTCAAAATTATCTTTTTCAATATTCCATTCCTGTCCAAAAAAAAAAAAGAAAGGAAAGGTTCAGTTTTCCCTGTTTACCTGCCCCCCTCCTCCCATTGTGCAAGCAAGATGAATCACTTCATAATTATATTCCCATTGCTTTTATGCTTCCATTGGCTCTCCCTTTCGGCTCATTTCATGCTCACTTGCCAAACAAGCCTAACATTTGGAGCCTGATTTTTTGCTGGGAAGACCTTCAGCAGTAGTCTAGGGGACATCTGAGAGCCTCCAGTCTGCATCCTGGTCCTAGAGGACAGGCTCAGCACAGCTTTGCGGGTACATCATCCCATAATCTGCCCTGAAAAACTGAGCCCACCTTTAGACTTTCTGGCCTCACTGTGGCTTTGATCTGGTGTCTGAGGCAAGAGAAGCATTTGCCTGACTTTCCAATTGTGCACAGGGAGACATGAGCCATGGGGGTGCTGGCTTTCAAGGGCAATGGTGGGTGGGTGGCAGGGCTCCAGTTGCACTGCAGTCTCCTGTAATAGTGGGGGTAATGACAGGGAGGGAGACAAGGCAAGCCAGCACTGGGTAAACAAGTTGAGGATTTGACAAAGGAATTTTGAGCTTCAGGCTTTTGCTGCATTTTCTGCAGACACGCTACTGTGGTTGCTGTGGTGGGAGCTGACTTTTCCCTTTCACCCCCTGAAGAGGACAGCTATGTGTGTAGCACAGGGAGAAGGGCAGAGCTGCAGTTTTTGAAGGCTTAACACAAGTGTGCCCTGAGATCTGCTAATCAAGTTTGAATAACAAATTAAGAAACCAAGGCTGGACATTGATGGAGTTTGAAGCCTAACCAGGTAGACTTCATCCTCAGCTTCCTTCTCTGTGATCAAGTTACTTGGGCTGAAGCTCTCAGAGGGACTCCAAGCATATCAGGAGCCTAAAGGGACTGGGTGCTGTTCCTGGGTCTTCCTTCAAACCTCCCAGCTGAGGAGCTGAAAAACACCTGTGGAGTGCAATTATGTGTTTTATGCGATGTGGAAGTTGCAGGGACACCTTACTGGTGACCAATCCTATTTCTCAGCGCCCTCATTACTGCCTGTGAGCATGCTGTAACCCATCTCTGTTCTTTGAACTATTTCTTCTTTGGCTTTCATTTTAAGTTGCTGGCCTAGGTTTCCACACTACAAGATGATTTGACCAATTAAGAACACAGCCTTGTTTTTATAATAGATAATGTTCACTTTCAAAATTTTGGGACTGTAGGTTACAGATAGTCACACTCACAGAGGCTGCCCAGCAGTGTGTGCATCACCACTTTTGTGCCAATGCAACCTAGTTCCCATGGCTGTAGTGGTACAAAAGAGTTACTGGGAGGTACAGCAACTGTTCTGCATTTCAGCATGCAGTATTTCTCCCAGATTGTTTAGAGGAGCCATGCCTGTGTGCAGTTTTGACATGTAAGCCCTATACGTTGTCCCTCCTAGCATCTATGGGGGTGATATCTGCCACCTCATTGTATTCTAGTCACATCTCACTCTGTTATGAGTATGTTATATTGGTTAAATCATAATTTTTTTTCTGCTCTGGGGAATGTCTTCTGGGAGAGTGAGCAGTATCTCGTTTTGGAAATTTGGCACAGGGGCTGGCTTGATATGAGGAAGAGCTGAGATGCTGTTTTACTTTGTGGAAGTCCACTCAGCCAGCACCTATTTGCTTTGTAGTTCTAAAGAAAACGGAGACAGGCACAATGGGCATTTCTTTCAGTGATGCTAAGATACTGCAATAGAAATCTAGCCTGGAAATACACGCAGTTCAAGGAAATAGCAGCCCAAAATATTCTCTTGCAAAGTTCAAAAATTAGTCAGCTTGATTACCATTTTGACAATTAAATACTACTGCTTCCATTTACAGAGACAACAACCAGGCAATAGGATATCAAACATTACAGTTCTGATCTGTTGTTCATGCCTGACCTCCATTTCCACCCTCTCTCCTTGGTCTCTCTAGTTTGCTCAGCCTGTAGCAGTAATAAGGGCATTCTTGCAGTGTTAGCAGACATCTTCTAGCACAGACATGTCCTGCTAGAATACTATTCCCTATGGTTTTCAAAGTTGCATGGTACCCCTGGGTCCCCACCCCTTGAAGAGCTGTGTAGAGCCAACCGTGCCAGCCAGCATCTCTGCTTTCAGGAGGAGCCAGGTTTCCTGATGGGAAGTCTGGGTTTTTCCTCTACCTGCTCTGGCTGCACCCCACCTGCTGGCTGTCACTGCTTTGTACATGAGGGTTCAGTCATCCCTGCTGTATTTTTCTGTTCTTTTCTGGCTCTGGGCTTTGTGGTTGCAGAGCACTGGACTCCTCAGGCTGCAATTTGACCTGCTGCTTTTCCGTGGCCAGCTCTTGTCAGTTTCATCAGTGCCTGAGCTGCTTGTTTTTCTCTTTAGATTTATGTAATGATTTTTTTGTTTGGTTGTTTTTGTTTTGTTTTGTTTTCTTTTCTTTTCTGGGTTTGGGTGGGGTTTTTTGTGGTTTTGTTGTGGGTTTTTTTTTGGTGCTGCAGGTCTCCTAGTACTTCAAGACCTTTTTGTGGGTTTATTCCATGCTTTATCTCCCATTTCATAGCTACCAGTTGGCAACCATACAATAACAGTGCCTCAGCCAACACCACACCTAGCTTTTCTATGGAGCATGGATCTCTCCTGCTTCCTGGAAGGCAGATGTGCTACTTCACCTTTGCTTCATGGCCCTTTCCAGCAGAGGAAGGCAGGGCATGGGAAGAAAGCAATGCTCAGTTCTTCTTGTGCTGTTGTGCCCTCTGCAGCACCTGGCAGAGCTGGCTAGCCAAGAGGAGCTTGTCATATCCTCTTGCTCCCTCCAGGCTGTTCTGGGCACAGTCCTCCCCCTGCTCTACGCTGCCCACTGCACAGTTTTCCCAAATAGACACAATGCAGTTCTTAATGCCTAATTCTTATTCTAAGAATACTCTCCTGATCCTCCCTGGAAAGATGATCAATACTGCGTTGCCCAGCCAGTCACACTATCCTCCAGTACAGCTATAAATAAGTACCACCCAGGCGTTGCATACAGCAAGACCTATTTTATTATTCTCCATTCATGATATAAAACAAGAGAAGCAACTGCTGTTAGAGAAGCAGCTGAATAAAACCTCTAGTTTATTAGGCACCTCACTTTTTCATATCCTCCAACATCCAGGGTGAAAAGAAATCCCACACTTATTTTTGTGTAAGTTTTACTGTTTTCTAGCTGTGATAGTTATTTGTCTGTCATGTTGGCTGGGACACATGATTAAGTGTGCAATGTGCTTCACATGGCCTGAGGTAGGAAGGCTTTTCCTGTTCAAAATGAGGTGAAAACCCTCCACCAGAACTTTTGGAAAATCGGTTTCTTAGCCAAAATGAAAAAAACTGTTATGGTTGAAATGGTATCTTTATTTCTTATGAAACATAAATTCATCCCAATGTTGGGTAAGCAGTTTTGGTTCAAAAAGGGATAAAATATTTTTAAAATACCCCAGTTTTTGTATATTAAAAATGTCAAAGGAGGACTGAACCTCTTCAAAACAATGATTTCCACTGACATTTTACGCATTTATTTAAGATTTTGAGTTTTCATTTTAAAAAACCCTAAACCTTGAGAACTATTAAACCCCAATCATTAGAGATTCCCACACAAAAGTAATTTTCAGCTGGCTGTATTAATGACCCTGCCTGGGCTCTTCAGCTGTGAGTCGTTTGGGAGAGCAGGTGGATGGGAAAGAGGGATGCAAGGGAGGGAAGGGGTTGGTATCTCTGCCATGTGGCATGGAGCAGTGATGGTGACACTGACACCTTCACACAGAGGAGGGTGGGCCAGGCTGTGTGCTGCCAGGTCCCTGTGAGCACTGCGACACAAGACTCTGCCTACCAGAGAGCTGCCTTATGAAGCCTTGGGCGGCAGCTGCATGCGGTATACAGGCCGTTTAGGTACCAGGCCCTCTGGGACTGTAAAGCCTTGCAGGGGAAATGCAGTTTTTCTTCTTTAGTGTGAGTGTGTAGCTCAATGACTTGGGAAAGGCTTTCACTGCTGTTATATGAACACTTCCAGTTAGGCGGGTTTTGTTTTCATACAGCTGCTAGCTTTCTGAGAAGTATAAGGAAAGAAATATCTGCCATGACAGTATTATTCACCAAAGCCTATTTTCATCAAGTACAGTGCACAATAAACTTGCAGGAAATACGTGATTTGTTGGAAAAAAGTTCGAGGCACTTAATGAGATGTTTCATAAGATTATTTGTGATACAAAAACCTACACATCTCTAAAAATGAAATCCCCCCCCGCCCCGACCCCTTGCACACAAATTGTTGTTTTATGATCTTTTTGTGTGATACTTTCTCCAGCTCACTAAGGCACTTGCTTAATGATTAACTGAAAGGACTTAATTGGTCCCAGTAAAGACATATTTTCTTAAAAATCAGTCTATGGTAGGTACAGGTAGGACTGTAGTCTTTATGGTTTTGCTGTAGGAAGTAAAAACATTGTTGAAGAAATAAATTAGAATCAAGGTAAGGATTTACAAAAAGAAAACAAGAGAATGAGCTTGGTCTTGTGAAAGCCTTTGGATGACAGTCGTATAATTAATTGCTAAATCCTCATTGCTGAAGGCAAGATGCTGGTAGGAAAATGCATCGGCTGGGTGTTTCCCATACTTGTGGCTGGAGGTTGAGTGTCCTTTCTTCTTTGAAGGCAGGAGCAAGGATGCATGTCCTGTCCTTTTTCAGGATGCTGATTTAATTCAAATAGGAAAAGAATCAGGAGAGGGGCTGGACTCAGGACTTCTGCTAATAGCAGCTTTGTGCATAGCAAGTAGATGCATGCCAAGTACGCAGATATGCAGATCAAGACCATAAAATATTTTTCCTGATTATTTTCTTTTATATTCTAGCCTGGTTCCATACAGGGACACACATAACTTATTGCTAATGTTAATTAGTAGGTGTGTTCAGCAATCTAAATGTTTTACTTGATTTTACCCCTGGTCGGCAGATTTTCTTAAGTACTTAATCTTTTTTTCTTCTTACCTTCTGCCTGGTCTATATACTTGTTGTAGAAATGTGTGAGTGTGTATTACATCTGGCATGGTAGATCCTATTCCTCATTCAACCTCCTGTATGCTATTACAATTCCAGTGTTGGCTCCTGAATTTCAGCTATAGAGTACTGTGATATTTATGCTCAGCTGCAGGAAGCAAGGCACTTCTATTCTTTATCCTCTAAAAACCTGCATATTACAAGTGCAGTACGTATTCTTAAGCATTAGAAACCACCGGCCATTTGGCTGCTTAACGCTTGAGAATATGTACTGCACCTGGCCAGTTCGTTTTTTAATTGAAGATTGGAATCAAATAACACAATAGAAACAAAAGACTCTCTCTATATATATGTATTTTCTTTTTTAACTGATTTTCTCCCTTGATATTACATTTTAAGAATTTAAAAGCAAAACTGCCCTGTCTGGAGGATCATAGCTCTGTATTTGATCTCAGACCAGCGTATCTAAAATGTCTGAGATAAGAATGCAAAGAATTAAAATTCTTTCACTGCTTTTGAAATTAGAATCAATGTTACATGTTGCAGGGAGCTGAAATTTGTTAATTAGGTTAAATAGTGGGAGGAATATTACAGGAAATGATTGTGTTTCATTGTAAAATAAATTAGTAAAAAAAATAGCATAATTAGTATAGAAATAAAAAACTTGTGCAATTAAATACCAACATACACTAATGCAATGTTATTGGTAAATGTTGAGAAACAGGTAAAGCAAAGGTTAAATCAGACCTATAACAACCAACTCCTAAAAACCTGTGACAGTAAGCTTTCTTTAGTTAAGGGATCACAGGTTGCTTTCCAGGTAATAGTGATAATAACCTCAGGCTTAAATGCTTGAAGTATGGTTTTGCAGCCTTAATCCCAGACTGATAGATGACAGCGCAAGGTACAGCACCTATTTGTAGTGGGCCAGGACCAGGATGTCTTCTGGGGCCAGTAAGGAAATGGTCACTGTATTTCTTCCTGCTGTCTTTCACTCTGGAGAGGAAGAGTTAGTTGTAGGGAAGCTGCAGGGAGATTGCAGGTTTGGCATACTTGACTACAGTACCACACAGGCTCTGAGCTACCTGTTCAGTCTGTCTCTGCAGCTAGTGCATAGTGGGAAGTAGTTTGCTACATCCCTGTGATGGGAAGAGCCACATCTCCCCACAAACTGTTGTGGAAGACCAGGCAACAGCCATGCACATCTGCCTACACCTGGGCAGCACACCTAAAATCAGTGTTCCTCTCAAATCAGCATATTTGCTCTGGGCTGCTGATAATGAAATCCAGCTGTCCTACACCCTACTGAGAAAGTTGTGGGTGCACGGCCATACTTCCTGAGCAAGAGCTGCATACGGGTGCTTTGAGATATTTGGGGTTTTCCCAAAGACATGTATTGGCTCTTTTTAATCTGGAAAGGTTTGCAGTTCTGGAAGAACCTGGAATTTCATGTGGTTTTTTTGTTTTCTTGAGAGCAACCCTGTTTTTCTTCTTTTTCTCATGAGAGCAGTTCTAGTTGGTTTTGCTGTTGTACAGTACAGGATATTGGCCCATCCTGGCCCTTTCTGAATGGAGTTCCCAGGGGAACCAATCTTCTTACTGTCTGAGCAATGCTACAGGTAACTTTCTAATACAAATCAGTGCCTATTTCCCTCCTTCTCCTCCTTCTGCCCCCTCAGAGTGTCACGTCATGCACGTTCATGCTTGAGTTTCTCCTTATTTTCATTATGTATTGGAGACAAAATAACTTTTGCCCTCTTTGGCTTGCAGGTTCATATGCCACTGGGAGCAGAAATGCCTGGACAGCTTTCATTCGCTCTTGGTTACATGCAGAGTCCTTTCACAGACCCAAAGAAATGCAGACACAAGCCTGAAGCTTCTCTTATATGCTGCCTTTTTCTTCAGTTCTGCTGCCAGTTCTGCCTGGTACAAGAGAAACTGTGTACTCTGGATTTTCTGCTTTCACAATATTTATTGTCAGTTTCTCTCTCGTAGGTATAGATAGCAGCCTGTCTAAGGTACAGCTTGAGCTTCCTCTGGGTGTCTTGATAGCCCTGGCATTAAAAAAAGCATCCTCGTTATTGTGTGGTTTGTAGGTATTTATGACATATATTCTACTGGAAGATACCTAATAGAAAAGACTGAATTAGCATAGGGTAAACACTCCCTTGCCCTTGTGGTGACCATCTCTTCTCTCTAATAAATACAGAACTTAATCTAATGCAGTGGCTTTTTTTTCCATTGTTTTCTTTCTGTTCTCTTCAATGAAAACATAGTAAAAGTATATACCTGTACTTCTGTGTGGCTGATTGCAGTCTAACTTCTGAGCTTGTTCACTTATTTCTGAGAACACTTATGATTTAAAAAGAGATTGAAACATGTCTCTGGTTTTCCCAGGGTTGCCGAATGCTTTGATTGGATTTGTGTTGCACCAGGTTCCAAATATGCAAGATGAGTCCCTCTCCCTTGGTGTTCTTTCATGGGTTTTGTTTGATAAACTGTACTTCACCCTCTCTTGGCTCATTCTGCCAGTATAAGACACTTTTGATCAGATTATGATGATTAGTACTAGTAGTAGCAGCAGTAGCCGTAGTAGGTGTTTTGCTTTACTTGGCCAAGGAGCAAGGTGGCTGATTTGTGCGAAGCGATTTTTGTGGTGGTTACTCTTTTTGAGAGGAAAGTGAGATATGTGCACCTGTGTATCTATGTGCATCTTGTTTTCTTGCTTCCCAGAAGCAGCTAATAGAAAGAAGCCATTGGCCTGTGAAGTTAAGATAAGGAAAATAAAACTACCTATACTAACAAGTTACTAATTTTCCATGAAACTCTATTTTCCTTGTCTTAATGCAGTTAGATTTCTTTAGCTATGGGAGTTTGTGACTATGTAAAATAAAAAGATTATAACTAGATTAACATAATAGCAATTGCAAAAATTGTGTCTTTTAACAGATAATTTAGTAGTGCTTTGATGTTTTTAACAATCCATAATGGTGCAACATTAGAAATGATTCTCTAAGTGCTCAGAAATGAGGCCTTAAAAATAGAAAAAAAAGTTGCTGTCATAGAAAAGGCACCTACTGATCCTATCACATAACTGGGATGCTATCTCACCCTCTAGTTCTTCTGAATAAACAATGGCCTTTGACATAATGCAGCACTGGACAGCTAAAATGAAGCTGAGAACTGCTAGCAGTTGGGTCACTTTTTCCTCAGTTTCTGCCACAGGATCTAACCAGAATGACCTTTATTTGAAAAAAAAAAACAAACAACTCAGAGATTCTTGCTGAATTGATTCTTTTAATCAGAGAATAAGGTATCTGAGACTCTGTGGAAGTCCCCAAACAGACTGGACCCTGCAGATGAGCCCAAGGTCCTGGGCCCAGATTTGCCGACTCCAGTGACAGAAGGGGGCTTCACTGCTTGTAGCAGACCCAGAGCCTCTTGGTACTGGCACGTGCCTTTTACAAACACTTAACCAGGATCTTTGCCATTTCTTCCCCCTGTTCCAGACCAGGGTGTGCCTTCCCGGGCTGTTAGCAAGGCAGTCAGAAATAGCGTCTGCTAGTAGTATTTATTGATACAGGACATGTTATCCTTCAACACAGAGGCCTGCCCTTCACACTGTCTGGTCTCTGATGAAACCCTTCAGATGAAGGCTGCTGATGAGTACACATTGTGCAGTGTTGCCTTGCACAGAAGTCTTCAAGGGCATCTGCAGGCAGCATGCTACTTGTCCATGTGTGTGGTGAGAGATCCCTTGGCTTCTGGAAGAGAAGTGGTCACATTGGCACAGCATACACACAGGATAACTAGGATTTGCTGAGAATATATCCTTAGGGCAAGGGGATCACTGGCACAGGACCATCTGTACCTGTTTCTGCAGCTGGCTCAGCCGAAGCCCGTTAGCCATCACTGTGGAGTACTCCATCACAAGGCACCACCATCACATAAGTCACAGGCCCTGCAAGTGTTCTGTAACCTCTGGGAAGGTGGTTTGTGGGGAGATGAATGTCACCTTTTAGGACAAGCTTCAGACATAATGTCAGAGGACTAAACACCACAGCATGCATTTGGAAGTCACTGCCAGGATTACCATTTTACTCTCATCCATGTACCAGCTCTATGTGTGCCAGTGGTCCCAGCTGAAAGCCTTTGGGCTCTTGCTACAAGTCATGGTCCCTGATTTTTTCCTTACACAGGCCTGTAACAGAGGTGTTGTGTTCATCAGTAGTGGTGACCCTGCATGTCTCTGATGGAGCATGGCAGTTAATGCTCTTCCCTTTGAAAGCAGAAGTATCACTTTTTCTTAACAGAAGGATCAAGGGATTGGGAGAACATACTTTCAAAGTATCAACCCACAGAACACGCCAGAAGCCCCTGAACAGGGCCACTGTGATAGTCTGAACCACTTCCTCACAAACTTTACTCTGCATGAGGTACCTTTCTGTCCCTGTACCATGCAAAACCTGTAAGAGCTGCACTGAGATATTAATCACCGTTGGCTTTTACCAGAATCAGGAAGGCTTATGTATGCAGAAGTGAGAAGGTCCAGAGGTAAGAAATCAGTAAAACCCACTGGCCAGGAATGAGATCTTGGGAGTGTGAATTTTAATGTTGAGCCAAAGATGCTGGAAGCTTGCTAATTTCCCAGAAAAGCAGAAACAAATTGTTATGATTTTTGAATTACTTACATGATCTCTCAAAAACCTGATGTGCCAGTGTCCTTCCATTATGTATTTGTGCATGAACTTTCATGAAAGGTCTCCACAGTCCTTACAGAACTGAGAGCCAAGCTCAAACTCAGCCAAGAGTTACATGAAGCAAGTCATAAGGCTCAGTGCAGAATCCTCTGAGGACATTAGTTTTCTATACTAGGAAGTTTAAAATCTTGATTTAAAAATTATATATACATATTTTATACTGGTTTCATCACCATCTCCAGCCTTGGGAGATATATCTGTAAGTCAGTGTTGGGAATCATTTAAAGGAAAAGCCTCCAAATGTGATAGTTTTATCTTCACAGACTATCTTTAGCTGCCATTTGTCATGTTCTTGCAGTATCTCCCAAACCTCCTCTTTCTGAAACAGCAGTATTCCACACCTCATTCTTAAACTTCAAGAAAACACAGAAAGCTCTGACAATCGTTTTCATTCATTTCATAGAGCAATAACATCAATGCCAGTACAATTAAGTTAAGCCATCTTGTGCTTCCTCAAATACACTTTTGGAATAGCTTTTTCACATCAGCTGTGAAGTGCTTGCAAAGACACTAGGTTGCCAGCCTTATTGTTTTCTATGAGATGAGCAGAGGAGTGCACCACACTTGGGATTTGCTGCATGTAGAAATAATGTCTCCCTGCATCACAGCATCTCTGTGGCATAGCAGAGAGTGTGAATGAAACAACAGAGAGGGTGAGTGAGAGTTTGAAATTATATGAATGACTGATACTGAGTCTGGGAATGAAGAGGGAGACACAGCAAGGAAATGGCAGAACATGCATAAGGGAGAGGGTACTGCAGCTGTGTGTGTGGCAGGGGAGAGTATGGCTTTTTATAGAGTGAGAAGAGAAAAACAGAGAAAAGTGCATGCAATATTCTGCGTGTATATTCCTGCTATTGGGGAAAAGAGCAAAGCAAATTTAAGAACCCTCCAAGACTGGAGATCAGCACAAGAGTGTGGAGAGAGCTGTTAATGATCTTAGTAAAAGACATCTGCTGACCCTCAAAGGTGCAAATCCAGGATGGCTTGTGTAAGCCTTTCTTAATGGCAATGACCAAGGGCTGCAGATGAAGATAAAACAGAAGATAAAAAACAGATGGGAGAGGGAGGAAGATGGGCAACACTGTGTAAGTGTGTTATTTTGAGGGATAAAAAAGTTTATGAAGAAGGCCACGGCCATCAGAAGAAATTCAATGCTTAGCTGGACCAAGGCAGTGTGGGGCATATAAGGCAAATAAGTTCCTACATGGGAGCAGTAAAGATGTTGATAATGCAGAAGAGGTAAAACTATTCCAGCTATTTCTATCTTCTGTGCTTGGAAGAAGCAGCATGAAATGCTGCCTACTCTGTTGGAAACCAAGGGTAAGTCAACTGGTATTTTCAATCAGCAATCTAAGTAATTTGCTCTGATGATCTAGAAGGAAAGAGAGAGGGAGAGAAAGAGAGAGAAAGAGGGAGGCGAAAGAAAAGAGAGGAGAGGAGAGAAGAGAAGAGGAGAGGGGAGAGGAGGGGAGGGGAAGAGAGGAAGAGAGGAAGAAGAAAGGGCAATACCCTCTCCCTCATTGAAAAAGAAGATATATTCTTGATAGTATAAAAAAATAACATGAAAATACTTGGAGCATAGACACAATTTCTGGAGACTCAAAGCTAGCTATTAGTAGGTAAACTAAATGACCCAGAAAATTATAGACCAGTTGACCTGACCTCACTCTGGAGCAACATAATAGAAAAAAACTGATACAGATTTCAATTAGTAGAGAAATAAAGGGTAGGACTGTAATTAATGTCAGTCAACATAGTTTTATGCAAAGTAAGATTTGTCAAACAGAATTTATTTCATTCCTTCATGTAAGTTTGGTTGATGAAAGCAGGTATGGAGGTATAAGATTCTTTGTAATGAGTTTTGATCTTATAATAATTTTGATCTTTCTGATACAGGAACATGTGCTATTCAACACTCAAAATGTGTAGGCACTAAGAATCAGCTAGCTGCCACAAGTGGTGTCTAAGGAAGTTATCATAAATATGTGTCATTTCAGTGTGTTCTATAAAACTTGCTATTGAGCCTATTCTGCATCTTTCTAAATCTCTGAAGGAAAATACAAACTCACTGAAACATACAGTTTACACAATGTCAGGTACAATGGCTGCAAAACCAGGGGCAAAAAACTGCCATCAGGTTTATTCAGCAAGCCATTTGAGGACAAATGGGTTGATACTGTTCAGTGCAAGGATGTGAATGTATGGACAGGGAATGGTGGCCTGACCTGCAGAGTATGGGTTTAGCAGCCTGGAAAGTAATTTTGGCATCAGAGCAGATAAAACAGCTGAAACATGAATATGCAGTTGATGCCACAGCAGGTGGATCTAGTGTTGTCTTTGGAGATATATGTAATTGAGAAATGAAGACTAAAATTATGCTGAGAATTCAACACAGGAATACAGCATTTGTCCAGGACCACAGGAAATACTGCAGATGAGAGATAATGATGTGGGAATCAGGGGTAGGGAGTGAGAGGCAAAAACTGTCTTGAAGTGCAGAAATTGGGCCTTTCCTTTATTGCAATATTTGAAAGTGTTGCTCGAATTAGCTGCAGGTTTGAATTTTAGAAAGGCTGAGGTCTGCAAGGTTGCTTTTTACAGGTCATCATTCAAAAAGTGTGACCTTACTTCATTATAAAATAAGTCCTTCCACCAGAAAAGGAAGCAAAATTTAATTGCAGTGCCTTTCACTCTGACTGCTGATTTCCAAAAGGAATGTCACTCTAAGCATTAATTCAGATCATCTTGCCCAATAGTCCCTGAGCAGGCAAGCTTGGAAAGCATTCAAGAGACCACGTTTGTTCCATCCCCGCAAGTGACATCAGAACACAAGTACCAGAAGGGTGCTTTTGGTGTAGAAAAGAAAGGCATACAGGGAACTGTTAGAAGTCAGATCAGAATTTCAGGCCAGAAGAGAGCTATATGTGTTTTTAACCATGCTGAAACAAAGCCATGAAAGAAATTACGTCTCTCTTGTGTGGTCTTTGAGCAAAAGATGGGAGGCTTTTCTGGAAAAAAGTGATGAGTCAAAATAGTTTAGGGGGCTCAGTATGAGGTTAAGTGTTAAATATTAAGCAAATTGAGATACACAGGAGATCCTAATAACAGTGCCTGACTACGTTTAGTCTTATATGTGGTAACTAAAGAGAAGTTCATTAGCCAGTGAAGCATATAAGAAACTGAAATACTAAGACTCCCAGTCAGAGGTAGTGCCGAAAGTGATGGCATAACAGGTAAGGCCAGGCTTTTGCTTGCATCAGGGAGAGTGGAGTTTAGGAATGTTGTTTGGGGGTGTTACTTCTGCTCAGTCGTAGTTTGGCATGTGACATTGACCATGGCTCAGAGAGCCACCATAAGGTCTGGCTGTATCAGTCTCTTGGGAGGGCTTCACTTCCACCTAGTGTGTGCAAAGAAAGATTTTTACCTACTTGCCCGTGCTTGAGCATTATCAAAAGCAAGACTGTGGGAAGACTTATCTGAAATACCACAGAAACTGTCCAGTCATCATCACACAAGACCTGCCACTCTGCATTAGTCTTTGTAGTTGCTAGTTATGGCCTAATCTGGTTATGTGTGTGTATATTTTTGAGTCATTACACTGCTTCTCTAACACCTGCTCTGTTATGACCATTTGGCATTGACCTGTCCCCTGTTACAGAAGTGAGGTTTAGGTACATGTTTGAAAACCTCATTTTCTATTTTTCATTGCAGCCCTGAAAAAAAAACAAAAACAAAACTTTGAACAGGTTCCTAAAATAAATCATGTAACCTTAAATTGCTGAGAGTAGTTCCTTCTGCTAACTAAATGTAATGTCAAGCAACTGTCTATTTTTTCCTCATGTTTCCCCTTTGCCTTTGTTGCTTAGGTGCTAAAGCCTCAGAATGGAAGCTTATGATATATGAAGAAGAACATGCAAAGTCTCTCAGAGAATAAACAGTATTATTTCCTGATGAAATGGCACACTGATAATTATTGAGCAACAGCATGACATGCAGAAGATAAAGAAACCCTAAAAATGGAACTGACGTGTTTGTGAGACTGTTGCAGGTGAGTGATTTGGGGTTGTGCTTGCCACAAAGCAATGTTTAGATTACTTTAAAAAAGTGCAACTTAATAGAGTTTGATGGCAAGGTTCACTCACTTACTGCATGGACAAAATATGCCAAGCAGAGTTAGGTGAGAGTTGTTTGTTTTAGAGTGATTTCTATGCAGACAGGAGATGTGAAAGGATAGAGGGGGGCGCTCTCATTGAATCACAAGGTTTAGAATGGATCCCGTTGGTTTCTAAACTCCTTCTCACAGGGGAGCCTAGTTGTGTCTGGATCCAAACTTAGCCCCAGACTTGGTGTCTAGGGGACAAATAGGGTAAGGAAAAACAGGTGAAGGATTATGTGTATTTATGGCCAAAGGGTTGTATTTACACACACAATTCTTTATATCGCTTGGCTAGGATTTCTAAGTTTCACTATTCTGCATTTCAAACTGTTTACCTCGCCGCCAGGGGCCTGGTGTCAGGTTGCTCCTGATCCTACGTCTGGATCCTACGTCTCTGGAGGCAAACTCTTAGGCATCGAAGTCTGTAGAAATAAATGATTAAATGAAATAATACAACAGCAGGGTTCACTCAAGCTAGATGCCTTTGCAGAGGCCTCGGCCAAGTATAGAAATCTCTGGGGTTTTATACCCGTACAGACTATTTACCTACCCTTCAGTCCAAAAGCAATATCTGAGTCTGGAGTCTTCTTGCTTCTCATTGGACCTTTTCACTGACCTTAGGTGGCCTTTGTTTTGTTTAATGGTAGGTATTGTTTGTAATCCAGAGCCTTGAAGGTGCTGTTTTGACTGAATGAATCCTATTACTTTCCAGCAAAGTGCAGAACAGGACTTATCTCACAGATGTCCACTGTAGCCACTTTGTTTCATTAAGTAGATGCAAGTTTGGTAAATATGAGCAGAACTTTATAGCATACAGCATAAGATTTCAGCAAATTCGTCTAACTAAGTAACA
Organism: Streptopelia decaocto; assembly: GCF_964273445.1. Taxonomy (NCBI): domain Eukaryota; kingdom Metazoa; phylum Chordata; class Aves; order Columbiformes; family Columbidae; genus Streptopelia; species Streptopelia decaocto. The sequence goes on from NC_138657.1 coordinate 40,481,917, forward strand.
TGAAGCAGACATTATATTAAAAATCACACAACCTTATAATTCTAAGTGATTCATTCTGCTTAGTACGCATTTACTTAAGCTAAATGATTGATATGAAACTTAAACTGGGCTCATCCAGTGATCTGTGAGTAGTAAAAAATCATTGCCATACAGCCGGCTTGTTTAGCAGAGAGGGTTCAAAGTAGGCTCACACAGGCTGTCATATTTATGGAATAAAGTGGTTGACTCATAGTAAAATTGCACACAGTGGGAAAAGTAAGCACGAGACTCTTTGCACCCACAACTTATTGGTGTTCAGTGTGCGGTTCTGCTTCCTTGTGGGTTTCCTAAAAGGGGTTCTTGGCCTGACTGCAGCTCGGGTCTTTATCTGCTTTGGAGTCTGTACCAAACTGCTGCTGGTTTGTCTGGGGAGGACATCAAGTGCATCTGCCACAGAGACTCCCACACAAACCAAGAGTACAAAAGATTCACAGGTAGGACTCAAACTCTCCTCAACCTTGCTGCTCACAGATTACATCCCCAAGGAAAGGAAATGGTTTTTGAAAGACATTAATGACATAATGACATCCATTGGAAATTCTTGATACTTGCAGTCTTTTGCTTGTGGGAGCAGGGAATGTATGGTTTAACGCTTAAGTGCCCACACTTTCAGTGAAGTTCATCTTCCACGTAAACACACATAGCAGAAGTGCCTAGGTATCCAGACATGCTCAGTGACTTGCACTTTCCATTTTCAATGCGATTTCTATTGCCTGGTGGTGCTCAGGACTCTATCCTCTTCTGAATAGCCTACCTGTGTCTCAAGCCTGTCCTTTCTTTGTCTTGTTGTCCTCCTCTGTCTTCTTCCTTCGAATGTTCATGGGACTTTCATCTCCCTCTCCATCCTCTGTTGGTATAGGTTTATCTTTAAGCAAGACATGGGGTTTCATTTTGCTGATAACTCTCTCCTACCTCTCTACTTCGAAGCAGTTGGTTTGTATTCTGCTTCCCCTCATGTACCTCTTCATGCAGGCAGGCATTTTCTTTTGTCTTTCTGATTTCTTGTGTTGTTAAATGGAACATGACCGAAATGAAACTCCAGATATCTCCCACGAGAATTATTCCCTTTCCATATGGATGTTGGGGATGACAGTAATATGGTGTCTAATTCAGTGCCTTCAGAGAAGCAAGTTAAACAAAAGCCCCAAACTCCAAGACATAAGCACCAAAGCAGGCAGACATGAGATCTTGATACTTGGAGAACTGCTCAGAACTGAGAAATGTGGTTTTATCTGTTCTTTGCCTTTCTGTCTCTCTGGTGTGGCACAGCTTCTTCACTGCCCACTAGTCTGGCACACATCTCTTCTGGGACTGCGCTTGTTTCTCTCCCATTTTAATGCTCACTTTCCCTTTTAATCACTTCACAAAGTGTGACAGTCATTCTCTGTAGCTGCCCCTTTTACTGTCCATCTTGGGTTCACATCTTGATGAGACTGAGGCTGGAGACAAAGCACAGGGACAGATTCCTGATTCCCCCTCCTAATGTGCCAGCAGTACTTAGCACAGGTAACAGCAGATTGGTTCTCTGTTTGTAGTGGAGAAAGCAATTATTGTCCTGTACTCAGCACTGATGAGTCTCATTTTAGGAAAGCAGAAAAAGACTGGTCCACAGGAGGGAAAAAGAGTAATTAAAGGTGAGAAATTATGCAATCAGAAAATATTGAAAGAAAATTTCCAGAGAGAGAAACAGAAGCAAAGGATGAGACAATGTGTCTTTGGCATGTCTTCCCCTGCATTAAAACATACTTCTAAAAAGGTCAGTGGATAATTGTTCTCAGACCCCTACGAGGATGAGGCAGGTATTCTGCAGCGAAGGAGAGCTCCCCTCACATTCCTTGTTAACACTGTGCTTGTGACAAATACAGTGGGATCTGAGCTGCACTGCAAGCTTTTTTTGCAGGAGAACACCTATTTCCAGCAGGAGTTACTTGGAGACATCTTTGCTGCAGAACAGGTCAGGTTTTTGTACTGTCAACAATGAGCAATCACCAAAACGATAGGTGCAGCCAAGCAACATCCATCCTTGGACAAGCTGTAACCAAGCCTGGCAGACGAGCATCACGTTTCTGTCATGCTGTGGGAGCTTGTCACTGTGACAGTGCCACAGAGGCTGCCTGTGGAGTATCCGAGAAGGTAGTGGTAAGTTAGGGTTGTTTGCTGACCATGTCTGGATCATGTGATCAGGATCTCATCATACAAAGTGACAGAACTTTTGGATTTAAACCCACATCAAATTTAGTGGGTACACCTTACCATTCAGTTTATTTGGAGAAAACTTCAATCTGAAACAGTGCCTGTTTTGCAATTAAGGCATAGCTCCAGTGTTTCATATCATGAAAGCAGAGGCAGTATTTTGACAGGGCTGACAGTGGCATGGTCTAATAAAGATGCCCTGACCTCACACTTACTCTCCGCTGCTAGCTTGCTTCTTCAACACCTCTTCAAACAAATTTTTGTGATTTATCTGGGTGACTTCTTTTGAAGTCTCAGCATCACTCACCCTTCTCCAGTTCCAACAAGAATTATGAAATCTGCTTTATGCAACTGCAGAAAGAATCCTCCTGTGCTTATTAATAGGTCCTTGGAATAAACAGCCAGGGCAGGAGTTTGGAAATCAGCTTCACTGAGGAACCTTGACTTTGGAAACTTTCTCCAGAAGCACTGTTTTTAATTGAATGGGGTTATGAACTCTCAGAAATTACATGCTGCCCACAGCCAGTTAACATGTTGCACATTTTCTAGTGAGATTGTTAAGGTTCATTTGAGCATGGGTATGCACAGCTTTTGAAGATGTGTGTAGTTTTCTTCACCTTCATCAAATCCTCAACAGCTGTGGAGAACACAGGGACTGCTACCAGCCTGCTGTGACATCAGCAACAAAGAGTCCTGCTCAGCTCTACTTGCTTATTTCTGCAACTCCAGGGCCCTAAGCACTTTCTGCCATGTGCAGAGCAAATGTCACTGTTGATGCTGTAAGACTGACAAATTGAAGAAACTGTGTTAAAACTTTGTTCCAAATTTAGCATTCTATTTGTCTCAAATATGGCCTTTCTTTCTTTCCCATGACCCCAACAAATGGCATGGTGAATTTACTAAGAAGTCCCTTACAAGTAGTTACCACAGAATAAGTTTCACCCGACCCTATTAAAAAATCCATAGTTTAATTTCCTAGCTTCATTGGAACCAGGGACCTGCTGGGGATGCTTTTAAATTCATGTCCAGACTCCTTTATTCAGTATTATAGCTCTCTAGCAGTGAAACTGCTGTGGCAGGGGGGAAGGCCCCCCCTTTGCCACTGTAGCAGCGGGCTGTCAGTTTTTCTAGCAGCTTTTAAATACAACCTCTCCCAAGTCCACATTCATCACAGCATTTAGTTTTCTTTCTCACATCTCCAGCTAGCGTATAAATTCCATGCAAATCAGAGTTTAACAAGTTGCATTCTTAAACAGAATCACAGTATGTTAGGGATTGGAAGGGACCTTGAAAGATCATCTAGTCCAATCCCCATGCTGGAGCAGGAACACCTAGATCAGGTTACGCAGGAATGTGTCCAGGCAGGTTTTGAATGTCTTCAGATAAGGAGACTCCACAACCTCCCTTGGCAGCCTGTTCCAGTGCTCTGGCACCCTCACTGTGAAGAAGTTTCTTCTCATATTTAAGTGGAACCTCCTGTGTTCCACTTTGCACCCATTGCCCCTTGTCTTATCATTGGTCATCACTGAGAAGAGCCTGGCTCCATCCTCTTGACCTACTAACCACATCCCTTCTAATACACCCGAGGATGCCATTGGCCTTCCTGGCCACAAGGGCACAGTGCTGGCTCATGGTCATCCTGCTGTCCACCAGGACCCCCAGGTCCCTTTCCCCTACACTGCTCTCCAACAGGTTGTTCCCCAACATATACGGGAACCTGGGGTTGTTCCTGCCCAGGTGCAAGACTCTACACTTTTCCTTGTTATATTTCATTGAATTTCTCCCCACCTAACTCTCCAGCCTATCCAGGTCTTGCTGAATGGCAGCACAGCCTTCTGGTGTGTCAGCCACCCCTTCCAGTTTGGTGTCGTCAGCAAACTTCTTGACAGTGCACTCTATTCCCTCATCCAAGTCATTGATTAATATATTGAATAATACTGGTCCCGGTACCAACCCTTGAGGGACTCCACTAGATACAGGCCTCCGGTTAGACTCCGTGCCATTGACCACAACTCTCTGGCTTCTTTCCTTCCCCAGTTCACAGTCCACCTCACTACCCGATCGTCCAGACCACACTTCCTTAGTTTAGCTGTGAGGATGCTGTGGGAGACAGTGTCAAGTGCTTTACTGCAATCAAGATAGACTACATCCACTGCTTTGCCATAATCTATCCACCTAGTTATGTCTTCGTAAAAGGCTATGAGGTTGGTCAAGCATGACTTCCCCTTGGTGAAGCCATATTGACTGCCCCTAATGACCCTTTTATCCCTGATACCCTTGAGATGGCACCAAGGATAAGTTGTTCCATCACCTTTCCAGGTATGGAGGTGAGGCTGACTGGCTTCTAGTTACCTGGGTCCTCATTCTTGATCTTTTTGAAGACTGGAGTGACATTTCCTTTCCCCCAGTCCTCAGGAACCTCTCCCATTTCCCACAACTTAGCAAAGATGATGGAGAGTGGCCTAGCAGTGACTTAACCAGCTCCCTCAGCACCCATGGGTGCATCCCATCAGGACCCATGGATTTATGGATGTCCAGATTGCTTAATTGCTCCTTAACCCAGTCCTCATCAACCAAGGCAAACTCCTCCATTGTCCTAACTTCCTGTGGGGCCTCAGGGGTATGGGGCTCCTCAGGACAGCCTCCAGCAGTATAGACAAAGGCGGCATTCAGTAACTCTGCCTTCTCTGTATCTTCTGTCACCAGGGCAACCACCTCATTCACCAGTGAGCCTACATTGCCTGTAGTGTTAGTTTTATCTGCCATGTATTTGAAGAAGCTCTTTCTGTTGTCCTTGACCCCTCTCACAAGGTTTAATTCTAAGAAGGCCTTAGCTTTCCTAGTTGCCTCCCTACATCCTCTGACAACAGCCTTATATTCCCAAGTGGCCAGCCCCTCCTTCCATGATCTGTAAACTCTCCTCTTCCATTTGAGTTTGCCCAGCAGTTCCCTGTTTAACCAAGCAGGTCTCCTGACTCCCTTCCCTGACTTCCTATGTGTCGCAATGCTCTGATCTTGAGCTTGGAAGAATCAGTCCCTGAATGCTAACCAACTATCTTGTACCCCCTTACTTTCAAGTACCCTTTCCCATGGGATTTCCCCTAGCAATTGCTTGAAAAGGCCAAAGTTCACCCTGCTGAAGTCCAAGGTTGTGATTCTACTTGGTATTCTGTTCCTGCCACATGAGGTCCTGAACTCCACCATCTCATGTTTGCTGCAGCCAAGGCAGCCCTTAAGCTTTATTGCTTCAACCAGATCCTCCTTGTTAGTGAGAATGAGATCCAGCAGCGCTCGTCTCCTAGTTGGCTCGCCCACCATTTGCATCAGGAAGTTATCATCCATGCACTGGAGGAAACTCCTGGACTGTGGATGGTTGGCTGAATAGTCCTTCCAGCAAATATCAGGGTAGTTAAAATCCCCCACGATAACCAGGGCCTGTAATTGCAAGGCTTCTCTCAGCTCCCTGTAGAAGGCCTCATCAGTTTCCTCATCCTGATCTAGTGGCCTGTAATAGACACCCACAACAGTATCACCCCTGCCAGCCTGCCCCTTAATTCTCACCCGCAGTCTCTCAGCTCGCTCCTCATCTGCCCCTGGACAGTACTCAATATATCGTAGTTACTCTCTCAAGTAAAGAGCAACTCCACCACCTCGCCTTGCTGGCCTGTCTTTCCTGAGAAGGACATAGCCATCCGTGACCACATTCCAGTCATGTGTCCCACCGTGTCTCTGTAATTGCCACTGGATTATAATCTCCTGACTGAACACAGGTTTCTAGCTCCTTCCATGCTGTGTGCATTGGTGTACAGGCATTTCATGTAGTGAGCTGAGCACACAACATCAATAATAGAGTGCTGGTCAAAAAACTATTACATAACAGTAAGAACAAATTGATATACAGTACCGTACTTCATCCCTTTTTTCCAAACTTCTGCAGAACTACATTAATGCAATATAGTACTGTAACTTAGAATCCCATATTTTTATACAAAAGCCACAATTAAGTACTCTATAATTTCAGACTTTCTTTTATCAGAAGAGGATTCTACTTATTTCTAAAAAAAAGTTACCAGGAAATGTGGCGCTCTGTCAGAGGACATTCCAATCAGGATGAATTCTTAGTATTCAAAACTGAGTGTGAGGCTCAATATCTACCAGACACTCAACCTCTGATCCTTCCCACAGTTTAATTCAAAGCAAAGGTTTCTGCTGGGGAAGATTTCCCTGGTCCCTGTCATTCATTAAGTTCAGCAATCTAATTTAAGCACAGAAACAAACCAATACCGGCTTTTAATTCTGGACCCTTCTTTGTCTTAACTAAGGACAATTTCTTTTCCAGTGTGCCTCTCCTTTACAATATGCATACTGATTTTCTCTGAGCTGCTGGTGTCCAGTGCCTAACCTTTGTCCTTTTCCTTTAATTCTTCCTCGAGTCATTCCCTGACTGTGGCTTACTCCCTGATGTTTGACAGTAAAACCCTCTAGAGTCACAATTAATCGAGCTACTTGTTTTTCTTTCTGCTAATCTCTGTCATGATACACAATCCTCCGAACAACTTCCAAGCCCCTAACATCATCTCCTTGCAATTTTTGCAGTTCACATGCTGAACAGCACCTTTCCAAAGCCAAACTGATACCACATTCTTTTTGCCAGTTGGAATGCCTCCACAAACAGAAAGTCATCTCTGCATACCTAACCTCATCCCATTTCCCTTCTCACCTTAAAAACAAAAATCAATTGCATTAAGGTATTATGATTCAAGGTTCCATCCTCCGGCCACTTTTCCCCATCATATGACTCATAGACCGGCCACCATTTATTACAATATTTCACAAGATTCGTTGTATTCCCCCCAGACACACCTTAATACTGATTTCTTAAGAACACCACTAGGAACAGGCATTCCCAACCCCATATTGTAAGCAAAAACACAAGGAATGGGGGAGAGAAGGGGTAAGCACAAAACAGGAGGAAGGGGAAGAAGAGGAGCTTACAGCACATTTACACGAACAATACCACAGAGAATCAGTTGTAACAACAACCAATAAAACAATTAATACATACTTGTTGCACTCATAAACTAAAACTAGGATTTAAACAACTGCTTTTTCCCTTTTTTTTTTCCTCAACCTTATTCTCAAACCTTATTTTTTTAAGGGTCTCTCTCACCCTTCACCTTTTAGAGGCCTCTAACCCCAAATCTTTTTCACCTGGATTTTTCAGCCTAACCCTGTGAAGCTTTTGCTCTTTCGAGTAATGGGCAGACAAGATTCCCTGCAAGGCTTTCACCATGACTTACAAGTGGGCAATCCAAACCAGAAAAAAAGCAATACTTATAAACTGATGTGATGGTCATTGGCCCAAGAGCTCAGCCAGTATCCAGGGATTAAGGGCTCCTCGAGAATCCGTCAGTACCTGCTGGAGGTCCTACAATCCCAGGAACCGCTGAGGTTCAAAAATGGGGTTCCATCTGAGTCGCCAGAACTAATATTGTAAAATCAGTAAATTAAAGAAACATCTAAAACCAGAGTTTCAGATTTTAGAAGCAGCTTTTCTTTATTGGCACCAGGCTCACAGGATAGTTCCACCTAGCAAGGACCATGAAAGAGTTCCAGACAAAGGTTATATCCACACAGATCATACATATTCATTACATTTCCAGGAAATGCTTTACGTATGCATTACATTTCTTGAAACCACTTAGCATACGTAAATGTCCCTTGTGCATGTGCAGTTCAATGAGTCGAGGGTCTTTTGAGGGTCTTAGGAGGAGAAAGGTAGCCCTTCTAGTGCTGCCCCCTGGTTGAACTCAAGTCCTGGGCAAGCACACTTCCTTTGTTCTTCAGCTGGTATGAACCGGTTCTTGTGCTGATCTTGCCACTGTATCTTCTGAGAGCAAGCACATTGTCTCCTAACCTTCTCCTGCTTAACAAATACCATTCTTGTGACTTAATGCCTAATAAGTGCCTAACATCTGTGACCTTATTGTTATTTTAATAAGGGTAAGTGCCTAAAATCTATGACCCTTATTCTTATTAACTTATTTTCTTACTAATTTTTGATTTAGGTATCACTGTAATATGTGTCACATAATGCCATACACTGAAGCTAAGCTCTGTTACTTAATTCCTTGCAAAGGGAAGAAGCATTAAAATATGAGACAGAGAGGGAGAGAGCGTACTGACCTTCTGCCATATTCATTGCGGTCAAGATTGATAGAGCTGTTGATGATCACGGTGTGGCTGGTGCACAGCCCCATGCCGTATAGGATTGTTTGGTTGCACACTGCCTAACTCTGAGCACTCCTGCAATTAGAAGTAACAGAGAAAGCACAACGACCTCTCTACACCAGCAGCATTCCTGGTAAAATTAACTGCATTTTTAGATTTCAGCAGGAGGGATGCTGAGACCAACCTTACACATAAAATGAAGATTCATTACCTTGAGGGTCCAGTTGCCTGATCTTTCTTGGCCAAAGGGTCCAGTCTTCTATCCTCTACCATTTCCTGAGTAGTATGGACACAGTATGAAGGGATTTCTGAACTCTTCTTTATCTCCCCTTATGAATCTCACTGCATCTTGGGAGGGGCTTGTTTGATAAAATCCTCCTTTGTTGATGGCAAACAAAGTACATCTTAGATCCAGGCAAATTCTGTGGGAAAAGGCTGGTAAATGTTTCCATATGATTTCATTTGTTCTCATTATACATAATTGAAGGCAAATGCAATAAAACAGCAGACATTTTCCTTTGCTCATAAGAGACACAGGTTAAAGGATTAGCTTTCAAAAGTGCCTCGTAGAAGTAATGACTGTTCTTGGTATGAATGTGGTAAACTATAATAAAGGTATTTGGGGAATTGAAACAGATTTTGAGAACAATGGCTCATACTTTTACGTTAAGTAAGAATATAACCTCTGTGTAATTAAAAGTAAGCTCTGCTATTAAAACTGCCATTATTGCAAAACAAAAAGACAAATTGGAGAAAGTATGTTTGCTAATAAGCAAGATTTTGAGTGATGCACAAAAGCAAACAGCCTCAGCTCTCCTTTCATGTGGAAAAGGCATCGTTAATATGATGTCTTTGTGTGCATGTTGGTGAGAGCAGGGAAGTGTGCACATACCCTTGACCTTAAGAATAAATATTATGAGCTCTCAGCTACACTCAGAGTTTCGTGTGGGAACTTCTGGGAACAATTATTCACATTCCACCGTGTGGTGTGGTTCTGCAGTTCAGAAGACATTTATCACCACCAGCAAAAATCTTACATGAGTTTCAGCAATGTACAGGAAAATTTAATCAGAGTGTGTTGGATAGGACTTTTCCACCCAATAGCAGAGTTTTTCCTGCAAGGACAACTGCTGACAACAGCTGCATTTAGAGCCCTACGAGCGACACCACCATCTCCCACCTTCCCAGTGACTGTGCTGCAGAGTGGCACTCAGACTGCTCTTATTCTGTTGAAACATGTCCTTTGCTGTTTTCCAGCTGCTGGGAGCACCCATCGCCCTGGTAGGACTTTGCTTACTCTTCCTCTGTCTGCTAAGAAAACAAGATGGGGAAGAAATACTAACTACATGTAGGGTACATATAGTTTCACTGTCTTTTTATATGTAAAGTCTGAGGGGTGAAAGTAGTTTTGAGAGCAAATGTTCTAAGGAGGCAGTTGTCCTTTTAAACTAATAACTACACCATGGCCTCTCTCCTCCTGCTGAATGACTACATAATGATGCTTTGCAAACCCTGAAAGGCATGAAAAGCAACTCCCCCTCTCTGGCATATTTTTCCAAATGAGGTGTCTACCAGTTACTCTGAGGAACCTGGTGTGGTGAGTAAATGACATGCCCGACATTGCTTGTCCTGATAATGAATGCCAGACTCACAAAGGACATGAACAAACATTGAGCATGGAAGGTTGAGTCCAGGTCTCATAAAATGCCAGGAGGAACTGTGTGGTTGGCTTTTGAAAGGCTCTGGCATGGGTATGCAGACTTCCGAAGGATGAAATCTATGTCTGATGACCCAGAAACATTAGCCTACAGTAGTGGGCCTACACGTTTCTGAAATGGTTGGAATTGCTACTTTTCCCCCTCCTCCTCTATGTCTTACATGTAACAATTAATTTTCAGGAGATGGAGTGTTTTGTATTCACCAATGGCAAGTTGTTAATGACTTAACCAAGAGTCTGCATTTATCAGGAACCTTAGCTGTCCTTCATCAAATGGCAGGCTCAGCTGTGATGAACATTGAAGGCCATGATCTTTGTGGCAATGTTAACTTTCTCATAAGAGACCCTTTACTACAGCAGCTTGAAGCTCTGCTCAGGCTCCAGCTTTGCTGTGGTAGTGTGCGAAGACTCCGTGGGTAGTCATCAAGGCAGGGAATTTGCTTTGGCTCTTCCGGACTGACTGTGGGACTCTTTTCTATGGGCAGGATTCATCCCAAGGGATCATACAGGTGATAAAAAGAGAAGGCAGATACCTTTTCTCATTTCAGTCAGAGGGCAATGGTTGATGGCTGTTGCTTTCCCTTGCTGGGCTGGCAGCATGCTTTTCTACTGCCAGTCTGTGTCTACTGCTGAATGTATGGCTTATACCTCTAAGCACAAATTTCTAGTAGCTGAAAGGATTTAGAAGGCAATATGGGATCCAACACAACTCAGCTTGCTTCAGTGTAGAGTTTCAGGAGCTGGATTGGGATTGTACATGGCTGGTATTTATTTCAAGTTTAGAAATATATTTTTTTAAATCTGAATGTTGTTAGTGAATGGCCACAACAGAGGGCCAAATTATTAAGTAGTAAATACTCAGATAGGCTGCTTTATAATGCATGATACTTTACATGGTGAACCTGAAAGGGCTCCACCTAGCTTTTAAGTGCTGAATAACCCAGCTCACTGGAATCCTCCCTTACCATTCACTTCCTATCCGCAGCCTCATCTTCCTTGCCGCATCCTTTCCTCTCTTCCCTTTCCCCTGCTTTGCCAGAAAGAAGTAAAACCCTCACAAGCTTGGATGGTAAAAGCAGATGCAAACTTTCCACTGCCCATTGTGTTCACCACCTCGCTTTTCCTCGTCACGAACAGCTGCGTGAGGTTATATTAAGAAAATGGCTGAAGAATTGTATGTGAATAAGCCTACCTAAATTTGTGTGTTTTGTACTGCTGAAGAACCCATGACTGGTGGAGCCAGATTAGTATGTCTGTATTAGGTGGTTGGTTGTTCTGTCTGTGCTGGATGTACTGTGCTGCTTGAAACACAGTTTCTCCTGTTGAAGTGTGAACCTTTATCTCTGCTTGGCTATGGCAGTGGGGTAGCCAGGGCAGAGGCTGCCTGTCCCACAAAATGAGCTAAAGGTGAGAGAAACTCACACAACTGTCTGCACTACCCAAATGTGATGGGTTCTAGGAAGCAAACATTTTGGCTGTCTCTGTGTGTCAGGGTAAAATTTATTTTTTCTACTGTGGCTATCTGCTCATTTCTTAGATTGCACACAAAGTTATGTAATAGAGTGCAATGGGAGAGAAGTGATCTCTGCCATCTAAGAGTGTGCTCTCTAGGCAGCATGAGCCTTTGAAGACTAATTTCCTGGCTATTTGGCATGGGTGGAGATAAAATATTATAATTTCAGCCATTTGGCAGATTATAATGTGGCTGTATGATCTGAAGAACATCCAGATTTGTTGTGAGAGATGGAAGTGAAAGTTTTCTTCCCTTTTTGTCTGTCCCTATCCTATACCATCAGGTATTTTTCCAGACTGACAGGGAAACCATGCTAATAGGAGCATCAGTAATGCAGCAAAAGCTCAGGACAATGCCAGAGGAATCTGACACCTACTTTTTTGATGTGGTGCTGCTACAAGGTTATTCTTCCATGCCTGGGACACCAAAGCCTAAATCGATATTCATCTCAGAGCATTCCATGCAAAGCCATCTCAAAAGTAGGTATCTGGGACACCTCTTTGTTATAATCAGATTACAAGGGTCTGTCTGTGAAATATGAATGTCTATAATTTTTCCTAGTGTTACAATCTTTGATAAAGCAGACACCAAAGGCAGTGGCACAGTTCTGATGTCGGTAAATGCTAAGTCATGAGAAAGCCCCAGAAAACCCAGAGTAACTATTCTGCCAGCATCCTTTTTCACCTATTTAGTTAGTTATTACAAGCATGTTTCCCAAGTAATGAATATTTCAGCAGAGAAAACACAAACACTAAAGTAGTCTTGAAATTGCTATAGAGTGCCAGATAAAGATTTGCATGTTGACCTTACCTTTCTTTTTCAGGACATAGAGCAGAAACACAAACCATATCTGTCCTACTGAAAAGGAAGCAACACATTCTTTGAATGCGTCCTATTGCACCTTACATATTCACACTGATAGAAAGTTAATATGAGATCACAATCTGTTCTTAAATATACATACAGAACAGGACAACTCAGCATAGGACACGTGTTTGATTTGAGGTGAGATGTTAGCATTATGAACTAATGTAATGCCAAAACCAGATCCTGGCACAAACAGCCTCTGTTTCTCAGTACACAAAGAGCCTGTCGTATCTCATGTAACTGAAATCTGCTGATTCTCTTCAGTGACCTGAAGAGAGCTGACAACAGGATTGGTGTCTTTACATCTTCTGTCTGCCTGTCTTGGTGCAGATGAAGAGGAATGACTCTGTGGGTTTGTTTGCAGATACACTTTATGGGAGCCTGTAGGTTAATGGTTTGAGGGAGTGGAGTTCCTCTGGAGTCAATACCAAAGCAGATGTTTTCATAAATGATGTGGATGATGGGATGAAGTGCACTTCTTGTGTTTTGTGGGTGACAAATTGGGGATGAGAGCACACCACTGATACACTGGAGGGTGGGGTTGCCATTCAGAGAACTTTGTAATCTGGAGAGGTGAGCTGACAGGATCTCAAGAAGTTCAGCAAGTAGGAATGTGGAGTCGTGCCCATGGGCTGGAGTAACTACAAGCAACAACACAGGCTGGAGGCCAAGTGGATAGGGAGCACATTTGCAAAAAGGAACCCAGCAAGCAGAATATAAGTCAGCAGTGTGCCCTTGTAGAAACTAAGGATAACCACATACTGGGATGCATTGTGAAAACTGTAATCAGCAAATGGAGGAAAGTAAATATTCTCCTCCACTCAGCAGATTTGAGGCCTTATCTACAATGTTGTGTATAACATTGATCTCTTCAGTGCAAGTGAAATATTGAGAACCTGCAGTTAGTCCAGCAGAAGCTAGTGTATAGGTTGGAGCAGTTGGCAGAGAACATGGTATCTATTGGGAGAAAATTTGTTTGTTTAGCCCTAAAGAGAAAATGCTATCAAGGGGTCTAATTTGGGGGTTGTTTGTGGATAACTGGCTGAACATGAGACATTGGTGTGCCCAGATAGCAAAGAAGGTCAATGGCACCCTGGCGTATATCAGAAATAGTGTGGTCAGCAGGACTAGGGAAGTGCTCATCCCCATGTACTTGACACTGGTGATGCCACACATCAAATGCTGTGTTCGGTTTTTGCCCACTCACTACAAGGAAGACACTAAAGTGCTGGAGTGCATCCAAAGAAGAGCAGCAGAGCTGGTGAAGGCTTTAGAGCGCTTCTTATGGGGAGCAGCTGAGGGATCTTAGAAAAGGAGGCTGAGGGCAAACTGTATCGCTCTCTACAACTATCTGAAAGGAGGTTGTAACAAGGTAGGTGTCAGTCTCTTCTCCCAAGTGGCAAGTGATAGGACAAGAGGAAATGCCTTCAAGTTGCACCAGAGGAGGTTTAGCTTTGCTTTCAGGAAAAAATTTCCTCATTGAAGTGGTTGTCCGACATTGGAAGAGGATGCCCAGAGAAGTGGTTGAGTCACTTTCCCTGGAGGAAATTAAAAGATGTGTAGACGTGGTGCTTAGGGACATGGTTTAGTGGTGGACTTGGCAGTGAGTTGGACTTGATGTACTTCAGGGTTTTTTCCAACCTAAATGATTCTGTGATTCTGTAATTCTAATTCTTGTACTGCTCATTGGAACGTTACAGAGAAGAGACAGGCTCTTCTAAGAGGCACAAACTAAACGGACAAGAAATAGCGGGGAAAAGGTGCTGCAAGGGAAATTTCTGACTGAAAAAACTGAAAAAAAAATTTCTTTATCTGAAAGCAGTATTGCCCTGGGACAGAGACCAGAGGGATAAGGATAATCCAAACACAGAGATTTTCAAAACTGAGGTCTTGCACTGAAGACTTCCAGAGGTCTCTTCCAACATAAATTATTCTGTGATCCTCTAAGGATTTGACATGCAGCATTTATTAATTAGTGATACGCTCATAGCATCATTGTACTGCAGGTCTATGGCTTCTCCCAAGTGCTCAAAGGTGCAGTTAGCTGTCTTCTACACAGCCCACTTGTCCTCTGATGGCACTCTTGATATGCACTTAAGAAGGTGACAGAAAAGACGTTCGTACAGCCTCAGCAGTCTTGTAGAGTGACAAGGACCAATCAGAATTAACAACATGCTGTCTATAGGTAATCTTTTCAAAATTAAGAAAAACAAATCCTAAGAGATTATTTATCCCCTGAAACAGCCCCCAGACACAGAATGGATTCATGTAATTTTTTACTGGTGATCTAGCTATGCCTGAAATGTATTTTCTTAAAACATTTTTGCTGTTTAAAATAAAATTTTAAAAAATTGTTTTTGATTCATTTCTGAAGGTTAGTCTACATGGTATTCTGGAAGCAGATACATCATCATTCATTCTGTGCTCTGAGCCACATCCAGTGTACAAGATATGGCTAGATAAACATGTACATAGGGAAGAGTTATTGCATAGGCACAGGACATTAACTTAGGCCCAGCACGACCACAAATGAATTTTCAGCCATCCAGTCAGCATAAAAGCTGCAAATTTACTGCTTTCTGCAAAACTCGGTGAACATATAACTCATCTGGTATTCCCTGAGTAGGCACTGCAGTAAATTGCTGGCAATATCTGCATGTACGCTTGCCCCTTTATGCAGAAGTTTAGTCTCTACAGTTAAGGAAATGTGAACCACTTTCTAAACAAAATATAATACATCTTTGACGATTTCGTCTTCTTCAGTACTTATAGATATCTACTGAAAGTGGAAAATTGCTACAAGAAAACATGTCAGACTTTCTGAGAGACAAAAGGGTGAAGAAAGAATACCGGGACACCTATGTTTAGCAGCACTCTTTTATTCATTCGATTTTTTAAAAGGTTACTTGCTATGTTTCTGAGATCCTTTTTGAGTTATAAATTGGTTATTGAAAGTATTTGATAGTAAATATTTGATTTTATTTGATTCCGTTCTTTAAATTGAAAATGTAGAAAAACATTGCTATTCACAGTTGACTCAGTGTATGTTTTCACACAGACCTCACTCCTTTTATGTTCCCGCCAATAACTTGTTTGTTCAGAATACACAGAGAAGGCAAGTATGCAGCATAACAGCTAATTTGTACTGAAGTTATTTACTTGCTGTATTTGACAATACTGTATTGACAATACTGTTGTTCTGGTAAATGGAAATGGATTTTTTATACTAAACATTATGTACTGTGCTATCACATGTTGCACAAAATTTGGTTGATTCAGAAGGTCTTCAAGTCATTGTAAAAATGTATGAAAAGAGAATGAGCTTTATGCTGAAATTGTTAAAAGAAACAACATAATCTGAACTGCATAGGTTTTGGAATGATCTTGCAGGAAAGCTTCCTTCTATGCTATGCTCTGATACCACTGTATTTTCATTTGATAAGACTTGGAATGAATTGATTACTTCAATATTAAGGAAAGGGAGCTTTAGTTATGAGCTATTTCAGTTGCTAAGACAACCATCTCACGACACTGCAGTACAGCAGAAAAAATGGACTACTGTTAAATGATGCTATTAAATTAAGGATCTAGAAGAAACATAATGCCACATCCTTAGCTGACGTAGCCCTATTCTGATCTGCAAAGATGAAAATCTAGCATGCATTTCCTGAAAGATTATATGCTGATTTTTGATGTGCACTGTCATTTCTGAATCCAGATTGAGACCCACACAGTTTGCTCCTGCTGGGTAAGTCAGAACTCATGACCTGGGAATCAGATCTGTTCTTTCACAGGCCCATAGAATAGCCTGGAAGACACCACTGATCTCTATGCTACAGTTCCCCATCTGGCAAACAGCAGCAGCTAATCTGCATTTCCAGTCTTCCTTTCCCTCCCCCAAGGCTTGTGCTCAGCTGCCACATGGTACAATATAACAGCAGAATTTATTATCCCATCTATAGGCTTACAAAAGTTCCAATGCCACCAAGTGGCACTGTTCTGCTTCTCCAGTACTAGCATAAAAAAATCTTGCGCAGATGATCATAACCCAGACAATGAAGCAACATGGATGAGGAATTGCTTACAAGTGATCAAAGTTGAAAGATTCACAGTTGGAGACTCGCCTCCTGACACTTGATGAGTTGGACCTCCTGGTCTTCTCCAGCCTTTTCAAGGTATTTTCTGCCATCTGCAAGTAGACAGAAGTCCTCTCTTCCCATAGGACCATAAAGTATTACTGCTTTTACTAACCATCATTTTCTATTCCAGAAAACAGTTTCTTATTGATCTGAACTCCACTAAAAAACTTTTTTGAAGTTGGTTTTTAGTCTTAGGTAGTTCATTTATTTTTATAAACTCACTTAGACTCTGGCTGCTATACCTACAAATGATACCTAGAGTGAAAAGACACTCCAACCATCCTGAAGTTCAGTACATCCAAGATTTTCATTTGCTACACTTAGCATCCCGTCTTCAGGTATGTGTGTCTAAATTTGGCAGGGTGAGGTATGCCTCTCACCACTTATTTGGAATCTTGCTCTTTGGTGATGTTTTAAGCTGCTGCAAGAGCAGATGATGATATGGTAGCATTGTTGGTCGGCATATTCCTCTATGACCACCTGTTTTAATTTGTAACTTTGTTTTCTTGGTTGGAGAACAGTGAGGACCTACTTGTGAGATTTTTCTATTCTTGATTTCCTTCCATAGACTGTCTGCTTTGAGATGATGTTTGGTTTTGCAACAAACATTTGGACATTCTCTGCAATAAAATGTGGTAGCAAAGGAAGCTGAAAGAAGGTGTACCTTTTAAAAATATTCTTTAACCTTCTCCTTTTTTCTTGTGTTTGCTTCCCTATTTCCACATTTTGGAAGAAAAAAAAAAACAACCAAACAAACACAACAAAAACCCCCTACTTTAAATCAACGTCTTGATTTCTTTCTTATATACATCAAGTTTTTCTTAATGAACTGGAAAAGAAGTCTAAATGAGAAAGATGAAATTCAGTAATAAAGAGAAATCAAATGCACAACTACAATAGAAGAATAAGAGGTCTTACATAAGCACTATGGAAAAAGATGAGGGGATATCAGGGCCTTGGCCTGGGTTCGTTGGAAGATACTGTTATGAAAAAGCCAAATTTCCTTCTTTCACAGTCTGTGAGAAAAAAAATATATGATTCTTCTGAATTGAAGGTTAGTAAGGTTGTATTTCAGTAACTTTTGAAGTTGTGCACCGGGTTTTAAGAAGGTGCAGACAAATTAGAGAGAACCAAAAGGAGAATGATAAAATACTTAGAAAACATGAGCTCTCAAGAAAGGGTTAAGTACTTGAGTTTGATCTGCGAAACAGAGTGACTGAACAGGACTTGGTAAATCATCAGAACAGTAAAAGGATTGTTTTGAAGAGAATTATCATCTATTGTCTTTTGTATCCAAGAAGAGAAGAACAAAAAGTAGATGGTTTAATTTGTAGGGAGAGAAATACAAGTTAGATGTTGCTTGTTCTGCAATGAGACTTGGTCTTCTTGTGTCTGTGTTACCGTGTGTATTATTTGAGCACACCACAACTTTCCCAAGGTAGTTCCATAATAGTGAGACTACCCCTCACCCTCTTCCTAAGATCAATGTAATGGATTTAGGCAAATCAAATTGCTAACAGCAAGTATATTTTACAAATAAAATTGTTTTCCCATTTGATATTAACCCATAGCAGAAGAACACAAGAAGTCATGTTGCGGGCAGAAAGAGCTGGGGAGAAGACAGTCATTTGTGGATCAGGAAAAAGAGTGGGGAGAAAAAGAAAAGAAAAAAAAAAAATTTTTTTTAAAAAAGGAAGAAGAAATTCCATCCTGGGTGATCTTGTACTTATGCAAAAATGTTTTCCAACACCTTCTGCAGTGTCAGGGCTGACACACAGCTTGACCAATACAATTTGGCTGGATCTATGGCCAGCAAATTGTGGCTGTAAAGGAGACCTGAAGAGTAGAAATCCAGGGGTTTTGAATGATTACAGTGACTTGTCCTTGTTCCCTTAAGTAATGTGTATTTTTCTTGTGTTGGAAGGTTGACCTGTTCAAATCACCCCTGTTTGCAACACATGGCATTGCTTTGTCCTAGCTTGACTTTCTAATGTATGATTTGTTTTCTTTTACTCTCACTTTCAAAATCCAGTCTTTTTTCTCTCCTACTAAATTCCTTGCTCATTTCTAATACCACCTTCTGTAGGATTCACCTGCCCAAGCCCACCCAATTGTTAGTCATCGCCCCACCCCACCATCTGCAGGCCATGCCATTCATGGCATCAAATCCCTACTCATCATATTTCAGTTACTCTTATCTTCTTTTAAATGCATGGTTTACCCAGATGCTGAACTTCTGCTTCTTCCTTCCTGCACACCTCTCCTACTTTACCCCATTTCAGCCTTCAAAGTTATGGCCAAAAGATTTTTTGGATAAGAGAGAGGTGGGCTAGCACCATGATAAGGTACAGCTTTCATCCTTCATTTCTGAGATCCAGATGTGCTTGAATGGCAATAGCTGCACAATTTCCTGTTAACAGCTTTTGAAATTCATTCATTGCTGGCTGCTATCCTTAAACAAAAGGTAATGACCATTCCAGGACATTATCTCAATGACATATCCCAGATCATGTTGGCAGCTTGAGAAATTCAATCAGTGACCTTAGAGACCAAACAGTTTCTGGATGCTGAGATGTTGGACCCTGTACTTTCCAAATGGAAGTGGAAATTGAATTCTTTGGGAAATGTAGTGCTAGCTACAAGTGCTAACAGGGTGCAAACTAACCCTGGCATGCATAGCATGCATTTCAAGGGCAGGCATGAGAGAAGCAGGATGAAGCAAAGCATGGCAGTGACCTCCTAGAAACTAGACCAGGCAAATAGTCCAGGCCAGGCTGTAGCATTTTTGATTACTGGAAAGACTATGTCATTTTAGGAGGGGAAAGCGGTGATGAGGGAGAGCTGCTCTCTCACATAATGCAGGGGGAAGACTACCAGCAAGTGGCAGCAGTCTGCAGCACAGCTGCATGCCTGTGGCATTAGGCAGAGTAGTATAGGAGAAGCCAGCAGGAGAGTCATAAGGACCAACACATATCCTCCTCATTATCAGTTCACCAACAGCAAGAGAGAAGCTAAGCAGAGTGTTGTGATCAATGGTGCAGAGTCTGGTTGAAGGCCTGTAGTTAGTGGGGTTCCCCAGGGTTCACTGTTAGGTCCAGTCCTGTGCAACCTGTTCATCAGTGACCTGAATTAAGGGACTGAGTGCACCCTCAGGAAGTTTGCTGATGATACCAAACTGGGAGTAAGGGCTGACATACCAGAAGGCTGTGCTGCTGTTCTGCGAGACCTGGACAGGCTGGAGGACTGGGCAGAGAAGAACCTGATGAAGTTTAACAAGGGCAAGTGTAGGGTACTACACCTGGGGAGGAATAGCCCCAGCCACCAGTACACTTTAGGGGTGGAGCTGCTGGAAAGCAGCACTGCAGACAAAGACTTGGGAGTTCTGGTCAGCAGCAGGTTGCGCCATGAGTCAGGAATGTGCCCTTGTGGCCAAGAAGGCCAATGCTATCCCGGGGTTCATTAGGAAAAGTGTGACCATCACATCGGGGAGGTTATCCTTCCTCTCTACTCTGCCCTGGGGAGGCCACATCTGAAGCATTTTGTCCAGTTCTGGGCTCCCCAGTTTAAGAAGGATAAGGAATTACTGGAGGGAGTCCAGTTCATAGCAGTACTCTGTAAAGATGGTTAGGGGCCTAGGCACCTTTCTCATTAAGAGACACTGAGAGAGTTGGGTCTGTTCAGCCTGGGGAAAAGAAGGCTGAGAGGGTATCTTATCAATGTCTATAAATATCTGAAGGGTGGATGTCAAGATGATGGGACCAGACTCTTCTCAGTGGTGCCCAATGACAGGATAAGGGGCAACGGGCACAGACTGAAGCACAGGAGGTTCCATCTGAATATGAAGAAAACCTTTACTTTGAGGGTGTCAGAGCACTGTAACAGGCTGCTCAGAGAGGTTGTGGAGTCTCCTTCTCTGGAGACATTCAAAACCCGCCTGGACACATTCCTATGCGATCTGGTCTACATGAACCAGCTTTAGCAGGTGAGTTGAACTAGATGATTTCCAGACGTCCCTTCCAACCCTAACCAGTCTGTGATTCTGTGATTTTGTCCATTGTATGTGGTAAGATCAGTTTTGCTGGAGAGCAAAGCAGAGGGGCAAGCAATTTCTTCCATCTCTTATTCTGCTTAGCAGCCTGACCAGAGCCATGTGTCCACTTGTGCATGCTTGTTGAGCACCACAAGCTCTTCCAGGATTTCTTCTCTGGCTTACTGGGAGTAGGGTGTTGTAGGTGCACCCCAGGCAGGGCTAGTCACCAGGACCTCATTTTACCTGAATGCCAGCTGCTTATTAGAGGCATTGCTCATGGTCATGCAAGGCTAGACTCCAAGAAGAAATCCAAAAAATTCTGCAACATGTGAGTTTTGCAAGGGTGTGTGGAGATTCTTCTGCTTGCTGTGGGAGGCAGAATGAGAGCTTATTTTAGACCTGAACAAAGTGATTTGTAGCAACTTCTTTAAGGAAAAAAAAAGACACATTTTATAGTCTTACAGAGCAATTTAAAGTGACAGAATCTAGTGAGAGACAGTAACGTTTTATTAGGCATAAAACCCTGAGAAATATCTCACAGTCATAACCCTGAAACAGAAAGAGAGGGGCAAAAATTCTGTAATGTTTTGAGTTTCTTGGTAATACCAGCACATTCAGTCCTGCCTTTTCAGAAATATGTCAGAGATTAGTGAAAGAATTTTGGCAGTTGAGAAGCCTGATTTAATCAAGGATGGAGAGGCTTTTTCTAAAATTTCTCTTACAGCAAAATCCCCTTTACATATTAACCTGGAAGAAGATACAGAAGGAAGGTCTCAGGCCCATTCCTGATGTGACACTCAAATCAGAAGTAATTTTCAAAAAAATATGAATATTTACTGAAAACAACGTCTGAAGCAGATGCCCAAAAGTAACAAATTGATATTTTACTAGAGGGGATGCTGTTTTGCCATCTTAGAAGAAGCAAGTATCGGGTAATAAGTAATGAATGATAGTGTAAGCAAAAAGGAGGGCATGAGGGCCATTTGAATGTGGAGAGGTTGGAGAAAAATTCAGTCCAAACAACATGCAATGCAGCTATACCTGCTACAGCATGAGGGACACTGAAAGGCACCTTTGCTGTTGCTTTTTAGAAGGTGAGGTGGAGGTTAAAGTGTTTTGGGTGTGTGGTTGGTAACATACAATAACACAACCAGGAAGGCAATGAAGCCTGAACTGTGAGCTGTTGTTCATTCTAATGGTACCAGCTGCTTTGCACACACAAGGACTTGTATCAAGTATGTCATGAACATGTACCAGGATCACAGAGGTAGAAGCTTGCAATTAGCACCATAACTACCTTAAATAAAATTATTGTCATGCAAACTTGGCTTGACGATACCAATATCCAGCCTTTCCTCCACCCATGGGTCCTGCATCGTGTCTCCACTCAAGGGTCCCTGCAGAGGTTTGTCTGCCCTTGATATTTACAAGTTAAGGGAAGTATGTCACCCCTCCTGACTAAGTATTGGTATTACCTGATACTCTTTTTCAGCATATTCTTGGGATAAAAGCAGGTATCACAGACCAAGAATTTCCATACAAACATGTGTGTACTCCATCTATTCTGAAAGCGCACTTATTTTTGTAGAATCTGTGGGAGACAAGTGATAACATGAGATATTTGGTGTCAGCTTAATGAGAAGTACATAGTGCATCTGTGTGTCTTCCTTCTGTCTTTTGTCTCCTTCATCCTACCTTTGCTTACCAGACCACTGCATAATTAATATGCATCCCTCTCTTCATTGAAATCAAGCTAAGGTTTTCTTCCATAAACTATGCTTTTCCTCTTGAGAGACTTTTCTGTATCTTCAAGCGTAACTAGAATAATTTTGGAGTTTGCCTAACCTGTGCATTATCTCGGTTCCAGAGATATGTTAGTGCAGGTGTATTAGTACAGCAATCTGTTTGAGGCTAATTAGTCTAGCCAAAGAGTAAAATGGAATAACCAATGTAAAGCGCCAAGCTAAAGTGTTCCCTGTACTTCTCTTGAGTTAGGTTTCTCAATATGCTGCTGAATCATGCTACATAAGCTCGCCCTTCCACTGAGTTCAGTGGAACCTGGGTCAGACTAGTATTGCCAGTATGGATAATTTCATTGCAGCCTGTGCAGTTTGGGGGTGTGTTTTTGAAGCTTCCCTCAGATGGGATGGAAGGCTGCTTCCTCAAACATATACCCTCATTCAAATTCTGTTGTGTTCTATAGCTGCCAGTAAAACAGAGCCAAACCAAGCTGCTCTTCTCCATCTTTATGCTGAAATAAAGCATGCCTTTTCAGCTATGTTGAAGGGATCTCCACAGGTAAAAAGGTCCAAGCTTGAAGAGGGTGAGGTCCTCTGGTGAGCCTGGCATGGAAAAATGAGAGGATTCAAGTAATACTGGAGGGGGGAAGCAGAAGAGAAAAAGTCGAATTTGGAAATTTGGAATTTGGAAAAAAGACTGTGTGCATCAGGGCAGGTTATTGTGTCACTTCACAGGAAGAAAGGAAAAAACAGTGATATTGCTGTACTCATTAGCTAGCTGAGACTCAGAGGGGATTTGGTGAGAGCTGTTACAGTGATGCATGGAAACCCTTCATTGTCCAGATTTTGAAGAAAGGGATCAAAAGTCTGTGGGAAAGCACTCAGTGGGAAAGCATTCAGAGGGACACAGCAGCAAGAAATATGCCTTCCTCAGGAGCTGGGACGCCCTTTATGGCAGGGAGCCTAGCAAGGTGAGAAACCTTGAAGGATATAGAATGGATGCTGGCTTTCACAGCAATGGGAAACACATGTCTTTTGTTTGGTTTAGGAATTCATAATTCAAATATTTGAAGCAATCATTTTGAAGCCCGTATAAATAGAAATTACGTGCTTTGAAAGTATAGGAGCAGAAAGTTAAAATTACCTACTGACTGTAAGTATACCTATTGCCCTCTGCTCAGATTTTCTACCTGTGTTTCTGACAGATAAAAAAAGTGGCAGCTCTTGTAAAAATATTTTTCTAGTCTTATGTGTAAACAGCAGTGCATCTCACAAGAAGTCTTAGGAGAAAAATGAAGCTATACATAAGGGCAGAAATTTATTCTGGTAGTTATGTGTTAGTTTTTTTTCTGTTCTCTTTGAACTGGAGGGAAATTTGACGCTAGGGTGAACATGAAGAGAAAACGGGAACTGTGGAAAAGGAAGGCCATTTCTACAGTTTGGGAGGGTAAGTGACAGGTTCCATAGTAGATTCCAGGACATCTTTCCTCAAGGCAGAATGGGGTCTGAATAGCCAGCAAAACTAAGGATGCCACAAAGATTACATTGGTGAGGGCAGTGTTTCTGGATGCTTGCAGAGGCTGGATCTCTACAGTAGAGATGCAGACATGCCACCCTTGCTGGAGAGGCAGGCATCACCCTATACCTGGACCACAGTACCTTCCATACTCCTGCAGGAGAGCTTGTGTTTCCTCCTGCGTTTTAGAGACGATTGGCAGTTCCCCAACAGGGACAGTCTGCAGCTGCAAAGGAAGCAGGTATGATAATTCTTACTTTGTGGACCTGAGTAAATTTACCCTACAGGCTCCATGTAAAGTAAACGAAGTAGCACACATCTAGGTACCTGTGCATTTCAGTTTCCTCACACCATCCAAGCTTTTCTACGATGGATGGCCATATTAGAAAAGTGAGATTTTTAGCATAGCTTTGCAGGCAGTGCAGAATATGGGCAATGTCAATCTTCCATCTGAGCATCTTCCATTATCTGTATTGCCTCGGGGTAACATAGAAAGTGAAGCTCTGACATTGCTGGTGTTATGCAGATTATGTTTTCATACACTCTTGAAAGTGGAGTGACTTGCCCAACCTTTGATGTACATGTGATTTGGAGATAAATTCCCCTATGCTTTTTAAATTCTCTTACTATCACAGTTCACTTGTCTTTTGCACAAAGAATACACATCCATTAAATGGAAATATCAACACATAGAGTTACTACCCTGTGGAGACTCATCCTGCAGATCTTTCTTCCCAATTCACTCTAACTTTATTGCAGTGTTAAATGTAATGCTGGGAGCTGACCCTCATCTTAGGGAAGTTTGTAGTCTACCTGGAGCCCGGATCAAAGATATCGCTAGAGAGCTCCCCAAACTGATGCACCCGACAGACTACTACCCACTGCTGGTCTTCCAGACAGATGGGGAGGAAGCTGCTTCCTGTAGTCTGAGGGGAATGAAGAACGATTTCAAGGTCTTGGGAAGGATGGTGAAAGACTCAGGGGCTCAAGTGATCTTCTCTTCACTCCTTCCATCTTCAAGTGATGATGTGGGATGGAATAGGAAAATTCAGTCTCTAAATGGTTGGCTCCAAGACTGGTGCTACAGGCAGGGCTTTGGATTTTTTTATAATGGTTGGTTTTATAAGACACCAGTCCAGACAGTGTTACAAGGGAAAGGTTTATCTCGCAGGGGCAAAAGGATGCTGGGCTCATTTGGAGAGCCTTAAACTAGGCTCAAAGGGGGATTGGGTTGTATCTGGGCTTGTCCCAGTGGGGCTGCATTCTAAAACTGATGAGGACCGGGTGGCCTCCTATGCCCCTAGGGAGAAACTGGTGTGCTCTGCTCGCTCCCTGAAATGCCTGTACACCAATGCGCGCAGCATGGGGAATAAGCAGGAGAAGTTAGAATCCTATGTTCGGTCGGGAGATTATGATCTGGTGGCAATTACAGAAACATGGTGGGACAGTTCACATGACTGGAATGTGGTCATGGATGACTATGCCCTTTTCAGGAAAGACAGGCCAGCCAGGCGTGGTGGTGGAGTTGCTCTCTATGTGAGAGAGGAGCTACAGTGTACTAAATTCTGCCCAGGAGCAGATGAGGAGCGAGTTGAGAGTGTATGGGTCAGAATTAAGGGGCAGGCTGGCAGGGGTGATACTGTTGTAGGTGTCTATTACAGGCCACCGGATCAGGCTGAGGAAGTTGATGAGGCCTCCTCTGGGCAGCTGAGAGTGGCCTCACAGTCACAGGCCGTGGTTGTTGTGGGTGATTTTAACTTCCCTGATGTTTGCTGGAAGGACCATTCAGCCACCAGCCACAGTCCAGGAGGTTCCTCCAGTGCATTGATGATAACTTCCTCATGCAGATGGTGGAGGAGCCGACTAGGAGAGGTGCACTGCTGGATCTCATCCTCACTAACAAGGAGGGTCTGGTCGAAGCAGTAAAGGTTGAGGGCTGCCTGGGTTGCAGTGACCACGAGATGGTGGAGTTCAGCATCTTGTGTGGCAGGAACAGAATAGCAAGAAGAATTGCAACCCTGGACTTTAGCAGGGCTAACTTTGGCCTTTTCAAGCAATTGCTGGGGGAAATCCCATGGGCAAGACTGCTTGAAGGAAAAGGGGCCCAAGATAGCTGGGTGGCATTCAGAGATTGCTTCTTCCACGCTCAGGATCAGAGCATCCCCACACGTAGGAAGTCAAGGAAGGGAGCCAGGAGGCCTGCATGGTTGAATAGGGATCTGTTGGGTATGCTCAAGCAGAAGAGGATAGTTTACAGGTCATGGAAGCAGGGGCTGGCCACTGGGGAGGAATATAAGGCTGCTGTTAGAGGATGTAGGAAGGCAGCTAGGATAGCCAAGGCCTCCTTAGAATTACAGCTGGCGAGAGGCATCAAGGACAGCAAAAAGAACTTTTTCAAATACATAGCAGATAAAACTAATACCAGAGGCAATGTAGGACCACTGATGAATGGGGTGGGTGCCCTGGTGGCAGAAGATACAGAGAAGGCAGGATTACTGAATGCCTTCTTTGTCTCTGTCTACTCTGCTGGAGGCTGTCCTGGGGAGCCCTGTACCCCTGAGACCCCGGATGAATCCAGGTCAATGGAGGAGTTTGCTTTAGTCGATGAGGACTGGGTTAGGGAGCAATTAAATAGTCTGGACATCCATAAATCCATGGGTCCAAATGAGATGCATCTGTGGGTGCTGAGGGAGCTGGCTGAAGTCATTGCTGGACCGCTCTCCATCATCTTTGCCAAGTCTTGGGAAATGGGAGAAGTGCCCGAGGATTGGAGGAAAGCAAATGTCACTCCAGTCTTCAAAAAGGGCAAGAAGGAGGACCCGGGTAATTATAGACCGGTCAGCCTCACCTCTGTCCCTGGCAAAGTAATGGAACAGCTTGTCCTT
This sequence comes from Streptopelia decaocto, assembly GCF_964273445.1. Lineage (NCBI taxonomy): Eukaryota > Metazoa > Chordata > Aves > Columbiformes > Columbidae > Streptopelia > Streptopelia decaocto. The sequence goes on from NC_138657.1 coordinate 40,508,786, forward strand.
GGTGCCATCTCAAGGCATATCGAGGATAAGAGGGTTATTAGGGGCAGTCAGCATGGCTTTACCAAGGGTAGGTCATGCTTGACCAACCTCATAGCCTTTTATGAGAATGTAACAAGGTGGATGGATGATGGCAGAGCGGTGGACGTGGTCTACCTTGACTTCAGTAAAGCCTTTGACACAGTCTCCCACAGCATCCTCACAGCTAAGTTGAGGAGGTGTGGTCTAGACAACAGAGTAGTGAGGTGGATTGCAAACTGGCTTAAGGAGAGAAGCCAGGGAGTGGTAGTCAATGGTGTGGAGTCTAGTTGGAGGCCAGTATCTAGTGGAGTGCCTCAGGGGTCAGTGCTGGGGCCAATATTATTCAATATATTCATTAACGATTTGAACAAGGGAATTGAGTGTACTATCAGCAAGTTTGCTGATGACACTAAGCTGGGAGGAGTGGCTGACACACCAGAAGGCTGTGCTGCCATCCAGCGGGACCTGGACAGGCTGGAGAGTTGGGCAGGGAATAACCTAATGAAATTTAACAGGGGCAAGTGTAGAGTCCTGCATCTGGGCAGGAACAACCCCAGGTTCCAGTATAGGTTGGGAGATTACATATTAGAGAGCAGTGTAGGGGAAAGGGACCTGGGGGTCCTGGTGGACAACAGGATGGCCATGAGCCAGCACTGTGCCCTTGTGGCCAGGAAGGCCAATGGCATCCTGGGGTGTATTAGAAGGGGGGTGGCTAGTAGATCGAGAGAGGTCCTCCTTCCCCTCTACTCCGCCCTGGTGAGGCCACATCTGGAATATTGTGTCCAGTTCTGGGCCCCTCAGTTCAAGAAGGACAGGGAACTGCTGGAGAGGGTCCAGCGTAGGGCAACGAAGATGATTAAGGGAGTGGAGCACCTCCCTTATGAAGAAAGGCTGAGGGAGCTGGGTCTCTTTAGTTTGGAGAAGAGGAGACTAAGGGGGGACCTTATTAATGTTTATAAATATATAAAGGGTGAGTGCCATGAGGATGGAGCCAGGCTCTTCTCGGTGGCAAACAATGATAGGACAAGGGGTAATGGGATCAAGCTGGAACACAAGAGGTTCCACTTAAATTTGAGAAGAAACTTCTTCTCAGTAAGGGTGACAGAGCACTGGAACAGGCTGCCCAGGGAGGTTGTGGAGTCTCCTTCTCTGGAGACATTCAAAACCCTCCTGGACATGTTCCTGTGCGACCTCACCTAGGTGTTCCTGCTCCATCAGGGGAATTGGACTAGATGATCTTTTGAGGTCCCTTCCAATCCCAAACATACTGTGATACTGTGATGCAGCAACTAATCTGAACGTCTAATAACAGGCATTTATGAAGTTCTCAATATTTCTGCTACATCTTTACTATACAAGCAAGGAACTTTGGCTGAACTATTGCTCAGTGTCAAATTTTCGTTCTTCTAATCTTTCACATTCTGCTTTTCCCAGCTGTTCTGTAAATGGGTTTATTATGTCTTGATCTACTTGATCTTGGTTTTACATTAACATTGATTTAGATATTATGGGATCTCTCTTTCTGAAGCTGCTTTTCAAAGCAAGATTTTTTTAACAAAAATATTGATTTATGAAACAAACTTTTTCTTGGATGAAGTTCTTTGTGTGTACCTCAGAGAAGGAGGGACAGTTTTTTGTTTTTGAACTGAAGAGACAGGCACAGAAAGACTGACAAGGAACAATCTGAAAGGCCTGTAAAGTGTTTATTAGGTCATTATTTTTATGACTATAATGCTCGTTGGCACTTCCTGGATTTGTGCTCATTAATCTACTGGATTTTGAATTTTTCTGTTATGCTTTTATGACAGCTGGAGTGAGACAAGTATGCCTTTTGTTCTACTAAAATGAAGGAAAAAAATGGTATTTCAGCATTTAATTATGATTGTGGACTTAAAACTACTTTAGCCACCTTTACCCTGGCTTTCCATTCTGGAAGTACACAATTGAGAATAAAGTACAGCTTTCTCTTAAAATTCATTTCTGGCACGGAATTCTATTGTTGCACTTGATTTTTTCCTCACTCAGCAAATATTTAGTGCCAGTATTGTCTCACCTCTGTCCCATAACTCCTAATCAGTGTCTGAACTTTCTAGGGAAATATAGAGTACTATACTGAGATGGTGGGCAAGAAGGAAGTGGAAATATGTTTCACTATTAAGCTCTTAGGCACTACGGCAGTACAATAAAATAATTGCAGCTTCCAGTTTTTCACCACTAGTGGGAACCCTAGATATCTTCCTGCCCCAGGTTCCTAAATCCTATTGAAAGTGGGCTAGATCTGATTTTTTGGCAGGCACAGAACAACTAGAAAGCAGTATGAAAGTTAGGATCTCCCATTTTGCTAGTCTGAGATTCCAAAGGCATTTTGAGCTCCTCAGGTAAGTCACACAATTATTTCCTGCCATGTATTTATTATAGTCAAGTAATTATTAGCAGTGAGTTTTATTTATTTAAATTCCCCGAGCAGAAAGGAGACTTTTACGTGTACTTGTTGTGAGGAGATGAAACAACCACCTGAATACCTTCAGTCAGTCAGCTTGAGCACAAAAGGTCTCTGCCCCTGAAAAGGAAAGTGAGTACACCATCCAGAAGGGAATGTCTCACTCCACAGCTGTGTGGCAGAAGTAGGCAGTGGGGCACATTGGAGGATTCCTGGTCTTAAATAGCCACCACAGTAAGGAGCACTTGTGACTGCAGTTACAGCAACCACACCAGAGCTATTAATAATCCATTGCCCTGAAGGCAAAGGAGAAAATGGGAAACTGGAACTAGGTGTACTCCAGTAAGGATGCTTCCTGGGATCGATTTTGCAGGTCAAAGTCAGGTAAAGGATTAAATTTTCAAGAGTTTAACCATACTTTCAAGAGTTTAACCATACTACTATACCTGCGGGGGCACAGGATCTCATCTCTACTACATAATAGACACCTTTCCATATCGCCAGTCTTCCTCAGTTGTATTGCATCTTGTCCTGACACTCTGTTCCCTTGAATTTTCAATGCCATAATTTCAAAATTTTTGCAAAATGAAATGTTGGCTGAAAGTAGATTCCATTGCATCCCCAAAGACAGGCAGTGGGATGGGCTTTGATGTACTGTGGATATGGTAGCATGTCTCCATCTGTGTGTTGAGACAAACTGGAGAGCAATGTCAGTGCAGTGCAGGCTTTGTTCTGCACAGTGTACCACTACCTGATGGGATATCGCTGTCTGCATTACCAGAAGAAGCTGGGAGAGAAGGATGTCTGCAGAAGACATGATGAGGTGAAACAATAACTATCAATCCTGAATGGTGGTTGCTGACAAAAATAAAAAGTGCCCATGTGGATTTTTCTTGCAAAAATACACATAGGTCAAAATGCTAGTGACCCTAGGGAGTAAAGAAAAGAGAGTGAGTGAATGCCAAAGCTTACTGTGAAGCTTCTCATAGGATAAGTCTCCAGGTCACATGCAGAAAAATGGGAAAATCCTCAGCTGATTTTCACAGGATCGATCACTGTTTCATTGCAGTGAAGTCATGGAGGTCAAGTCATGGGAAGTGAGGCAGTTGTGTTGGAGTAATTTTATGAGTCTGCTACACTCCTGTAAGAGACAAAAAATAAAGGAAGTGCAAAAAAAAAATAAAGCCAGTTTCATCTGAGAAGAAAACTTAGGAACCTGAGGGGATTGAGAAAGTGGTGAATGTTCCTTGGCTTTAATACATGTGCCAAGACACCTGTCACCTCTGAGCTGTCTCACCAGGCATGAAAGTGAAAATCTGCCCCCTGAGATGCATTGCTTACCATTGTGCTGCAAGTCTGGCAGTCTGGGAGCGGTTGTGTTTGGATGTAACAAGACCATCTTTGCAAGATGGGTGGGTCTTTTCCCACCTTTCTTTGCAAACTTCAAACCCACACTTTCCATCCCAGATATCTCTCAGCAGCCTGGTGCTGGTCTGTCTGTGCTCTTGGGAGCTTCTTCTCATGACTTCTTACCCTGACCTTATTGTGTCAAGCATTTGAGACATCATCATAAGTTTCCTCTTTTTTTCATAACAATAAAGAAGAAGGAAAAAAAAAAAAAAACGTGGAGGGATGCTGCCAGTCAGTCATTGCTTTGTAATCATTATGACTTTTTTCACCCGTGCATTGATTATTTTCATGGATACCAGAGCAAATTAGTGGCTATGAGCATGCATTCTGCGGGCTCCTATTTCCACAGAAACACATACGCTGGTTTGGTAGCAAGAAAGCTACTGTTCCTCGGCCAAACTCATCAAGTGGCATCACTCAGGAATAACAAGTTTCATTTTCAATAGTGTGCTCAGATGATCAGTCTCAGGGTCTGGGAGTGACGTAGCAACTCACAATGATCCTTTCACCGGTGCAGTGTGCTCAAATCCAGGACTACCCAAGGAGATGCTGGCTGTAAAATGGGATTAGCAAATCAAAGACACCATACACTGCAACCTAAAAAACTTCAGTGGTGTAATATGATTATTAATTAATGATGCAGGGAACAAACGCTGATTTTTGTGCAACTGGAGACTGCCCTATCATTGCAGTTTGGTGCCATCCTTGGTAGGCTGTGAGAGCAGGTATAACTGGTTTGTATGTATGCAAAACATATATGTGCTATTGTGAAAGGCATCAAACATACATAGTATAAGGACTTCCCAGAGATATAACTTGTTCTCTGCAGAATCTAGGAAAAGCTGCTCCATTATTGGTCCCTGCATATCCTTTTGGGTGACCAAGCAAATCTACATAGACGATTTGTGTTTGCTCCTACAGGAAGCTCTCCCTCTGTACATAATAGGACTGTTCACCAGCCTGAATTTAGGAAGCAGGCAGTCAACTGATGTGACCTTCAAGCTGAATAATTTTGGAAGTACACTCTAGTTCACTTTGTCAGAAATGGAGTTCATATGTGGATATCCGAAAAAGGCAAGGTTCAAGCTGATTTCTTATGAAGCTTAAAAAAAATTCCTTTATATGTAACAGATGTAACAGTAGAAAAGTTGGTCACTTGTGTGGCTATAAATATATGACATTTTCTATGATTTTGTACATAAGGTTTCTGTCATTGATATTTATTGAATCTATCTAAAAGATGCACTTTTTTGATTGCAGTTATTCTGCTCTCTAGAAAAAACTGTAGGAAAAATATCCCTAGCACAGCAGTTCACTGAAGAAGGACTTGAGATGTTATACTCACTCCAGCTAACCTTGCCTTAAACAGGGGAATCTCACCAATTTAACGTTAACCCAATTGCATTCATTTTGGAGATACAGTATGGTGAACTGTCCATTAGTAGCCAGATTAAAGGCCATTGTTAGATAAAAATAGTCTCGCAAGTTTAATCCTCGCCCTCAAACTCTATTTGCTGTAAGCATTGTGTCAGGTATTTTTCAGTTCTTCCCTGAGAAGGCCAGATATGAAGGCCAGAAGAGATATCCAGCCCAGCCTTCTGCAGACGTCCTGCCCAGCCTGATCATTTGCTTTTGCCTATTACTGCTGTGTGTAGGACCATAACCTTGTGGAATAAACTTAACTGCCAAGATAATAATATTTCTGAATTTGAAAAAAAAAACCCACAAGAATTCAGTGCTTACAGTAATGGCTTGTCCTAAAGGTTAGTCATCCTTGCCATTACAAATTGCTCCTTTTTTCTAATTTTTCTAGCATTAAGTCCCAGCCAATGAGTTTATGCATGTCTTTTTTAGTCCGTGTTTAAAATTCCTTAAATATTGGTGATTTTTTTTTTTTTTTTAGTCTGTGAATCTGCCTGTATTCTGTAATCAAGCCAGGCTTCTATCTTCTGGATTTTTGTTTGGTGATAAGGAGCTCAGGCTCATTGAATCATTTACACCGTAAAGCTGTCCTCAAACTTTGTTTTCTTTCCGCATGGCAGTCTCTTAGTTTTATTTTTGACACCCCTTTAAAAGTTTACGACAATCTATTTTTACCATCCCCTTAAAAGCATAGGTATTTAAACAATTTATGGAATTCTGATATTGAACTCATCAGTTCTGTTTAGAGAGCTGGGAAGACCTGAGTGGTAAATCCTATTACCTCACTCACACAGCTGGAGGCACAATTATTTTGCACTAATGGCATATGTGTAATTTTGTCTGAGTCCCAACACTTTTTTACCTGCCTTTAGCATACAGTTCTGCTGATGTGGCTTAGGGTCTTTAAATTTGTTGATGATACCTGTTTACATCGGACAGCAGCTTATGCTTTTTAACTCACAGATCTAATTTTTGCCAACCAAGTCTCACTCATCTGTCCAGTTTTACGAGGAAATATGGGTGTCTGGATATGGGTCATGCACACAGAGTTGCTATTATGCGCTTAGTGTGGTACTGAGTCTAGGTGACAAGGTGCTCCCTATCATAGCCCTGCTCCAAAAACTTAGTGACCCTAATAGAATGCAAGCCCTGGCAAAGAATTTAGCATGTACCTAATACACGTATTGAGGTGTACAACTGCAGCACAGTAAACTGAAAATACTCTTCACGCTGAAGTGGTTACCTGCCCTGAAATCCTCACTTGTTTATTTGGCTTCCTAGTGTGTTAGTATGTGCAGTCTTTCTTCTTCTGCCAAAAAAATCCATTTCCTTAAAAGGTATTAATTTTAAGTAGATGTATTCTATTTTCAACACATCCATTTCATATCATTGGAATTATCACCCTGGAGTGCTGGCATGTATTTTTCTTTTCAGTTTCTCATATCTGTGACTGATTATCTCTAAGGCATCTTTCCTCCATGTGAGTCAAGAGAAGAGTTGATTTCTCAAGTCATCTGTGTCTTTCATGAGTCAGCTGAGGACTCTGGGAGCTGAGTGGAACAGGTAACTAAAGAAAACAATATGCAGAATGGTAAACTGGGCACTGAGACACGAGAAGCATCTTCTTCTGCTGAGTCCATGGAAGGTTCCGGGGGACCTCAGTGGTGGGAATGTCTTAGCTGGGTGCAGTCATGCTTTCCCTCTCAGTTGAATCCCTGTTTTGAGATAATGCTTGTGCATGCTTCCAGTGATATCTGATACAGGACTGGGTGTCCTGTGTCCAAGCAGGTGTTACTAGGTAAACAAGGAGCCTATTTGTGGCAGGACTGTGAAGAAAATGTATGAATAAGGCTTGATGCAGGAGTGCTACAACAGTATCAGAACAGAGTGGTGGCACATTTGCAACCCACCAGAGGCTACCCTGCATGACACTGGAGACTGACTGACCAGTTCCCTGAAACTGGAGGGAAGTCAGGAAAATAAAAATTAGTGCTAGCCTGGTCCTTTAGTCTTACGTTTACATGACAGATATTCTAGATACATTGCCAAGAAGTACAATGCCTCTGGAGTAAATTTGTGGCAGTCAAGCCATTGGGTTCACAGAAGAGGATTTACAGTTTTTGTGAAAGTTCCCAGAAGATGCTGTTATATATAAGCTTAAGTTTTTCTTAGCAGAGTGAAGCCCTCAAAGGAATAATTTTATTGTTAAATTTTTGATGCAGAAACTTATCTGAAGTAGATCTGCAGTTTTCATGGTTCTAGTTTTCTCTGTGATTCTTTCTGTGTTTATCATCAATTCTGGAGAAGCAGACACTATAGCTTGGAGTTGTGATTTGTGAGACAGAAGGGAAAGGAATAACATATTACACAAAGTCCTTATCTTTGATTTCTTTTCCTTTACAAATTCATCCAAAAAAACTTGATGCGTTGCCTCCAAGCAGAGAGTGTCCTGTAACAATTACTAAGTTATATGTGATAGTAATTGCTTGAGTTACTTCATATACTCACTAGCAAGCAAATAATTTCCTGTTTCGTGGCAAATATGCATATAAATTATACAAATTGAGAGAGTTCAGAAGCTGAAAGATTTGCGAATGGATTTTTTTCAAGACACCATATCTTGTTCAATGTTTGCTAAATATGTGTCATTTAAGTTAATAAAATCCATTTATGCCTCTGTAATATCAGAGAATTAATAGAAATATTTTTGTTTATAGCAAGAAAAGAGGCTGTGCTACCTTTTACCTCTTTGCTGAATACACCTTCAGGATAGACATATTCCTGGTACTGATGAAAATGCTTAGAATACTTGTGAATACCAGGCTGAGAGAGACACTGTGACACAAGACAGGAGGGAAATTAGTATCTTGGCAGTTCAGAAAAAGGGTGGATAGGAAGAGAAGAGCATTCTTCTTTTAAGTGGCATATGAAGGAATTATTTGCTATAGTGCCAGAGACATTTTCATGTTTAGGCTGTGTGTTTGCATCACTGTAACTCAGGCAGACTTGTGCCTTCATATCTTGCATTTCTAAGAATTCTGCTTAGCTTATGTCACGAAATATTACACGGAGACACCCCGAGGTTAATTTAAGGGACAAAAGAGTCCACAACAACTTTTATTAAACCAGTGAGAAACAGGGTTCTTGCACTCCACAAGTGACTTAAATACAGGTTCGGATATCAGTTGAGGAAATAATTTGAAGGGGGCAGCAACTAATACAACAGGCGGTCCACAGTGTGCATGCACGTGGCTGCACCAAAACAATGCCGGAGCCGGCCGTGGGTCCCGGGGAAGCACACACTTGCCAAACATGGTGCAGGATTATTTTTTTTAAAAGAGATGCACGTACTCGTAGTGAGTACGGGAAGTGTGCACTCGCGATTCCACGAGGGTAAATTTATAATACACTCGCAATTGTGCGAGGAAATAATTTACTTACACGTGCCGGTGTGCAAGGAATCCTACACGTGCTTATATGGAAGCACGGGAGGAAAATACACTCATGGTTGTGCAAGGGGCTCTCAGCGGCCACTCGCGACTGTGCGAGGATTAATTTAAAGTACCCGTGCAAATGTGCACGGGAAATACATGTGCAAATGCGCACGGAAAGTATAAATATGCTCGCAATCCTGCGAGAAGTTTTACTTACACACGTGGCGGCAGGGCAAGTGGAGTCTCCATCCCGGGGAGCGGGGTGGGGGGGCCCGTGGCTCCCGGCGGCAGTGGCCAAGCTCGTGCTCTGAGGGACCCGCACAATGGGCGGAGTAGCTGACGAGAGTCCCGTTTTTATAGGCTGATCAGATCTGACCTGTAGGCATTCTAGAAGCTTCTCTGCACCCCCCACACTGACTGTGGGTGCCCCTGAAGCCTTCCAAACGTCCCCCACACTGGCCGCAGGCACCCAGCGGCTCAGTGGCGCCTCGGCACTCCCTTCTCCTAATGGCCCTGGCCAGGGTGCTCTGGGGCCAAACAAAAGAAGCTGTTAGCCTCAAGTACCAGAGAAAGAGGGAGATGCGCCCACTCCTTCCAAACTGAAGGGGGGCAAGGGGAAAGAGGGGGGTGGCATTCCACCACAGCTTAAATGAACCTTTCTGTGTGTGCATATCCCTGCCGTGGTTTTACATGTCCAGGTTCACCCAAAAGCTGCTGACCCACAGAAGTACCTCTAGTACTGTAGCCAGAGCTGCAGTGAGGGCTGAGTCATTGCTGGTCAACAGAGCAGAGGCAGTGGGGACTTCATTAACTGCCCTTGCAGATAGGAACTAAGGCCTCATTGCCTGTTTACCATTACCAGTTTCATTGTGAACAGCTCTTTGGAAAATACTCTATCAGCTATAGAAAAAGTGAGGTATTGATGCTTCTGTTTTAGAATTAGTATTGCTCTTTAATAATAATGTGCAAGAGATGTGCCAAAAATAGCACTCACTAGGCTAAATTGTACTTGCTCAGCCTGATGTAGAAAATCTTAAATGCATCTAAACTAAAAACTATTTTGCATAGTTCAGGCTGTAGCTTTCTGGAAAAATTTTCTGTATGGCACAGATGTAACAGACAAATATAACAGATTTTTTTGGGGAAACATGACTTGTAAATTGGGAAAAATTAAAAATAAAAAGGGAAAAATGCTTCTTAAAATAAAATCTTTTGCAGACAGAAAATATGTGTGAAAATAAGTACCCACCACTTGCTAGAATATGTTTTAAACCTAAGACAATCTCAGGCCAGCACTGAGAAAGTCTTAGCAAACCATCCCACTGCACCAGGTTGCAGAGCTGTCACAGACTGTTCCCAGACAGAGTGGAAGCAGTGTCACCATGTCTCCACTTTCTTCCCAGCTGCAGAAGAAACGAGTGCCAGAAGCAAAGTATTGCACCTTCATTGATTCTAGAGGCAATTCTGCCAGTGAGACCAGATAGGTGGAAACACCAACTCCAGATTTTTGGCTTGGGGTGCAAAAAGTGGAACTAGAGAGGTACAAGTGCCATCAGGCAGGCAGAACAGGAAGGCAAACATGAAATTTAGTAAAAAAGAAAAGTGTTGCCAGTGTACAGCTTTGCACACACTTTGCAAACCACAGGCACTATCCTTCCTCTTGTGTTGTCAATGAACTCAGCTATAGACATAAGGAAAACAGCCAAAGAAATCCAGTTGTATCAAATGAACAGTGAATAACTAAGTTTGAGGGAGGCAGACGTGCACTTGCTCATATTGGGAACAGTTCTTGTGTGGGAAATGGGCAGGCTTCAGTTTCCTTGACAGCTGTGAGATCTCTGATTGATCCTACTGGCAGTGTGGGGAGCGTGATGCAATACTTAGCACTGCTGCACTGGTGCCAGAGTGTATGGTGCAGCTCATGGCCTTTCTCCTTTACAGCTTCACTGTACGAGTAAGACCAGCTCCAGCAGCTGCATCCCTCCCACCACCAGGTCTTTGTAAGGATATTACCAATTTTATGCCTTCCCATCTCCCCAGGTAGAAATCCAAGTGTGGATGGCAGCTGATGGTGGGGTCCCCATGCAAACTGTGCTGCCTTGATATCTTTGTTATTTGTGCTCCACATGTCACAGCTTTTTCAATGCTTCCAAACAACTTCTGTGAAAGGAATATAAAGAATATAATATATGGCTGAGAGGGAGCTAAGTTTTCAAAGACATTATTTAAAAATATTTAATGGCCATAATTATCGCTTTCAAGAGCACTTCAGAAGTGAGATGTTCTGCTTTCCTTTCTGCTTCCTTCCATTCCCCCTGCAGAATTCAAGCATGTTATTGTATTGCAGTGAGCAACACACTACTTCTGCCTAAGCTATGTAACCACTGTACTGATTCTTTCTCTCTTCTGGCATCCCTAGCGAAAATGGTTTGTATAGCACATCACTCCCAACAATCTATTGTATTCATTTCTTTCATGGATGTATGTGGTGCTGTGTTTAATTGTGAGACTGCAAGCTGAGGAGGCCAGAGGATACCATTAGTTACCATTATTAGCTTTTAGAGGAGCCCAGTCCATGCTGTGGGTCCAGAACAAATGCTGTGCATGCTTATTCTAGGAGGGGTGTAGCAAGTATCTGCTACATGACTTGGGGCAGCTGATGATGCTGTAACATATGCAGATATCTTCCACTTTGAAAAAAACATGTCAGTATGCGTATCTTTGCTCTGGATCCTACATCACTTTTGCTTCTGAGGCAGGCATCAACTACTGGTAACAGAAGTCTCATTGACTGTAGTAATTAGGTGAATGAGCTCCTTTAAAAATTAGTTAAAACCCTAATAGTTTTGTCAGCATAGGAACTGGAAGGAGATGTGCATTTTTCAGGGCTTTGCAGAAGCTGGGAATCTTTCCTGTACTGGTGTGAAAGCTATTCCAGGCAGAACATACAATGTGAAGTTTTTTGCTTTTCCCTGCAGATGATCTGGCAAAACGGTTGGGCACTTCCAGTGGTCTGTATTCTCTGTATTCAGTTTAGAATCCCATAAGAAAAAATTTAACTGTAGTAAATTTTAACTCTATTGAATTAAAACAGAATTAACTGAATTAACTAAAACAAAACAAAACAAAAAAACAAAGCATGAAAAATTTTGTTTAGGCATAGCTTGAAGAACAGCAGCTAGTACATATTGCGTACATGGCTGTTAATGACGTATTTCTTACTATCCGGAGCTTTGATTGTCCTTTGTGCTAGGTATCACCTTGCAGCATGTCACAGTGTGCAAAACAAACCAAAGCAGAGACATAAGATAAATAAGGGGTATGTGCTGTCAGGCATGGGTTTTGTACAGAAAGGAGTAGGGAGACATTCTATTACAGAGCATCCCTTCTGTATTTAATATCTCTGTGGACTGCAGCCAATTACTAGCCATACTTGGCCTTTTTAGCAAGAGCAACCATGGAGTTTTGAACAACTTGTCGCATCATCTATTGTGTCACCCTACTCTACTGTGGTCCTTCTCCCTTCTCCACACTCACCCAAGTTTTATGTTAATGGAAAAACAGTACTCAGGCTCTGAAGCAAACCATTAACTTGCAGATTGTAACTGATAACCAAAGTTTTCCTGCTGCCAGTCATGAAATGCTGAGCAAGCATACATCTAGATGTGATTTAAGAAGCACTAATATAGATATCCTACCTGTTTAAATAAAATGTTTATTTATATTACAATGCTATTTGGTATTCTGCTTAGAAAGTATAGGCAGTAGTCCTCATCGTGGATAAAGGCTATCCTCCCTACTCTCATTTGGTTTAAACTTTTTGATTCATTGTACAATCTACACTGGAGTTGAATACCGTATTCTTGTAACATGCAACATATGGACATGATTGCCCTGCACCTTCTCTTTCTTGGTCTGTCTGCATTGCTTGTTAATTAGGAAAGTGGATGAGTGTGTTCCACAGATACAATAAAATTAAAGTCTTTTGATGTGGATATGTTAAAGTTGAGATTTTTGCAAGGCCAGATTCTGAAAGTAGAGACATGGCATAAGTCAACATTGACATTTATTAACAGCAATTGCATGCCACTTTCACACTTCTGAAGCATCTATGTCAGAATCCCCATAATTGTATATATTTCAGCCAAGCTCGTCAGTAGTACGCATCAAATATATGGTTTTCTACTGATATCCACAATATTATCGTAAATGAGATTTGCAGACACTATATTGTATGCAAATGTAATAATAACAGCTGTACTGGGTGACACACAGTGTCTCTCAATTCTCTGTTCTCTCTCACGCAGAGCACATAACTGATGCTCAGTAAAAGGAAGAACTGTGCGAGTGTAGGGAAATTGTAGTTTCTTAGAACAGGTTCACAGCTTCCTGTGATTTGAGGCTCAGGGATTTTGAATAGATTCATCACAAACCCTTGAGATGGAGGCTGATCTCCAGCAAAGACATGCCAGGTCAGGGAAAGGCCAAGTACCAGACTGGAAATGCCAAAACTGTAACAGTATTTAGTCCCTAATCCTAGGGCTGTGGGGAAAGTTAAGAGGACATGCTCTTTTTCTGATGAGCTTTATTTCCATATCATTTTGGTTAAATCTGTAAAACTCTGCTCAGAGTTTTGCAAACAGAGATTATTTTTTCATCCTCTGGATACATTACCGGGACATGAAAGGAGGACAGACAAGAAATACATGGTAGTAAGGGACTCATCTCAGAATATTTTTTAAAAATGTCTTTAAAATTTTAAGAAAAGAGTGAAGACTTGGAAATACTACTTAATACTATTAATATCGAGGAAAGCCTCAGCTTTAACATGTTTGCTGAAAGCCTTTACGTTCATTCCAGACCACCAAGTTACTGGAAATCTCAGGAGAGAAAGCAGGTGACACCCAGTTTTTAGAGTGTCTGAGAAAATAAAAGCAAACCAAACCACTCTGCTCTAAAACTTTCTGGTTGCTGACTTGGAAAAAGGCAATTTTCTGCCTAGCTTCCTCTGTTCCTCAGTAGGAATAAACTAACTAACTTTTTTGCTTTCTTTTGTCTTTGTTCATAGATGAATACATGACAGTCATGATTGACTGTGGGTTTGACAGCTTCATACTCATCTGTGTTCTGTTCTTCCTCTTGCAACAGCTTCCCTAAATATCAGTGCCTTCTACTACAGTGTGTGAGGACACTACTGACTGTCATTTTAGCACCATAAGTACCCCCATACATCAGCTGCCTCCCACGCTGACTCCTGACTTGCTCCGCAGTATTCTGTTTTCCTTTCTGCACAGTTCCTCAGCTGTACTAGTAGGACCTGGCTTCTTCATCCCCATGGCTGAATATTCTTATTTCCCCACCCTGTGGCTGACACCATGTCCTCTCCTTCTCCATGTCTTATGCCCAGAGTTTCTGCACATCTTTACTGTTGTGCTTTGGTGACATTTTAGGGTGTGTATCACCTGTTCAGTGATCTCAGCTCCTCCTTCATCTGACCTTGGACTCCACTTACTTGCCTGCATTTATTCTTAAAGCTATCTCCACATTCATCTCCCTGATACAGCAGAGAACAGTGCAGCATTTCCATTAAGTTATCATATTACCTAGGTAGCTCTGCATCAGCAAAGCTGTGGATGAAGTGTGTGCTTCTGCCAGAAAAGCAAAGTAGGTTATGTCTCAAGAGATACATGCAGTCCATTAGTAACAATTCTACCTCTTTACATTTTTAGATTTTCCTTTGTTGTCTAATAGCACTGGCACCTTGAAAGTTAGTTAGCTAGCTGTGCAAATTTGCTACAGATATGTTGTAAGTCTTACCTACAGATTCACAGGGAATTTGTGCTCACGAATCTGTTAGGATGTAGGAAAAACTGACCTGCACTTTGTGAAAAGCTCTTAGCAGAAGAGACTGCAGCCAGCTATAGACAACTGAGACAAGACAGAGCAGATTCTTTGCCTCAGCACATGAATGTTCTAGGTCTGTCTTGAGCTGCATACATAGGGGAGCACCCTGAAGGTCTTTGCACTGCAGCAGCCTGTATTTTTTCACTACTAATAAATAGAGACATCTCATCCCTGGAATTTGCAGGTTTTCTCTTGAGAGAATATCAGCAAGTGGGATTTCAGAAGGATAGGCACTTGCCACTGAAATTGTTTTACCCTTGGGATCAGCAGGAGAAGAATGAGGCCTATACTGAGCTGTTTTGAAAATCTCACTCTAGTGCAGAGAAAAATGTGATGTTGATGACTTCTAAAAGCTCTTCAGACAAGATAGAATTTTAAAAGCATTGAAAGCATTCCTTAACAGTGCTGCCACTTGAAGTTTTGTGCAGACTGCATTCCTCATCTTTCCTGATCTTCCTTGTTTTAGGGTCTGCATATTGTTTTGTGAAGGCTGATCTGAGTATTATTTTTGTAACACATGACTCACACACTAAAGCTGCTACTGGCAGAAGTGCAACTACTTCAATGAATGTCACTGTTTCATTTTCAGATAAAAAGAAAGAATTTCCTTCTCAGTAGAGGAACCCCAGAACTTCCTGATATCTCTGCTACTTCATTTGCTCTCCGTGATCAGAGGAGAGAGTTAAGAAAATCTTTGGCCTGACTTCTAAATCTTTTTCAGAGAAGTGAACAGCTTACCTGGGGAAAGTTTCATTGTTGCTGGTAATGTTGGAGCAATACTCCAAGTTTTAAACACTCACCTCAGCCCATCTCTGGCTGATCCTGAACTCTAGTTTGTGGAAGAAGTTGTGTGAAGCATCTTTGCTTTCCAGCTGTCCTTTGAATGATTTAAGGGTCAAGTTTGGCTCATTACTTTTTGGATCAGCTTAAACTAAGTGTGAAAATGCATGGTGCAGAAACAGCACTATTTTTTTTAGCTGGTGGACGTCTGAAAAGAAAATTTATTAGAAAATATCTGAAAAAAAATGTGTGTCTATACTTTTGTACACTACAACAAACATTTAAGAGAAAAAATCAAGGACATCACTGGTTATTCATTATTGAGATTGAAGTATCAAGGCAAAAATATTTAGCTGTGTTATGCTGGAAAAATTAAAACCATCCATGAACATGTATAAAAGACCTTGTAACTTTTCCTACATGCTTCATCTCAGTCTTAGACTGAGCTGCCATATGCCCATCTCTGTGAGCTTGGAGATATCCAGCTAAATCCCCACTGCACAGATAAAAAAAGCATGATGGCTGTAGAGGGTAGTTACATTTTAGGGTTTTAAAAAATAGTGTGTAGAAAAATAGTATAATTTTAAAAATTGCTTCCTTTTTGGAAATTTTACTTACCTGGGATCTCCTGGGGATCCCCTTACCTGGCATCCCCTAAGCTCACTGGGACATGCAGGTAGCAACTTGGGCTGAGTGTTAATGGGGCATGTAAGAACAAACTACACAGTCCTTAACAAAGGCCCTGATAGAACTTGATGTTGTTTTCTGTTTTCCCGCATAATAAAAAAAAAAAATTCTTTTCTTCTTTTTTTTTTTTTTTTTTTTTTTGTCTTGGCAATATCATCTTAACAATTAATATCCTCTACTGTTCTTCATTTGTAAAATGCTGTTCTCTTTAGCTCTGCTATGTTATGCTGCCACAGCAAGATAATGTGAAAAATGCAGTTGTGATTCGGGCTAAGATGTTTAATGTTTACAGATATAACCAAATGAGGCATGGACTCTCAACCTGGAAAAAGAAAAAAGGTGATTAAGCTCTATGTAAAAAGTTATGAAACTTGTTTATGCTGAAGTTATGTTGACAGAGGGAACTAACATTTTAAGGGTTAACTAAACATATAAAGGGTGCCTACTAACGAACTAACACTTTAAGGCTTAGCCAAACAATAAATGCTTAGTTTAGACCTTTATGTAAACTTATGTTAAGAAAAACAGAGCCCCATCGAATGCCAAGATAAGAAGTTTTACTGCACCTAGCTGTAAACTTGAGGAGACAAGATAATGAAGATTTACAGCAAAAGGGGGCGCCAGTCTGGTTTCAATCGACTTGGCAGCTTGGGTCCCAGTCAGTTCAACATAATGAGCCAAAGGTAAAAAGTCCACTGTGATGAAGCTGAAGGAGCCGTCATCCAAAGACCCCCAAAGACCCCTCCTCAAAATCACCAAGTGACACTGCGCAGGCGCAACAGGGGAGAGTCAGGGAGGAGACTATGGAAATGGTTATCTGAGACTCATTTTAATAAGAAGTGGGGAAAGGTTATGAATATGTATAGGCATTCCTGGGGTTATTATGAATATGTAATACCTTACTGTATTTAAGCACACTTCTTATTGTTAAAAGGTGTGCATGTTGGGCGGAGCGAATCCCCCGCGCACCCAGCACTGTTTTGCTTATGCTCTAATGATCACATGTTTAAGGAATACAGTTAAGGAATTGGATTAAATGTTGTTTATCCATAGAAAAAGCGTAAGTTATTTATTTCAATAACATTAAACAGAAGAAGTTTTTAACGATGTTTAAAAAGTCTGTTCAGGGTTGTCCCTGCTGACCCCAAGGTGAGGGACAACCCTCCTTGTGTATAAAGTGTCATATACCAGCTACTGAGAAGCCCATGAGACATCTTCCTGGGCTAAGGAAGACAAATCTGGTGTTTGGTTTAAATACATGCAGGAAGTTGAGTCTGTGACCTTTTGTTTCTACGCATACACAGGGTGAAAAGAACATTGACCATGGGAAAGTGTCACGGTAGTAAACAACAACGGATTAACTTGTGAAGGAGTGAGAGCTGGAAAGCTCAAGATCTCAGTCTTCCTTCAGCCTTCAAATTTTCCTCCCACGTCACTTTTTTTTAATGGTTTGTTTTCTTGCTCTCTGGTGCTGCCATGACCCAGCTGAAATAGGCATCTGGAGCATGGAGCACGAAGAGGTGGAACACACAACTGAGGGTTTATTGTTGTTTTTTTTTCCAACACACGAGGGCACTGTTCGTTTATTTTTACAGGAGTCACCATCCCCGGCTGGCAAATCCCTTCACTGCATCTCACTAATGAGAGCCTGGTCTCCCCGGGGACATGGAGCTTTTAGAGTCCAGTCGAGATCCCAGCTCTCAGCTGTTGTAGAACTCTAGAGATCTGATGTCTATGGCTCAGAGTGTAGAAAAATGCCTTACCAGCCCCGTTGCAAAATCAGGATCATTGCAGAGCTTTCCAACTGCTATGGGAACTTCAATGTCTAGACAGGGATTTCAGAGTAGATTTTCAAAACACTTGATTTTGATGACTCAAGCTTTAATGCATCCTCAGGTGACACTTTGTCGACCAGGGGAGTCTTCACGATCACTATGCCCAAGGTGACCTCCAACAAACATGTTACCCTACCCTGTATTCACAGGTCCAGTGGGACCAGCTGTGCCAGGAAGTTTTCTTCCATGCACACCGGGAGCCTCCTAGACTGTTTATGCTCTGCTGTGTTGTATTTTCAGTAGACATCAGGTAAGTTGATTTCCCCCACAAGAACAAGGGCTAGCAATCGAGAGGCTTCTCCCAGCTGCCTGCAGAATATTTTGTCTGCCTCTTCATCCTTGTTGGGTGCTCTGAAACAGACTCCCACCAGGATAACCACCTTGTTGGCCTTCCCATTGATTCTTACCCATAAACACTCAACCCTATCATTATACTCAGCAAACTCCAGACTATCAAAACACTCCCTAACCATACAGGGCTACCCCACCTCCTCTCTTCCTTGTTTATCACTTTTGAAGATTTTATCCAATGCAGCACTCCAGTTGTGGGACTCATCCTACCACATTTCCATGTTTGAGCAGTGTGGCTTGACAAGATGACCTCCAGAGGTCCTTTCCAATCTCTACCATCCTGTGATTCTGCTTGATTCTGCTCTCTGAAATTAGTGTTTCTCTTGTGGAAAGATTTGTTTTTTATAAATGGTATGTTTATTCCATACAAATGTTCTTTCACAGCACACAGACTTTGCTCATCCTTGCAGAACCAAAGGACTGTGCTGGGATTCCTTCTGAAGCTCCATCCATCAGGTTTATTTAGGTACATAAAATCAGAGAGTCCTCAGCAATAACAGTCCTTTACTGGTGACAGATATAGCCACATAGTTGACTTTCTTGTACTGCAAAGCAGTTGGATATGAAAGGGCAAAGCATAATGTAAATGCCAAGACAGATTACAGGAAATGCGACAGTTTGGAAAGGGCTGGACTGTAGCCAGGCAATGGATCTATACTGGGGAGCAGTGGGGAAAGTCCAATAGCTCTTGGGTCTTTCCACATCCATCAGTGTCCCAGGACATGTTGCAGACATGAGTGCATTCCTCCCCAGTGGAACTGCTGTGCTTTGCCTTTACAGTGATCAAAGTGATCACAGACACCACTGTGCTGGTCATACTCCCCAGGGGTTATGCTCCATGTAACCTATTTGGGCCTTTTCCCCACAATTCAGCATGGTGCCAAGCGTTAAGCCTTGCCTCTGCAGAAACTGCCTGACAATTGATGGTGGGAGACAGGCAGCAGCAGAATTTTTCATTCCATTAAGTATTCACACTTTCTTCTCCATCTTTCATTGTTGTTTCTAGAAATGACAGACAATAATCAGAATACAAATACGTTTACATTCTTCCCACTGGCAAAGCAGTACATTCATAACCAACATCAAAGGTGGGGTTTAGTGATCATTGGTGCAATACTGCACTTCAACACAGTCAATGCAATGTGTGCTCAGATGCAATAAAGAAGATGGAGCTCTGATTCAGCTTCTCCTTAAAAGGCAACAATAAAGAGATCTGAGGTGTCAATGAGAGTATACAAGGGCATGAGCCTGAGACATCTTTTTACATCAAAACATACTCTCATTTTATATCCAATTATATCACTGATCTTTTCAGCCCAACAGTCATTGTCATCTCTGGCTTTCAACTGACATTGCATGTTCAAAATGCTACCATAAAGCATGTCTCAGTTGAAATTCATTCTAAAGTTTGTCACTGCAGATGGGTAACTCTGAGAACTGGGATACATGCTCTGGCCTTTTTGCTGCTGCCAGCCTCATACGTATGAGGGTGAAGGACTCTTTAACTACTTGCCTAGTCAATGAAAATAGCCTTAAAAATTACCACCCGATACGGGTTGGAAATTTCTGAGTGTAGGAGCAATGGGCTTTTTGGGTGTCCAGAGCCAGGGTAAGAATTGCCATTGAAGGCAAGTGTAGAGACATTATTCACCAGGACACGATGAAGGACCAATCTTTTTGTCTCTCAAACTTGCAAAGCTCAGGCTACAAAAGTGCTCTTGAAAAATCCCATGGAAGACCTTGCCTTCTGTTTGAGTGGAGACACCTCTGAAACACCCAGCTTTGTCTTAAAATCCTCGAGATATACAGACTCTTCTATATGCCTAGGACTTCACATCCCAGTGACTAATGACAGCAGCTACACATTTGTGCCTTGTTTTCTGAACTCAAGTACAATCTTACTCATTCATCGGGTATTAGGGGAAGGCTGGGAGATATTGTTGTTTGAGCTTTGTGGGTGGGAGTGGCTTTTGGAGGGCAGTAGGATTAATGAGACCTCATATTCTGGAAGTCTCTTCCTAAAGTACATAGCTCGTGCCGTGACTGAGTCTGTCTTCTCTTGCCTAAATTAAACTGCAAGAGTTTCTTATGCCATTCTCTCCACACTCCAAATGGCTTGTAAAGAAGATGTTCTAAAAACTATCTCAGGGTGGAGAATACAAACAAAATATCAGACCCAGTAAAAAGAAAGACATGCAGTGATAATTAGCAGGGCATGACACTTGTTTGGAAGCATCACAAAATATTGGCATGCTGTGTCAACAGCACATTAAATATGGGTTTTTCAGCTGCTAAGGGAGTAAGAAAGGGAAGCAACTGAGCCACGTGTTGTCCTGTCCCACTCACGGGCATGAGGGCAAAGTTAACTCTTGAATACTCTGTGTGGTAACTGGGGGTAAAAACAATTACTTGAGGGTTCAACTAAATCACGAAGTTACTTAAATCTTGGTGGAATTAGAGTGAATAGTGGCTTGGCAAAAGTTTGTAACTCTATCATGTCCTCCCCATTGGGAATATAAAAAGCAGTCTGACAGGCATACCATCCTCCTGATTTGCCCTGAGTTGCAGGGAGCGTGAGATGACTATTCTGAACAAGGCACAGCCAGAGGTTTTGACCTCATCTTCATTTAACATAGGTGACTGATTTGGAAATTGGTGTCTATCCCATTCAGGGTCATTGGCACATCAGTACCTGGCCACACTGTGCAATGCTGAGCAAGTCAGCTCTGCTTATGCCCATAGCCACTGCTGAGTCCAGCAGGACCTGCATCTGCAGCTTACGGTGATGAAGACTGGAGGTGGGCATTTGGCTTCAGCATGTGGAGCTTTGTAGGGTCTCAGCTTCAAGGACTTGGGTGTGTCTATCATCTTCAAACTAGAATTTCAGTTTTCCAAGTTGCTTGCAAGTTCTGAAGAACGTAGCCCAGGCTCTCCACTGGTGCAAACTGACACGACACCTCTCTCTCTCTATGGGACCCTGGCTGAGCACTGTGTTTCTCCATTATTCACTGCTCAGTAGCCTTCCTGCTCTGCACATAGCCAGCTCATCTATTCAGTGTGTGCTTGGAGGAGGGAAGTGGAGCATTCTGATTTATAAGTTTAAATTAACACACAGAAGTGCAGTTTTAAATTGTTCTAGCTCTGCATAAAAATCAGTGTCTCCTTTCCACAACTTCCTCAGGAATCCTACCTGTCAGTGTTAAGAAAGCAGGCTGCAGGTAGGGTAGTATGGATCTCCAGAAAACATTCTGCTCATTATTCACCAGGAATCATCTGTTCCACTCTGCTTTTCTCTGCAGGAAAAACTCAGGTAATATTTCTATATTATCACCACAGATGTCCCTTCTCCATTTGTGGTGTAGTGGGCTTGTTCCTAGGGACTGACTTCTATGCAAAACAGTAATATGTGCCCACCTTGATCAGCACTGCTGCCTTTTCTGTTCAGAACCAGTGCCCAGGCAAAGGCAATTAATCCCTGTCTCATTGCTGCAAGAGGGGAGAGTGGAGCACTAGCACAGGGTGTGGCTTGTCTTCCTCTTCCTTCACAGCCACAGTAGCAGAGCTCAAGTACAATAAATTTTTCTTGGGTAACAGTGAAGCAATACAGCTGGTGAGAAAGGATCAGCTGCTACAAATTTTTCACGAGCTGACTGATTACCTGCTGCTGTGTGTTTAGGATTGTACCTAAAGCTACCTGCAAACCCAGGCTTTCTGTGTGATCTGTGTTTAGAGGGAATACAGAAAGTTACCCTCTCTTGTAACCATTTTCATAAGTCTAACTACATATGAGAAGAGATGCAGTGACTAAGGGAGAGCTCACCCATAAAAAGTACACATAAAGAGAAAAAACATTTGGAGTGGTTCTACAAATACAGTGCAGTGCCATTCTCTGCAAGACTTATCTCACACATGATTCCATATTCCTTATGCCATAGTGGACACGAATTGGTTCTGTCACTCACTAGCAAGTGAATTTGAGTGGTGTAGTTAGTTCTATGTAGCAAGTGTGTGCCGAGCTTAATGTTTCTGCACAGGTAATACCTGAGGTAGTGTGCATGGAGTGCTCTGTGACAACATGAATCCCAAACAGATTTTCACATCCTCTGTGAGCCACAAGTTATCTAAATATACTGTTGCTTATTTACATGGATAGCAAGAGGCATAATGAACCCTATACCATCTCACAGAGGTTGATTCCCTCTCCTGAGAGAGTCCTCCTAGGCAGAGCTGACACGATGACTCGCCTCTAAGTGCAGGAAAAGGCGGGTCACATGCATCCTCCTGCTTTTCCATGGGCTTTTCTTTTCTACAGCAGCTAGAGAGACTCCAATGGCCAAGCACCAGACAAGGTGTTTGCCTGGAATGGTAGCATGTGCTGTTCAGTGAACTTTTTTTCCCAAGGAAAAGGATTGCAGACCTGGAGAAGAGAGAGAACAAGAGTGGAGCCACCAAATGAAAAAGTGATGGATGGTTTGCAGAATGACTTTGTAATTATAAGCTGGGGAGGAAGGGACACAGCTAGTCCCACCAGAGAGCTTGACCCTTCTCTCCCCAGAAGTGCCCTACAGGATGATGCCCTGACTGGTCCCAGTAAAGGTGACTGTGCACATAGGCTCACAGTTGCAACAGAAGTGATCTGTGCCCTTTGGTCTGTGCTTTGGCCGCTTCAGCTGCAGACTCCCACTCTGGCACTGGTAGTATGTCTGCCTCTCCTCTGATGGCAAGCTGGAGGAACCTGCCTGGCCTTTGCACACAGAGTTGGAGCATGAGATGTGTTTGTGTCATCTCCAGGTGGACAGTGGGGAGAAGGCCACAGGGAAGTGCATGTGGGTGAGATGCAAAGCATACCCATGTGCCAAGCACCCCCACTGCAATGAGGAGATGGCACAAGCAGCAGTGATCCTGCTGGAAGAACTCTTTCCCCACAGATGAAGCAGGCACCAACTGGGAATTCCTGGGAGGCAGATGCCCTGTGATAGGAGTGTGGCACCAACAACTGAAATTGTGTATTATCTTTCAGAGCAGTGTTTAATTTGAAGCGTATTTCCAACTGACCTGACAAATTATTTTCCAAGGCAATGACAGATGGCAGAAGTCAGATGGTGCAGTAATTTCAAAGCCTCTCCAGAGGAAGGAAGTGAAATTATAAGCATATACTCTCTACGCATTAGGAAAGCATGGGATCTTAATATCTGCAATAGCTGAAAATAGTGTTAGGAAGACATGTCAGCTGGACTTTTGAAGTTATTCTCATTCTCTTGACTGGTATAGTTGCACGTTTCTCACACCTTCTTGATTTCTAAATGGTATATTAAGCCAACATTTAAATTACTTATTTCATGACTTAGATGTTTTCTATGCATCACCTTTGTCAAATCACATTGTTGCTTGATGCTTCAGTTTCTTGTCTGCAAAACATAGATAAATACCCTCCACTGTTCCTATGCTTTTAGATGACACACTGCCTAACCAAGAATTTTTTCATATCTTCCTTTTTTTTTTTTCCTCTTCCTTTTTTGGTGCTGGACTCTGGCTGGAAATTTATCCCATGCAAGAAGTTGTTGGGCTGGATTGCTTTGCTACCACCTGCTGAGTAAAGAAACATCAAAGTGACTGCTGTTTCAATGTCTTTGCCTTGTTTTATTGTTATCTATTTATTTAAGCTGGTAAAGGTTTGCTTTTCCTTGTTGCAGTTTTACTGTTGCCTGTCCCTTCCCAAGATTGAACTGAATGTTTTGATAGTTCTTTTCGATTTTCCTCCTCTCTTGGGTATTTTGTTGCTGTAGCTTTTTGAAACAACTAAGTTTATCCTCCCCTATGCATCCACATTGCTTGGTCCATCATGTGCTAGAACCAATAAATAAAACATACCCTTGTTTTACTTGAAGTGACCTCTTCTTACCAGGTTGCATTTGCTCAGCTCTGACCTGTCTTCCAGTGTACATGTATCTTTCTTCTGAGAAGGTAATCAAAGGGACCGAAGGGCTGTCATCTGGTGCATACTCAGGCTCTGTCTGAGATGTGACTTTCGATGCATCTTTCATGATGTCTTTTGCTGAAGAAGGCCTTTTTGGAGAGTGACCTTTGCTCTGCCACAAATCAAGGTCACCAGGAGCTGCTCTTACTTGCACAAGCCAGGCTTTTTGACACAGGAGCCTCCTCATCTGATGACACAGGGGCAGCAAGTGAGAGCATGACCTTCTGTTTCAACAGAATACTTTGTCATAGTAAATTACAGCGGAGGTTGCACACCCTCCTGCTACTGACTTTGGGTGGCATCTATGCCCTTTCTGACAGACAAGGCTTCTCTGGAAATGGCTCGCTGCTGGCACCACTTCAGTGAAAATGTGATTAAATTAGAATGCAACAACAACATAAACTTGATACTTGAGTTGCACATAAAAGAACATGCAAGGCTTGTGAGAACAGAGGAGCAGTAACCCGACACGTAATGTAATACACACCTCGGAAGTGTTCGACCTTGTGGTACAACAGACAGGAAGGGAGGCTAGTGACATATATATGCTGTCCTTAGCCAAGTACACATTCATTGAACCAGAAACACCACTCAGCAAGCCTACATGAAACTGTGTCAGACTGGCAATGTTTCTGTGCTGTACCAGTAAATTATGCTGTGCCTTCTGGTACCGCTGCACAATAAGTATTTGCATAATTTAAAGTGGGGAGATCCTAGCCTGAAACCTTCCCTACCCCTTCTCCACATGACATCTTTTTGTGGGCCCCCATGCAGTCTGGCCCATTCTCCAGCTGGCCATGCTTGGAGCACCCTGGAAAGCCTGGGATGTGATTTTTGGCAAGACTGCATGAGCTGGGCACCTTGGAAACTGAAATTCAGGTTAGCAGAATTGTGGGACTGATTTGTAAGTATTGTGTTTAAGTGGCAAATAAGTCTTCTTTCAAAAGCAATGGCTTATGGTTTCTTTTGGCTGTGAAGATGCTGGGTTATGAAACTCGATCTTTTTATGCAGCCTCTCCTCTTCCACTGAGTCTGGTGGTCTTGTTTCCCTGTAGCTCTCCCTGCGCACCAACGTCTCCACAGCCTCCCGCATCTTCAGGCCAGCTGGTGATCTGTCATGCTCTCCAGTGTTGCTGGGGGCAAGAGGAAGCTAGACATAGCTGTAAAGATGCCCAGGCTCCTGACACATCTCACACTTCCTTCCTGCAGCTGCTACTGCCTGCACCACCTTGATCTTCTGAGAGTTTCCCTCTGCATAGTCTGTGTCTTAAACAGGCAAAATAGCTGCTTGCCTCTTGTTCCCTTGCCCTCTCTATGTGATGTTTAGCAGCCTAGTTTGGTAGTAGGAGTCCTGATGAACCCGGTGATGTGAGACTGCAGGGTCACGAGTTCTGTTTCAGTGAGGACCAACACTGTCTGCTTTTCACCCTTGCAAGCCAGGAAGGGCAAGTATTGAGTTTAGAACTTTCTGAGTCTGCTGTGTGAATGTCATGGGTTTGAGGAATGCCAGCAGCCTACTCCTTGGAAAGCACAAGTGGTATAAGAGGCAGGCTGTTTGAGGCTCCTGAAAAAAACACTATCCCACAGGTAGTGAGTATCACTATTCCCTGACACAGGCAAATAGTTTTGATGAGGTTTTTCTGCCTTCAGCAGGTTTTTTTTGTGCAGAATTTTATAGTTCACATGGAACTAAATAGAACATTGCTTACTTAATTGTTTTCCCAAGCCAAGAGTCACACAGACCTTGGTGACAACCAGTTTTCATAAAGCAGGCACTGATCCCTTTGTGATCACAAAGAAGTATGTGAAAACCAGACTCATCAAGTACTCAAAAAATATAAAAAACAAATTGCACTTCTATTTATTTCTATATCTGATAGATAGATTTTTCATGAACCAAAACTGATACTGCAGATACTATCAATGCTAAGCTAAGGAATTTAGTACTTTTAGTACTGCTGCCTGACTAGTGATATGTGTCACCCCATCTGCAGCTCTGATTGTAGCTGCTCCTTGACTACAAAGCCCCATGGACATGCTCTCCAACAGGCTGGTTGAATCTCCTAACTGAATGAAGAATCCAGTTTAGCATCTGTGACTTTAATTAACACAGCTCTCAGTGCTGTGAACAGCAAGAACAAAGTTCACCATGCTTCAGAAATGGCTTCAGGTATTTTTCTTTCAAAGGAGCAACATCGACAACTGCAAAAACCCACCATCCTAGCTGAGAGTCCCCCTTTGCTTTCCAAAGGAGACTGCTTCTTTGGCTGACCAAGATTAAAAGGTATACATTTATTTGCAGTAGATGGAGTAATTACTTTCTTTTTGCCATGAATGTTC
This sequence comes from Streptopelia decaocto, assembly GCF_964273445.1. Taxonomy (NCBI): domain Eukaryota; kingdom Metazoa; phylum Chordata; class Aves; order Columbiformes; family Columbidae; genus Streptopelia; species Streptopelia decaocto. The sequence goes on from NC_138657.1 coordinate 40,535,384, forward strand.
AGCATCAGGGTTCTGTCTGATTGCTAGATAGAAACAAAATCCAAGTTGAAATGTACATGTGTCAGATATGCATCACTGCTGATCCAAATGCAAAACCCATCAGATGTCATTTGAAGGACTTGCATTTGATTGGGCTGCACAAACAACCAGTAGGAAAAGAGAAAGTACATAGCAGAGTGAGAGTTGTTCTTCCTCACTCCTTACTTTGAGCTCCACAGTTTTGGCCCTCTGTTCACATTTTTGCAGTCTTTTTCTTACATTGTGCAGTTATGGTGTCAAATAGGAGAGTGAAAGCACACATTTTCAAAAAACAGAAACACAGCTGTCCCTGGTAAAAATATAATAGCTTTATCTGTGACTACCATCACCAAAAGCATAAATGAAACATGACATGAAATCTTCCAGAAACTGCTTTGGGATCTCAGCAGGACTACTGGAGGGAGTTTTGAATGTGTTTCTGTAGCAGAGATTTGAATACATATTTTCTGCTCCAGTAAGAAATTACTTCTGTAAGTTAGGAAAAATGTTACATGTCAGTGTTTTTAAATGTACAAAACATTAACAATGGTTAACTTACAATCCAGAATATTTAGAGACTAAGCCAAGAAGTCTTTGAATCATTAATATAGGTACTCGAAAAACTTCCAAGGGAGTGGAAAAACCCTACTGTATCAGCATTATTCTGGGACAAGGAGCTGGGTAGCTTGTCAGGCTACCCAAACTTTAGTTTGCTCAAACCTTAAAAAGGCTGATGGGCTTTGCAGCTGGTAAAAAGCTAAGAGAAGGCAGGATAATGCTAGCCAGTTTCCTTCAATGGGAAACTGGCCTTGTCAGACAAATACAATCCCCCACTTCTTGATAAGAGTATGATTTTTGCTGATAAAAATTGTGTTGACATAATTATACATAGATTTGGAGGCTTCTGACTTTGTTTCTGGTGATATAGGAGTACATACTAAACAAAGTCACAGTGGCTTATTGTAAACAGCTCAGGGGAAGTGATCATTCTCATTAAATGGCTGCAGATGGAGAGTCATCCTTCACCAGGGAGGAGGGAAGCTAAGAAGATGCTTGTAAAGAAGTACAGAAGGTATCTGTTCCTGGCCCTGCATTACCCAGTGGCTTTGTCAATGATGTAAATACCAAATAATTGTTTGCAGAAACATGGAGATTCTGCAGATGGAGAGGAGGTAAACGACAAGTCAGTTGTGGGAGCAGAGCTGAGTCACCCGAAAAGCTGGTCTTGTCTAGTGCTGTTAAATGTAAATCTAGGAGCAAAACATGGAGGCAAGCAAGGCTGGAGGCCTTATCTGGAATACATTGATGGTGCAAAGGACTTGGAAGATAAGTAGCTAACACAACTGCCAAGCCAAATACTGCAGCTTGAGAGGGAGGCTGCAGTCCTCAGGTGAGTGGTGGGAGCAGGGGAGAAATGTGCTGGGGAGGCCACTGCAGGAACACTGCTTAGTCCAGTGTCAACACTCCAGAGAGCATTGAAGAATTGGAACAAGGCCAGAAAAGAGCTACACAATTAATTTGGGAGCTGAAGACCACGCCTATAGAACAGGAGAGTAAGAAATCTGATCTACCAAGTTGTTTGTAGAGAAACTGACAAGTCATTTCATGAGTAGGCTTGGTTATCTGAGGAGGAGGGACAACACAACAAAAGTCCCCAGTCCAGTAGCCTAGCTGCTGAGGATGCACACTATCAGAATCAATATAATTGGTTTCTAGTTAATTCAATTAGCTAGTTGAAAAAATCACCTTAGAATCTTGTAGCATTGCTATCATTCAGGCTTTAAATTGCCAAATAGCTCTCTGAAAAAAAAAAAAAAAGATTGCTGGGTAGTATTCAAGGGCTGCTGATTCATGCGTGGAATCAATGTGCATTTTGTTCTGTTTCATAACAATTAGGGACATTTAGACATCTGCAGTTAAGCCTAGACAAGCAGTTTCAAGCAGCTTCCACATTTTTTTAATAGATCTTTTCTGTAGATGAGATTGAAGCTTCCTAAGTTTGTTGTCAGTGCCAATGTGACTTTATACTAATATGAAACCAGACTTTTTTTTTTTTTTTTTTGACAGTGAGACATAGGACAAGGAGTTATTCTAAACCTTTAGACTTCAGCACTGGGGCAGGAAGGAGTTGGGGGAGCAGATACAGGACTATATGCTGGCATAAAGCAGGTTCCCAGGCAATGTAATGGACTGATGGTGATGACATGCTGGTATCTGCCAAGCCTACACAGTTGTGATCCACGTACCACATACTTTTTTGTTCTTGCTCTTAGGATAGGTGCAGGAGATCTCTTGAGAGGCTGTTTGCCTCCATCTGTAGAAAATGATGACGTGGCTGTAGAGCTGCTGCATGGTGCCAAGTCTTCCTAAATAAAAAGGTTTGCCATGTGATGTGCTGAATCCAGAATGTGTCCTGCAAAGCCAGAATAGACTCGGCTTAGCAAAGACTGTGAAAAAGGAGTCCTGCAGCTCTCAGGCAGTCCTTGGAGGGTTCTCAGTAGCAATACAGAAAGTGAGCTTCTTCAGATATAATCTAAGTTGTCATGAGACGACGTGGAGAATGCAAAATTGCCGGCAGGACCTCTTCGAGCACGACGGGTGGGCCGGCGAGAGTAATGAATCTAATTCAATATGAATTTAACATCAATACCCTTTAATGAACTCTTAACAACACTGAATATCAATGTCCCCGAGACCACGTTTTTCCAAACCTTATATACTCTATACCCAAAAGGCCATGCGGCAAGCACGGGCTACGATTGGTTACACATGCAGTCATTCTTCCCCCCCCCACGATGGTGATTAGCTGCAGGGCACTGTCCACATGCGCAGCGATGACGACGGCACCCTCCTGCAGCCTGGGTCGAGGGCAGACCAGCTTCTGTTTACTTCTGCATGGTCCTAGTGCACCCCAGCCACCTCAAGCCCTGGCTTGTTCACAGCATATGGCCCAAAAACTCTCCACAAATTCCTCCTTTTTTTTTTTTTTTTTTTTAAATCTTTTTGGACAAGCCAGGCTTGATTAGCTGTGCATTCTAATTCCTCTTTGATACGTGATAGAAGACATCTTATACATAACATATCAATTACAACAACAATCAACATAAACAATGCACTTTGCAATAAACTCTTAATCCACCCCCCTAGGCCAAGCCAATTTGTTAAACCTTTTAAACCAAAAATCGTCTTTTTTCTTTTTATAAAAATACAATAAGAGGTGTTCAAAGAATGAATCAGTATGATTTCCTGTGGCTCTGGCCCTATGGGAAGGCGATCATAGCAATTATCATGGTTGTCAAACCATGCACTAATATTTTTCTTCTTAGTAAACTTGAGGTATTCCATTGCCGTTTAAATATCGCAATGGATTGGTTAAACAAATTCCAAGAACTTTGGTTTAATGGTACTCCTACTTAACATGTAACAAACAATGTGCTGGGTGTTGATAAACTTACTCAGAAGGTAGTGGTGTTTAAAGGCCTACTTATATAACTATATTACACATACATGTCACAGCTAAATTAATGCAAAGGTTACGCCTCACTCTGTGTGCTCCGAAGGTTCTGTTGCAGGGAGTTGATTCGGTTGCGAATCAATTCTCCAACTGCTTCTGGTCTTGTTTGAATGCTGAATTTTGGTTGGACACTAAGAAAAGCCATTCTAATAATCATAAATCATTTTCTGTTTTCAATCTGACAGTGGCACAAAAGGAAGAATCGGTAGCAAGATCTATGGGGAATTCCCCATCTTTGTTTTGCCACTGGCAGATGATTGCACATGGATGTTCTAGATTGCTAATAAGAAGATAAATTGGTTGATCAGAAAATCTTCGGCTAGACCTATTTGTCTGTACCTTTTGTATAATATCAGAAAGACATTTGAGATGCACGGACTCTAAGCTTATTTTCTTAGCTGGATCACCTCCTTTTAGAAGTGAAGTAAGAGGTGCTATATCATTGTTAGTAATGCCTACGTAATTTCTAATCCATTGTATGTCCCCTAACAATTTTTGTACATCATTTAATGTCTGTAAATCAGTATGTAATTCGATTTTTTGTGGACGAATCTGTGCATCACAAATGGACCAACCAAGGTATTTCCAAGGTGCGGACCTTTGAACTTTCTCTGGAGCTATGATCAATCCCTTTTCTTTGAGTTTGATTGTAATTTGGACTATGGAACTTTCTGTGAACTCAGCTTGTTGACAGAACAGAATATCATCCATATAATGATAAATAATTGTTTGTTTCCATGATGCACGAATAGGTTGAAGTGCCCATGCAACATACATTTGGCACAGTACAGGAGAATTTTTCATACCTTGCGGTAGCACTACCCACTCATACCTTTTAGCTGGTTCCGCTTTGTTTACAGAAGGCAGTGTAAATGCAAAACGCTGTGTATCTTGTTCATGTAAAGGAATGGTAAAGAAACAATCCTTTAAATCCACAATTAGAATATGCCAATTTTCTGGTAACATTACAGGTGATGGTAATCCAGGCTATAATGCACCCATGGCTTGCATTTGATCATTTACCTTTCGCAAGTCATGTAATAATCGCCACTTTCCACTCTTTTTTGGTATTACAAAAAATCGGGGTATTCCATGGACGAGTAGAAGGCTTGATATGGCCTGCAACTAATTGCTCTTCTACTAATTCATGTGCCTTTTGCAGTTGCTCTTGCGTTAATGGCCACTGGTCAACCCAAACTGGGCTATCTGTTAACCAGGTCAATGGAGGGTTGGGCGACTGCTTTCCAGTGACCACTAATGAAAAGGTGAAGTAGTTAACACGGCACCAAGTTGCCCCAAGACGTCGCGTCCAATAAGCGCCTCAAGGCTGCTTGGCAATTCCATTACATACACCCTAAGGGTTACACATTGACCTTCAGGGAAACTAATGGAAATGGGATCAACACTTATATTTGGAATAGTTTGACCCCCTACTCCAGCTACAGTGGAAGAGATTGATTTTTGAAGTTTCCATTTTCGTGGCCATTTGAATTGACTAATGATGGAGACATCAGCTCCAGTATCAAGCATTGCATTTACATCTACAACAACAGTAGAATCAGATCGAAATAGTTGTACACGTAACATGGGACGTTGAGTCATTGATGAGGTGAAGCAAACTGCAGGACCTGTCGATCCAAATCCTTTATTACGCCTTTCTATTGAGGATGCTGGAGGAACTCCTAGAAGCGTTGGTAGGCAGTTTTCTAATGCTACTACCTGAGCTATTTTACTCCCAGAAGGAATAAAAATTGGTGGATGCAGAGTGTAGGCCAGGATTTGAACAGTTCCTGTAAAATCTGCATCAATTATCCCTGGTATTACTATAAGACCCTTGATACTAGCAGAAGAACGGCCAATCAATAGGCCTCCAATGAGACTATCTTGTCAAAATAAAGGTCCTTTAGCATTTGTTGGTATTCTATGAACTGCAGTATTGGTCAATGTTATATCTACTGCTGTCTCCACATCAACTCCGAGGCTTCCTGCGGTGCTTGGCTTGTTGAGGTGAAAGAAACCTGGTTCACGGTTGGTCGCTGATTGTAATACAGGTTCAGAGATGTTCTTTGTGTCCTCGCGCGCACTCCGTTCGCGCTCACTTGACCGTTTCCCAATCTCCAGCAAGTCTTTGTAGCATGATTGTTAGACTGGCATTTGTCACACCAAACTGCTGCAGTACAATTCGTTCGGACATGTTCTTTACTTCCACAGCGATAACAGGAATTGTATGATGGTTTATATAATTTATTTGTAGATCGCTGAACTGCTGCTACAACTGGTTGTATTGTAGATGAGACTTGCTGGCTAACTTGTCGAAGAGATCTCTGCATGACCCCTTCAAAAGCGGCAGCCATCACTTCCGCACTTTGGTGTTCTTCTGATCTGGCTACTCGCATTAGCATTTGTTCCACTGAAGATCCCGGTGGCAGAGTTGCTAATATTTGTTTAGTCTTTAAATTTGCATTATCAAAAGCTAGCAACCGAAACATTTGATTTTTCATTTCTTCTGACAAGTCCGGGTTTTGCATTACTCCTTCATGTAGCCAGTCAATAAAATGCGAGAAATTTTCTGTAGTGCCTTGGCGTATTCCACTGAATGAGGGAGCTAAGGGTCCTGGTAAGGTTAAGAAAGCATCTAGGGCAAGTTGTGCAGCTTTCCGGTGAACTTCAGCACCAAATCGCAGTTGGACTTCTATTGTAGCATACTGTCCACCACCCGTATAGGCATCGGGTACCACATTGGTTAATGGGTCATTTGGACTGGTGTGTTTGGTTGTTTCTTGCTGCGCTCGTTGATACCAGGCCGATTCCCACAGGAGGAATTGTGCTGGAGTTAGTAATAAGCGCATTAAATTTTGGCAGTCCATGGGACACAATAAGTAAAATTTTCCATTCCTGTGGTTCCCATACCACTGTCTGGGTGTTCATATTCTGAATTACCAGTAGGGCTAATTTTGCTGGAGACCAATAACCTTCTAGGATGGCATCTTTGATGACCCCTGACCATCTGCCAGGTCGGGGCTGTGGTTGGTCAGTAGAATCTATAGGTACTCTTGGTTGCATCGTTTGTGGAAGGCAAGCTGGTTTTTGAAACTCTATTTGTCTCTTATTGTTCTCTACATCTGACATTCGCAAGTCAAGTTGTTCAAGCTTGCTGGTAATCTCTTGCAGTAACTGCTGTACTACTTGGGGTGAGCGCAATGATGTAGAAGGCGGCTCACAAGAAACTTCCACAGGTGTTTGTGGAGGCACGTCGTGGGGCGGCCCCGGCACCGACGGCCCGGCCGGGCCCGGCCCGGCTGACGCGATGGTCTGAGAGGGGGGCGTGTCTGGCTCGGGGCCGGGCAGAGGTGGAGCCGTAGGCGGAGGGCGGTACTCAGGGCCTCCCTCATTCGGACAGTCCCCTAGTTGCATTTGCGGTTTTTTGTCACATTGCCCCAGAGACTCAGAAAAAGAAACTTCTGGTTCTTTGTTTACGGACGGCAAAGTTTCCAACTCCCGCCGCAGATCGGATTGCGAGAGTATGGGCTGAGCCGGGACCCCTCGGCCACCCCGAACGGCAGGCAGACCCCACAGAGTAGCCCACAGGCCCCTCTTTTCTTTTCGCCGACAAGTTTTATCAGTCCAGGTTTGTTCTGGGACAAGTGCCCTCGCGGCTCTCAGGGCAGCGCTTTGTTCGGACTTCATTACTTCTAATGATTCTAACACGTTTCTCCACAAATTTCTCAGAACTTTAATTTCTTTCTCTTCTTTCCCTCTGGTAAACTTAACCCACGTGTCCCACTCCGTTGGGGAAAACGAAAGTGGAATTTCTCCAGAGTGTCCCCAGAGATTAAAAAATCAATGTGACTAGGTTTTCCTGTGATGATTCAATACCTCTCTTAGAGAGTATACCCGTCAACAGTGCCGCTATTGCCTCGAGCTCCAAATTTTGTGCTTTTAGGCAAACGGTCTTAAAGTAGAAGGCGAGTGGCCAGCCCGTCTGGTGCTTGTCTTTTACTTCCGGACAAAGCACACTCTCCTACAGCCCGGCCTGGCTCCGTCTTTAGGAATGCTGCTTGCCGCAGTAATTGTGCTCCGGAGATCCTGCTTTGTTAACCATCCTCTGCTACCATTTGTCGTGAGACGACGTGGAGAATGCAAAATTGCCGGCAGGACCTCTTTGAGCATGACGGGCGGGCCGGCGAGAGTAATGAGTAATTCAATATGAATTTAACATCAATACCCTTTAATGAACTCTTAACAACACTGAATATCAATGTCCGCGAGACCACGTTTTTTCCAAACCTTATATACTCTATATCCAAAAGGCCATGCGGCAAGCACAGGCTACGATTGGTTACACATGCAGTCATTCTTCCCCCCCCACGATGGTGATTAGCTGCAGGGCACTGTCCACATGCGCAGTGACAACCACGGCACCCTCCTGCAGCCTGGGTCGAGGGCAGACCAGCTTCTGTTTACTTCCGCATGGTCCTAGTGCACCCCAGCCACCTCAAGCCCTGGCTTGTTCACAGCATACGGCCCAAAAACTCTCCACACTAAGTCTTGCAGGGAAGCTGCCCTAGCCTGTGATGCTGTTCTGCTTTTCCACCTCTGTGATTAGCCTTGGTAAAGCTCAGCCTGGGAAAGAGTTCCCTCTGCATGCAGACCAAGTTGGCCAAGGGTGAAGCAGGTTGACAGTAGAAACTGGAGAAGGCTTGATAGTCTAAATTAATTTTGTGAAAAAGCAGCTGATGTTTTTTGATGCAAAGCTTGTGTAGATGAGGAAAGACCTCCTGCAGAGACCAGTGGATTTTTGCGTCAGCCTCTTGAGAAGAAATGGGTAAAGTCCTAGGAGTCTATTTTTATGTTAGATCTCTGCTGTAGTTTAGCCCCAGCCCACCCAGTCAGCAGCTAAAACCACGTGTCTCTCTCTCACCCCTGCCCCACCCCCAGTGGGATGGGGAGGAGAATCAGAAAACAAAAGCAAAAGTCATGGGTTGGGATAAGAAGAGTTTAACGAGACAGCAAAGGAAAGGAGAAAAAATGATCAAGGATTAACAACAACAAGAAGAGAACCTAAAGAAGCAGGAAGTGCACAGTGCCCCCCCAGTGCAGGAGCGGTGTGCGGGTCTCACCGCAGCTTGCGCTTCAGCTTCAGTCTCTCCTTGACCGGGACACAGCTCCCACCGAGAAACCGCCCCCGGCCCCAAGCTGCAACTCGTGGCTGAAATACAAAGGTGTTACTCCAAACTTCATGGCTGATGAGGAAGCCACCGCACCAACACCGCCCAGCTCCCGGCTGTGCCAGCAGAATGCACACCACCCACTGGCTCTTTGCCTTTATAACTGAGGGTGACCTCATATGGTATTGAATACTCAGATGTCCTGGCAGTGTAGAAATTAACCCCATTTTGACCGACCCAGCACATTCCACCCCTTATTCTATACCATGCTCAGGTCTTGCATTTACCCACACACTTCAGCTAATTAGTACCACCTTAAATACATGTCCATATATATACACACAGATATTTTCTCCTTTAGTTCATGGTGTAGTCTCATTCCTCTGAAATGTTCATTGAGTTCATTTTGATTTTGGACTGTATCACGACAGGCAGGAAAGATGGAGTGTCATGTTAGAGTGTCATATTGCTGCATGCTGCATCTGGAACACATAGCTTGTGCTCACAGTTTGCAGGTCAAAGACATCAGCCTCAGGGAGGTGGCTGGATACCAGTTGTTGGAGCCAGGTCAGGTTCCATCATTGCCGTACTTCATTGAGTTTTGTTGAAGTTCATGCTTCATTAACCTGAAAGACAGTTACTGAATATTGTTACTCTGGTATATAGTATTATGCAGCAATTACCATCATACAATTCACATCACGGGAGTATTCTCAGATAATCAAATCCCCTGGAGGTACACATCGAACTCATCCATCCTTCAGCATTACCCACCAAGTGCACACAGGTCCCTGAGCAAAAGCAATCCTATGGATGGGTTTGCCTTTGCCCAAGGCAGGAGTAACCCAGGCTGTTCTCCTCAACACAATCTTCAGGTGCACCACCAAGACTTTATCCCCTTCTGCAGTTTGTGGAAGCTTAGACTCGGCAGAGCCAGCTCAATTGGTAGATCCCCTGGTGTCTACCAACCAGGTGGCCTTTGCTAAATTTGAATCCCAATTTCTAAAAGTTCCACCACCCACTGCTCTTAGTGTAGTCTTTAATAGTTCATTTTTCTGACAATACTCTGAAATCCTTACCCTCTGACCTGTCTGTGATCATTTCTAAGATCCCTGGGTGATCAAGGTTCCCCATTCAAGCCTGTTGTGTGATAATTGTGACTCACTTACTCTATGTGGCATCAGTTGCATGATGAGTAGGAAAGACCTTTCTTTGGAACATCCAGCCCAACACCAGCAGTCAAGGTGCCTGGAGGAGATGCACTTCAGGACCAACCACTTTAGAAGCAGCTCAAACTTCTTCATATGCTGCCAATATCTCCTTTTCAGTTGGAGTGTAGTGGGCCTCAGATCCTCTGTATCCCAGACTCCAAAACCCCAGGTGAAACCTCAAATCTCCCCTGGTGCTTTCTGCCAAAGGCTCCAGGTAGGGCCATTCTTCCCAGCGGCCATGTAGAGCACATTTTTAACATTTTGTTGTGCCCGGACCAGCTCAATAGCCATGACATGGAGTATCTCCCACTTAATTTGTTCAAAAGTTTGCTGTTGCTTAGGGCCCCCTCAAAATCATTCTTCTTCGGGGTCACTTGGTAGGAAGGGCTCACAATCTGACCATAGCTTAGAATGTGTATTCTCCAAGAGCCCACAACCCGCAAGAAAGTCTGTGTTGCCTTTTTATTAGTTGTTTCAGATATAGCTGCTATTTTGTTGACCACATCCATTGGAATTTGACGATGTTCATCATGCCATCTTACTCCTGAAAACAGGATCTCTTGTGCAGGTCCCTTGACCTTACTTTATTTTATAGCAAAACTGTTTTGCAGAAGAATATGGATTATCCTTTCACCTTTCTCAAGAAGTTCTTCTGCTGTGTTGCCTGACAGGATGAGGTTGTCAATGTACTGCAGGTGTTCTGGAGCTTTGCCCTGCTCCACTGCAGCCTGGATCAGTCCGTGGCGAATGCTGGAGCTGTGTTTCTACCCCTGGGACAGTCGATTCCAGGTGTACTGGATGACCCTCCAGGTGAAAGCAAACTGTGTCCTGCACTCTGCTGCCAAAGGAATAGAGAAAAATACATTAGCGATGTCAGTTGTTGCATACCACTTGGCTTCCTTTGACTCCAGTTCATATTGCGGCTTTAGCATGGCATCACTTAACGGTGGTGTGACTTCATTCAGGTTGCGATAGCCTACTGTTAGTGACCATTCTCCACTGGGCTTCCTCACTGGCCATATGGGACTGTTAAAGGGGGAGTGAGCCTTACTGATCACTCCTTGGCTCCCCAGTTGATGAATCAACTTACAGATGAGAATCAAGGAGTCTTGGTTTGTGCTTTATTGCCACTGGTGCACTGTCATCGTAGTAATTGGCGCCTGCTGGTCTTTGACCCTCAGCAGACCTACAACAGAAGGGTTCTCTGCGAGACTGGGCAAGGTAGACAGCTGGTTAATGTCCTCTGTCTCCATGGCTGCTATGCTGAAAGCCCACTGGTACCCTTTGGGTCCTTAAAATGTGCTCTCTTGAGGTAATTATACCAAGGATGCACAGAGCATCTGGGCCAATCACAATGGGGTGCTTTTGCCAGTCCTTTCCAGTCAGACTCACCTCAGTGTCTAATACAGTCAACTGTTGGTATCCCCCAGTCACTCCAGAAATGCTGATGGGCTCTGCCCCTTCATAGTTTGACAGAATTAGAGTACCTGGGCCCCAGTGTCCACTAGAGTCTTGTACTCTTCTGGATCTGATGTTCCAGGTCATCGAATCCAGAGAGTCCAATAAACCCAGTTATCTCTCTCCTTCATCTGGCTGGAGGCAGGGCCACTCTAGTCCTGGTCATAGTACTTTTTGCTTCCTTTTTGCAAGAATGAATCAGAAGCCTGTTCAAGAGGGTCAGAATAAGATCAGCTCTTCTACTCTGTCTGGGGAACTGCCTGCTGGAAACTGGAGCAACATTTTTCTGGCAGAATCCTCTCTTGTGTTTGTCTTCCCTTGCAACTCATGTATCTGTGCCTCTAGGACTGAGGTAGGTTTTCCATTCCACCTACTCATGATCACGCAGGAAAAAACACAGGGTGGCCCATTTTGTATACCCTCTGTATTCTCTCTCTTGATTGGACACATGCTCACTCCAAGTAGCTGAGACCCTAGGCCATACAGGTGGGAGTGGAACTTGTCTTTGAAATGCTCAAACTCGTGGGATAATTTTTCAGCTAGCATGTCTGGCAGTTTTTCCACAGCTGAGACATGGGTCCATAGGGAGGAAGAAACTGCCTGTCTCCCATGACCTTATAACACACTACATGGAAAATGCCCTCCGGGCAGGAGTGGTTCCTGGCCCAGTCCATACATCTGCATACTCTGCAGGTTGCACAGCCAGAGCTGCAGGGGAGCAGAGCATTTGGGGAAGGGTGAGATAAGGCTCAGATTTCCACTCAGTGACAGTCCCTTGGGAGGTAAAAAGGACTGCTCTTTCCTCTAGCCTGGAAATGGAGGACAGAGCATGAGCTGGTGAAACAAGTTCACCAGGGCATGTGCTGTCCATATAGACAATGCCATGCCATGGCACAGAGGGTGAAAGAGATTCCCAGGATCTGCAGTGGTGGGATCTGCACAGGCACCTGTCAACTTCTACTTGGTAGAGGTAGCAAAAATGTAACTTGTTGCAATGCTGGGAACAAGGCAGTTGCTGTGATACTGCTGCGTTTCCTCCCCAGAGAAGGGGTTCTTGGTTTCTGTGCTCACCTGCCTTTCTCAAGGACCTCCACAATGAGCCAGAGGTTGTCCACAGTGCTTCTGTTCAGAGCCTGCCTGTAAGTTTTTGATAAAGAGGGACTTCCTTCCTTCCTTCCTTCCTTCCTTCCTTCCTTCCTTCCTTCCTTCCTTCCTTCCTTCCTTCCTTCCTTCCTTCCTTCCTTCCTTCCTTCCTTCCTTCCTTCCTTCCTTCCTTCCTTCCTTCCTTCCTTCCTTCCTTCCTTCCTTCCTTCCTTCCTTCCTTCCTTCCTTCCTTCCTCCTTCCTTCCTTCCCTCCTTCCTTCCTTCCCTCCTTCCTTCCTTCCTTCCTTCCTTCCTTCCTTCCTTCCTTCCTTCCTTCCTTCCTTCCTTCCTTCCTTCCTTCCTTCCTTCCTTCCTTCCTTCCTTCCTTCCTTCCTTCCTTCCTTCCTTCCTTCCTTCCTTCCTTCCTTCCTTCCTTCCTTCCCTCCTTCCTTCCTTCCCTCCTTCCTTCCCTCCCTCCCTCCTTCCTTCCCTCCTTCCTTCCTTCCTTCCTTCCTTCCTTCCTTCCTTCCTTCCTTCCTTCCTTCCTTCCTTCCTTCCTTCCTTCCTTCCTTCCTTCCTTCCTTCCTTCCTTCCTTCCTTCCTTCCTTCCTTCCTTCCTTCCTTCCTTCCTTCCCTCCTTCCCTCCTTCCCTCCTTCCCTCCTTCCTTCCCTCCTTCCCTCCTTCCCTCCTTCCTTCCCTCCTTCCTTCCCTCCTTCCCTCCTTCCTTCCTTCCTTCCTTCCTTCCTTCCTTCCTTCCTTCCTTCCTTCCTTCCTTCCTTCCTTCCTTCCTTCCTTCCTTCCTTCCTTCCTTCCTTCCCTCCTTCCTTCCCTCCTTCCTTCCTTCCCTCCTTCCTTCCCTCCTTCCTTCCCTCCTTCCTTCCCTCCTTCCCTCCTTCCCTCCTTCCTTCCTTCCTTCCCTCCTTCCTTCCCTCCTTCCTTCCCTCCTTCCTTCCTTCCTTCCTTCCTTCCTTCCTTCCTTCCTTCCTTCCTTCCTTCCTTCCTTCCTTCCTTCCCTCCTTCCTTCCTTCCTTCCTTCCTTCCTTCCTTCCTTCCTTCCTTCCTTCCTTCCTTCCTTCCCTCCTTCCTTCCCTCCTTCCCTCCTTCCCTCCTTCCCTCCTTCCCTCCTTCCCTCCTTCCTTCCCTCCTTCCTTCCCTCCTTCCCTCCTTCCTTCCTTCCCTCCTTCCTTCCTTCCTTCCTTCCTTCCTTCCTTCCTTCCTTCCTTCCTTCCTTCCTTCCTTCCTTCCTTCCTTCCTTCCTTCCTTCCTTCCTTCCCTCCTTCCTTCCTTCCTTCCTTCCTTCCTTCCTTCCTTCCCTCCTTCCTTCCTTCCTTCCTTCCTTCCTTCCTTCCTTCCCTCCTTCCTTCCCTCCTTCCTTCCTTCCTTCCTTCCTTCCTTCCTTCCTTCCTTCCTTCCTTCCTTCCTTCCTTCCTTCCTTCCTTCCTTCCTTCCTTCCTTCCTTCCCTCCTTCCTTCCTTCCTTCCTTCCTTCCTTCCCTCCTTCCCTCCTTCCTTCCTTCCTTCCTTCCTTCCTTCCTTCCTTCCTTCCTTCCTTCCTTCCTTCCTTCCTTCCTTCCTTCCTTCCTTCCCTCCTTCCCTCCTTCCTTCCCTCCTTCCTTCCCTCCTTCCTTCCCTCCTTCCTTCCCTCCTTCCCTCCTTCCCTCCTTCCCTCCTTCCCTCCTTCCCTCCCTCCTTCCCTCCCTCCCTCCTTCCCTCCTTCCTTCCCTCCTTCCTTCCCTCCTTCCTTCCTTCCCTCCTTCCTTCCCTCCTTCCTTCCTTCCCTCCTTCCTTCCTTCCCTCCTTCCCTCCTTCCCTCCTTCCTTCCCTCCCTCCTTCCCTCCCTCCTTCCCTCCCTCCTTCCCTCCTTCCCTCCCTCCTTCCCTCCCTCCTTCCCTCCCTCCTTCCTTCCCTCCTTCCCTTCCTCCTTCCCTCCCTCCTTCCCTCCCTTCTGATTAATCAAGATCTTCTTCAGCCTCAGTATCTCTGTTTGTAACTGCTTACTTCTACACTGCCAGAGCATGACTGTGGGCTTCAGCATTGCTGTTCTACTTGAACACTGGTTTGTTTCTTGGTCCCACTGCTTCTTAGTCCAGTCTAGCTCCCTTAGAAACTAGCCAATTTGTCACACAAGGTCTAGCCACAGATAGTGTAATGGAAACCTGGAGACTCACCAATGAACGATTCTTCACCTTAAGTGTTCTAAGTATTATGCAGGGCTTTCAAACCTCCTGTAGATAACTTGCTCTGTAATTGCATTTGGCCTGGCCAAGATGTTTTCCTCCATCCACTTCATTCCCTAGAGGAGAGTAATTGCATATTAGTTACCAGATAATAAGTACTTTCCACAGAAGGTTCCAGCAGAGGGTATTATTTACGGGCTTTCATAGCTGAGAGTTAGAGCTGTTTGGAAAGCATCTTTCTGAAGGCTGTGCTGCGTTTACTTTTAATGAGCGCTGAAACTGTACTTCCTCAGACTGATTTGAGTAGAAGCAGTCGTCCTTTATCTCTGCTGTGATTTCTAATAAGAATGGCAGGGGATAGTTAGGGTCCGATCTTGTTGCTGAGACTACAGAAATAAAAACTGGGTAAAATCTCTAGGTCTCGGATTGTGGTGCCTGAAGCCAATCCATTTGTCAGCCTTACCTCCTACCAGGAAGATGATCTTATTTTCACATGCTGTCTCATTTATTGAGGAGTGGTAGAATTGTGATAGGAAACAGCTCTGTCCCAGCATTAGTCAAACAGAAAGTGGGTTCCCAGGTTAGGCTTCAAAACTGCACAGCATGAGCAGCCATGGGAAGACGGGTTGTGAAATGGTTGGTGCAAGAGTAGAGAAGGCCAAAGTCAAATTTCTCAAGGACAGAGACTACTAAGCCTCAGGGGTATTACAGATTCATCAATTAAGTGAGAGAGTGTACAGGGAAAATAGCAAAAGAGATCCTCTGCACCACTGCTTTCCTCTCTACCACTCCAGGCTATATCAATGGCAGTCACTTAGCATGTCCTGTAAAGGTCTGGTTGTTCTTCAGCGTTCACACTTCATGCATATCTGCTCATACTGTTTTCATCTGATCTTCAAGCAATGTGTAACCTTGCAGAATTTGGCTCCAAGGCTTTTCAAGGTGATTGATCTTGACTTATACCAGGCTCTGTCACTGAAATGTTGTAAAGGAGAGTCACTTGTGCTGTACATCATCTGGCAAATTGAGTGGCAACTAGAGAAGGCAACACTTAGCTGCAGAATTAAACACATGGAGTACAACTTATGAGATGAGTGCTTCATGTTCTCCATCAGTCTTCATATATCCCTTAAGGTTTCAGATGTCTGTGTCTTTTGAGGGCCCTTGAGGAGAGCCTCACAACTTGTCCTAGTGACATAGTGAGGACACGGTGTAGCTTTGCTAGCCAGAGTCTCCCTGTGCTAATTTGCAGCTAGGCAGAGCTTTGTAGGTTCAGTGCATCAAGGGAGGTGTGTATTGGCAACGATCAGTGCAGTTGCAGTGTTGAGAGACACAGGTGGGGCATACAGCAGAAACAGACATGGGAGTGGCCCATTGTGGTTTGTATTTGAGTGCAGGCTCATAGTGCTGTACAGTAAGCTGGCTGGAGAAGCATGCTAAAGATTGGCTCACATTGCATCAGTAATTTTTAGTGGTGTGGCCAATGACAGCAGAGAGACCTCTCTTTTTATAACCAGTGAAAGTCTTTGTCACCTTTTCATTCTCTTGTTTTGCACTTGAACAACTTGTCCAGCTGTCCCTGATTTACAGCCTGTTACTGTGTGAACTCTGCTGAATTTAATGTGCAGTTCTGTGCCTCCGATGCGGCATGGGATGTTCCTGTTCCACTTTACCAGTTCTCTCCTGAGTAAGGAGTGTTTACATCTCCAAACTGTGCAACAAGACAAATAAAATCATTTCTGTTCTTTCCAGTGAACAGTGAAACGTAAAATTCCTGGGCAGAGTGAACATAGCAGTACTCACTGTCCCAGCTCAGCCTGACTTTTTAATAAGGGCTTTGCCTTCCCTGCTTAACTATAAAAATTAGGAGTTATGGTTTCAGCTAGATTTCACCTGTATGGTACGTAGAGAATGGGCATAAGAAACACAACATACATAAATTTATTTTGCTCTGCTTGATCTCCCACTTTCTGGTTAGCAGGCATAGGGAGTTCCTGAACTAGAGGTGCATTATTGCTGAGGAATGGTGAATATGTTACAACTGTTCTGCTGAACTTGGCTAGTACAGAGAAGATGCTGGCCAGGCAGGCACAGAGATGGAGGAGTTGCTTTGTTTCACTGCCTTGTAATAAGAATTAGAGGAAGATAAGCTACATTAGCAAGGCAGGAATGGGTAACGTTCCTGGACCCATGTATCAAAAACACTCTGGGCTTGGAGGTACAAAATGTGTACTGGAATTTTTAGCTGAAGAACTCCTGACAGGAGGTCATAGACAGAAGACAGTATGTGGGCACAGCAGAAAACTATGGATGCAGCATACCACTGGATTGCAGGGTAGTCTAGCAGTTATGGCCTTGAAGTCCTTGCTGCCTTGTCATTCCCAAATCTAGGGATTGCATTACTCAGGAAACTTTGCAACCATCCAACCCTGTTTCTGCTTGTGTGAAGAACCACACTTCAGTGGTTTACAAATCAGAGAAGGGTCCAGTGGTGACAGAGAGAGCATGGTGGAAAATGCATGCAGGAAAATGCAATCAGGAGCAAGGAAGGAAAAATGGATGAGAGGAAGAGCCAGATACACTCTTATCAGTGGTGTACTGTTAAAATGGATGATCATATCTTCTACAGGAGAATCAGTCGTGTAACAGACTGAGTCCTTCATTAATCTTTTGATCTGGGAAACTTCACTAGAAATGAGAAACCAGCCCAGGAAAAGGGGCTGGTTTGGGACTACATCTACAAGAGAAGAGTTTCCATTCAGCCATGTTCCTTGTAATGTGATTTTTGTGGCTGTTGATCTGGACCTGCTGATCAAGAGTGTTACCAGTTCAAACAGGTCAAAGCATGTGAATTAGGTCAGCTGGATTAAATAAGTGTTGGTCTTTTCTTAGATATCTTCTAGGTTTAGTATCCTCAGTGGTCACTGTTTTCTAGATTTACTTTGTCTGCTGCCGGCAAGCAGTGTAGCATTTCACTAGGCAGCTGGGATGCAACGTAGTTACACAGGAGGAGCAAGTAGGCTTTGAACTCCCAGCAGCAGGAGAGCTGGTAGCATAATTGGTGCATCCAGCCAAGACTTGGCTAGATGGGAGGGGAAGTTGAATGAGATGCAGTACAGTAAAGGAGTGATCAGAATGTAACAAATGCTATTGGATAATCAGCTCACTGTAATAGTTTCAGAGGAACAGCCTGCTGACATACCCACTTTAACTGTTTATGTACAATCTAAACTGGCATGGGCCCCACACTGCAGTGTAGCATATTTTGCAAGTGCCCTACCTATGCTCTTGCAGGACTGCGGTATGTGAAGTGGGAGAGGAGGGACTGGATGCTTCAAACACATATGCTATGTGTCAGGACATCTGGTTGCATGGTCTCTTCTCCTTTACCTCTTTCTTTGTCTCCTCTGAGTGATTAGTTCTGACACATGCCAGAGAGCTGCCAGCAGATAAAAATGAAAGGAGGTTGAGCGCAGAGGACATGTACAAGGATATCAAGCAGAGTTTGCAAGACAAGGTCTAGATTAGAGGCAGGCTTTGGTAATCAGGACAAGGAGACAGAGAGCCTTACTGGCAAATGGTGGCTGGAGGCAAGTTTCTGCAAACAGGTCCTGTGGGCTAGAGTGGAAGCAGATGCTGCTTCTGCTGCTGGCTTTCCAAAAATGAATATAGCCTGTCCACATGCTTTACTCTAGATCCAGGGTTTTTTATGGACTCCTGAGAAGTTGATCCTTTCCCAATATAAGAATCTAGTTTCCTGAGTAACAACAAGCCATTTCAGTAGGCTTTTGGAGAGCTGGAACTGGGGTTGTTCCTGCAAAGCATGCTGAGGAGAGATGTATGAGGTAATGAGACTGCTTTCAATGAATGTGGATTTAGCCCATCAATAAGTGTAGGTTTTTAACATGCAGTGGGGATGTGTTAATAAAATAGATTTCAAATGTTTTATTTAAGTGCAAAGAATGTCTTTTTGGAATGGCGAGAAGTAGAAAACATATATCTGAATTACATCAGATGTGTTTTTGTGGATGGATACAAAATCTATTCTGTAAGCAATAACCAAATAATTACCTAGGAGAAAAGGAAATACCAGATTAAGGTTGTTTTCCTTGTTTTCTGTACTACTCTGTTAATGTGTTTGCTAACATTGGGTGGTACTGCTCTTGTCTGTGATGTTTTCTATTTTAAAAAATGTTTTCCGAGTAAATGATGTAGTGAAGAAGGATTTTGTTAATTTATGTTTGTTTAATTCTAGCACAGATTTTATTAGGATTGACAGTGGCCCAGCATTGCAGAGACTCAGCTATAGCATGTGTTTATTGTGGTTTACCTCTTAACAGATCTCTGTTCCTTTAGCAGGAATTAGATTGTCATGTTTGATAAGATTATCTTCTAAAACATAATTACTTTAGAGTATAGTGCTGCACCAAAGTGACTCTCCACATACTTCTGGGTGGGGAGTGTGGGTAAGTTATATCTCAGGATTTCTTCTATTTTCAGGGCTCTTATCAGTGTAAATTGCATTATTTTGGAGACTGGAACAGTATTTCATTTTTTTTTTTGTCACAAATGGGCATGTTGAAAAACAGCTGGAGGGTAAGTCTCTTCAGATTAGGGGGTGTTCTGGCAGATGCTCCTATATGGCCTCAGCTGGAGTGCTTTGTATTCCATGGTTTAATGAGTGATAGTGAGTCATGTTAACTTTTAGTTCAAACATATGTATCACGTTAGTGGGTTTGTGCTTAGCACATGGAGCGAATGCCCAATTACTGCTGCAGTGTAGCAGGTACAAAGTTGAAGAGAGGAGCATTTGCCAATGTGTGCTGAACACCAGTGTCAATTCAGTGCAGTGATCACCTAAGAAGTAACTTGAAAGTGCTTCCAAAATTCCTCAGCATTTTCCTATAGACTTCATGTAGTGTAAAGGCAGAACATACACTTTGCTGCTGGATGTAATGTTTGCCAGATAAGCAAATGTGTGTTGGCTAAAGCAGATTTTGAAAAGTGCTAAGTGGATTAGAAGAACAAGCCCTATTAGTTTCAGTGGGACTTGGACTCCTATGTCCTCTGTCTGCATCTGAAAATCTTTGCTCATTAGGGCTGTTTGGGATAGACCAAAATCTATATATATAATATATATAGTACTTGATTTTGAAGGAGCTATTTAAAGCACCCTTGTTCTTTTCAGTGACACAGTTTGTAAGAGGGTGTTAGGTCTGAATCTTCTCAAAGTTACTTTGCCTGTGTTGTGACAGCCCCATCATCAGTGTCACTGCAGAAGGATCTGTGAACAAGTGATTTTTCCACCTGTTAGGAAAGTGCAATGTATTTCCTCAGATTTCTGGGGGTGAGAAGACTCTTTGCTTATTGTTGGTTTGGCTTTGCTCTCAGCTGTGTTGCTATGTTACAAGGATGCAAAGGAAGAGAGTCAGTGCTTTTGGCTTAGAGCAGAGGCGAAGATTGTCACTTGCTTTCCAAGTGCTCTGCTGAGCATCTTCTCCATGGATTATGCTTACAGGAGAAAGCAGGATAGACAAAGACAGGTGCAAGCAAACAACTGCCATTGATCCTGGGTGGTGGGGTTTGTTTTGTTTTGTTTTTTTTTTGAAAACATGGGCTTAGTGTAGGGAAATTTGAAACTTTTGCACATACAGTTCACACTTTTTGTTATGATGTAGCATTGTCCTTAAAGGAAATAAAACAGGAGAGAGCCTGAATTGGAGAAGACAAGCCATGTCCTTGAGTTCTGCAGCTTAAATGGTCCTTCAGCACAGGCCAGGTGGCTGATGCTTTTACTGTCTCTCCAGTTTGCTGACAGGCACTGTTGGGCTTTCTCTGGTTTTGTCTGGCTCTGTCATGACCTGTCACGTCATGTCCGGCTTTGTCGGGCTTTTTTTGGGGCATGTAGGGCACTGTCAACTGGTGTCATGCCCTGTTGGTCTCTGTTGGGCCTTGTCAAGCTCTGTCCAGATCTTCTACACAATGACAGTCTCTGTCTACCTATGTCAGGCTCTCTAGGGCATTATCGGGCTGTGATGGGCTCTACTAGGCTTTGTCAACTTCTGTCTGACTCTGTGGGGTCTGCTCAGACTCTGATGGGTTTTGTTGGGCACTGTCAGGCCCTGACAAGCATTTCTGGGCTTTGTTGGGCTTTTTTGATCCCTGTTGGGTGTTGTGGGTCTCTATCAGGCTTTGACGGGCTTTCTTTCCCTTATTTTGGCTTTGTCAGGCTCTGTCGGGCTTTTCCAGGCTCTGTCTGGCCCTGTCAGTCCTTATTGGTCTTACCAAGTACTGCTTGGCTTTTATAAGCCATGTTGGGGTCTGTCTATCTGTGTCGGGATCTGTAGGGCTTTGCCAGGTTTGTCGAAATTTGTCAGGCTTTGTTGATACTTGTCAGGATTGCTGGGCTGTCAGGCTTTGTCAGGCTCCATCTTGCTCGGTCAGGCTTTGTCGGTCTCTGTCAGACTCTGTCAGGCTTTGTCAGGCTCTATCCAACTCTATCTGACCCTTTACGGCTCTGTCAGGACCTGTCGTGCTCTGTCAGGACCTGTCACTCTTTGTCACGTTTTGTCTGGCTCTGTATGATTTTGTGGAGATCTGTCTGTCTCTGTTGGGCTCTTTCAGGATTTGTCTGGCTCTGTCAGGCTTTGTCGGGCTCTGTCAGGATCTGTCAGGCTCTGTTGGACTTTATCAGGCTTATTCGGGCTCTCTTGGGTTTTGTCAGGCTCATTCTCTCCCTATCAGGCTCTGCCAGGCTTTGTCAGGCTCTGTCATGCTATTTCAAGCCCTGTTGGGTTCTGTCAATCTTTGTCAAGCTCTGATGTGCTCTATCAGGATTTCTCGGGCCCTGTCAGGACCTAACTGGCTCTGTCAGGTCCTGTGGAGCCTTGTTTGGGCTTTGTCAGACTCTTTCAATCCCTGTTGGTCTCTGTCAGGCTCTGCTGCGCTCTCTCAGGATCTAACAGGCTCTGTCAGGCCATGTCAGTATTTGTAGGGCTCTGTTGGGTTTTGTTGGGCTTGTTGGGTACAGTTGAGCTCTGTCAGGCTCCACTGGGCGCTGTTGGGCTTTGTTGGGCCCTGTTGGGTTCTATCAGGATCTGTAAGGCTCTGTCAAAGTGTGTCAGGCCCTGTCATTCTCTGTAATGCTTTGCTGAGCTCTTTCAGCCTCTGTCATGCTTTGTTGGCCTCTGTCAGGCCCTGACGAACTCTGTCATTCACTGACAGGCGCTGTTGGGATTTGTCGGGCTGTTTGTTCTGTCACTATCTGTCAGGATCTGTTGGGCTTTCTCAGGCTTTGTCGGACTCTGTCATGATCTGTCACATCATATCCAGCTTTGTCATGCTTTTTTGGGGCATGTAGGGCACTGTCAACTGGTGTCATGCCCTGTCAGTCTCTGTTGGGCCTTGTCAAGCTCTGTCCAGATCTTTTACACCGTGACGGGCTCTGTCTATCTATGTCGGGCTCTCTAGGGCATTATCGGGCTGTGATGGGCTCTACTGGGCTTTATCGGCTTCTGTCTGACTCTGTGGGGGCTCTGATGGGTTTTGTTGGGCACTGTCAGGCCCTGACAAGCATTTCTGGGCTTTGTTGGGCTTTTTTGATCCCTGTTGGGTGTTGTGGGTCTCTATCGGGCTTTGACGGGCCTTCTTGCCCTTATTCAGGCTTTGTCAGGCTCTGTCAGGCCATGTCAGTCTCTCTCAGGCTCTGTCAGGCTCTGTCAAGCTCTTTTGGGCTCCTTCTGCCCTACCAGGCTTTTTCAGGCTCTGTAAAGCCCTGTCATGCTCTGTCAGATCTTGTCAAGCTCTGTCGGGTTCTGCCAGGCTTTTTTCAGGCTCTGTCTGGCTTTGTCAGGCCCTGTCAGGCTCTGTCATGCTCTGTTGGGCATTGTCAGGATTTGTTGGGCTCTGCCATGCTCTGTCAGGCCTTGCCAGGCTTCGTCAGGCTTGTCAAGGTCTGTTGGGCTTTGTCACGACCTGTCTATCTGTGTCAGGCTCTGTCGGTCTTTGTCAGGCTTTGTTGAGCTCTGTTGTGCTCTGTCAGCTCATTCATGCCCTTTCAGGCTCTGTCAAGCTCTTTCAAGCTTTGTAGTTCTCTGTCAGGATTTGTTGGGCTCTGTCAGGCCCTGTTAAGCTTTGTTGAGCACTGTAGGGCTTTTTCAGGCTCTGTCTGTCCCTGTCAGTCCTTGTTGGGTCCTATCAAGTACTGTTGGGCTTTTATGAGCCATGTTGGGTTCTATTTGTGTCAGGCTCTGTAGGGCTTTGCCAGGTTTGTAGAAAATTTGGGCGCTGTTGGTCTCTTTCAGGCTTAGTTGGGCCCTCTTGGGCTCTGTCAGGTTCTGTCAGGATCTGTAAGGCTCTGTCAAACTATGTCAGGCCCTGTTCTTCTCTGTAATGCTTTGTTGAGCTCTTTCAGTCCCTGTCGCGCTTTGTTGGTCTCTGTCAGGCCCTGCCAGATTCTATCATTCACTGACAGGTGCTGTCGGGATTTGTCGGGCCCTGTCGAGTTCTGTCAGGCCCTATTGGGCTCTGTCGGGCTTTGTTGTGCCCTGTGAGACTGTGTCGGGCTCTGTCAGGCTTTCTTGGCTTCTGTTGGGTTCTGTCAAGCTTTGTTGAGGTCTGTTGGGCTTTCTTGTGCTCTGTCATGCCCTGTTGGACTCTGTCATGCCCTGGTAGGCTCTTTCAGTTTCTGGTATGGTCTGTTAGGCCCTGTCATGCTCTGTCAGGCCCTACTGGGCTTTTTCAGGCCCTATCATGCTCTTTTGGGCTCTGTTTTGCTCTGTCGCGCTTTATCTGGCTCTGTTGAGCCTTGTTGAGCTTTGTCAGGCATTGTCAGATTTAGTTGGGCTCTGTCAGGATCTGTTGGGATCTGTCGGGATCCGTTATGCCATACCAGGCTTTGTTGGGCTTTTTTCGGGCATGTAGGGCACTGTCAATCTGTGTCATGCCCTGTTGGGCTCTGTTGGTCCTTGTCAAGCTCTGTCCAGATCTTTTAGGCCGTGACAGGCTCTGTCTATCTATGTTGGCCTCTCTAGGGCTTTTTGGGCTGTGATGGGCTCTATTGGGCTTTGTCAACTTCTGTCTGTGGGGTCTGCTTGGACTCTGATGGGTTTTGTTGGGCTCTGTAACGCTCTTTCAAGCATTTCTGGGCTTTGTTGGGCTTTTTTGATCCCTGTCAGGATTTGCTGGTCTCCATCAGGCTTTGACAGTTTCTGTCAGGACCTGTGGGGTCCTGTTCGTTTGGTAAGCCCCTTTCAGTCTCTCTCCGGCTCTGTCAGGCTCTGTCTGGATCTGTCATGCTCCTTTGGGCTCTTTGTGGCCTAACAGGCTTTTTAAGGCTCATTAAAGCCCTGTCATTCTCTGTCAGGCCTGGTCAGGTTCTGCCAGGCTCTGACAGAGATAGACAGATCTGTGTTGGGCTCTGTTGGTCTTTCTCAGCCCAACAGAGACTGACAGATCTCCACAAAGCCATACAAAGACAAATAAAACCTGACAGAGCGTTACAGGGCCATGACAGAGCATGACAGAGCCCAACAAAGCTGGACAGAGTCTCACTTTGTCCAACAGAGCCTGACAGAGCACTACAGGTCCTAACAGAGTCGTACAGAATGGAGACTGTCGCACAGAGCCTGACAGAGTCTGACAGAGACTGACAAAGCCTGACCGAGCAAGATGGAGCCTGACAAAGTCTGATAGAGCCCAGCAATCCCAACAGGGATTGACAAAGCCTGACAAATTTTCTACAAACCTGGCAAAGCCCTACAGAGCCTGACACAAATAGAACCCAACATGGCTCATAAAAGCCCAACAGTACTTGATAGGACCCAACAAGGACTGACAGGGACAGACAGAGCCTGAAAAAGCCCTACAGTGCTCAACAAAGCTTAACAGGGCCTGACAGAGCCCAACAAATCCTGACAGAGAACTACAAAGCTTGAAAGAGCCTGACAGAGCCTGAAAGGGCATGAATGAGCTGACAAAGCACAACAGAGCTCAACAAAGCCTGACAAAGACCAACAGAGCCCAACACAGATAGATAGGGCACGACAAAGCCCAACAGACCTTGACAAGCCTGACAGAACCTGACAAATCCTGATGAGGCCTGACAGAGCATGACAGAGCCCAACAAAGCCCGACAATGCCCAACAGAGCATGACAGAGCCTGACAGGGCCTGAAAAAGCCAAGCAGAAAATTATGAAAATCCATTGACTCAAAATATACATTTTGTGATTATACAGAAGACAGTGAGTAATTCCATTTTTTACTGACTGTGGCGATAAGATTTTGTGTGTAACAGCTGTTACTTTTCTTTCTAGCATGCTAGCTTTATTCCAATATCCAGACTTGCACAACTCTGTGATAAGCAGAGTCTCATCTTGGTCTACTAAATTTGGCTCTTTTGTATGCACACCAGGTAAAGAATCCTGTTTTAGGCATAACAGTTGTAGCATGCCAGATGAGACACTAATAAAAGCCTTGCCCTGTCCAGCTTGCTGCAGCAGTGGGGGGCAGGTGTCGATGGGGCTCCAGCGTGCATTGACCTCTTTTGTCAGGGAGACCCAGCGGTACCTCCACCTGGCTGAACAGTAAGCAGCCCAAAGGTGCAATGCTAAAATTGAGATATCGTCTTGAATAAGTGTAATTGTGATCCATTTGTGTATTTGAACTTGGTATTTGGTTTGCATGTCTGAGCTCAGTATTGTAATTTGCATGTTTATATTTGATACCAAAAGAATTTTGCCTAGGGAGATAATTACAAAATGGGAATCAGTTCCAATACTGAAATACCACCTTGCTCCCCCATAGAATGCATCCTTAGACATTAGAGTAACTTTTTGGGGAAATACTCTGATAAAAGAAAACACTCAGGCCGTGTTCGAGTGCAATATCATTTCGAGTTTTCTTTTATCTTGAGGCGGTGTTGTACTTGAGTGTAGTTTAAATGTATAATTCTGAGTTTTAGTGCTATATTGCAATCAGTCATTCTACAGAATTTTGGAAAAAATGAGGTGAAGTATAGTGTTGTAAGTTAATTTGCTCTTATTGTTATCTAATAATTTTGAGACCAGAAAAGAATTTAAGTAGTTAAACTCAAATTCACATTGAATTTATATGCTAGTTGGAAGTATGGGAAATAAAACTGAATGCTATGATGGATGTGAACTTGATAGAGGTTGTATTTAAAAGCTGCTAGAATATGAACTGACTTGGATCTAGGAAAATGAAAGTAATAGATTGATGGTTAATATGCTGTTTATTGATATCTTTAAGAAATTGCAGGTGAGGCTACACTGTCAGATCCAAGCAATATTTTTTTTTTTAGCAATGGGGTGTTTCATATATCACAAGTATTCCACATTCTCCCACTGGACAAGCTATCATTGAACGAGCACATTCCATTCTGAAACCGATGTTATTAAAACAAAAAAGGGGGAATATGATGACTCAGGAACAATTAGACAATGCAATATATACTTTAAATTTTTTGAATCGTGCTGTGCCTCCCTCCTCTATCACAGCAGTGGTAAAACACTTCCATGTTCCAGATTCACTGTCTCAGAGACCAAAGGTTTTGTACCGGGGTCCCCTATACAACAGTCAGTGGCAAGGGCCTGTAGAGTTAATCAGCTGGAAAAGGGGATATGTGCGTGTTCTTATTCCAACCGGACCAAAGTGGCTTCCTGCAAAATATGTTAAACCTGACTATGAGCTGGACAAACACAATGCAGGACCTAATGCCAGAGATACAGCATCTGTCCCTGCAGCAGAGGGCAACAAAGAAATAGAAGAGACCAAAGGAAGAGGCACTATCATATCAGATTGTTACAGATTTACATTATTTGGACTGGAGACTAACTGGTGAAAACAAAACAAAACAAAACAAAACAAAACAAAACAAAACACAAAAACTTTCAATGTATTTGTAATTGTTGTAATTTGTATTTTTCTATTCTATTTTAAGTTAATTTGTAATGATGATGTATAACAGGAAAATTACACATGAAGTATGACAATCCACAGTGGGCATTCAAACTCACCAACAGAATGCCCTCTTTTGACTTTGGAGGCAAGAGGTGACTGCACCATCACTCCAAAGTAGTTTGTCAGATGACCGTGGTCACAGGGTGGATTGTGTGGCAGATTGTCATGGAGGCACCCTGAGGTTAGTTTAAGGGACAGCAAGGTCCAAAACAACTTTTATTAAACTGGTGAGAAATAGGGTTTTAGCACTCCAAAAGTGACTTGAATACAGGTTCGGATATCAGTTGAGGAAAATTATTAATGGGCAGCAACTAATACAACAGGAGGTCCACCATGTGCATGCACGTGGCTTCACCAAAAACAATACTGGAGCCATCCCTGAATCCGAGAAGAGTACACACTTCCCTGAATACCGTGTGGGATTATTTTAAAGGGATATACATACTTGTATTGAGTACAGAAAGTGTACACTTGCAATCGTGTGAGGGTAAATTTATAATACACTCACAATCCTGCGAGGAGAGATACACGTGCAAATGTGCATGGCATATTACACGTGCTTATGTGGAAGGACAGGAGGAAAATACACTCGTGGTTATGCGGGGAAATAATTTATACACGTGCTCGTATTGAGCACGGAAAGTACGTGTGCAAATGTGCACAGAAAGTATAAATACACGTGCAAATGTGCACGGAAAGTAGATACACTCACAATCCTGCGAGGGTTAAATTTACTCACACACGTGGCAGCAAGGCAAGCGAAGTCTCTGTCTCAGGGCAGGGGGTGGCTCCTGACAGCAGCAGCTCAGCTTGTAACTCCAAGAGATCACGTGCAACGGTCCCGTCTCGACAAGAATCCAGGTTTTTTTATAGCCTGATCAGATCTGACTGTAGGCATTCCAGAGCTTCTCTGCACCCCCACCTTGGCTGTGGGGTGCCCCTGAAGCTTCTAAACATCCCCCACACTGGCCGCGGGTGCCCAGCGGCTCCCTGGCACCTTGGCACTCCCTTCTCCTCTCTCTTAACGGCTCTGGACAGGGGGCTCTGGGGCCAAACAAAAGAAGCTGTTAGCCTCAAGCAGCAGAGAGAGAGATGTGTCTACTCTTTCCATATCAAAGGAGGGAGGGGGAGACAGCAGGGTTTGCATTCTGCCACACAGTTGTACATTCCCCTGAAATCTGGAGCCTTCAATGGGGCCATTGATGGCTCTTCAGCACCTTTTGTGCCCCACTCTTCCTGTCCCTATGTACACACCTGGGGCGGTACCAAGGTGCTGTCAGTCACATCCTCAGAGCAGCGTGACTTCACCTCTACCAGCTGGTGAGACAAGAGGGGTGGCACCCTCAGACAGTTGACAGGGTCCTCAACAAGGATGTGCCCAGAGAAGCTGCGAAGCTTCTGGACTATATTGTAATGCCCACAGTCACATCTGATCAGACTATAAAACGGGGTTCCCACTGAAGACAGTCTTTGAGTGGTCTTCTTGGAGCTGTGGGTCTGTAAACTGGAGCCCTTTTCTTAGACAGGAACACTGTCTAATGAGACTTCTTGGGATTGAGAACACCTTACCTACTCATTTGAGTGAGTGATTGTTTACTAGATATATACTTGAATAAGATCTTGCCTAATCTAGGTGAGTGATTATTTATTGTAAGTACCCTGAAGTGAGAGGCCTCTACTTTTGTTTCTTATGAGTGACCACATGCACGTTGTGGATCCTCATTATTATGTTATTGTATTCAAATAATCCCCTTAACTGATGTCTGAACCTGTATTTTATGTTATAGGAGTGCTAAATATGTGTAATACTATTGAAATTGAATTACAGTATTTATGTGCAAAATCAAGTAAAACAACATCTCCAAAGAACAGTCTCAGCTATTATGCAAGGCCTGATTTAGGATTTAGCCAGTGCCCTGCAAAACAATTGCATAATTTGTAAGAATTATCACTGTAAGACATAATAACTAACATTATCTAATAGCATAAAGTGATTAGACTCAAAAATATGGGTTTTAGGCTTCAATCTGCATTGACGGGTTTTTGTGAAAATTACGGGATGGCTGAGGGATCTGCTTTTACATGGATTAATAATAATGTTTGTAATTGTTGCTATATATTGCTAATTGTGCCTTGTTTACTAAAATTGCTCAAATGCATGGTATCCAAAGCCTTTGTGAGTGAAAACAAAAGGGGGAATTGGGGGAGATTTGAGGGATTTTCTTGAAGTTAATGGACATTGTATGGAACTGAACTGACCAGGCCTCTGAGGCCTATGTATCCAGCAAGAGAACAAGAGTCGAGCAGCCTACGTGCGTTTGTGCAGCCTTGAGCAAGTGAAGAAGAGTCAGCAATTTTATAGATACTTTTTGCTTAGCACTAGAGCTTGTGCAGATTTGTAAAATCCAATCACTTGTTAGTTTGTGGTGCGTGAACAATAGTTATTATCCAATTGCATGCAGCATTCTGATGGGTGGACGGTTCAAAAAGATACTTAAGGAGAGTTGTAACAAACAATAAATGACTTCGCTTGAACTCACACTGGATGTGTGGAGTCCATGGTTTTCGCCCTCGCAGGACTGAATGTATGTACAACCACTTGCACCAGTATGCACAATCACAAATTTAGACGGAAGCGTTCAGTCTCACAGAAGCACCAGTGTTCAACCATATATCACAAACAAGGTTGTGAACAGATGCTCTGCTGTTCTTTCTCCATGCGACGTGTTTTGTTGTATTTATCTTTCTGATTGCAGATTTAGCAGTTTTCCTTGTACAACTAGGTGTACTGAGATAAAGAGGTAGTGGAGGAAATCTTGCCGTCTGCCTTCTTCAGTGCTGGAACCTAGTTGCTATCCCTTCTCTCTGTCCACGTGCACACACAGGATTACTCACCGAATACCATCCAGAAACCTTTCCACAATCATCCAGGTATGTGCACCCGACACAACGCGCATGCATACGCAGCTACAGAAAAGCACATACCTGTTCACATACTGATATCTAAGCAAATGTGTGGCCACACACACGTACTTCCGCAAGCACTCCCTCTCACATCTCTTTACAGAAAGATGTACATGAAATGCTCTTTCATGCTTGAGGGTAAACAGGTCTGTTCATGGTTGGGATACTGCACACACGTATACGTGGCTGCATGAGAATACACATTTGGAGTGTACCTGCAGATATATGCCTGATCTAGGACAACACTGTGCGTGAAAGCAATTGTGCTAATAAATGCTTTTCTGTCCACATGCATGTGCATCCATTCATGCTTAAGCTTGAGTGAGTGTACAGCTGTGCTGTTTGTTGCAAAGGTTCCACGTATAGGTCGTTTCACAGTCCTGCATTTCTCATGAGGACAGATGCAAGGGAGCTCTGCTAGTAAAGAATCAGAGACAGACATAGGCAGAACTGAATGTTGTGCCATGGTATCTCTCTCCCATGGCAAAAGCTTCACAGTCGCTCAAGGAAAGATGCTTAGCAATCGACCTACAAGAGAAATGAATCAGAACATGACATAATGAGAAAGAACATCAGAGCATCTCTTCACAAGCTTGTGTGCTTGTGTGAGAGCAGGTGTCTTTCCTATAACTGTTTGTAGCTTTGCACAGTTTTATGTGGTGGCACAGCTATCAGCATCTTGGACAACTGCAGGCTTGACTCCAGTGTGTGGAGACAGTGTGCCTGAACATCTGTGTGTGTAAGTGCCTACTGTATGTATCCATCTCTCCACACGCGTGTAAGTACATGTCTTTCTCTCAAAAAACATGTGTCTTAATTTTGTCACATATGTGCATCTGCACTGGTGTTGAGCTCAACAGAGTGTGTCTGTTGACACTTCGTGTGTTGGTTGTGCCTGGGTTTAACAGAGCAGCCATAACTGCTTAAGTGAACAGAAGGATTTTTGGTTCGCTCCTTGATGGACAGTCGAAATGTTCCTGAGCATTAGCTTCCTTTAGGAACTTCCACTCTCTTTTGCTGAATAGCAAAATAGCAGCACTGGAGATAAAGAAGGGTAGGCAAGACAAGGCAACAAACTGCAGGGGATGTAGTGGGTTTTCCAGATCAGATACTAGGAAACAACACAAATACAGGCCAGGAAGAGAGGTAGACCATACATTTGGCTTCAGGTAATTCCTGGGTTGCCTTCTCCTGGAAGCTTGTGACCTTGATAAGACCATGTCTGAGATACCTGGGGTTGTGGTTTGCAAGTTCGTGACTCCCACAGAGTTCCCAATGAATTCAAATATTCTGTAAGCACACTTGTTACTTTTTCGTACTTGGCATACTTTGCTTTAGAGTGATTGCTTGGTTTGTCTCAGAATTGTAAAGAAACCCTATATGTTCCTCTCTTGGTGTGTCACACAGTGCATTGGAAAAGAATATGACGTAAGAGATCAATGTAGTACTTCTGCTAGTTGCATTATAAAATATAATGGTGCATGATAAGCAGGAAGCAATGTTCAGTTTATGTGAATTGTACTTTTCTGTTGTTGCAAAAAGCAATGCTTCCTACAGAAGAGCACAAACCTTCTAATCGTACGCTGCTAAGGCCGTTAAGGATGTAAGCAACTGTCCACCATCTGAGTTACACCCTGCCCATTCGTCATTTTCAGCTTCAGTTAGCTGCTTTCCTTTGCTCCCTAGCAGTACACAGCAAAACAAGTCATGTGCTGTCCTTTTAGTTTAGAAGAGACAAAGTTGCCCGACATGCTTTGTCAGGCTCCATCAGGATTTGACGGCTTCTGTCAGTATCTGTGTGGCCCTGTTGTGCTCTGTAAGGTCCTGTCAGGCTCTATTGGTTGCTGGTGGGCTCTTTTTGGCCCTGTCAGTCTCTGTCAGGCTTTGTCTATCTGTGTGGCTTTTTTGAGATCTGTTGGTCTCTCTTGGGCTCTGTCAGGCTCTGTTGGGCTCTGTCAAGCTCCTTTGGGCTCTTTCTGCCCTACCAGGCTTTTTCAGGCTCTGTAAGCCATGCCATGTTCTGTCAGGCCTTGTCTCTGTCGAGTTCTGCCAAGCTTTGTTGGGCTCTGTCTGGCTTTGTCAGTCCCTGTCAGGCTCTGTCATGCTCTGTTGGGCATTGTTGGGCTTTGCTGGGCTCTGTCATGCTCTGTCATGCCTTGTCAGTCTTTGTCAGGCTCTGTGAACCTGTGTTGGGCTTTGTCAGGCCCTGTCAGGCTCTGTCTATCTGTCAGGCTCTGTCAGTCTCTGTCAGGCCTTGTTGAGCTCTATTGTGCTTTGTCAGCTCATTCAGTCTCTGTCAAGCTCTTTCGGGCTTTGCAGGTCTCTGTCAGAATTTGTCAGGCTCTGTTGGGCCCTGTAAAGCTTTGTCGAGTACTGTCAGGCTTTTTTGGGCTCTGCCGGGCCCTGTCAACCTTTGTTGAGCATTGTCAGGCTTTTTCGGGTTTTTTCAGGCTTTGTTGGGATTTTTCGGGCTTTGTTCAGCCCTGTCAGTCCTTGTTGGGTCCTATCAAGTACTGTCAGGCTTTTATGAGCCATGTTGGGATCTGTCTGTCTGTGAAAGAGCCTATCTGAAAGAGCCTAAAAGAGCCTGGCTCTGTCAGGCCATGTCAGGATTTGTAGGGTTCTGTCATGCTTTATGTGGCTCTGTTGGGCCTTGTCGATCTTCGTTTGGCATGGTAGGGCTTAGTTGGTCTTCGTCAATTCCTGTATGGTTCTGGATGGCCACATATAATGCCCAGGGAAAAGGGTTTCTCATTTCTGGCACTGTCTGGTGCACTTTGAACACTCTGCAGGTAGAGGGAGCTGAGTGACTGAATGCTGGGGTCCTCTTCCCATCTGTAGGGAGATTCCAGGACTCAGAGAAATAGAAGTGAGGGAATGGGGGAGGGACCAACACAGGTGACCAGTATTAAATCCCTTTGTGTGAGGAATGGAAAGTCTTGCTTTTGTGATAATTGTGCCTGTCTTACAGGTGTGGAGGGTGTTTTGCTGATATCCAAAGATGTACCCTGGTATGAACTTAACAGCAAGGTCAATATTCTTAAGCAGGTATTTTGTTTTTTAACAGCGCTGGGGTAGCATGAGGTACTATCTTCCATAAGTGCTCCAAAGGCTGGATGCTTTTGTGCTGCTTATTTTCACACAATTATTAGATATTCATTACAATTTTTTAACATGCAATACATCTATGCTAAGAAATAATTCTGTAATCTTAGGGTGGGACTGAAGTTAGTTATTTCACGGTCTTTGCTGCCATCTAGTGCCTTTTTACAACGCATGCACGTCTGTTTCGACAGGGCTTCTGAGGGTCTTTTCATGTGTCCCCTGGTCGACCTCTCCACCTTGGCAGTGCGACTAGTAGACACTTACATAATTAATTGATTAGTTTCTTACTTACAATACTTCTATTAATTTATAGTCAAATATCAGCTAAGCACACCTGTTTTAGAGAACTTAATCTTCTGTCTCCAGCTTGTCGTGCAGGAAGGTCTAAAAGTTGAAAAATATCCCCTCATTTTGGAGATGGTTAGAAAGAATTTATCATGTCATTGGTTAATGACGGGTAAGTTCTTTGTAACTTAGACACAATCTACATAATCTAGCAACTTCTCTTCACTGGGACAGAGTCCCCTGTTCTGGGCATAGCCTTGGTCCTGTCTTGCCAAGGACGAGCACTTAACATCCAAGATGAAAACTCTCCACACAAAAGCTGAAGACAAGATCCGGTCATCTGGCTTCTCAGTATCTGCTTTCCTTTGTGTGTTGCTGTGGTTATCTCTTTCATGCTCAGAGTCAGAAGGAATCCAGAGGTTGGAGCTTCTGTTCCTTTTATGCCCAACCACAATACTTCTTTCCCGATGGAGAAGCAATGCACTCTATTTGGGGTGGAGTGCAGGCAACTTTCCCATGTAACATTTATTTGCCCCATAAATATCAGCCCCACGCTCTCTTGTGTGCAGTTGGACCGGTGCAGTTAAGATTTGACCACGAGGTGGCACCGCTAACTGCTAAATGGAACTTGTAGAAAGCTCATGATTGCCCCTCTGTGTCACTAATGCTTTCACATTGCCGAATTGCCCCCAGGTCCTCCACAACATACAGAGGGGCTTCCAGCCCTGGCTCAGCAGGCATCTGCCCCCTCATGGAGCTTCAGCACCCCACTGAGATGCTCCAAAAGCTGAGTCCTAGACACAGTGCCCCTGCTCCCTCCCAGCAACTCCCCCAGCAGTTGTGTCTGTTTATACACTAACCCCCGAGATTGTGAAACCCTCTGCTCCCCCTTGCTTAACATAAGCTTTCCCAGTGAAGAAGGGGATGTTTGCTCACCTGCCAGCTATATACTATTGGTTAATCAAAACAGCCCCCCTGAACTTTTCACCAAAAGTGAATGTGAGAGGATTTTTCCTCCATCTGCCTGTAAACCTTCTCCTCTTCCACAGCATGCTCTAATTCTCCAAACCCACCTCCCTTCAAGCAAAACCAAGTGTCTACATCACTACCTTGAGTCCCACAGCGCCCGACAGAATCAGTGAGAACCCAACAAAGCACGATGGAGGCTGACAAAGCTGGAAAGTGCCCCACATTGCCTGAGAGGGCCTGACAGAGCCTGACAAAGCCCTACAGAGACCGACAGGGCTTGACAGAGCCTAACAAAGCCAGACAGAGCAAGAAAAGGATAGACAGATCCCGACAGTAGTGCTTTCTTGCCCTTATTCAGGCTTTCTCAGGCTCTGTCAGGATTTCTCGGGCTCTGTAAGGCAACATGAGGATGAGTAGGGCTCTATAGGGTCTTGTCAAGCTCTGTCAGGCCCTTCTGGGCTCTGTCAGGCTTTGTTGGGCCTTGTGAGACTGTGTCAAGCTTTGTCAGGCTTTCTTAGGCTCTGCTGGGCTCTGTCTAGCTTTGTCAAGGTCTGTCAAGCTTTGTCACACTCTGTCACGCCGTGTCAGGCTCTCTTAATTTCAGGTAGTCCTCTATTAGGCCCTGTGAGACTGTGTCTGTCTCTGTCAGGTTTTCTTAGGTTCTCTTGGGCTCTGTCAAGCTTTGTCAAGCTTTGTTGGGCTTTGTTGGGCTCTGTCGTGCCCTGGCAAGCTCTGTAGGGCTCTGTCAGGATTTATCTGGCTCTGTTGGGCCCTGTCGAGATTTGTCAGGCACTGTCAGGCTTAGTTGGGCTCTGTCAGGCTTAGTTGGGCTCTGTCAATGCATATTGGGCTGTGGTGGATTTTGTCAGGCTTATTCAGGCTCTGTCAGGCTTTGTCAGGCTTTGTCAGGCTCATTCGGTCCCTGTCAGCTCTGTGGGCTTTGTTGAGCCTTGCCAGACACTGTCATGCTCTGTCACATTGTGGCAGGCCATGTTGTGCCCTGTCAAGCCCTGTTGCATTCTGTTAGTATTTGTCAAGCTCTTTTGGCCTTGGTTGTGATTTCTCGGGCTTTGTCAGGACCTGGCTGGCTCTATCAGGTCCTGTTGGGCTCTGTTGGTCTCTTTTGATCCCTGTCAGGCTCTGTCAGGCTTTGCTGGGTTTTGTCAGGCTTTCTTGCCCTTATTCAGGTTTTGTTGGGCTCTGTCGGGCATTCTCAGTTTCTGTCAGGCTCTGTCAGGCCCTGTTGGTCTCTGTCAGGATCTCTCAGGCTCTGTCGGTCTCTGTAGGGCTCTGTCAAACCCTCTCAGTTTTTTTTCAGATTCTTTCAGGCCCTGTTGGTCTCTGTGTGGCTTTGCTGAGATCTGTCGGTCTCTCTTGGTCTCTTTCGGTCTCTGTCAGGTTCTGTCTAGCTCTGTCAAACTCTTTTGGGCTCTTTCTGCCCTACCAGGTTTTCTTCAGGCTCTGTAAAACCCTGTCATGTTCTGTCAGGCCTTGTCAGGCTCTGTTGGGTTCTGTCAGGCTCTGTCAGGCTCTTTCAATCTCTGTCTACCTCTGTCAGGCTTTATTCAGGCTTTGTCGGGCTCTGTTGGGCTTTCTCGGGGTCTATTGGGCTCTGTCAGGCCATGTTAGAATTTGTAGAGTTCTGTTGGGCTCTCTCAGGCTTTGTCAGGCCCTGTGAGACTGCGCCAGGCTGTGTCAGGCTTCCTCAGGTTCGGTTGGGGGCTGTCAAGCTTTGTCGAGCTCTGTCATGCCCTACCAGGCTCTTTCAGGCCCTGTCATGCTCTTTTGGGCTCTGTTTTCCTCTGTCGTGCTTTATCTGGCTCTGTTGAGCCTTGTCAAGCTTGATCAGGCACTGTCGGACTTAGTTGGGCTCTGTCAATTCCTGTCAGGTTCTGTTGGGCACTTTCAAGCTCTGTCTGGCCCGGTTGAGCTCTTTCAGGCTCTGTTGAGATCTGTAAGGCTCCATCAGGCTGTGTCAGGCTCTGTAATGCTTTGTTGAGCTCTTTTAGTCTCTGTTGCACCTTGTCAGCCTCTGGCAGGTCCTGCCGGGCTGTATCATTCACTATCAGGTGCTATCAGGATTTGTTGAACCCTGTTGAGCTGTGTTGGGCTCTGTCAGCCTCTGTGGTGCTCTGTCAGGATCTGTTGGGATCTGCTGGGCTTTCTCAGGCTCTGTCATGATCTGTCAGGACACATCAGACTTTGTCAGGATTTCTTGGGGCATGTAGGGCACTGTCAATCTGTGTCATGCCCTGTCAAGTTCTGTCGGGCCTTGTCAAGCTCTGTCCAGGTCTTTCATGCTGTGATGGGCTCTGTCTATCTCACTCGGGCTCTCTAGGGCATTTTCGGGCTCTGATGGGCTCCATTGGGTTTTGTCAGCTTCTGTCTGACTCTGTGGGGCCTGCTCAGGCTCTGTCAGGTTTTACTGGGCTCTGTCAGGCCCTGTCAAGTGTTGTTGGGCTTTGTTGGGCTTTTTTGATCCCTGTTGGTGTTTGTCAGTCTCTGTCAGGCTTTGACGGCTTCTGTCAGGACCTGTGGGGTTCTGTAAGTGCCTTTCAAGCTCTGTCAGTCTCTGTCGTGATCTACTCAGGCTCTGGTGGGCTTTGTCAGGCTCTCTCAGGCTCTGTAGGGCTCTGTCAATCCTTGTCAGTTTTTGTCAGGCTCTTTCAGGCCCTGTGGTGCTCTGTCTGGCTTTGTTGGGCCCTGTCGTGTTCTGTCAGGATCTTTCAAGATCTGCTGGGCTTTCTCAGGCTTTGTCAGGGTCTGTCATGATCGGTCAGGCCACATTAGACTTTGTCAGGCTTTTATGGGGCATGTAGGGCACTGTCAATCTGTGTCGTGCCTTGTCGGGCTCTGTTGGGCCTTGTCAAGCTCTGTCCAGGTCTTTCACGCCATGACGGGCTCTGTCTATCTCGGTCTGGCTCTCTAGGGCATTTTCGGGCTGTGATGGGCTCTATCGGGCTCTGTAGGCTTCTGTCTGTCTCTGTGGGGCCTGCTCAGGTTATGTTGGGTTTTGCCGGGCTCTGTCAGGCCCTGTCAAGCGTTGTTGGGCTTTTTTGATACCTGTCAGGCTTTGTCGGTCTCTGTCAGGCTTTGACGGCTTCTGTCAGAATGCTTTTGAGCTCTGTA
This sequence comes from Streptopelia decaocto, assembly GCF_964273445.1. Lineage (NCBI taxonomy): Eukaryota > Metazoa > Chordata > Aves > Columbiformes > Columbidae > Streptopelia > Streptopelia decaocto. The sequence goes on from NC_138657.1 coordinate 40,572,445, forward strand.
GGTCTCTGTCATGATCTGTCAGGCTCTGTTGGGCTTTTTCAAGCCCTGTCGTGCTCTGTCAGGCCCTATCAGGCTCTTTCGCGCCCTGTCATGCTCTTTTGAGCTCTGTCACACTTTATTGGGTCCTATCGGGACTTGTCAAGCTTTGTCGGGCACTGTCAGGCTTGGTTGGGGTCTGTCAATTCCTGTCAGGTTCTGCTGGGCACTTTCAAGCTCTGTCTGGCCTGGTCGGGCTCTTTCAGGCTCTGTTGACAACTGTAAGGCTCCATCAAGCTGTGTCAGGCCCTGTCAGGCTCTGTAATGCTTTGTTGAGCTCTTTTAGTCTCTGTCACACTTTGTCAGCCTCTGGCAGGTCCTGCTGGTCTGTATTGTTCGCTATCAGGTGCTATCCAGATTTGTCAAACCCTGTTGAATTCTGTTGGGCTCTGTCAGGCCCTGTGGTGCTCTGTCAAGTTTTGTCGACCTCTGTTGGGCTCTGTCAGGTTTTGTCAGGCTCTGTCAGCCTCTTGCGGGCTCTGTCAGTCCCTGGCGGGCTCTTCCAGGCTCTGTCAGGATCTATCGGGATCTGTTGGGCTTTCTCAGGCTTTGTCAGGCTTTTATGGGGCATGTAGGACACTGTCAATCTGTGTCATGCCCTGTTGGGCTCTGTCAGGCCTGGACAAGCTCTGTCCAGGTCTTTTAGGCCTTGACAGGCTCTGTCTATCTCAGTCAGGCTCTCTAGGGCATTTTCATGCTTTGATGGGCTCTATCAGGCTTTGTCGGCTTCTGTCTGACACAAAAGCGATATGATGAGAATCTGCTAAATTAATGTAGACTGTGATTAAGGTACAAAGGATTTACCCATCATTAACCAATAACATGATAAATGCTTTCTAACCACCTGCAAAACAAAGGGATATTTTTCAAAATTCAGATTCTCCGGCATGACAAGCTGGCGACAGAAGGTTAAGTTGTATAGAAAAACCTCAGAAGGCCCACCGAAACTGACTGCATATCATTTAAAAGAGGCTAGATGGCAGCAAAGACCGTGAAATAACTAACTTCAGTCTAACCCTAGGTTTACGCAATTCTTTCTTACTGTAGATGTGTTGTATGTCAAAAATTCACCCACATTGTAATGATTATGCAATAATAGTGTCAATACAGGGGATGCAAGAGTGTCCTGTCTTTGGAGCACTTACAAGGGATAATACCCTGTGCTATTAAAGGAAAGAGTGCCTGTTTAAGTTCATACCTGTTAAGTTCATACCTGTGTTTCACCAGGGTACATCTTTGGATTTCAGCAAAATGCCCTCTGCACCTGTAAGATGGGCACAATTTTCACAAAAGCAAGACTTTTAATTTCTCACACATGGGTATGTAATCCCTCTAATACAGCCTTGTCACTTGCATTGGTCCCTCCCCTGTTCCGTCACTTGTATTTCACTGGGTCCTGGAATCTCCCTACAGATGGGAAGAGGACCCCAGCATTCAGGCACTCAGCTCCCTCCACCTGTAGAGTGTTCAAAGTGCACCAGACAGTGCCAGAAATGAGAATTCCCTGGGCATTATACGTGGCCATCCAGAGCTAGGCAGGTTCTTCTCCACCCTGAACCTAATAAGACATTGGCAGTGATTCTCTCCCCCATCCGTCTGTACTCATTACCACTTAAAGAATGAATCCTGTGGGTGATGGCTAAAACTAAGTGCAACAGAGACTAAAAGAGCTCAACAAAGCATTATAGAGCCTGACAGGGCCTGACATAGCCCAACAGAGCCCAACAGAGCTTGAAAGAGCCAGCAGCACCCAACAGAGCCTGGCAGAGCTCAACAGTACCCAACAGAGCCAGACAAAACCTGACAGAGACCTACAAATCCTGACGAAACCTGACAGAACCGGACAGAGCCTGACAAGGCCTGACAGAGCATGACAGGGCTTTACAGAGCCTGAAAAAGCCTGGTAGGGCAGAAAGAGCCTGACAGAGCTTGAGAGAGAACAACAGACCTTGACAAAGCCACATAGAGAACTACAGGGCCTGACAGAGCCCAAGAGAGACCTACAGCTCTGGACAAAGCCACACAGAGCCTGACAGAGCCCATGAGAGACTCACAGCTCTGGACAGAGCCACACAGAGCCCAACAGAGCCTGACAGATTGTGACAGAGACCAACAGAGCTCAAAAGGGGCTCACAGAGGCCCCACAGGTCCTGACAGAAGCCATAAAAGCCCAACAGAGACCGACAAAGCCCAACAGGGATCAAAAAAGCAGAAGACTGCCCAACAATGCTTGACAGGGCCTAAACTGTGTTCAAGAACTGTGTTCAGGTTATTTGTGATTGCAAGTATGGAATGAGTGTGTATGAAACTTTATAAGCATACAGGAATAAGTATAGTATGGACAGGCACAGGCACCATGATGTGTAACCAACAGTGTGCATTTGCAATGATGTTAGTAGACAACCAGGCATGAGTTTTCAAGTGTGAACATCTTTCCTTTTTCCCCTCATCCCCAAACATGGTTTCCCATCTACTTCTTTTCCTCTCACAGAACTGCTGCAGAAAGTGTTTTGCAAAGGTTCAGAGCGGACATTCGTTTCTCTGGAGACCAGGAATTCTGGAGTTTTCAAGGGAACGGGTGGGGGACATGTTGTTGCTGAAGTGGGGGTCCATTCCCAGTGTTCAGCGAACCAGTTTTAAAAACAGAGATGAGCTATTCTTCATTTCAGAGTCAAAGAAGTCACAATTGAGCAGTCATGAATGTTCATTTACACATAGGCACAGCCAACACATACAGTGTGTCAACAGACACAGTTGAGCTCAAGACCAGTGCATTCTCATGCAGCCACGTGTTCTTGTGTGCAGTATTCCAACCATCAACCGACGTCTTTACCCGCAAGCATGAAAGTGCGTTTCACGTACTTCTTTCTGTAAATAGATGTGAGAGGGCATACCTGTGTGATGTGGCCCAGCAGATCTCGACAGATACCCACAAAGCCTGAGAAAGCTCAACAGATCCCGACTGATCCTGACAGAACCCAACAGGGCCTGACAGAGCACTCCAGGGCCTAACATAACCCGACAGTGACAGATAGGGCAAGACAGAGCTCGAAAGATCCCAAGAGAACTTGACAGGTATTGAAAGAGTGCAACTGAGCCCAACAGTGTCCGACAAAGCTCAGCAAGGATCAACAGAGCCAAATAAAGCATGACAGAGCCCAAAAGAGCATGACAAGGCCTGAAAGAGCCTCATAGGGCATGATAGAGCCTGTTAGGATTTGTCAAACCCAGCTTGAGCTGTGTTGAGCTGTCAGGTCCTGTGGTGCTTTGTCAGGCCCTGGTAAGCTCTGTCAAGCTCTGGCAAACTGTGGTTTGTATCCATAAACCCTCCAAAACAGTGTGGTCACATCCAAACTGGATATCAGGAATATTTCTCAAACCTTACTGATTCCTGAGTTATTATCAAGCAAGTGTTTATTGGCACAGAACAATATCATGCCATGAACCATGTTAAAACTCCAACCAACTTTGCAAGTGCCTAAGTCCCTGTCATGCCACGCACTGGCTTTGTTTACTTTAGCATTATAGAAGTAGTCCAAACTGACAATGAATTCGGGCAGAGGGAGTTAATAAAGTCAGTCACTAAATACAATGCCAAGCTGTTTGTTAAATGTTTGTCATGGTAGTTGCAAACACCTTTGGGAAATTTCAGCAGAGATGGAAAAAAATTTACAATTGTTTTATGAACTTCAGCCTAATTTCTCTGGTGGGAAGACTTAAACAGGTGCTTCACTTCCTTTAAAAATTAGTGTCTTGATCACATAAATGGTAAAAAGGGCTGAAAGATTAATTCCTTATTCTGTACAATTGAATCAATATCCCATTCAGTGTCCTCATCAGTGAATAGCACTTTGAGTGTACCGTAAAAGCAGACAAAAATGGTGGCTTTGCGAGTGGGCAGCGAAAAAGGAAATGGAGAAACCAGAAATGTGGGGAAGTAATTAAATTATCAAAAGCTACCATATATTAAAATCTCAACCATATATCAAAAAATGCTTGTATATTTACATCTATCAATAGAGTGAATGAAGTGAACATTTTCTTTCCTTGGCCTTGTATCCAGGAGTTTAAAATTATTAGTACAGAACTCAGAAAGTAAAGATAAGAAGCGTTATTCTGTTTTTCTATATATCACAATATATGTACATTGCACTTGTTAGAGGATTCAGACATATAAGTAATTATGAAAACCGCCTACTATTCAGGCTAAACTACAATTCACACTCAATCTTAACCTTGAAGAAAATGCATAGTTCACACACACTGGGTTAAAAAGCAATCCTAATCACAGATAAAACAAGAGACACCTGCAGAGAAGCAATTGTGGTTTATACCTGCTATCTCAATGAAACTTTATCTTTAAAATACTATTTATTTTCAGAATATACAAATAATCATATTCTGGGGGTTCATTTCTTTGCTTTGTGTTTTGTTTCATTGGTTTTTGCTTTTGTTTTTGTAAGGATAAATTATGGAATGTTCACAGGTGTTCTAATTCAGCCTGCACTGTGATGAAATATAATAAATAATTGTGAATGTCTGATATAGAATGAATACAGATTCCTACAGATTTGCAATTTATGGATGAAATGGTTGGAAAATGGTAATTCAGGGAGGCAAAATGTTCAAGGTCATATCCCATCAGCTCCAAAGACTTAAGGTCAAATTTTGACAAGTATTCCATTCAGTTCTACAAAACAAAATGGTTACATTTTATTTTAAACGTGGTGGGATCTAGAGTCTGTGTTTATTTTCAGTTCTTACCTTGAGTGACTTAAACATCATGCATTATATTTCTTAAGTGCATAAGAGAGTCATTCCCTCAAAAAAAACAAAAACAAAAAACTCACACAAACAAAAAAAAAAACAAAACAAAAAAACAACAAAAAACAAAAACAAAAAAAAAAACCCAAAACCAAACAAAACCAACCAAACAAACAAAAACGAACCAAAAAAACCCACCTGAATTTAGACTTCTAAAGACCACCTGAAAAAATTACTGTTAAGGCTAAGTAAGACGTTGTCTGACTGTGTGCCTCCATTTTATTTTGCAACTGAATCCGTGCTATCATATGGTGTTATGAACCAGCCTCACAGGGAGGTAGAACGAAGCCAGAAGCCACATAATTGTGCAGTGGCAACAGCATAGCAAGGTGCTTGGAAAATGCAAAATATCCAGGGGCACAGAACTCTGTTAAGTGCAGTTTCACAGATTTTAGATCAGAGCTCAGTATATGACAAAAAGAGTGCCTGCAAAGGGCTCCTGGAAAGGGTCTATTGTTCTCATGAAAGACACAGATAGCCACTGGCAAACACTGATGAAATTTTCTGAAATAACTTTAAATTTACCATGGGCTAACTACTGGACTTTAAATAGAGTTTTGGAACTGTTTCTTTTGTTCTGATTTTCATGAACTCTTTGTGTGGGGGAGTCCATGTATATCTGTCTCTAAGTGTGTGTATGTCTTTACATGTCTGCGTGAACATACATAGAGGGAAGCAATATGCATATAGTGGACTTCTGCATCTCTGCAGTTCTGCACTGCTGTGTTACAGTATCCATTATAACAGGCCACTTTCTCATGCAAGTTAATTGATATTACATTAAGCACCTTAAAAATCTGCAGCTGCAGACTTGAGAAGTCCACAATGTACATATATTGCCATATACAGAATAACAGAATAACACATGTTCATAATAACATAATAACATGTACATGTTAGCCAAAGATTTACAGGGTCCTGCATGAGTAGGGGTGAAGAGCTGGCAGCAGGAGGGGCTCAGCAATCAGCAGCAGAGAAGGCAGCTTGAATGATCTATTATATCAATCCAAAAACATCTGTAGAAGCAGATGCAGCATTCCCTTAACAGCAGGGCAACACAACTTTAAAAGCTTGACATGGAAAAAAAAAAATCACATTTATTTCACTTTGAGACAATATATATCTCCAGCCATGGCCAAGAACAGTACCTACTATCAAAAAACAGAGATGTTCTAACCTACAACACACAGCTAAGATCAAAGCAAATCAGCAACACAAAACTCAATGAAACAAAGCCCTAGTCTGACCAGGTAAGACTTCCACACATCTGCACAGGAGCTTTACCACAGCTCAGATAGTTAAATAGGAAATTATTTCATCAATACAGAGATGATATAGGTTATACAACCAAATGTGATTGTGTTTCAATATGACCAGGGGGTCATCCTTGCACTTGGATAGCTCCATGAATGGAGATATAGCCACAAGTAGAGGGAAGGAGAAGTCTTGTAATTCAGAAATGGTTAACTATAACCTTCAATCATGCTTCAAGAAATATATCATTATTATTAAAAACACAAAGGAGTGATATTTATGAAGTTCAGAGTTCTAAACTTGTTTCCATGAGAATTTCCTTTTGATAGTCCTTTTACCTTTGATACCTTTTCCCCTTTGATACACACTAATGTGGTTTAAGCTGCAGATCCTGACATGCAGATCAAATGATTATAGTATAGAACTTTAAGATCTTCCTGGGGGAAAAAAATAAATTTTTTAAAAAAAAAGGCAGTGAGGATAGAGAAGACAAAAAGGGACAGTACTATGTTTCATTCCATTCCAGCTATTAGCAAGTGTACCATGTAGTTTGTTCATCTATGCAGGTGCTACCTAAAGAGAACAATAGAAATTCACCTGTCATTTTAAATTCAAAATAAGCAGTTGTATTGGAATGTTGTCATAAATCAATCAGAAGGCTTGAGAAGACTGTAGCAAGATTCCTTCCTTACTTACTTCCTCCCTTCCTTCCTCCAAACAGTATCTAGCATACCAATCAACCTACAATCCAATAGTGACTGTGTGAGCTGATGCAGGCAAGTCAGATGAACAACCACAAACCATGAATAAAATGCAAAGACTAAATTTATTTTCATTGCTATCCAGGAGATCTCTGAAAAGTACCTAGGTAACCATGTAGAGGCACATAAGCAGGGCATGCAGGTACTGCAGATTTCAGTCCTTGCTAGAAGATCAATGAGCCTACTAGCTTCACCTGTATATCAGGGATTTAAACAGGTGCCGTTTACCACACTGTCTTGATTTTTGCCTAAAGGAATTTCAAGGATGTTTGATAAAATGCCTTTAAGATTTTCACAGCCTTATGTTGTATAAACACAGAGGTTCTATTTGTGAAGCACTGTCCTGGTTTTGTTAAAAAACAAGTTTCTCTTTTAGTGACTTTGCCTGTCAGCTAAAGCCTTCATATTAGCTGCATTTTCCTTGAGAACCAGATACATGTTTTGGTAAACATAGCAATGGAATGCTAACTTATTGATAAGGACAGATTCAATCCATCTCGTGAGAGGAGCAACAAGAAAACAGGTGACCAAGAAACTGACCAACTGTGTATAACATTCCATTCACGTGAATACTTCATATAAAAGTGGGAGATCACGAGGATCTTGTCCCTTTTTCCTTCCCTTTTTCCTTATGGCCGATGTTAGGAGAGGACCTTGCTAGTCGTCCCTGTGAACTGAGGCCTAGTGAGAGACTGAATCCAGCTCCGGTTGGCTGCAGAGTCCCATTCAGGACTTTGGGTGCCGGCTCTGCAGTTGCTGAGACTTTCAAGATTGGTTTTGTATATTTTGTATTATTTTCTCTATTCTTATTAGTAGCATTAGTAAAACATTTTTAATTTTTCCGACTCTCTTCTCTCTGTCCTTCTTTTCCTCCCGATTGCCTGTCCTTAGTGGGAAGGGGGAGAGGGAGGGGAAAAGAGGAAAGTGGCGGGGGGAGAGGAGGTTAACAATACATCTGCCAGGGTTTTATTGTCACCCCGCAATCTAAACCCTCGACAAGCACACAAGGTTAGGCAACAGTTATTGGGATAAATGTGTTTTTCTACACTCCAGCTGCTGTCACCCGAGCATATTTACAATTCTCTTCCTTGCCAATCTTTCATTATTACCACCCAGGGACCATGTACCTATGTTATTGCATTTCTTAGGGGCACAGGTTAGAATTAATTATGAGTCACTATTTCAATGCTTCAGAATGCATTTTCCAAACTGAACCACATGGAAGGATCCTGTGACATCTCATTCATAAAATGTATTAATTTTTAAAGCTTAAAAGCAAATGCTAGTATATTACTACAGCCTATTCAAGTGACTACAACCATGTACTTCACCAGGGTAAACTTCAACCTCTTCAAGGTCCAACTTGGAAGAATCCCATGGGTTAGGGCTCTAGAAGTTGGGGGGGTCCAAGAAAGCTGGTTAATATTCAAACATCATTTCCTCCAGTCTCAAGACTGGTGCATCCCTATAAGCAAGAAATCAAGTAAAGGGACTAGGAGGCCACCATGAATGAGTCAAAACTCAGGTGGAAGAAGGATGTTTATGTAATGTTGAAAAAGGGACAAACCACCTGGGAGCAATACAAGGTGGCTGCTATAGTATGCAGGGATGCAGGCAGGATCCAAGCTTCACTTATCCATGGCCATTCATCTGGCCATGGATATCAAGGACAACAAGAAGGACTCATTCAAGTATATCAGCAGCAAAAGGAAGGTTAGAGGAATTGTGGGTCCGCTGCTGAATGAGGTGGGTGCGGTGGTGACAGAGGATACAGAGAAGGCAGAGCTACTGAATGCCATCTTTGCTTTTGTCTTTACCTCCAAGACTTTACCTCAAGAATTCCAGACCCTGGAGGTAAGAGAGAAAGTCTGGAGAAAGGAAGACTTTCCCTTGATTGAGGAGGATCAGGTAAGAGATCATTTAGGCAAACTGGACATCCACAAATACATGGGCCCCGATGGGATGCACCCAGAAGTGCTGAGAGAGCTGGCAGCACCCTCCATCATCATTGAAAGGTCATGGAGAACAGGAGAGGTGCCTGAGGACTGGAAGAAAGTCAATGACACTCCAGTCTTCAAAAAGGGCAAGAAGAATGACCCAGGAAACTACAGGCCAGTTAGCCTCTCCTCCATCCCTGGAAAGCTGACGAAACGAGTCATTCTGGACATCATCTCCAAGTATGTGAAGGAAAATAAGGTTATCAGGAGTAGTAAACATGGATTCACCAAGGGCAAATCATGTTTGCACAACCTTACAGTCTTCTATGTCCATGTGACTGGCTGGGTAGACAAGGAAAGAGTAGCGGATGTTGTCTACCTTGACTTCAGCAAGCCTTTTGACACTCTCTCTCACAATATCCTCATAGGTAAGCTCAGGAAGTCTGGGTTGCATGAGTGCATGGTGAGATGGATTGAGAACTGGCTGGATGGCAGAGCTCATAGGGTTGTGACCAATGGTGCAGAATCTGGTTTAAGTGGTATCAGTACTGGGTAGAGTCTTTTTCAAACTGTTCATCAATGACCTGGATGAAGAGACTGCGTGCATCCTCATTATGTTTGCTGATGATATCAAACTGGGAGGAAGGGTTGATAAGCCAAAAGGCTGCGTTGCCATTCAATGAGACCTGGACAGGCTGGAGGACTCACTAGAGAAGAACATAATGAAATTCAACAAAGGCAAGTGTAGGGTCCTGCACCTGGGGAGGAATAATCCCAGGCACCAGTACAGGCTAGGGCTTGACCTCCTGGAAAGCAGCATTGCTGACAAGGACTTGGGAGTTCTGGTCGACAACAGGCTGACCATGAGTCAACTATGTGCCCTTGTGGCCAAGAAGGCCAATGGTACCCTGGGGTGCATTAGGAAAAGTGTGATCAGCAGATCAAGGGAGGTTATGATCCCACTCTACTCTGCCCTGGTGAGGCCACATGTGGAGCACTGTGTCCAGTCCTGGGACCCACAGTTTAAAAAGGACAAGGAATTACAGAAGGGAGTCCACTGGTGGGTTACAAATATGGTTTGGGGTCTGGAGCATCTTTCTTTTGAGGAAAGATTGAGAGAGCTGGGTCTGTTCAGCCTGGAGAAGAGAAGACTGAGAGGGGATCTGATCAACACTTGCAAATATCTCAAGGGTGGGTGTCAAGAGGATGGGATCAGACTCTTTTCAGTGGTGCCCAACAATAGGATGAGGGGCAATGGGCAGAGACTGAAACACAGGAGGTTCCACCTGAATATAGGGAGAAACTTTTTTACTTCGAGGGTGCCAGAGCACTGGAACAGGCTGTCCAGCACAGTTGTAGAGTCTCCTTCTCTGGAGACATTCAAAACCTGCCTCGACACATTCCTGTGCAACCTGCTCTGGGTGAAGCTGCTTCAGCAGGTGGGTTGGACTAGATGATCTCCAGAGGTCCCTTCCAACCCCTACCATTCTTTGCTTCTGTGACTGTACAATTCCATTTTAAATACTAGTTTTACCAGACTGCATAAAATTTGTTATTTATCAAATGTATATTAAGATTTAATTAACTCATTTGCATTTTACATTTTGTAGTTCTAAGGAAGATAAAATTAAAACTACAAGATTGATTTGTGTAGGTTACACCTGCCCCCAAAATATTATTAGTCTTCAAAAATATGAGCTACACTTGAAAATTGTTAAATTATATTCCTTGTGACCCTGTTAGATTTACTTAATAAACTCAGATCAACTGACCAAACTGACAGGAATGTTTTTGTTTGTATGAAACGCGTCATATTGTATCACACAGAGTATCTCAGAAGAAAATTCACAATTTCTTCAGACAATGTTCCCCAAAGTGCCAAGTACTAGATTTCACTTTCAGTCAACATCATCTAAATTCCACATTTAACACAGCAGCTCTCAGCACAGGGCAGGGAGTGGGGTGTGAAGGAGAACAGGAAATAAACCTATTTCACAATCGCAAAACCAGTTTTGAAGAGACAATAACTAATTGTAGTGAGCTCTCATGTTTAAGTACCATGAAACTAAACAACTATGGAAAGCCTATGAATGACAGCACTGTAGAGGTGCACTCACAAATTTCTCCAGTCAGATGACAGATGCACCTTACATAATTTCTACAGACCACTTTTCATAAACGTCTTTTTACAGGGTCTTCTTAGCATTTTACAGATACGAATCTTGCTGCAGTGGTTTAAACCATGACCTCAAGCTGTTCATACTAGCTTTCTGCCAGGCCTTACACTTCTTTAAGAAAAAAGCACTAATGTCTGCCTGCACTGCAACCATCCTAATTCACAGTCCAGAAACGTCACTAAAACCTGTGTCAATGCTGCCCTCCAATGGATGCATGCTGACACATGCTGGAGAACACTAGCTATACTGTCCTGAAGGTCAGTTGACTGTAGTCAAGTAGTCTCTCATTTCTATGGATGGAATTGTGTTCATGACATATTGCACTCAGAACTGTAAAGCACCACAAAGACCTCAATGAACAGTTCCCAGCAAGTATTAACATGCTTTGCCATCTAGCTCCCTTTAACTTCTCAGCCTTAACCTAGTAATGAAACTTTAGCCTCCTGGTTCAGTTTCTCCTTTAATAGACTATCATTAGGTGCATGAGGAAATGTTCCCGGTGCATCAGTTGTATGATCTGCACCAAGGATCTCCTCTGCTGTACTCCAGAGTGTGGTCAAGCTGTGGCCAAGCATCTACTTGAAGGCTGTCTAATATGATAAGAGACTATGGAGACTCTCATGGGCATGTTATTTTGAAGCTTTTAATTTGCAGCCTTCTTTTAGTGCAATAATGTATTGATGTTTCAGTAGTTTCATTACAGTTCATTTCATTCAGGAATAGAGACAGTCAAAGCTCGGAATGGACAGTTCACAGTAGGCTTGAAACTGTGCGAAGTTTTGTGCGTTTTAGCCAACCATAAATCCTAATAAAATTGAAAAAGAAAAATGTAACTTTGTTTTAAGTCCACTTTTTTTTCCACATCTAGCATACTTCAGAGACAAAATATTTTTGTAAGGTGGGATCTCATAGTATTTAAAGACATTTTGCTTTCTTGTCAGAATAATAAAAGAGAATAACGAAGAAGTTTTTTGTTGATAAACTGAGAAAAGCAGTAACACTATCCTAAAAAGAAACACAACACATATGACTGCTCTGCTTGAGTTATACAACTGAACAAAACCAGGTTTGGACTCGTCAGCCTTCTTTCAGGATCACCTGTGCATTTTTCAGTTTTGTGTCTACTTAAGCCTGACTTCACACACAGAGACTCAACATCTTTTCATTAGAAGGACAGGTATAGGCTAGAAAAAAATTTAAAACTTGTAAAGACTATTTTGTTGAGCACAACCAAATGTTGTCTTCTTATGATGTTAAAGAAGATGGCAGCATTCTGACTTACTCTCTCTCTCTCAAAAAAAAAAAAAAAAAAAAAAAGAAAAAAAAAATTTAAAAAATGAAAAAAAAAGTGTACACAAAAGGAACTCAGAGTAAAAGGCAAAGCAATTAGCATTTTGGGAGTCTTCACAATCTTAGGTCTGTTGTGTTACATACTCTGTATTTACAACATCAGGCCCTGAAATTAAAATTCTCTCACTGTTCTCCTTAACGAAGAGAATTTCAGAGCATTTTCTAACTATCCATCTCTGCAATCCGCTTTTTATCTTGACCTGAAAATTCCTCTTCTGAATATACTCTTTAGCAAGCCAAGATCTACCTCTTTCTAAGCATTAATCATTTTGATCTCTAGCAGTAGTATTGATTCTTTCAGTTTTCATGTCCATAATCAGCAACCTAGACCTAATGCCTGCTACATCCAGCCCAATGGGGACTACACCTACTTGGATTGGAGGTATTACTCCCTCCGATGTATAAGTCCTCAGAATCACCTCCTTGTCCGCTAGAGATGAGCAAGGCAAATATTACAAGAAACCATTGGGAAGACATCCCACTTCTTCCTAGAAAGTGCTAGAGAATTGGTTCAGCAAAGCAGCGGGTAACAGCCTGCCATTTCAGTGAGTTAGGTCAACTTTGTGAAGAGTCAGGGTTTGCATCAGAAGGAGGAGAACAAAACCTCCCCTTCAGTAACATCATTTGCATGTGCAGTAGAGCTTCTAAAAAATTCAGTCCCAAGACTGTTAGGAAGTACCTGACTGATTCTTATATATACTGTATGTTAAACAACTTTAGGAGGAGGGACCAATACTTCAGCTTTACCTCAGACCAATGGAAAATACAGTTTCTTTGAAACAGCAAGTAGATACTTCACTCTAACAGAACTGCTGTTGACCGTTCTTCTGTTTCCCATTAGTGCAACTCCTGATCAAAGCAGGAGCAAGCTTCCTTTTTGAAATAAAAACTGTGTAAGAAAGACAAGATTTTCATCTTAAAAGAATTTTATATTTACATCTGAGAAGCTATAGAATAAAATTAAGACAACTGGTTATCCCACTTTAATATATAAGGTAGTTTTCCAAAATACAATCTAACTAAACTTTTAAATATATTAAGCTAAGGAGACAAAAACTATCAAATAAATACTAGTAAATGTGCTCTGCAAGTTTTACATTGACATTCCCTTAAAAATGACGCCACAGTACAGATACACTGATCTTTTAAAAGCTACATAGCTACCTATGGAATAAGCCAAGCTAAAACAACAAAGTTCACTGCCAGTTTTGCAGAAAAAAAAAAAAAAAAAAAAAAAAAAAAAAAAAAAGTGGTTCATTCTGTAGGTTTAAAACCATTTTCTCATTAGCTTTTCTACTAGTTCAGCGAGTGCCTCGACTTCTAGTCATGTAGGACCTGAGAAGAACAGAACTTACTGTATGTGCCATATCCACCACATTCATGATTTTGTAAGCCTTGATTATATTACCCCTAGTCGTCTGTTCTCCAATAGCTATTCTAGCAGTTCTTTCAGTCTTTCCTTGCAGAGCAGTTGCTCCATCCTCTAAATTATAAGACAATAGCATGATACACTGGAAAGAGAGACAGAAATCAGGGAAAATGTATCATTTCAGGATTTTAAAAACTAATGTCTTAATATTTCCTAAGAAGAAGTGGTACTTCAGTCCAAGTTGGGGGGACAGGGCAATTTCTGTTTTAGGGAGGCAGAAGATACTGTTGCAGCAAGTCTTCTTGTCTTGAAATGTTCATTTAATAACAAATTATATTAAAATGTTGCATTTAATCAATTTATTGAAAACAGCATGTCCATGTATTTACCACACAAAAATAACTTTATATAAAAATACAAATACACAAAAAATTAATATACTGTTTCCTGCAGGTGTAGAAGTTGTTTTAGTGTGCAACAGAAATCATATGCAAAACACAATGTGGCTTTAAGATACTTCGTTGCAAAAGCAACACTTGAATTAGAAAAAGAGTATTGTGATATAGGGATTCCTCAATTAAGTGCTATACTCTCTTCTGCTCCAAGACTGTATTGATTATTCTTATGACAGTGAATGGAGATGTATTTAAATTAAACTGGATTCTGAGATTTTTCCTGTATGAATCTATCAATCTACTCGTATTGGTCGTAACAAAATGGGAAAACGAAACAGTGGAGGGACTAAATTCACCACAGTACTATACTTCCAGATATTAGTATATGTCTAGATCTGATCAGTGAATGCAAAGAGCTAATTAGATGATGCACACATAGGAAGCCACACAGGAAAGTCCATAGCTGCAAATTGTCCAGGGAGGCAACCTAGCATTAAGACAGGCTCTGAGCATGGAAATCAAGGAACATTGGCCTTTTGCAGATTTTAAGAAAGGCTTAAGTTAAGACAGTCTTTCATACAGCATGTGGTTTGAAATCAGCTCTCTTTTACTTGCTTTCAGAACTGGAGGAGACTATCTAATCACTGCTTACTGCTGTCATTGTGCTCAGATGAAAGGATTAGACAAAAGCAGATCAGTCCTGGCGAGGTAATCTCAATTGATCACTAGAGCTCAGGACCTGTCCTAATAGTAGGTTAATTACATAATTCCACTCCAGAGAGGGGAGATGGCATAAAGCCAGCACCAAATGGAAGATCTTATTCCAGACAGATGTGGAGGCCTCAAAAGTGCAGTTTGATGCGCAGTACAAAACAGACTGATATACAGTGCAAAAGCACTAAATTTGGCAACAAGCTTAAATGACAATGTCAGTTATGTTTATTCACTGAATGTATTGTAAATTTCCTGAGGCACTTGGATGAAGTTATTGATTTAACTCCCTACACTTGCAACATATTTTGACTCTTAATAGTCCTTAATACAAAAAACCCTTGCCCTTCCTTTCAGCTAGGTGCCTTTCTCTGCTTCCATTACATTATTTCTTAGGTTTAACCGTATGTGGCTTCTATGAAGTTTTAGGGTTTAAAACACTGCAGCATCATTCAGCTTTCTGTCTCTTTCCAGCCATCCAGTGGTTGTTTCACACATAGCACTTGCTGAGGTGCGTTTGTGGCAGTATAATATAGTCAATCTGCCATTGTCCCCCATACCACACAGGTTTTAACCACTTGGCTTGTTTGGTCATAGCACATTTCACATTCATGGATAACCTGGGCATTAGTGTCCATGGTCAAGTCCATCCCTTCCTTGATGATCTGAGGCATCATGGGATCACTGACCTATAAATAATTCACCTTTATGTTGCCAGTCCAAATCTACCCAAGCCACTTTAATCTTAGCAGCCTGATCTGCCTGCTGGTTATTAGGATGGCCATCAGTGGACCAGCTTTTAGGCACATGAGCATCTGTGTGGCCTACTTTAACAGGCAGGTTCTCTAGCCAGGCAGTAATGTCTTGCCATAATTCAGCAGCCCAGAAGGGTTTGCCTCTGTGCTGCCAGTTACTCTGGTTCCATTGCTGTAGCCAGCCCCACAGGACATTTGCCACCACCCACGAGTAAGTATAGAGACAGAGCACTGGCCATTTTTCTTACTCAGCAATGTCTAAAGCCAGCTGGAAGGCTTTCACCTCTGCAAACTGACTCAACTCACCTTGTCCTCAGTGGCTTCTGCAAATCATAGTGTGGGACTCCACACAGCAGCTTTCCACCTCTGATGCAATGGGACCCACCAGTGAACAGGGTATATCACTTTTCATTCTCTCATAGTTTATTATACCATGGGACCTCTTCAGCACATGTCACCTCCTCTTCTGGAGATATTCTGAAATCCTTACCCTTTGGCCAGTCTGTGATCACCTCTAAGTGACTGGGGTTCCCCACTCAAGCCTGTTGTGTGACCAGTGCGACCTACTTAGTCCATATAGCATCAGTTGCATGATGAGTAGAGGGAACCTTTCCTTTGAACATCCAGCCTAACAACAGCAGTTGGGGTGCCAGGAGAAGCTGTGCTTCAGTACCAACCACTTCTGAAGCAGCTCAAAGCCCTTCACATTCTCCCAATAACTCTTTTTCAGTTGCAGTATAGCGGGCCTCGAATCCTTGGTATCACCACCTCCAAAACCGCAGATGTCAACCTTGAGTGTCCCTTGGTGTTTTCTGCCAGAGGCTCCAGGTAGGACAATTCTCCCTGGCTGTGGTGTAGAGCATATTTTTAACATCTTGTCCCGCCTGGAGTGGCCCAAGACCTACTGCATGGTCTGTCTCCCACTTAATTTGTTCAAAGGCTTGCTGTTGCTCAGGTCCCACTCAAAATCATTCTTCTTCTGGGTCACTTCATTGAGAGAACCCACAATCTGACCGTAATTTGGAACATGCATTTTCCAAAAACCCACAATGCCCAAGAAAGTTTGTTTCCTTTTTATTGGTTGGTGGAGACATAGCTGCTATTTTGTTGACCACATCCATTGGGATCTGATGATGCCCATCTTTCCATCTTACTCCTAAAAACTCGATCTCCTTTGTAGGTCCCTTGACCTTAGTCTCTTATAGCAAAACCAGCTTGCAAAAGAATTTGGATTACTCTCTCCCCTTTCTCAAAAACTCCCCCTGCTCTGTCATCCCACATGGTGATGTCATCAATGTATCACAAGTGTTCTTGAGCTTTGCCCTGCTCCAGTGCAGTCTGGACCAATCCATGGCAAATGGCTATGTTTCCACCCCTGAGGCAGTCAATTCCAGGTGTACTGGATGTCCCTGCACATGAAAGCAAACTGTGACCTGCACTCTGATGCCAAAGGAATTGAGAAAAACTCATTAGCAATGTCAGTTGTAGTACACCACTTGGCTGCCTTCGACTCCAGTTCATATCGCAGCTCCATGATGTCCAGCATGGCAGCACTTCACAGCAACCTGACTTCATTCCGACCATGAGAGTCTACTGTTAGTCTCCACCCTCCATTGGACTTCTGCATTGGCTATAAGTGAATGTTAAATGGGGAGTGAGTCTTACTGGAGTAGGGAGTGCCTTGGCTCTTCAGTTCATGAATCAACTTATGGATGGGAGTCAGAGAGTCTCAGTTAATGTGATATTGCTGCCAGTCCACTGTTACGTTTCTTAAAGTTTGCTCTGTGAATGGTTATCAGGCATCATCTGAAAGTTTGCCTCTGGAGTTCTAAAATGCAGACTTCGAAGTGAACCATTATCAGGGAGCAAAGACGCCTGAAAGTTTGCTTCGTGAATGGGTACAGGCTCCTGAAGAGAAGGTATGCAGCATTCGGCTTGACATATTTCTCCCATGCAGTAAATAATAGACTGAAATTGCCACCAGACTCTTTTAAGTCACACTTTTCTTTGAGAAATCTAAATATTGTTCTGCATTAAGCAGAACCCTAAATCACCCCCCTACGACACACCTCCAGAGGCTGAGGGCTTATGTCTTTTTCCAAATCATCTTGTCAATGCCCTTTTTCATAGACAGGGCTCACAGCTGCTTGGCTTCCCTACTCACTAATTCCAAGCTACCGGCTCTGTTATCCCAACATCAAAGCAGACAAGCAATGATGTGCTCACCATCCCAGCAGCTGAAATCTTTATATGTATCTTGCAGGTCACCTGGGGATAGAAATGGGGTGATTATCTCTGGCCCTGCCTCCTCCTCCTCTGGTTCTCACAATGAGGTTCAGTTATCATCTTCCCTCAGTAAGTGAACTGATTATTTTGCATATTTCTTTTTCTGTGTAGGGGTAGCAGATGCAGACATAGTTTGGTTCTCTGGTTCAGCTGCAGCACCTGTTACCTGGGTTTCAGTAGCTATAGTGCCTCCCACTCCAGCTGGAGTAAGTGCAGTGTTTGGCACAAGGAGTGATTTTCCCTTTCATGTCTGAACAGGAGAGGCAACATGTCACTTGAATGTTTATGCATTTTTTCACTAGAAGGAGCCAAAGTCTTTAAACATGTAGTTTTAAGTACCAAAGTATCTGAAGTTTTCAGACCAGACCTATGTTAGCAGCTATTGTGGCAAAGCTAAATATGCTATTTCAGGAATATTTTTATTGATACTATTATTGATATATTATTGAAGGATGAAAATGAGGAAATTATAAAGTTACTGGTTTAGTCCTTCTGGAACATGTTTACTGGAATTTAGGCAGCTGAACTTAAATGTTTGTTATATAGCAACAAGCTATTAATTTGTATCTTAGCTCTAGTAAGGAATCACAGAATCACAGAATGTTAGGGACTGGAAGGGACCTCAAAAGATCATCCAGTCCAATCCCCCTGCCAGAGCAGGAACACTTAGATGGGGTTACACAGGAATGTGTCCAGGTGGGTTTTGAATGTCTCCAGAGAAGAAGACTCCACAACCCCTCTGGGCAGCCTGTTCCAGTGTTCTGTTACACTTACTGAGAAGAAGTTTCTTATCAAATTTAAGTGGAACCTCTTGTGTTCCAGTTTGAACCCATGAAGGAAGTTACTTTATATCTAATCAGGTAGTAATCCATGCGGAGAACAGGGCTGTCTCAGTGTCACTGTTTTCAGTGACAGAGCATAATCTAGAACACATGCTAATTTTATAGTGCATTGCTAATACTTGTTATTAGATATGCATATTTGAGACTCAATTTCTCTGAGGACCAAGGCAAAGCAGAGATAGTATTATATGGAAGAAAAAGGTGTGAGGAACAGTATAACAAAGAGGGTAAGTCTTTACTCATTCAACATTTGCACTTCTTCTCACAGAAAGATTTTGCACAGGACCTCAGAGTAGATGAGGAATTTTAGAACAGTATCAGCCACACTGAAATGTTAGTGCAGCTTGGCTGAGATGTACATTTTGTAGTAATTCAAAGGCAGTATTCACCAAGCAAGCATACAGGAAACTACAGAACCAAAACTGGCTTAACAATGCACATAAGACTGCAGCTAGAGAACATAGTAC
This sequence comes from Streptopelia decaocto, assembly GCF_964273445.1. Classification (NCBI taxonomy): domain Eukaryota; kingdom Metazoa; phylum Chordata; class Aves; order Columbiformes; family Columbidae; genus Streptopelia; species Streptopelia decaocto. The sequence goes on from NC_138657.1 coordinate 40,591,609, forward strand.
TTGGTTTGGCGGTAACAAGGAGAATGATCAAATGTGCCTTTAAGCTGTACAACTGATCTACTCAATCATTTTGATGTTATGAAAAAGGTCAATTTTTTTTTCATATGAATCTGTGATGATGCGTGATGTTGCAATACTAAATTGGATTTCTGTTTGGCAAAAGATTTCATATAGAGTCTGAAGGAAATGGATTTGGAGACTTGAAAGTTTGAGGGGTTTTCAGGTTTTTGTTTGGTTGGGGTTTTTTTCTTAATAACTTCAGAATATTAATGCCTTTAAGTTACTGAAAATAAAATTTACTTTTTCTTAGCTATATAATCCTCTTTATCCCTCTAAAAATATTTGGCACAAGAGAGCTTTCATTTGTTACTTTCATTGCTATGCTCCTCTCTCTCCAGTTTGGTTTTGGCTGTTAGCTATGATTTATCCAGGACTAAGAACAGCTCAGATCAACGACAACATACACAAGATCATGTATTGCTGTTTCTTTGGATGATTTACCATATGAAAGAGATATAAGGGACATCAGAAAAAAAAAAGGAAGACAGAATCCTAGCTCTGGTTAATCTTAAAAGCAACATGTTCTTCTTGGTTCCTAATAAAGAAGAAAATTGACATGCTGTGTTCCAGGAGAAATGTTAATCACCCACATCAAAATATCTTTTAGATGCTCCTTACTAGAGTGTTCTCTTTTTTTTTAGTCAATTTCAAATTTTTTTACCTCAGTAAGTTTTCCCTTCCATCCAATCTCACTGTCTAGGAGGGAAAAAGAACACAAGACAATAGAGAAAGTAATTACTCTTTACCAGGGCAAAGTAACCCTCACAGATTTGCTAGTATAACAGATAGACAGCATAACCATAACTAAGGTAATTTAAATAAAGTTAGGTACCGTCCCTCAAAACTGAAAGCAGATTTTTATGTCTAAATTGCACTGCATTTGTGCTTTGAACCTACAGTCACATACTTGCAAAGTTTTGATAAGATGTTAAGCTGGTTTCAAGAAATGCTGTAAACAATTTGGATGTAAAAATGCAACTTTCCTCTCCTTAACAGGAGTTAAGGGCAGGTCACATTTGTTTAAAGTCACCCAATTAATCATAGCCCAAACAAACCTAAAGATAAATACAAAATATTGGCTTTAGTATCTAAATTCCTTTCAGTTTTAAGACTTGGACAATGTGAGATTGTGAATATATAATCAGTGTCTGCATAATAAGTAACTACGAGTACCAGCTTCAGCTCCTCTACCCTAACAATTTGTGAAGTCATTCTAGCCCTTCCACTGTACTAGTGAAGTTAAGAGCATTTTCTAACTCTGCTTTTTATACAATTTCCTTGTCTAGAATATGTCTCCAAGGCACAACAGCAAATGTGTTGTCTCCTCTCACCTTCACACTCTGTAAGTCTCAGTAGAAACACAACACATAGGGGGATAATTTTGAAGAAACCTGTCCCTGTGAACTGTACAGAAACTGTAACTTACTTTGCATAATGGAACTCTGCCTGAAGGCACTTTATAGATCTAATAAAGTCCTGTGCATATAGAAAATAGGAAGTAGAAACTAAGCAGTAAAGATGTTAAGACCCTTCAATAAGTTGCATCATAATAATAGTTACACAGTACAGTCTGAAAACATCTCTTGCATGTAAATGTATACTTGTAATGGCTCTGGTTGGGATAGAGTTACATTTCTTCATAGAAGCCCATATTGAAAAGAAGCTGCTAAATTAATGTATCCTGCAATTAAGTTACAAAAGATGTACCCATCATCAACCAATTGACATGATAAATGCTTTCCAACTACCTGAAAAATGAAGGCATATTTTTCAAGTTTTAGATCCTTCTGCATGACAAGAGGGAGACAGAAGATTAAGTAATACATTTGATTAAAAGGTAAGAGTGAATTTATATACTATTTGGAAACAAGTGACCCAGCAATGTGAAATAAGTCTGGAAAACAATCTTAATACTGTAAATAGGGTACAAATAGGAACAATTAGAAAAAGGAAAGGTACCAGGATTTCATTGGCAATTAAATTTCTTCAAACTCCCTAGAAAAGGGGGGTGTTGGTATTTGGTGGTCTTAATAGATCTCTTCTCAAGTTGGCCAGAAGCATTCCCCTGTTGAACTAGTAAAGCCAGAAAAGTAACAAAAGCCTCATTAAATGAGATCATACCCCGATTTGGGGTACCCACTGTGATGCCCACATTTCGTTGCACAGGTAGTGCTGCAAGTCAATGAAGCACTAGAGATTGATTGGCAGTTGCATACTCCCTACAAGTGTTAAGCAAGTGGGCAGGTAGAGAAAAAAAAAATAGAATTATATCATCAAACAGCAGTTAAATAAAATTTGTCAATAAACTGATTTGAAATAGAGTCAAGCACAACCTTTAGTGCTGCTCAGAATTTGTTAGTCAACCCTTGAGCCAAGGAAAACTTAAGTTGTTTCTTTCAAGCCAAGAGATTAAGTTTATGTTAAAGCTAAACTGTAAATATACATTTGCAAGCTTTTGTATTTTTATAGTATCATTTTGATTTGCAATTAAAATGACACCAGTTTCTGCATAGGTTGATATTTAGCACGAGATTTCTAATATTGTGAAAAACATTTGCTCTAATTCAAATCCCTTAGTAGAAAAGCATTTCTACTCCAATTTCCTTTTGTTCCTCCTAAAATGGGGAGTGGAAGCACAGGCAGGCAGGTAGAGAGTGAGTTTACCAAAGGCAATGGACTCATATCAGCTCAAGTGGCAAGGACTAAAGAATTATATGTTCAGGAAGTAAAAATGTATTATCCTACAGGGCGAGTATGTGTATTTCTTTTTTAGATCAAATTAATATGCAGTCTCTTCACATTTTCTTGGAAGAAATAAATAATTTACTCAGAAAAGCATTTTTCCCATCTTTTATTCTATTAAAAAAAATTGTTAACTAACAAATTCTGTATGGGTGAGCCAGCAGCAATTTTTTATAGGTGTTAGTAGCTGGTAAGTGTGAAAAGTTTAGTTTGTTTTTTTAAAACTGCAACTGTATTAACCTAGGATTTTAAATGTTACAGAGTTACTTTGTTTCCTCAGGTAGATACAGAAAAATTTCAATGTTCATGGTGTTTCAACAATTTTTGATAGCTCTGATGAAATTATATATACCAAGTTGCTTAGTTCTCCAGAACCAGATTTACTACTTCACCTGCACTCATAGTTCATTGTTACAAAAAAGTACTTTATAAAAGCCTTTAGACTTCATTTACAGCAGCAAAAGAATAATTTTAAGATGAACTTTTGACTGAAATTTGGTTATTTTAGAGATTTTAGGTAATATCCTTGCTCTAAGATTTTCTCACCTGAGCTACCAGTATTGGATCCTATATGTTTTGCCACTATCACTGTTTTAAAATTTATCATGGGAAAAAAAAAAAAAGAAACAGTGATGTATCTTACATTCTAGTAGAATGATTGATGACTGCTTCTAACAAAACCCATAAACCTTTGTTTCTGTGCTGGTTTGACTAAAAACTAGTTAATTTTCTTCATGCAGTTAGAAACCTTTCATTTTCATAGCTAGCAAAGTTGTTGTTTGAATTTAGTTTGAGCACAAGAGATAACACCCCAGAACAGAGTTGATGTTTTTAATTGCTCTGGTCTAATAGCCAAGGATGTTCTTACTACCCTGCTCACAAGTGTGAGGGGGGCATGGGTGGGGCAGAGCTTGACTGATGTCCAGACTGATCAATAAGAGTATTCCATCCCATTAGCATCATGCTTCGTATTTAAGGAGAGTGGGGATCTTCTAGTTTCTTCTTTGCTCTCTCTGGCTCTTCTCTTTGGTCTCTTTTCAGAGCCTGGATGAACACTTGTTCAGAGGAGTTCTGTTTGGGACTTTATTTCGGCTTGTTGCCATCCTGCCTTTTTGCAGAAGCCTCTGGGCCTTTCTGCCCTTTTTCTCTCTTCTCTCTCTGGGATCAGCTGTTGGGACCAGGGTGTTGCTTCCTGGGACTGGCTGTTCTATGCAGACAGAGTTTGTGAGAAATTGCATTGAGTATTTTTTATTTTATATTCTATTTTTTATATATAGATATTTATTAGTAGTGTATTAGTATTTTATTATTTTATTAAAATGTGTTTATCTCAATGCAAATTTCTCCCTTGCCTTTTGATATTAGGAAAAAATTCTTCACAGAAAGGGTTGTCAGGCATTGGAACAGCCTGCCCAGGGAAGTGGTAGAGTCAACATCCCTGGAGGTGTTTAAAAGGCATTTAGGCGAGGTTCTTAGGGACACGGTTTAGTGCCAGTGTTAGGTTATGGTTAGGTTATGGTTGGGGGCAGGGAGGATGCATGGGGAATGAGTGAGTGGCTATGGTGGTTATATTGGTAGCTTGGGTTAAAACATGGCAGTTTCAAAACACACTTATGTAACAAATCATGTTTCAAAACATCACAGTGAAACTCCTCCCTCTACTGCAAAACTTGTAAAGAATGCAAAACATACTGAGATTCTCTAGAGATAATTAATGATTAATTACATTATTGTCGTAATGCCACCTGCATTTTAACACAATGTTCTTTCCTATCATCAATTCACCCTCCTTAAGCAGTAATTTTTCAGAGCTCTTCAGTCAAGAAAGAGTATGATGACACTCTGAAGGCGACAGTACTAGCAAAATACTTATTCCAAAATAAATCTACCGTAATTTCCTCAATGATTAGGTGAGCATTCACATTTTTTAAAAGCAAATTATTTTTTTCCAGTTTGTGATGGCGTTGAGTCTTTCCTATTCTCTGCAAAACAAAGGCCTCATTAACAGTATATGTTATGCCTTAAGCAGCTGGCTTTTTGCAGCTTCTGACGGGAACAAGTAAGTGCTGTGGAGACAGAACTTCTGTCTGTTCCTCTAGGTCTTTGCAAAATGAAGGCATAAACTTTTTGAGATAAAAGCATCAACAATGTTTCTTTCTAAGGCCTCAGTCCTCCTTCCTGATTAACTGAGCTGGAAGCAAGGCAGGGTCATTCAGTGATCACTGAGAAATAATGAATCACCAGCTACCCCTAGAGGACAAAATTACTCACTTCTAGGCACTTTCGAGACCACCGACCTATTTTCCAGGACTGTCGACCCATTTCTGAAACAACCTCCTTAATTAGCATGAAGAGCAAGTAGAGGGAGGACATGACCCGCTCTCTCCTATCTCACCTGCAAATCGACTGAAGTACAAAAACTCCTCAGTGGCAACACCAGATGTGTGCACAGCATTACTGGAGTTTCATCACACCCACCACCAAGAGAGCTACAGAGATCATCACTGGATTAACAGACTATTGGAGTGGTGAAATCTTACCCTTCTTCTAGTATCTTAATCTCTCTTTTCTCTCTCTCTTTCTCTCCTTCTAACTTTATTCTGGGCACTTCAGGGTAGTATTGTTTTGAGTTTTGTTGTTGAAGTCTTCTTGAGTTTTATAATATAGTTGCAAACTTTTGCCAAGCCACTGTTTGCTGTAATCCCACTGAGTTTTAAGTAAATTCATTATTTTATTGAACCTCTCGAGTTACCTTACTCCCAGTTACAGCACAGAATGTTCAAAAGTTAACTCTGCCCTCACCCCAGTAAGTAGGACAGGGCACAGTGATCATTCTGCCCATTTGTCTGTCCCTTTCTAGTATCTGCTTTATTGTACTACGTATTGTACTTTAGTTATTCTGCTTTAATGACAGTATTTCTCAATTATCTACAGAGTTCATCCTTCCAGATGGGAATGTTGAAAACACCAAATGCAAAATCTCTTACAAAAACATTCCCATTATGTCAAAGTAATGGTTTGATGACAACATGCCACTCTTCAGTTCCTCTGTTCAGAAAGACATTATTTAGTCCACTGAGCATTAACTGTTACAGCAATATTACAAATATAGTTTTATTTTAATATGTGTGATAATTAGGTGTGTCAGATGCTGTCAAACACCTCACACATGTTTGACAGGTCAAAACCATAATTTTACCATGAAATTTTTAAGTTAATTCAACAGTGCACAGCTCAGGGGAAAGAATGAGGTTGAAAAGTGAGGCCTGAGGGGAAAAAAAAAAAAAAAGAGGATTATATCACCAAAGAAGACCACCTTCACAGTACTGTAGTTATAAACTATTAGCTATTATCCAATAAAATAGGGCAGATACTTTGCCAGTGTAAACTGTTCCAAGTTTACAGAATTATATCCATTTCATAGTTAATAAAAGTTACACTGTCACTGGAGAACATCCATGGTTATAGTTTTGACAAATGCTGATTGTTCAACCTACAGCTTTCTGCAGTTTTTCTCACAACATTTGTAAATTATGCACACTTTTTCCTGAATTTTACTAGTTTTTCATAACATATATGTGAACAGATTATCTTGTATCTGTAATGATAGTAAGACTCATCATCATAGCATATAATGCAGCTAAAGTCCTGGAGAATTAACTAATTGAGCACTTACAGTTTATTTTAAATGGAAACACCTGGTATGGTTCCCTAATTTGATCATGTTATTGTATGCCACATGTCTTCAATGAATTAAAAAAAAAAAAAAAAAAAAAAAAAAAAAAGCTTCAGTAACAAAGTTTTGGGATCTCGGGTTCTTCTCTTTTAAATGGATATTCCAAAAACTGTAGATGTATTTTTGCAGTAGGATTTCTAATTCATGTATTTGTATATATACTTCCCAACTAAAAGATTGGAATAAGGCTATCCATCTATACTTGATCTGACACTTTCTAAATTTTAAGTTGTCAGTTTCTTTAAAGACTAATGGCTTCTTAACAACATTCACACATTGAAATGACACAACACTTCCACTTTGCCCAGTATGCAAAGGAATGTTTGGTATTCATATCACTGGATGTTCTCCATTGAAAAACACGGAATGGTCAAATGCATATAAAGTATTCATTTCATCTGAGGCTTCATCCTCTTGTTTCGTAATAATTTACTAAGCTTGATGAAATCCCTCTGAGGTACAGTAATGCTTTTACTTCTCTTCTGTACCTGGAGAGTGATGCTTCAAAAACATAGACAAGATGTCCAATAATTTTGCATCCCTAATTCAAAAAATCCAGGATCTTATCTGCCATCTTCCCAACATGTAAGTTTAATCATGTTGTCTTGAATATCATGCTGAAAGCAAGGACATGCCCAACCATACACAACATGTATAAAATACACGGTTCCCTGTTCCTTACTACCAACCATTTTGGGAAACTGTTTTAAATTTCAAACACTGAGTCTTATTCAGGTTTGAAACAGGCTGGAACCTTTTGCCAGTTCCCTCCGGGCCTTGCATGCCTTAAAGAATGACAGAAGTTTTGCTAGTCATGGAGGGGATGGTTCCTCCCAACCAGCCTTCCCTGATGGAAAGACAGGCAGGGCACAGCTTGTGGTCACATACAACTCCATAGCTCCTGTTTTCTGCTGCTACACAGCTTTACACATTTTACGCAAGTAAATGCAAGGATATAAGAGCACAATTTCCTGCAGTACAATACAGTGTTCTTAAATCCAGTCATCAGATACCTCAAAGTCTTGCCACACAACTAGCAATTTACTAGACTTCCACAGGAAATGAAGGAGCAACTCAGCAAATTACTTTGTTAGGGCCATCAAAAGGAGGAGATAATTGCTGAATCTCTTGTATAACCCACGTCTTGGTGCACACATAATTCATGGTCCTCCGTGAGACAAAAATCAGTCCAGAGCTGCCTCTCCTGAGCTGTGCTCAGAAAGACTATACAGTCCTAGAACAAATACTACACACCCTTTGAGGCTCAGGAGTGCCATTATTAATTGGGTGCATATCCAGATACTGTCAGCCACCAGAAAAATACTTCTTACTCTCAGAATTTTGGAGTACCAGCTCTCAAGCAGCTTGAATAGCTCAAGACGGGGTATAACATGAAACCTTTTGGAGACACTGGAGTTCTGGTTACTGTGAAAATGACCCAATATCTTACTGTGTTGGAGCTACAAGGCAACATTTTGGTAGTTGGGGTGAACTGCGAGAGCGGCATCTGTGAGGAGAGGCTGGGGATATCCTGTGTCAGACACAGTCAGTTCCAGACAGCTCAAATGGACCCATCACAGGGCATAGCTGTGACCCCCAGCCAAGATGGAGCCATCTTAAGGAAAGTTTATTTAAGAAATAGTAAAAAACACTGCACAACAGTTGAGAGAGAGGAGTGAGAAATATGTGAAACAGCCCCGCAAACATGAAGGTCAATGAAGGAGGGGACGAGGTGCTCCAGGCACCAGAGCAGAGATGCCCCTGCACCCTGTTGGAGACACTTCATTGGAAGTGTTATTCCCTTGCAGCCCATGGACAGTCCACACTGGAGCGGGTTTGTCCTGAAGGAACTGTGGCCCATGGACAACCCACATTAGGGTAGATTGTGATGGACTGTATTCCATGGAGAGGACCCACCCTGGAGCAGGGGAAGAGTGTGAAGAGGCAGGAGTGGCAGAGAGGAACCATTATAGACTGATCCCATGTCCTATTCCCCATTTCCCTGTGTTGCTCAGGAAGAGGACGTAGAGGAGCTGGAAATTAAGGAATGAATTTGAGCCTGCAAAAAAAGCAGGAGGGTGGAGGGAAGGTGGTTTAGGTGTTTTGTCTTTGTTTCTCACCATCCAACACTATTTTAACTGGCAATAAATTAGACTAATCTTTTCCAAAACTAGTCTGTTTCCTCTGTGATAGCAGTTAGTAAGTGATATCCCTGTCTTTATCTCAACCCATGAGCTTTTCATCTTATTTTCTCCCCATGCTGCTGACAAAGGGGAGTGAGAGAGCTGCTCTGTAGGCATCTGGGAGCCAGCCAAGGTCTACACACCACATGTGGTGGAATTTGTCACCATGAAGAAACAGAAGAGTCCCATAGAAATATTCCATTTCATTGACAGACAAGTTACAAGGACAAAATAACTTGTTTACTTAAAACTATAGACTGTAGCAGAAACAAACAAACAAGAAAATATTAAATTTCATATTACAATTTCTCCTTAGCCATGCCACCTTCTAAGCAAATCTATGAGGCTTTCTAATTTGCCTCTACAGTTCACACCTGCCATGAACTCACAGACCTTTATCTTTTCTGCTCCTGGTCTCACATACAGCTTGGCATTTCTAGGACATGAACCCTCTCTTCCTATTTCCTTGCCTTTTGTGACCAGACAGTGGAGTCTTATATGGTAGCCTGACAGCAAAGTTACATCTCTTACATTTTTGGGGTTTTAGGGTTGACTTAGACCTTTTCTACTTCACTTAACAGATTCCTAGCTCTAAGGTGTTTCTTCCTGCAAAAGTGAGTTTTGAGCTCTGCAGTCATTGACATCTACAATCTTTTGGTAGAAGAATTAAAACACAATATCTATAACTTGAGAAAGAACTTTTATGCCAGCTTGTAGGCTAAGACTCTAAGACAATGATCTACACTTCAATATGTTAGCGAACCAGGACAAGTCCTCAAAATTCGAGAAGGTCCCACTGTCCTTTTTTATTAGCATTAGCAGTAAATGGATTATGCAGGAGGAAATAGATGCAGAGGCATTGTTATATCTTTAGTCTCTTGATGTAAATTCCCAGCAGATTAATATTTTTAGATTTTTTTTTCTGCTGCTGCTATTGTATCACTGTAATTCTCATTTGTAGTGTAAGTACTTTTAGTCTTCTTTTTCTTACTATAACTTGAGGTAATACTGCCTCGGAAGAATATTTTGAGGAATGAATTCTTAATGACAGTACAAACACTTTGAAGAAGTTAATATATTTCACATTTGTTGAAACTGTTCTCAGCTTCAAAATAATTGTTTTTCACCACTCTCTATGTCAAAGAGCAAGTGATGGACTTACTCCCAACTGTTACTATTGTATACAGCAATATAGTAAAGGCCTTTTCAGTAGACCTCTGCATGTTTTGTATGTTGCATGGTTAAGTACAGAAGCATAATTCCTCTTTCAGACTGAGCACCTGTTTACTCTCCCTTTAGTAATTGAAAGAAATAGTTCACATATGATTCCTTTGATTTCTTTGGTCTATTTTTCTGTCAGCAGTAAGGTTAGTAACAACCTTAGCTTTGAGTTGAACCCCTACATGCTTAAATTATAGTCAACTGTCCACTCTTCTCAAAGCTAGTCTAAATTGAATACTCAAACACTGAAAACACTCAGTTACTTTTTATAAACTTATTTCCACTTAAAGGTACTGCAGTACTAAAAGACTACTTGCTAGCATAAATGCTAGCATGACCTACACATTATACTGGTAAAACTGAGAGGAAAAAAACCACTATGTTATACACCTTGAACCAAATCTAAGGCAACACATGATTTATGTTGTTATAGGGAGAAAATGGCATTATTCCAGCATGCAAGAGGCCCAATGTTGTAGCTTAGCCCCAGCCCCACCTAGCTGGCAACTTAAACTACTTGTCACTTACCTCCTACTCCGCTGCCCCTGGTGGGAGCAGGAGAGAATGGGAAAACAAAAGGCAAAGCCTTGGGTGGGACACACAGCACAGTATCTCATCATGTGGTAATCCCAGTATTGCCATTCGTCTTTTCCAAGCAAACAATTCCTTCAAAGCAGCAATTGTGGACTCCCAACCACAGCCCAAGCTGAAACCTCATTCCCATTCTGGAAAGCAGCTCACACCTGAAACACAATTGAACCACACAGTCCAGAGAGAACCAAGAGCAACTCAGACCACTCTGCTCCCCAGCAGCAAGAGAGGCTTCACCCATGGCCAGCTTCTGTTTTATAACTGACCATGACATTGTATGGCATTATACAGTATACCATTATACGGTATTGAAGAACCTGCTGAAATTCAACAAGGGCAAGTGTAGGGTCCTGCACCTGTGAAGGAATAACCCCAGGCACCAGTACAGGTTAGGGTTGACCTCCTGGAAAGCAGCATTGCTGACAAGGACTTGGGAGTTCTGGTTGACAACAGGATGACCATGAGTCAGCAATTGGCCCTTGTGGCCAAGAAGGCCAAAGGTATCCTGGGGTGCATTAGGAAAAGTGTGACCGGCAGGTCAAGGGAGGTTCTCATCCCCCTTTACTCTGCCCTGGTGAGGCTACATCTGGAGTACTGTGTCCATTCCTGGGATAACCAGTTTAAGAAGGATAAGGAATTACTGGAGAGAGTCCAGCAGTGGGCTATGAAGATGATCAGCAACCTAGAGCACCTTTCTTAATGAGGAGAGACTGAGAGAGCTGGGTCTGTTCAGCCTAGAGAAGAGGAGTCTGAGAGGGGATCTGATCAATGCTTGCAAATATCTCAAGGGTGGGTGTCAAGAGGATGGGATCAGACTCTTTTCAGTGGTGCCCAACAATAGGATGAGGGGTAACGGGCACAGAGTGAAGCATAGGAAGTTCCACCTGATTATGAGGAGAATTTTTTTTTATTTTGAGGGTGATAGAGCACTGGAACAGGCAGCCCAGAGAGGCTGTGGAGTCTCCTTCCTTGGAGACATTCAAAACCTGCCTGGACACATTCCTGTGCAATCTGCTGTAGGTGAACCTGCTTTAGCAGGTGGGTTGGACTAGATGATCCCCAGAGGTCCCTTCCAACCCCAACCATTCTGTGATTCTCTGAATACCCTTTCAGCTAGTTTTGGGTCATTTGTCCTGGCTGTGTCATTCCCCCAGCTACCTGTGGAAATTAACCCTATCTTGGCCAACCCAGCACCATTTTCTAATTCACTTCCAGTGAATTAGAAAATCTAAGGCTACAGTAACATGTTACAAAGAGTGGGCATTTTATGCATAAGGTCACACAACAATAATACTTATCAACTGAAAAATAGGTTCCCAGTAATACATGGTCAAAGAGGAAGGCCTACAGCACAGAAAATGCCTTGTGATGGGAGTTCATTAAATCAAAGGTGCGTATTTCCTGACAGTTGCCCAATACCATAGTTTTTGGTGTGGCACTCCACTGGCCATGTTTATCTGGCCAACAGTCCACCAAGCATGTCAGCTGGCCAATGAGTTGAATTTGGGAAGACTGATCTGGAAAGAGGCAAATAGAAGTTCATTATAGACCAGCATGCAAGAAAGGCACCAGATGAACAAACCTATATTATATTATTGTTGCAAACCCTGAAAAAGGCAATCTACCCTAGAAATGGTATAACAGCTCTCTAAAATAGACTTATAATGGCTTAAGTCTACATTAAGGAGTTGACATTTGTTGATTGTTCAAGTCACGTTTCAACTAACTTTAAAGAGATTTTCTGGAGTATTTTGCAAGTGCACAGTAAAGACAGTCTTTAAAAGACTGGCTGATTTCTTTCCCACATATTACTGGCACTCTTCTTCTAGTATAGCTTCCTAATGAAAAAAAACATGGTTGCATTTACTTTACTTACTTTCTAATTCCCTATCGTCTTCTGCAATAACTTTTGAAATCAGGTAGCAAGTTCAACCAAGTCTATCAAAAGTGCTGGGGCTCTGAAAATACAAAGTCTGTGGTTACAAACAGAGGTCTAAATGAATGCCCCTGGCATCTGGTATCAGCTGCTATCCAAAGCTGCCAAAGCCATATCAGCCTCCTCTTGCCTGCCCCCGCCCTTGCCCTGCAGCAGAGCCCAGTTAGTGGACATGAAAAAGAATTTGAGGTGCTGAGCAATGGGAAATGCCAGAGGACATAACACAGATTGAGACAGAATACAAGTTTCCAGAAATAAAGATCTTATTTAGCTGTTCCCACAACACTTATTTGTTTTCCTTCTTTCAGGCACGTAGAGACTGTCAGGTATAGTGCAAACCTGCAACAAAGGTAACAGTATGTGAAGAAGAAAAACCTGTCTACTAGCTGGTGTGCTTATGGCTGAGTCTGTTTTCTTTTCTAGAAAGAGCCAGTTCTGTTTTTTATATTCAAAGCCTGAGTGATTTTAAAACCAAAGTGCTCTTTTGAAGTAGGATACTGATTTTCAAAGTGATAGGCGAGAATCAAAAGAAGCTGTATCCTGTCTTCGATGCTGCTACTGATCCTATGTACTTTTCCTGGTAATTGAAGCACTCCATAGACATTGCAAGAAAGCACAATCTGTCCTAAAGGAAAAATGAGGGAAAGTGGAAACACAGCCTGAAGATGCTGCTGTTGCTCAGCAATTGTCACCCACATTGGAACTGCTTTGGTGTACAGGACCAGGAAACAGAATCATAGCATTAGCCATTTGTACAGCTACAGATGAGGTATTACTAGGCTGCTTACAGTAACAATCATCACATGCAAAGCGAGTAGTCTCAGTAAATCCTGGGGATTACAATGAAATTAGTTTTATTTACCTGACTGCTTGTCGAGGGTTAAGATTGCAGGGTGACAATAAAACCCTGGCAGATGGATTGTTAACCCCCTCTCCCCCCCCACTTCCCCCTTTTGCCCCTCCCTCTCCCCCCTTCCCACTAAGGACAGGTGATCGAGAGGAAAAGAAGAACAGAGAGAAGAGAGTTGGAAAAATTAAAAATGTTTTACTAATGCTACTAATAAGAATAGAGAAAATAATACAAAATATACAAAACCAATCTTGAAAGTCTCAGCAACTGCAGAGCCGGCATCCAAAGTCCTGGATTAGACTCCACAGCCAACTGGAGCTGGATTCAGTCTCTCACTAGGCCTCAGTTCACAGGGATGAGTAGCAAGGTCCTCTCCTAATGTCAGCCATAAGGAAAAAGGGAAAAAGGGACGAGATCCTTGTGATCTCCCACTTTTATATGAAGTATTCACGTGAATGGAATGTTATACACAGTTAGTCAGTTTCTTAGTCACTTGTTTCTCGTCACCCCTCTCGTGAGATGTCCATCCATGCTTATCAATAAGTTTGCATTCCATTGCTAGGTTTACCAAAACATGTGTCTGGTTCTCCAGGAAAATGCAGTTAATATGAAGGCTTTAGCTGACAGGCAAAATTCACTGAAAGAGAAACTTGTTTTTAACAAAACCAGGACACTGCTGCTCTACACCTTTCTTCAGCTTCTCTTGATTCACTTGATCTTGACCAAAACTTAGGCATGCCAATGACTTATTTGTTAGTTCTAATTTATGAGTTAATTTTCAACTAAAATTAGAACTAGAAAGGAAATTTAGAACACTTAACAAAATCAGTTAATTAGGAAGCTAATTGCTTCAAAAAGTGAGACCATTTGAAAACAAATCATATCAGAGCCTCAAAGTCAGAGTTAATATACAAGAAATCAATTGGTCCATTATAAAAGCTTCACTAATTTTACCTACCTACCTAGAATCAGGATTTACTTTATTTAGCTCCAGCCTCAAGTGGTGCACCAAAAAGCCTGCCAGTTGAAATACAGGCTACTTCAGGTTCATTTCACCTAGGTATTTACAGTATTTATTTTGGCTTTTAAAAGTATTTTTAAGTTACCTTGTACACAAATTGAATACACCTGTATGACAGACAGCTATAAACCAGAACTTAGTAGAGGTCAGTCTTATAACAGTTGCCAGTTCCTACTATCAGCAACAAAGACGACTTTACTGGATTCCTGAATTAAGATACTGAGAACTCTCTCTTTAGAACGTCTAGCCTCTTGGCTTTTGTACATTGTAAGCCTGTGTGTCCCCATCCTGCTCCATCTCCCACTCCCCCACCAACTCCCCAAGCCAAAACAACAACAAAACACAAACAAGCAAACAAAAAAGCACAGACCTAAAGCTATCAGGTTCCTAATATGGACATGGGCTAAGGCAACAACTTTTAATAATTACAGTACCAGTCATAATTGTACGTTCATAAGCAGAACAACCTGAGACTGTTGAAAACAGAGTCGGAAGAATTGAAAGCATAGGCCAAGGGGAGGGGAGGGCAGGGGAGGGGAGGGGAAGGGCGGGGAAGGAAAGGGAGGGGAGGGGAGGGGAGGGGAGGGGAGGGGAGGGGAGGGGAGGGGAGGGGAGGGGAGGGGAAGGGAGGGGAGGAAAAGGGAGGGGAGGGAAGGGGAGGAAAAGGGAGGGGAGGGGAGGAAAAGGAAAGAAAAAAATAAAAAAAAGACTGCTTGTAGCAGACTACCCAATAGTAACAGGTTATGGTAAGGTTTACACATAAATGCCTTCCTGGCAAAAAGGTGTTCACAGCAGGTGCAAGTATGTTTGTCTTGTTTAACTAATCTAAAACAGCATTGCCCACTCCAGAACCTTCTAGCAACAACAAGGCAGCTGTCCAAGGATATTTGACATGCTGGGCTGCATGTAACTGTGAAGAGGATAGAGATGCTGTGCATCTGCAAACGGAATCATATGTGACAACAATTTTAAAATATTGATACTGTTGTTGCTGAAATTCTTTAGCAGTGACTCTGATTATTAATTTTTGCTAATGTTCATTCTGCCATATGTTCACAGTTAGTTGCTTTCGATAGGTAAAACAAGCTATTACAAATACACTTAATACAAGTATAGTCATAACTTCCTAACATGTAGACAATCTTGCAAAATATGAACATCTTAATGAAGCAGAGGCCTTAATCACGCAGAGAAATGCCAGGAAATTGTGCACATATTTAAAATGTTTGAAGATATGTGGCCCTTAACCTGAAAAGGAAACTTTGTATATAGAGTGTGATCAACATTTAAATGTAGAAACTGTCACAACAGTAACTCTAATCATGCAAAAGACAAAGGAATAGTTGCCATGTGAAATGGAAAACCTGGGCTTTCTCCCTTAATTCTTATCCTGAAAGAACAGGTAGTTTTTGTTAATTCCTGTACTAATTGGTAAGCCAATTAATTGGACTTACAGGAATACTACTTTACTTTCAATTGTTAACTGAAGGTGATTATTACTGTTGATGTTACTACAGATTAAAGATCAACACGTATGGAAATGAAATCATGCACATGGCTCAAAGCAGCATCCTGGAGAGATATTTCCTAGGAGAATAAAACTATTTTCCATAGATGATTTCTTACAGAGGGGTAGGAAGGAGGAGAAACATAGAGAAAGATGAAAGTCACTGTATCTCTGTAAATAATTAGAAACTTGAAGAGAGGAAGTTGGATAGCAAAAATAGAGGAATTTGACTAACATCTGCCTTCTTTATTGAGATGAAACTTTTTGGATGGTTAATAAGAATTGAGCGTATTCTGTAGCTAAGCAACCAGAATGTATTTAATTTTATCCTTTTTTTGGGTCCCCCAATCTCCTTTCTTTCCTGAGCCTGTTTTATTTATCTCCAACTAGAGGAAGTGTAGCATTTTGCAAGAGAGATTCTGTGAAAACAAAAGGATTCATGTATTTCTTTTTATTTTTATTTGGGTTGAGCTGAATTATTGAAGGTTTCACTGATTCTGTGGATCATATTGATAATAAAGATTTAAGTTACATATTTACATATCTATATTGACCTGTGGGAGTTTTGCAACCAGCTCTAAAACTCAGTTTAAACTGTTTTGCTATATATCTATGTAACTCAAATAATTAATATATGTAAGTCACATCATTTGTACACCTAACACTTTGCACGTACCAGAATTCTTATCAATTTGGTCTTACCTCCTGCTTGCTGCAGGAAACTGCTTTAGTCCATCATTTCTGCATAAGGCCTGTCCTTTCTGGTTGAACAAGGCAGTGGCTGTCTACTGTTTCTTTCCTTCAAATTAACAAATCCCTAGCAGTAATAAAAATTCTTCCATTAGGATGTAAGACATCTTTGGTAAAGTGTTTTGTTATTAATCACTTTAATTTAAAAGTTACTTTCATTTTTACACTCTTGAATTTGAACTTCAGTCCATTGATCTTGCAGCACTTTCGTCCATCAAAATAAAATACTCTCCCTTAAGCTGACTTGGGCTTCAATTAGTAACATAGTGTAATATGGCCTTCTTGAAAGCTTTGAAGCTGTTTTCTTGTCTGAGCACTCCAGGTGCATTTTTTTAACTCTAGGGGGAAAAAAATACTCTTTGCCATCAGCCACTGAGATTTTGGGGTACTTTCCTACATGATGCTTGAGACCTGTGTATACACTTCCTCTAGCCTCTACTACTCCTCAAACAGCAAGTCACTGTGCGTGGCAGCCAATCTCACAACCTGCTTGGAGGGCTGAAGGTACAGCTCCTGGAAACCCCAGCAGCCCAGCTGAAGGGTGGTGGTTTCACTGGCTGCCCACCTGCCGCTAAGCATAGAGGCAACAAGCTCTGCTCACCCTGGAAATGCAACCATAAGGTAAGCTATAGGCTGAGAGGTCTCCAGCTGACTAACTGGCTCAGACGTTGGCTTTTAGCCAACACAACTCTTCAAGCTTGAATTCATTTGACAGCTGTTGTAACCACCTTCCTCTAGTATACCACACAGTGACTCCCTTCCTTCGAGCTTCCTGTTGCTGACGAGCAAACTGAGTTTTGATGCTGATCTTGACCTCTTTCACTCTTGCAGGGTGCTAAACAATTAAATGTCCAAACATCTGGTGCCAGATGTCAGTCAGCAATGACTCCACAATCCTCCTTTATAGTGACAAAGCATAACCATGTACATGTGCCTCCGAATGGGAGGAGGCAGGTAGGCTGCTTTCTCTTTCCAATGCTGGGTTTGGCTGTGACATAGAGATTTTTACAGCATACTCTTGCATTACACTGCCACTACTTTGCCACTCTGGAAACATTTGGACACACAACTTACGTGACCTTTTTCTTGGGGGGTATAGTTTTATTTGTTCAATGACGAACGTGAGGCACATTAAGCAAACGGCTCACAGTAATCATTTCGAAAAGTGCTAGGTTCTGGAATGGAAGAAGCCCAGTCACCAGCAAGAGGGGAGACAAGCGAACCGCCAGGAGCAGCTCACCGAGCCTTCATAGATACGCCCCGGTACCATTTGTAACTACGTAGTTAGACTAAGAAATGCGGCCCTGTTTGTCGCCAGGCTGTGATTCTACACCGAAAACTTCAGAGCAAACACAAAAAATTTCTTCGCAGAACGTTAATGGGCGACCCGTGCCGGGCTTGCGGTCGCACTGCTCGGGTTGCGGCGCCTCTCCGCGCCGGCCGCGCCCGGCGCCTGCACACAGGGCTGGAAGCTGCAAAGGCCCCCGCGCCCCTTCCCTGCGGCAGGCCAGTGAGGGTGGGCGCTGTCGCCAGCCCCGCCGGCCCCCGGCGCGGTGAGCGGCCTATCCTGCCTTCGCCATCCTCCTCCCTCCCCCAAGCGGCCCGGCGGCGCTGTCCGTCGCCTCCGGCCATGGCTCCTCCTCCTCCTCCTGCTGGTCGGTCCCAGGGCGCAGGACTGACATCACGCCCGGGGTTTCCATCCGACCGAGGGAGGGGGAGGCTCGGCGGAGCGGCAGCATGATGGCGGCGGTCGGGAGGACTTAGGAAGCGGTGGCGGAGCGGAGCGGCGCAGCGCCCACTCTGGTTTTCCCTCCCTGGTTCGGGGCCCTATTGTTCGATCCGGCGAGTAAGCTGACCGCGCGGGGCTGCGAGGAGCCGGCGGCCAGCGAGAGGAGAGGCGGCCTAGGCCCTGCCGCGCTTGCAGCCCCCGACCCTGGGCTGCGGCACGAACCTCCCCGTGGGGCGTAGCGCAGCCTCGGGCCGGGGCGGCCCTGTGGGAAGGCCGGACCGGGCGCACACAGGTAAGCAGAGGCCCGCCATGGCCTCTCTCCCTTTCGCCGGCCAGGAGTTGTGTGGCTTCCGAGGATGGAATGGGGGGCGGCCGGTGCTGAGGAGATGGGGCCCCGGGCCCCTGTCGGCCAGGTGGGAATGGATGCCCAAGGCGGGCCTGGGTTCTTAGGCCTGCTCGCTGTTTTCCGCGGAGGGAGGGAGCTGCGAAGGCCGAGGCGGGCAACCGGAGTCGAGCCGCTCTCGCTGGCTCCTGCGGGGGGAGCCAGTGTCGAGCCGCCCAGGAGAGTGGAGAACGGCCGTGGCTGTGCTGTGGCCATGGGGGGCGCCGGGGGAAGCGAGCGAGGACAGCTGCGGCCTTGGGGACATGCGAGGGAGCCTTGGCCGGGAGCGGCACTTGTGCAGGCCGCGCCGCTAGTGGAGGGCCGGCTCTGCGAGCGGGAGGCAACGCTGGCCCCGGCTCCCACGGGAGCACTGTGAGGGCGGGCAGAGGAAGAGCAGCCGTGGGAGGCCGCGGGAGCGCAGTGCGGACGGCCGGGGCTGGGATCGCCGCAGGGCCGGAAACGGGTGCCTGGGAGCAAGTTTCACCGCTGCTGGAGGTGTTTCCCGGGGTTCAGAGGATACTGGGCCCTGGAACAAGGGGATGTTTGTACGCGCGGGAGGGCAGGCGGCGGGGAACCTGCTGCCGGGCGGCGCGGAGCGTGGGCTTGCGGCCGGGCCGCGGGGAGCCGCCCGGCGCTTCTTCGCCGTCGCGGCGTCCCCGATCGCGCTTCACGGCCCCTCGGGGTTGCAGGCCTCCTTTCTGTGACTTTCTCCTCCCTCTCCGCCTTTGTTTGCTGGCCGGAGTGGCCCGAGCGTCTGACTGTATTTCTCACCCCGGAGCGAGGCTCCCCCGCCCTCCCGATGAGCCATGCTTTGGGCGGTTGCATATTAGGGGAGAGCACCTCGGGATAGGCGGTCATCAGGCACGCCCCTGAACACTTTCATACCACTAAATTGTGAGAGGGGCTGCACTTTATCAGCGAGTTTATACTTGCAGTCCATTTACAGCCAGCCCAAACTTTCTGTAGTTGCACCGGATACTGCAGTGATGTGATTTAAGATACTCTTGTGTGTGAAATAATGATCATTCCATCTGTGGCATCTTGCTTGTTTGATTTAGCAGAGACAATTGTTTTAAACGGGATAGTCTTTATCTTCCTACGTCCACCTACAAGTGCATGTAAACATCATATGCATATCTAGAAATGCTTCCACTATGTTTTGTGCGTGAAGTACTTTTTACTAAGCAAATCTTAGCAGAACATTAATATCTATGGTTTTTACCTATGTGTTCGGGTAGGCAGTTTTTCTTTAAAATTTAGATCTACTTTTCCTGAAGACAGTACTATGTCAAAAGTTAAGCCACAAGGATGCAGACATGCAGTAAACTGTTCTTCTCACCCTGCAATGCTAAAGAGAATGTATTTTCATAACATTTCATATTCTGCAGCTGGTAGTTCAGCAGAAATTGACATCTTTATAACACCGTCAAAGAAAAGTTGCATAAAGGAGTGTAGCGACCTGTGTGCCGGAACTCAACTGCAGTCAAACAGAAAGCTAGACAGGTCTTTCCTTTCATATATTTTGTGTATTTCATTTAGTTCTTCATTTTTTTTAAAGTGTAACTAATAAGAAGATGTGTACTTCTCTTGCTAAATCTTTTTTCTATTTTTCATAGGCATCCAGAGAGATTTTAATTTCGGGGGGAGGGTTAAAAGAACATGGTGCTAAAATGATCAACCATGAACAGATAATACATAAAAAGCTTTTTTTTCAGTTAAAAACATGATGTCAAATGTGATGTCTTCTTTCACTGTTAGTGAAAGACCAAGTTATTTTTGGTATCTTTTTAGTTGAAAACGTACTTTCAAATTGTGTTAATGTTTTTCTTTACTATTTTAGGTATTTTGGGATAAATCTTGCATACTTCCAGAGAACAGTAGGGCAAACACATCACCTGGAAAACATAAAGTACCAAGAAGGGGATTCTTGATATCCGCATTGTAACCTGAGTGGACTTATATTTTAAACTTCTTAATATTTACAATGAATGGGCACAGTGATGAAGAAAGCATAAGAAACAGTAGTGGAGAGTCAAGGTAAGCACTTCCTCATTTTAGTTATTCTTGGCTGTGTATTCTCCTGTATTTTGTTTAGTAAAGCTGGTTTATATTTGAACTTGGTGCCAAAGCTTCCTGGTTAGCTAGGATACCATAGTTAGGAGGTCTATATGTGCTTTCTTTCAAGTGCCTCATCTGCTTGTTACATTCACATCACTTCAGCTAAGAATTGTAATCATCTTGTATACACCTTACTTAATAAACCTTAAATAGTATTAAAACTGCGTTAGCATCCAATAGAACAGTACTATCCTTTTGAGAAAAAAAAAAAAAAATCTCTAAAGTGTGAAAAGCTGATACATTGGATTAGAATGTTGAAATAAAGCTACTGTCTATAAAGTTGTATGTGTCTGTGTTGTATAAAACCCTCAACTAGACTGTCTCTAAAGGTAGAGAAATGGGCTGTTAATTTTCTTTTTGATATAGAGTACCTCACAATTATTTCCTTTTTAGAGTTGTCAGAGCAGTATCAGTAAAAGTGCTAACTTGGTTTTCTGAAGTGGAAGTACAGCTTCCAGCATGTTTTGGTGTTGGTTTTTTTGGTTGGTGTTGTGTGTTTTGGGGTTTTTTGTTGTTGGTGGTTTTGTGGGGTTTTTTTGTAATTAAAAAAAAAGTATAAGTCCTCTAATGTTCAATGCTAGTCTTCAACATAGCATATGGAGAGTGTTCATGTGTTTGGAAGAGCCTCATTAGAACTTCCCTGCATACACACACAATGTGAGCCAATTTGTAGGGGTGGATTTAAGCTCTCTTTGTGGAGCAGTGCTAAGTTCAAACAGTCCTTCCTGTGCTAGAAAGTTTAGATTTCTAAAACTGGAAATATGATGAATGCTGAAGGGTGAATAAGTCAAAGTAAACTTGTTAATAAAAGGTGGTTTTATACTTCCAAGAGGTTGGTTGTGACTGTGCTGTTATTCTGCTCATCTGTCTTCCTGCTTCTCTTTCTGATCACAGCCTGTTGAACCAGTTAGCTGATTCTGTCAATCAGAGGGACATAAAGAAAACTATTTTCAGTGGACTTTATGGAAAATTCCAGTTGAATAGAAAGAGATCTAAATTATTGCCTCAAATGAAGAAATGCAAGAAGAACATAATTGCCAGCTAATCAGTCAGAACATGCTGGCCATTGAGCTTGCATGTAGCAAAGTGCATGATGGAGTGGGAAGAAGGGGAAGAGATAATTGTTTAGGCAACTTTAGGTGCAAATCACAAGGAAATCTATGAACAGTAAAACTAAATAAACTTTAACTTTTAACTTTATCTCAAGCTTCCTGTTATACAGAGAAATGTCCTAGAAATACAGTAATCTTTTAACACTAGGAGTAATTTGTAGGGTCTGATACATAATTATTTCTGAAGATTTCTGCTTTCGTTGAAGTTGATACTGTTTCAGTTAGCAAACAAATTCAGAGTTTCTCCTAGTGGGGGACGAAATTTCCTTAAAAAGGAAAAAAGCGTTGTCAGATGAGAAGAGAAGCACGAACAAATAAAATTATGTGAACAAGGCTAGCCTTCTGAAATGTAAGACCTCCAAAAAACATGAACTTACCAGAGGTACTAACTGATGATTTTGTGTGTGAATTTTCTTACTACTTGAAACCAGCCACCTTGCTAAAGGTATATGGGAAACCTACTTTGTTTTGGACTGTGACTGCCCATAAATACCAGTATATCGAAGTTACTTAACAGCTGTAGCAAGTCCTAAGACTAAACAAGCTAAACATCATGAAGTTCCCATGAACTTCATTAAAAGTAAGTATGAGGAAAATGCGTAGTACTCAGAACTTGATACTTGCCTATGAAGCAGGACTTTGGACTTCATCTTAAATGTTCTGCTGAACACATCTTAAAGCTTTAGAAAGCTTTAAAATGCTAAAAATGTTTTTTCCTAGGCTTGTATTGGCCATTAAGTACATAGTGTAACTCACAGGCAGGTCTTGGAAAGCTTATTTTCATGTTTGCCATGTATTATCAGGAAACTCTTTTTTGTAAATGAAAGGTGAAAGTTTTCCATTTTAAATGATGGTACCTTCTTCTGTCTAGCCTAGTTCCATTATTAAAATAATTATTGCAAAAGGAGTGTGACACAAAATATCTTTATATGACTTATGCCTGTTGTTTAGTCTTTTTTCTGTCGTCTTTGTAAGTTTCTAGATAGTTTTTATTTGAAGAAGAATTACCTTAGCGAGCTAGTACTGCACACAGATAGCTAACTGTAGCTTGGGAAGTGTTGCTTTGTTTAGCCTTCAAGTCTGGAAATGTGAACTCTACAGAATGGAAGTAGACATCAGTAAGAAAATACGTTTACGAAGCTTCTAGTGGTCCCATTGCATTCAGAATGCTAGGGAGGGAAGGGGAACAAGTGAAGAAAGCAATTGAAAATTGCTGCTGGGAATAAATTGTAAAGAAGATCAAACTCTGAAGAATTCATAGAAAAGAAAAGATGAAGGCCAATCCAGTGATAATCTGAACAGCAGCGTTGATGATGACTACAAGAAATCTTTGAAACTTTGTGTCACTTTGCAAATGTGACACTTTACAAGTACAGTAAAGCCATTCACTTCCTTTGATGTCTAGTGTAAACTTCGTGGCTGTCATTCTGGAGTGACAAGCTTGATAACAATTAAATATAGCTTGATGTAGGGGAGCTGCCGTCATCACTTCTATCCTTGTGGATATTGCTTTGTATTGTCTTATGGAAACACTGTGACTTGCAGAATTTGTGGAAAGCCAGCAGTATTTCAGCAGTAGGAGGGCTGGAGAAAGTACTGATCACAAACCTTTTTTTTTGAGTCAGCATAGTAGTAAGGAATTGTAGCTGTCCTTTACTCCCTGTGACTGGCTGTGAAGTTGGACTGTTTTCTGAAGTGTGTGAACGGAATGTCCAGTTTGCCATGCTCCTACACTTCTTTCCAGCATTGCATCTGTTCATCTGTTTAGAAAATGAGCCTTTCCCTTTTTGCTGGTGTTGAGCCTGAAGTTCTATTTTGCTACAAGTGGAAAAGTGCATCTCTTGTGTTTTTGTGGTTGAAAAACTGGCTCCACTGTTTGGACTTCCGTTGCTTATTTCAGCAACCTCTGAAGCTGTAGTTCAGTACTAGAACTGAGCGTGATGGAAATTGTAGACTAGCATAAACAGTATTATCTAATCTCATTGCTTGATGATCTAATTTCTGGGGAATAATTACAGTGGAATTTACTCTCCACTTTCTTGTTTACTTGAAATCACTACTCAGGAATATTTTTAGGTAGCTCAAGGTAAAACATCACAGATATTGTTCATCTGGACAGCGAGTGTAGACACAAAAGCTTTATAGCAATACTCTGAGAAGCTGACTCTTAAGTCAAGCAAACCATCTTTGTGTAGAGCTCTTGAAAGCATCCTGTTGCAAACTTGAGTAAATACATTAGAGTTAGATAGCAATAAGAAAGCTTAATCAGCAAGGAATTGCGGTTATACCAGACCTGCAAGACAAACTCCAGGTAGAACAGGGACTGCAGAAGTAAAACATGGGTGCAAATTGAGTAACAAGCTGATTTCCTGTCTTTTTGCTCTTTCGGTATTTCCTGCAGAACAAAGTATAGAGGACTTAAGCAAACCTTCGTTCTCTGTAGGTACAAAGGGATGTGCTCAGTGCAGCTTAACTGGAAGGTAGCTGGCTAGAATATATGGTAATCTTATTTTTGCAGGAAGCAGAAAGCAGCTGCTTACACCAGAGACTTTCGCCATTAATCACACACCTGAAAGCTGATTTTAATAGAAGGTGGTAATTTCAGTGGGTTTAATTTGCTTTGTCAATTGAAGATAGTCAAGACTTTTGTCAGTAGGTTTCAATTTACTATATAAACACATACCTTCTGTAGGAGGTAAAAAAGATTAATTGAAAGCTATGACTTCAGGTTCTTGCTTTCAAGAAATGTGAGAGTTAAAACAGACATTCCTCAAACATATTTGCAGACTTATCTCCATGTGCTGGCTTCTTTCTGGTAGAAGTTCAATAGATAATAAAAATGTATGTTTATGTCGAGAGAGTATATACATAGAACTATACATGTAGAGATAGATACTTACATGTTAGTGCACAGGAACGCTCAGATCAACGGAAGTCAGTGAATGGTAAAGGAAACTGTTGGTAGAATTTACTGTGAACAGCTAGCGGATAAAGCAAGCTCTTCACTTCTGTTAGCCATAATCTTCTCTTTGGTTAGGGAGCTGCTATTTTATCAGGAGTGATCTCTTGCAGAATTAAGCATCCTAAAGCATGAGGTGTCCAGATCCAACTTAAAAGCTTCTTTTAACTTCTTTTGGGAAGAATTCAGATAGAAGATGTATCAAAACCCAAGTGTTCTTTTTTTCTAGAAACCTTTCCAACTAAATAAGAAATTATAAGTTTATCATGCAGCTTATTGTTGCTATGCAGTTTATTATTGTGCATATGATGTCTAGTTTGACTTTTGGACTTCTGCTGAGTTTATCCAGGTCCCAGTCTTTGTCTAACATAACTGGCTGCTAAATACCTGTTCCACATATTTTAGATGCAGTTCTGCCATTCTGAGATCTTCAAAATTTTAGCTGATGTGAGCTTTTCACATTCCTCAAAACAAAGTGAAGTTTTGTGATATAGGCAGTGTATACACCAGACCTATGCACATGTGGCCTCCCAAGTGTTGTGGAGGTTTTGGGGTTTATTTTCTTTTTTTAAATTTTATTTTTTAAATTAAATTCCTTTTAATACTTTTCTGCTGGTTATCTACAAGGAGCTTCTGGTAAAGATATCCTCGTGTTCCTCCTGGAACCAGCTGCATGTTGAAGGATGGTCAGGTTGCACAACAGAGTAGTAGACCCCTGGGAACTGCTGATATCTTCTGCCTGTGAAGGATTTCTGGAATTTCGTTGCTCTCTTAAGATGCGTGACTTCTGGCTCTCAAATAAAGACTTGCAATGTGGTTCATAGGGTCATGAAGGTTGGTAGGTGACCAGTATAGTTTTGATACCTCTGCTTTGGGGGAAATCTATAGTAGTGGCAGCAGATTGTAATCTGCAGGCCTGGAAATAAAATGCATCTCTTTCAGTTCTTATCCCATATCAGAAAAATTCAGTGGAGTTCATGCTTTGTAATGGCTACGGAAATAAACAGGAAATAACACTTTATAGCCTGACTTTATATTCTTTGATCCCTCTGCTTTTCAGTGGTGGTGATAAATAAGATAAATCTTCTGCATGCATTTAAATCAAATTAAATAGTTAAGATTTCTTTTAAAATAAAACTAAAAAACACATAGCATTTACCTAAACAGTCTTGCTTTTAGACTTGCAATTTTAAGTTTGCCGTTTTAGTGTCTGTTACTTCTGCGTATTTTGCATGGGCTCTTAATATTTAAAGGCTTGCCTTCCTTCAACTTCTGGTAAATTTTAAGAACAAAACAAACAGAACAATGACAACAAGTCCACTGTCAGATGCTTTTCGAAGACCCCGCACAATTTTTTTTTTTTTTTTT
Organism: Streptopelia decaocto; assembly: GCF_964273445.1. Classification (NCBI taxonomy): domain Eukaryota; kingdom Metazoa; phylum Chordata; class Aves; order Columbiformes; family Columbidae; genus Streptopelia; species Streptopelia decaocto. The sequence continues at coordinate 40,617,874 of NC_138657.1, forward strand.
AGTGTGTTGAACTTTATTTTGCTCAAATTGGTATTCTCTTCCCTGCTGTTTTTAAAACAGAAGATTCTTAAGGTAGCTTAACTTAATGAATGCATTTGGAATCATCGATCTTGGATCCATTGTTAACCTACACCTCACACAGGAGTCTTAAGTTCTCAGTCAGTTCTTTTATAATGTGACTTGTGTAGCTTTCCATCTTAGAATTTCTCTTCCTAGTACCTTATGTAAATTAGCAGACTTGCTTCCTCCTTTTGTGATCCTGTCAGGGGCACCTTATTTTAAGGATTAAGTTAGTAAAGCTAAACATAAGGTGTTTGAAGGGAACTAATGACTTTCTGACAGGCTACTTGCTTTTAATTCGTTTCAGTGATCTGGCTGTTTAAGCCTGTCATCTCTCCAAAGCATTCTTCAGTTTCATTGTATTTATTGAAAACAAACAAACCACAGGTAAAAACAAATGTGAAAAATTCTCCTTTGGTGCTGTCATTAAGCTGCATGGCTTTTCTTGCAAAGTAGTTTGTAAATAAGTACTACACGCAGGCATAAATTCATATTGAGTATGGAGGGAGCATCTGGAGACAGTGATTATAAAGAAGAGCAGAGAAATTATTTCAGTGTGTCAAGCTTCCACATCAAGTAAGATTTGACAAGTGCTGCTGTACAAATACAACTGCTTGACTCGAGGGTTACGGGTGAGAAAGGTTTCCTGACTACATATTCTGGAAGGTGCTTCTTATAGACTTCACACCTCAGTTTGTTGACATGCATGGAACTATACTTTTTCAGGTAGAAATCCCATCCTGAGAACATGCTACTTGTTTGTAGTATATACTGTTGCATGCCTGCTTCTTCAAGTGATTATTGACAGCTAACTTTGTCATCATTGCTGTGGTTTGTTTGCATGGTAGAGAAAAGTGTCTCAGTCCAACAGTACTGAAGAAATCATCATTAGTGCTTTATCTATCATATTTGTTTCTATTTCCATAGCCTTATGATCCTCCAGAGTTGTGTACAGTCTTGTGTATTGCTGTCTGTGTTTGATTTTGGCTTGGTTTTTTAGTTGCTGGGTTTTTTGTTTTCTTTGGGTTTTGTTGTTGTTGTTGTTTTTTGGGGGGTATGGTTTTTTTTGTTTGTTTTTGGGTTTGGGGGGTTTTTGTTTGTTCATCTTTTTCAGTTGAACAAAGTGCAGTGAATGTAGTGCAAGGTTGCTGATTCATGGACACCTTTAAACACGTAATACCATTTTCATTTTACCTATTTATTTATTTATTTATTTTAAAAAAATATATTATTTGCCTGGGGAAGAAGGCTTAGAAGAGGGACTTAATAAAAGCAGGAATTGCATTTTGAGTAATGAAGCACCTGAAAGCACAAATGGTCTTTAACAGTTAATGTTAGCAAATACTGTACTTCAGCATACGTTATATTGACAACATGTCTATTCTGTAGCCTAACCCCTCTTTCCATCTACACTTCCTATTCTAGTCTTGATAGTGTTTGTAATTTCTGTGGGAATTTGGTTTGTTGGAAGCCCATTAATCAGTGAGGAAGACAGGAAAAAAAGGAAGTTAGACTGCAAAATAGAGTTGGTTAGAAGCGGTCAGCAGTACAGGACCAGGGCAAAGGGAATACAGAATGTGACACGATGAAACAGGGTAAATTGTCAAACACAAGTGAACAGTTAACCGAGAAAGAAGTCTTGTATGCTGACTGTTTCTCAGATTGTGTTTAAGGTATGCAGAGATAACCAGAGTTGTTGAACAAAGAAAGTAGTCTGGATTGTCCTGCAGAGAGACTTGTCTTGACTATGTTCAGAAAGGGTGAGGGAAAGACAGCCTAGTCTTAATTTATGATAACTGCCTGAAAATAGTAGAGATTTTTCTCTTACTTTGCAGTTTTAATCAAGCTTTTTTTGGAAGAAGTAGAAATGAGGATACAGAAGCACAGGCAAAAGGCTGGTTAAGCTGTACCCAAACCATCTCTTACTCTACCTCAAGTGTCCACAGCATGGTGGGTAAAAGCGTCCGCTTTTGGCTTTTTGCATCTTAAGCAAAGGCAAAGACCGTGGCCTGTACAGGAAGAGAAATGGCAAGAAATAATGCACTTTGCCTCTCCTTTTCTGTAAGGGGAACTCGAGGGAGCAGAGGACCAGAATTGCTGTTCCTGAGATAATATTTATGTAACAACATTAGACAACAGGTGAAAGGTAATTTTGACAGTATTACAGTCCTTTTTTGAGGAGATACTTAGTGTTCCCTGCATCTTAGCCCTAGAGATATGATACCAGAATCTTGGTAATTAGGAGTGCCAATCCAAGTGATTAATTTTGTGGAGGTCAGTGGTGCGACTTTGCACTAATGGGCATTACATGTTGAAGGAAGAGTTAGTCAAATTATGGACACTACCTAGACTATATCAGATAATACTTAAAGCTCTATCTAGAGAAGGAATTGCTTATAGACTACGCCTTAAAAAATGCAGGGAAAATTAAGAAACTCCATAGGGAAAGGTGGAAAAGTAAGTGACCAAGGGTGTGTCTGCCTTCACAGCTGTTATCTCCCTGAATTTATGGTATAAAATGTTTATTATATAACTTAGGTTCTGTTTCTCTAATGCAAGTAAACTGTCTTGCTGTCAGACAGGGCTTTTTTTTGTCTTTAATGCAGCAATTATTTTAAAAGTAAAATTTTAGTACAGTGTGAAATGCTTTTACTTATTACTTGGTTTACAGAGGTAGCTTCCATTGCAAATATGCATATTTCCTTCTTAGATTATATTGCCTTTCTTTTTGCACCTCAAAGAAGATTAAACTGTTTCTGGACTTCTGCTAATAAAACTTGTTAAAAGAAGAGATTACTTGTATTCAAGCTCTGAAAAGCTTGTAGACGTCTTTCAAGCTGATAATGATTAGTTTTGCCTTGTTATAGCTGGCTGTTAGGGTATCCATTTCAGCAGATCAAGAAAATGTCATCTGAGCTATTAGAAATCTATATGAAACCTCTATATCGTGTATGAATTTTCATATGAATTTCAAAAACTCGAACAGTTATGTTTTTAAAAACTCTGGCAAACAAGCTCTCTAAATTTCCAGTGATGCTGGTAGGCACTGCAGTGTAGTAGGAGTTCTGTATGCTGTTTCCCTTTTTCTTAGTCATGTCAGCAATGATACGCTTTGTGGGAAATGGGAGGAGTTACACCATGTAGCAGTTTAAGCACTTCAGTAAAATATTTGCAGTATATCGTCATACACTGTGGAATGTGTGTGTATTAAGATTGAAAAATATCAAAAAAACTCTTTTCCATTTGAAATCTGTTTAGTTTTTGTTAAATTCTGCATTGATGTGCACTGTTTTATACTTCAGTTTCAGGACAGCGGTCTTAAGAAGTACTGCCTGTTCACTCCTGCTTGTTCCGTTCCTTCATCAGACCTTTAGAATGTTTATTAAAACAGGCTGTTTTGAAAAGCAGAGGCTGTTGTCTCTAAGTGATGGTACTGACACCACAGAGGGGATTAGAGAGCAGCAACAATGATGTCAGAAACAATTATTCTTGTAGAGCTCCTAGCAACGTGTGAATTTATTGACGAGGAGTGAGAATGTTTTCAGAGTGCTCACACTACTGCTTGTACTGTTGTACGCAGTGTGTGAAAAATGCTGAAACTTTAAGCAAAGGGAGCAGTTAAAGGGAGACTTTAAAGTTACTTGTTCCCAAGGTTCCCCTTTATTGTGAGGAGATGACAGATGTGAATTTGCTTCTTGAATACATGTGTGTGTAAATATGTGCGTACTCCTAGTGTTAGCATCTAGAGTAAAAGGATTTAATCCGAAATACCGCTTATGTGGAAGAGGGTCTTAGGTAATCCTGTCAAAGGGATTACAGATTTATGTTCAGTTTTAATAGGCAAGGCTTGCTTAATGTGTCTGGGATAGGGAGAAAGGAAGGCTTCTCTCTGTTATGTGGTCTCCAATATTTTTGTTGGTGAACTCTTATCAGTAAAAAATATTTGAACATGCACCTCCAATGTATGTATAGTTCATTTATGTGAATTACATACATGTACTGCCATACTAACACCTCAATTATTAGACATAAAAATGAAATAGAAATTTTAAAATTATAAGATAAAGATATTATAAAGATCTTCAGCTAATCTGCAACTACCTGAAAGGAGGTTGTAGCATGGAGGGTATTGGTCTCTTCCCCCAAGTAGCAAGTGACAGGACAAGAGAAAATGACCTCAAGTTGCGTCACAGAAGGTTTAGATTGGATATTAGGAAAAAATTCTTCATGGAAGGGGTTGTCAGGCATTGGAACAGACTGCCCAGGGAAGTAGTTGAGTCACCATCCCTGGAGGTGTTTAAATGGTGTTTAGATGAGGTTCTCAGGGACATGGTTTAGTGATAGAGTTAGGTTAGGTTATGGTTGGACTTGATGATCCTGAGGGTCTCTTCCAACTGAAATGATTTTATTATTCTATTCTAAATAATATTTGAAAATATTTTACTTTGTTAATAGCAAAAAACTACTTTTGCACTCACTGAAAAAACGATGAATATTCTTATTTATTAAAATTTGGTTTAACAGTGATATGGTAGTTTGAAGGTATGGTTCTAAGTTCAGTTTGGTTTGGTACTTGGTTTTAGTGGCTGGCATGGCTGAAAAAGATACCTCAGAAAGATACATAGTTCCAAATGAAAGAAGTGCATCCTTAACTGCCCTTACTAAATTATTATAGTAATTTTTTCAATCCTATCAACTAATTAATGCAAAGTTTTTTCTTAAAATCTGGCTAGTAAATTTCTAGCTGCCTTAGTGTCAGTCTGTTCTTGCAAATTAATGAGAATGTGTTGCAGTTTGATTTTTTTAACAAATGTGTTTGAAACCTACTGAAACTTTTTGGGAGATTTTTAAACAGCTTAGAAATTTCTGTCTCCCAGCTTTTTAAGTGTATGGATATGACAGTTTTATAGGTGACATGCATTGGTTTTCCCAATAAAATTGCATAATTATGGAAACCTTTCCAAACATCTGTTTTCAAAATGCTCTCTCCATAGCATCAGTTTCTTTTGAAAAGCAGTTGCTTTCTCATTTTTATAATGTCACTTCACCTGGAAGGTATACACTAAGTGTATTTACTTTTTAGAAACTGTCTGCTAGGTAGTGTCCTACTGGTGACCACGTGTTTTCACAGAAAATGTCAGCAAATTTGCAACACTTGTGTCTTGTTTTAAAAAACAAGAAGCAAAAACCCCAGACCCCACCAAAAACTAATCTTCAAGGTCAGAAATGGTTTTAAGAAGTGAACCTTTCTTGGTACAAAAGGTTTTTATGGTCGCTCCCCATCTCATCACAAAGCATTGTAAAAATTTTACTATTTAACAGTCTTGTTTTTATAAAATTAGCTATATCAATGACATACTTTCACACTTTGTACACTTCTTGCTTCAGATTGTTTGCTACAGGAGCTTACCTGTGGGTGACGTAGTGGATTAATTTCATGTGTAGTGTGATCTCTGTCACCCTTACTAGAATTCTGCTCTTCATGTATTTCATCATTGAAACAGAATCTAGCAATACTGTAAGATGGGTCATGTTACAAGCATCTGTACTTTTATGCAACTGAAACCTCATACAGTGCATGGTTTGTTCTAATAGTTATTCAGACTTTTACCAACGTTTTCTATGCATCTTTCAACAATGTTTGCTGACAAAGAAATGCACGTGGTGTGTTTTTCCCTTTCTCTTAGATACAAGAACCTCAAAAGAGGCTTCTAAACATTTTTCATTAAGTTTAGTGCAATTTTGTAAAGTACAGTATTGAGTATCACATGCCTTGAAACACTGCTGGGAAAAAATAGAGGTTTGTTGTTTGTGATCTGGATGGTTATTTATAAAAGGTTTTGCTGATTGTGATGGCTTAATATTATTGTTAGCTAGTGTCTCAAGACACAATATACACTTAGGGCAAGGTTAACTTTTAACAGTAGGGGATGTAAACACATATTTCAAATAGTCTTGATAATGCCAGTTTTTTTGGTCCAACTTCTTGTTGGTCATGGCTTTTTACCTTGCAATGTGTCAAACAGATTGTACAGGAGAAGTGTCAGTTCCACCATTTTCTTGTGCTTGTGCTCACAGTATTAGTGGCATCTACAGATAAAAGTTTGGCTTCTTACAGGATGGGAAGGCCTTTAGTTAAATCGCAGCATTCCTCATGTCAGTTAGCAGAAATATGGATTGTCTTTCTCACAAGGGCTGCTGGCTTTCAGAGGTACGTTTCTCAGTTAAGTCCCGAGGCAGGCTGGGCGTGTCATAATGAGAGGCGATGACTCATGGTTAAATTTTGCCTATGTCAGCATTACATGTGAAACAAAAATAAAAATCCAAGTACACATAACGTCCAGTGATTTTACACCTATAGTGGGAAAGTTCTTGAGGAGGTTGATCTCTGGATGTTGAGTTGATAGGGTGTAGCAAACTGCTAGTATCTATGCTGAATAGAAATTGCAGCTGAAAACTACTGCTACAGTAGTTCGTCAGTAACACTTCGTTTTCATTACCCCACTTTTTCAGTATGGAGACTGCTTAAGAGACATGGCCTTAAAATGCCACAGAAATATTTTGCTTTTCCATTTTACATTTCAGTACTCTTTACGTAGCACTCTTTCTGTGTCCCAAGCAAGTATTTGCATATTTTGGTGGCTTTCTTGATTTTTAGGAAAAGTTAGGTCTATGTTTTTGCTTGAATGCTGCTGCTTTCTTCCAAGTGTTATTTAAAAGACAAGGTGCTCATTTATATCAGAAGTTGATTGGTAGCCTAGCAAGTTATTAATAGTCTCATCTGATGCTGGTATAAAAGTGTTTCTCATTAGAGATTAATAAAAGCAAGAAAAAACACAGTAATCAAATCTATTCTTTCTTTCCATGTGTCTTGTATATCCTTACCTTTAGAGATAACTATGAAGTAAGTCTTAGGCTGAAAATTTCCATTCAATTTCTGTTTGAATTGATAGTTAGTCCTGTTAGGCAATAGAGGGGGTTTTGTGGTGTCGATACAAAAGGTTTTCTTTTAACTTTTGTCTTTTCCAGATAGTTAGGTTAGGGACTGAGTTTTCCTTTTTTTTTTTCTAGTTTAAGAAAAAAAATTCTGTGTAAGCAGAGGCAGTGACTTCGATAGAGACTGGCCGAATGAAGTTCCTTTTCTTCAGCCTTTTCATGATAACACCTGTGTTAGTGTAAAATAACTTGGAATAACCTAGTAGTAAGTTTTTCTTTAAAAATATCATTATCCTAGTTTGAAATTATGATATCTTATTGTTAAATGTTGTGAGAGAGTATCATTAGAAGTGCTAGACCAAACTTTTTAAAAAATTTTTGGACAGGAAAAGCAAGGACGCAGTCTACACCCAGAAGTGTGTGATATTTTCATCTCTGCATAAACATGTTCTCTTTTTTGATATTTGACTGCAGTGACTTAAGTGATAAAAATACCAATTTTCTCTCTAATTTTGAAGATATTTTTAATGGTCAAAACTGAGCACTTAACCTCTAGTTCTTACTGTAGATGTGTGTTTTGCCTCTCGTTCCCCACCTACTGTTACTCTTGGTTCAAATCCTTTCAGTTTCTCAGAGGAAAGTTCTTTGAGGTATAGACTGTTGCAGCTGTTGGGGATGTATAGGTATTACATGTCATACAGTGCTGCTTGGTACTGTCTCAACAATCTGCAGTGTTTATTGCCTGTGTTTATGCAGCATGTACTCATGTATTATTCCATTTACTACCTCCTTTGCAAACAAGAGCTCTAGTTTCTGGGTTGTAGTACTGTCTTTGTAGAGGTGGCTCCAAGTCAAGGTGCTACTGAAGCCCAGGGTGAAACATCATATGAAAGGACATGATGAAATAAACATGCATTGGTATCCTCAGAGCCAGTCAGTTGCCTGTCCTGCGGGTAGTAAACAGGAAAGTTCTTCAGATTTCATCTGAAATGAAATCACATCTGTTATCTTACCTATCTTTTCATAGGTGCTGTAGTTGCATCAAGATCTCTGGTAGTATGTGGTGCACATGAGGAGGCATACAGGCAGAAACTCTAGTATAGTTTCACAAGTCTGTATTAATTTGGATAATTAGAGCTGAAGTAAGTTCTGACCAACATAGACTAGTCTTGTATGCTCGAACTCCTACAGTGCTTTTTACTAGTTAATTTCAAACTGGTTTTAAGTATGTATGAGTACTGCCATAGCCTCTTAAGATTTTATAAATGTTTTAGCATTTAGCATTTAGCAAGTCCTTGCTGTTTACCTAATTTTAAAATTACTTGATGCTACTCAGTTTGTCTTTTCCCATTTCTTTGTGCCGATTTAACACTGTGGGATAAGAAAGCTTAGTAAGACGTTATTGATGCTATGTTCTTTAAATTATATTTTTCTGTTTTTCTCTGTTCTGTATGCCAGTTAGCTGTTAGTCTACTGTAGTGACTCTGCATTATCCTTTGTACATGGTAACATTTGTTCTTTGTTATTGTTTCTTGTAACTTTCTTTCTCTACCCATCCCTTTTATCTGCAGGTTTGTTTTGTAGTCTTGCATTTATTAATAACATGGTTGAATATTGACTTTAAGGTTTTTATGCTTGTCAGATATTACTGTTAGTTAATATGCAGTTGATTGTATTAGTCTGCTCTTGTCCAGATCAGGACAATTTATTGTGAGAAGAAGGGTTTATTAAGTAGCTCTTATTTTGCTGGTCCTGCTCATAAGCCTAATTGAAATTAATTCCCAGACTTCTAGTTTGACTGAGAGCTGCACTTGGCAAGATAAAGGGTATATGTGTTTTGTCTAAATACTGAATATTGTGTGATCCACCTCTGTTGATGGGTTGGTATTACTTAATGAAGACCTTGGATGATAGCTACCTGATCTCTTTGTATAGAAAAATATTTGGGATTAGTTGAGTTTTTTGCATCCAACTCCAGAGCAAATGGCATTACCTACTAAACTTTTTTCCCCCTATCTCAGTCACTTTGGTTTTGAACTTACCACTTAATTCCTATGTTGAAGGACACATAACTGTTTACATTTTTTCATCAACTGTGAATCTAATTGATGTGACTTTTGCATACTTATCTAAGTAAACTGTAATTTTTTTCTTCTCTCCCCCACCCCCCCCCCAGTGTCTGCATCATTCTGTCCTGTAGCTGGTTTACGTGTTTCTCATAATGTTGACAAGTTGTTTGACCAAGATGGCTTATTCCAGTGTCAGTTTCCCCTTGCTACCTTAGAAAAGAGGTACTTTGTTTTGGTTGCCTCTGGCTCCATGTGATATTGAACCTATGGTTAGGACGGTATTCGTGTGTATGAAATATTTTAGATTTGATAAATACACCTTAGTATTGCCCTACTTGAGCAAATGTTGTCCTACATGGAAGTATTTGATTCCCTTCCTTCAAGGTTACATAGGATTTACACATTTTTGTTGGCTTTTTGTTACTCGTATTTATCTGGCTGGTATTTACTTGTACCTCAAGATTTCTTCATGCTCAATTTTGTTCTTTTTCTCTTCATGTATAGTTAGAACTGACTTCCACAGTCCCCGTAACATTTACTTATGGCATTTCGCTATGCTGAGAAATGCTGTTATTTTATAATGGTCTCATTTACCTAGAATTAAAGGTAAGGTAACATTACTGTACAAGAACACTATTACAATTAAAATATCTTCGGAAGATTGTCATGCAGTGCCATTAACTTCTGGTAAACAGTTTAAACTCCAGTTATGTTCTGTAGTGGGTGCTCTCTTTTATTTGGCAAATGAGGTTAGTGTTACAGCACCGTGCCTGAAGTAAGACTTTGGTGACAGAAATAGGAAGTTGGTTGCTTCCCAGTTTTCCTCTTGGCAGGTGCGAAGAAACCCAGCAGCAGCATGTTTCTCTGTATCTCCCCCTTCAAAAAAAGTAAGCTTCACCATGGTCTGCTTGTTTCTTTCAAAGCTGGTAGTTGCAGATGGCTGATTGAGGTGCAGTCTGTAGGAGTCTGTTTATAAATAGCTTCATTTTTTCTTTAATGGTACAGTTTTGCAGAAGGAGGAGCGATTTTGCTTTGGTTTGTGGTTTTAAAATGTTTCCAATTAAGTATGTTCTAGGGCAGAGGATGATCAATTTGTCCTCTCTTCCCAACCCCATCTCCAGCTGACTGTCAGATGAATCATTCTGGCAGAGATCGTCTAGGCTTTGATACCAGCTTTTGTTTTATAATTTTTGATTCTGGCTTCATGTTTGCTCTGTTTTTTAAGTGTTTGCAGGCAATGTGTACATAATTTGAAACTATTTTGCTCTGGGGTAGTGGGATTCCAATGTTTTTTCTCATTATATCTTTGAGATATGGGAGTATTAACCTAATGAGAAATCTTATTAAAGCCTTAACTTGGCTACTTTGTGAACTTCTTGCAAAAACCCAAGTATTTCTAAGTTTTTGAGGGGTCATAAAATAAGTATTTATCTTTTGTTTTGGTGCTTTCTAAGTGTGTTAAATTTGGTGTAAAATGAATATACAGTTGGAATAAACTGGCAGCTCAAGTATATCCCAAGGAAAGTACCTTGGCACAAGTCATACCATCAGTGACAAATCCAGAGTTCTCTGCATGGGGAATTTTGCTGCTATGTTTTTAGCAGAAAAATGTGGTCTGGATAGGTTTTTTTTTTTCTTTCTTTTTTTTTTTTTTCTTAGAGAGAGATATGTGCTTCTAATTTATTTTTTTTTTTGGTAAGGATTGCTGCTAATATATAGAGATGGAAGAGAGTCCTTTAGTTGGACGGATTGTTGTGGACTAGACTTAGCTGTTAAGAGGTGTCTATGTATATATGGGGTTTGATGGAGCTAAACAAGGATTTTGGAGAGAGTGGGGGTGGAAAGTTTGCATGGGTAAGAACCATTTCTACCATTTTTATTTTCCTTGCTTGACTCTTCCATATTAATTTAAAAGTTCCTGCTTTGGGGGAAATTTATAGTAGTGGATGCAGATTATAATCTGCAGGCCTGGAAATAAAATGTGTCTCTTTCAGTTCTTGTCCCATATCAGAAAAATTCAGTGGAGTTCATGCTTTGTAATGGCTACGGAAATAAACAGGAAATAACACTTCATAGCCTGACTTTATATTCTTTGGTCCCTCTGCTTTTCAGTGGTGGTGATAAATAAGATATATCTTCTGCATGCATTTAAATCAAATTAAATAGTTAAGATTTCTTTTAAAATAAAACTAAAAAACACATAGCATTTACCTAAACAGTCTTGCTTTTAGACTTGCAATTTTAAGTTTGCCGTTTAGTGTCTGTTACTTCTGCGTATTTTGCATGGGCTCTTAATATTTAAAGGCTTGCCTTCCTTCAACTTCTGGTAAATTTTAAAAACAAAACAGAACAATGACAACAAGTCCACTGTCAGATGCTTTTCGAAGACCCCGCACAATTTTTTTTTTTTTTTTAGTGTGTTGGACTTTATTTTGCTCAAATTGGTATTCTCTTCCCTGCTGCTCTTAAAACAGAAGATTCTTAAAGTAGGTACTAAGGGAACTGCCCAAGAAAGGTGCCTTCCTAGATTTGATACTCACAGAGAGGGCCTTGTGGGAGAAGTGGCAATTGGTGGCTGCGTTTGGCAACACTGACCATAAAGCAGTCAGGTTTAAAATCTGTGCTATTGGAAGGAAAACTCCCAGCAAGATCTCAACTCTGTATATAAGGAGAGCAGACTCAGGTCGCTCAAAGAACTACTTAGTAAGGTTCTCTGGGAAGAAGCTTTTGAAGGTGCTGGGGTCCTTCAGTGTTCATCGCCTTTTAAGTACCACCTTCTTAAAGCACAGCACCACACAATTCCAAAAGACTGAAAATCTATTAGGCGAGGCAAAAAGCCAGCTTGGTTGGGTAGGGATCTTCTTTTTGAACTACAGTGAAAAAAGAAAGTATGTGGTCAGTGGAAGCACGGTCAGATTTCATAGGAGGACTACAGAGATGCTGCTCACCACTGTAGGGAGGAAATTTGTGTGACCAAAGCCCAACTGGAATTGAAGCTGGCCAGTACAGTGAGGGGCAATAAAAAGGGCTTTTTCAAATATGTTCATGGCAAAACGCAAACTAGAAGTATTGGCCCGTTACTTGATGAGCATGCTCACCTTATAAATAGGGACACAGACAAAGCTGAGGCGTTTAATGCTTTCTTTGCCACAGTCTTCAACACTAAAGATGGACTTGGAGGTCCCCATAGCCCTGGGCTGGAGAACTATGGCTGCGAGAATAATAAACTCCCAACGAATCTGGAACTTGTACGGGATTTGCTGCTCCAGCTAGATCCTGCAAGTCAATGAGACCTGATGGAATTCAGCCAATGATACATAAAGAGCTGACTGATGTCATAGCGAGACCCCTCTCTGTGATTTTTCAACCGTTTGGGGAATGTGGAGAGGTCCCAGTTGACCAGAAGCTGGCAAACATCCCAATCTACAAGAAGGGCAACAGGGAAGACCCCGGCAGCTACAGACCTGTCAGCCTCACTTCTGTGCCTGGCAAAATAGTCGAGAAGGTTATTCTGGGAGTTACTAAGAAACACCTGAATGACAGTGCAGTCATTGGTCCCAGCCAGCATGGGTTCATGAGGGGAAAAGTCCTGCTTGACCAACTTGATTTCTTTCTATGACAAGGTTGCCCACCTAGTTGACCAAGGGAAGCCTGTTGGTGTTATCTTTTTGGATTTCAATAAAGCCTTTGGTGCTATCACAGTATCCTCCTGGACCACATGTCTAGCATACAGTTGGATAAACACATAATGCAGTGGGTGAGCAGTTGACTGATGGGCCAGGCTTAAAGGGTTCTTGTAAGTGGGGTTATGTCAGACTGGTGACCAGTCACTAGTGGGGTTCTGCAGGGATCCTTCTTAGGGCCAGTACTCTTTTATGTCTTCCTAAATCACTTGGACACAGGACTTGAGGGAATACTAAGTAAGTTCGCTGATGACACGAAATTAGGAGGAGCTGTTGACACTCTCAAGGGCAGAAAGGCCCTGCAGAGGGATCTGGACAAACTGGAGAAATGCGCAATCACCAACCACATGGAGTTTAACAAGGGCAAGTGCTGGGTTTTGCACCTGGGACACTGCAACCCTGGCTGGATATACAGACTGGGGGATGAGATGCTGGAAAGCAGCTCCATGGAAGGGGATCTGGGGGTTCTGGTCAATGGCAAGTTGAACATGAGCCAGCAGTGTGCCCTGGCAGCCAAGAGGGCCACCCATGTCCTGGGTGCATCAAGCACAGCGTTGCCAGCCGGGTGAGGGAGGTGATTGTCCTGCTCTGCTCTGCACTGGTGCAGCCTCACCTGTGTGCAGTTCTGGGCACCACGGGATAAAAAGGATACAAAGCTACTGGAGAGTGTCCAGAAGAGGGCTACAAAGTTGTTGAAGGGTTTGGAGGGGAAGCCCCATGAGGAGAAGCTAAAGTCACTTGTTTTGTTCAGCATGGAGGAGACTGAGGGGAGACCTCATTGTGGTCTACAGCTTCCTCAGAAGGGGAGGAGGATGGGCAGGCGCTGATCTCTCTAGTAACCACCGACAGGACCCAAGGGAATGTCAGGAAGATGTGCCAGGGAAGGTTTAGGTTGGACATTAGGAAAAGGTTCTTCTCCCTGAGGGTGGTGGAGCACTGGAACAGCCTCCCCACGGAGGTGTCACAGCCCCAAGCCTGACAGTATTCAAAAGGAGACTGAACAACACCCTCAGACACATGGTGTGAACTGTGGGGTTGTCGCGTGCAGAGACAGGAGTTGGACGCAATTACCCATGTTGGGTTCCTTCCAACTCAGAACATTCTATGATTCTATTATCTTTTTTTTAGGTTTCACAAAGAGTGAATTCTGAATTCTCATTTCTTGTTGATTTTTAATTTTGTTAATCTCAACTTATTTAATCAACTGCATCCATTTGCGTGCTACCCATTTGTCTGGTCTAGCTTAACAATTTATAGGTGACACTAAGGCAACTTTTTTTCTTTAGTCCTGTTACCTTGCCAGTTGTGTAATATCCTGACTTCTTATTGCAGCCGATCAGATGATGATTCTGGGTCAGCATCAGGTTCTGAATCTGGTTCAAGCTCTGGAAGCAGTAGTGACGGAAGCAGCAGCCAGTCAGGCAGCAGTGATTCTGACTCTGGTTCAGAGTCAGGCTCTCAGTCAGAAGCAGAGTCTGACACATCTAGAGAGAAGAAACAAATTCAAGCTAAACTGCCAAAAGTTGATGGATCTGAGGTAAACAAAACATATAAAAACATATAAATGAACCCTTTGTGTGGGGGGAAATATGATTTAAAAAATTATACTGTGCAGTTAGTTTCAAGAGCTGTTTTCATTTAGAAACATTAAAAGAGGTAATGAAGTGCTTTTAATTAGATTTTAACTTAGTTGTGTTAGTGAATGCCTATGCTTAGCCATCTAAAACATAGGGCTAAGTTTCTCATTGATAAGTACTTGAAGTGACTATATTAAAATTCTCGCATTTTTAAGTATTTTGAGTCGAATACTTACCTGAACTTCATTATGCAGAAGCATGTGCTAATTTGCTGGAACTTAGATTCTACAAAGACACATATAATGTTACTTATGTTTTGGTTTCGTTTTTTACGTTTCTCTTATGCTTAGTTTCCTTGTATCGACAAATGATTGTATAAAAATTTCAAGCTTACATACAGTTGGCTTTCTTTATCAAGAAGTCACATAAATTCAGGAAGAAGTGGTGTTTAGAAATCTCTTCAATCCAGTGGGCCAAAATTGTTTGCACTTTCCCATGTCATATGGACTTAATTCGGGTGGTAGACCATATTTATGAAAAGTAGTAATGTATTAGTTACCACAAGAATGTAAGACTGTTAGGGATTCTCTTATATTTTTTGTTCATGTCCTTCAGTATTACTGTATGAAACAAAAACATATCAGCTAAGTGATGTGAGAAGATTTATCTGGATCAGTTTAAAAATTTACTTTATAAATGTTTTACCTTGACAATACCTACACAGCTATTGTCAGCACCCTATAGAAACTGTCCCGGCAATTATTATATCATGTTCTGTTTTGCAGAAATCTTACTGCTTTAAAAAGCTATCTAATATTATTAGTGCATGCAGTATTTTGCAGAAAATTTTAAAATTTGTAAAGTTAAGATCAGTCTTAATAATGGTGCTAATCTGGAAGAGTAAATAAGTGGTCAACTTGAGACTTTCAGTATGTTTATTTGACTCTTGTATCTCCATCCAGTTTTGGAAGTCTAGTCCAAGTATACTAGCTGTGCAAAGATCAGCAGTGCTCAAGAAGCAACAGCAACAACAAAAAGCAGCTTCATCAGACAGTGGTTCAGAAGAGGTGAATAACATAATTTAGATTTTTAAAATGTGAACATTCTCATATCATCTCATATGTTAGAATAAAATGACATAGAGCCAAGTTATATTCTCAAGTGTGTGTAAAAGCCTGGGTTTAGTTTATAAAAGTAACATTCAGATAACTGATATTTTTATAAGGAAGTAGAAATCTCTCTAGTTACTTGTTTTCAAGTGAGTTGTGCCAAAATTGTATAGCCTCAATTATGCGGTATTTTTAGGTATTCTGTGATGTATGGCCAAAATTTGCAAGCCACACAGTGCTGACTTGCATTGTATTTTTGGCTGCTTGAGTTTTGTAAAGACAGTTAAAAACGCTAAAACATGTTCCTCAACTTTTTTCTGGATAAAGTTAGCTACTGTGGTTTTCAAAAATGGTGTATGGAGTAAAAAATGACATTTTTGCTAATGATTTAAGTTACTACAAAAGAATTCTTGTATTTTAAGAACAGCACCTGTATTCTACACATTTTAAGACCTAAATCATAGGCTAAAGTAATGTTGGCTTTGTGCAGCAGGAACATCTTTTAAGGACACTAGTGTCTATGAATTGGAATCTATTTATAAAGAAGACTTCTCCTTCATTACAAAAACTGTGCAGTGTAGTCACACTCATTGGTTAGGCTTCTGGGTTTGTTTGGTTTAACAGCTCATCATTAAAACAGTCACAGAACTTAAATCACGTATTGTTAAAACATTAATTTACAACTGTTGTTTAGTGCTCTTTTTCTGAAATATTTTTTCATGCTAAAACTTAATCTAAATCTAAACTTAATCTCAATTAGATTGATTTTGGGAAAATCTAATTTTAAGAGTGTCCTTGATTTTTTTCTTTGTGAGTACAGAAAGAAGACACATACTATTCTCAAAACTTTCTTAAAGTTATCTTTAAATGTGAAAGAATACAGAAGGTGAGAAAACTCCTTACATTAGGAGATTTTGTTAGGAATCTGATAGAACCATCATATTGATTAACTTGGGGCAGCTTAAACCATGATTGTTTTTATGTAGGCACAATGGTTATTTTAAGACAGGCATTTTTTGTGATATACTCTAGACCTGTGCTGACACAATATATTCATAGATGGATAAATACAAAACCAATAGCAGTTTATCTCATTGTGCATCAATAGGTACACAGTGGCAGATGAAAAGGATAAAACATGAATAATATGTCTCCAGTTTGAAAGTGGGAGTTGATTTCTCTTTTTAATGTTAGAAGTGCTTCATTCTTTTTGTGATAATTAATTGTTGGAGGTTTTTTCTTCACCTGCAGGACTCATCAAGTAGTGAAGATTCTGCAGATGACTCATCCAGTGAAACCAAGAGGAAAAAACATAAAGAGTAAGATATTTTGCTGAGTAAAATTATGTAATCATTTTGTTATAGTGACGTGTGCTCATAATTCATGCTTCGTTTCTCCACACTTGAGAAGCTTAAGTTCCCTTTGTGATTCATCTTGATCTTGCATTTCCAATTTTGATAAATGTTTTTGAATATTTAAAAGAAACTCTAAAAGGAACATGTATATCATACCAATTTCTGAGCAAAAGTGTCTGCATTAGTGTTCAAAAAATTCATAACTGCTTTTATTTTTAAAATACTTTGTTACAGTTTATTTTTGAGCTGAATGCCCTTTCTAAAAATTCTTGCAGAAATGGGAAGCTATTAAGTAGATTGTCTCAGAACAAATTCAATTTAGAATCCCTTAATTAATGCCAAATTGTTTTTGGTGGTGGTGGTGTTTTTCGTTGTTGGGGGTTTTTTTGCCTCCTTCTGACATGTTTAGAACTTACTAGAGTTCTGATAGTAATTATAGACTAGCAAAGGACTTCAACTGTAAAATTCCTTCAATTAGGTTGATGCAAAAGTAATTGTGGTTTTTGCATTGTTGAAATTTGCTGTTTGATATTGGAATACATTATTAAATAAATATGGTTATGTTATACATCATTTTAATGTGTTTTTCTTGCCTAATGTTTTTTCACTGCTGACTTATTACTTGCTGTTTATATTTATTTTGAACTATGGACTATGTTAGACAAGAAGCAAATTCGAGCAATTTTCTTGTTTGAGTTCAAAATGGGTCATAAAGCAGCAAAGACAACTTGTAACATCAACAATGCCAGGAACCGGTAATGAATGTACAGTGCAGTGGTGGTTCTAGAAGTTTCACGAAGGAGACAGGAGCCTTGAAGATGAGGAGCACAGTGTCTGGCCATCAGAAGTTCACAGTCACCAATTGAGAACAATCTCACAGAATTCACAGAATGTTAGGGTTTGGAAGGGACCTCAAAACATCATCTAGTCCAATATCCCTGTCAAAGCTGATCCTCTTACAACTACACGAGAAGTTGCTGAAGAACTCAATGTTGACCATTCTAAGGTCGTTTGGCATTTGAAGCAAATTGGAAAGTTTAAAAGCTGGATAAGCGGTTGCCTCATGAGCTAACTGAAAATAAAAACAGTTGTCATTTTGAAGTGTCATCTTCTATGCAACAACAATGAACCATTTCTCAATCAGATTGTGATGTGCAACAAAAGTGGATTTTATACAGCAACTGGCGATGACAAGCTCAGTGGCTGGACTGAGAAGAACCTCCAAAGCAGTTCCCAAAGCCAACTTGCGCCAAAACAAGGTCATGGTCACTGTTTGGTGGTCTGGTACTGGTCTGATCCACTACAGCTTTCTGAACCCTGGTGAAACCATTCCATCTGAGAAGGATGCTCAGCAAATTGATGAGATGCGCTGAAAATAGCAACGCCTGCAGCCGGCATTGGTCAACAGAATGGGCCCAGTTCTTCTCCATGACAATGGCTGACCACACGTCACACAACCGGTGCTTCAAAAGTTGAATGAACTGGGCTATGAAGTTTTGCCTCATCCACAATATTCACTTGACCTCTCACCAACCAACTGCCACCTCCTCAAGCATCTCAACAACTTTTTGCAATGAAAACACTTCCACAAACAGCAGGATACAGAAAATGCTTTCCAAGAGTTTGTCAAATCCCAAAGCATGGATTTTTATGCTACAGGAATAAACTAACTTTTTTCTCGTTGGCGAAAATGTGTTGATTATAGTGGTTCCTATTTTGATTAATAAAGATGTGTTTGAACCTAGTTACAATGATTTAAAATTCATGGTCCAAAACCTCAACTACTTTTGCACCAACCTAAAAAATGATAGATCAAAATGTTTGTGAAAAAGATTATATGTTCTTATTGTGGCAGCAAGAGGCAGTGACCTGTGTCTCTTAGGAGTGGAGAGTAGAAATTGAACTGTTCTACCATTCCTTCTCTCCCAATTCAGGAATCACCTCAGTGTTCAGGGTTGCCAGTATAATATGTTGAAGAAATAGTAGTTGAAAACAAAAAAGGGGGCATAAAAAACCACTAACTATGCAAAATGGTACTTTCCTAGCAATGAGCTGTTATTCACAGTCTTTTGTTGGTTAAGAATTTGATTATATCCAATTGCAAACTCTATTACATGCAAGATATTTAAGTTTAGGAACCTGTAATCGAATAGCTTTGTATATGCAGTGTTTGAATTTTTGTCCTATGTCTCTTCTGAATATGTCTGCAGTTGTTATCTGGCATGCAGATCGGAGATGTCTCAATATATAGTTTAGTACATGATCAAGCCTTAGAGGATGGTGATTTATACCTGTTTCTTGTATTTCCAAATAAATACAGGTCATGGATTTATGTTATTATTTCTTCAATTTACTGTTTGCAGAAAAAGTATTTTAATAAGATACGACAATATACCATGAGTATAATAGACACATATATGTATTTGTCTTGGATGGCTAGGACAATGGGAATGTAATTTCCTCCAGGACCCAGTGTCCTGGAAGGCAGGAAAGAGGGAAGAAGAGAGGGATCAAAGCACTGATTCCCTGGCTTCCTGACTGGAAATTTAAGGAAGAGATTTCTTGGTAATATTCCGGCTTTGATGAATATTACTGTTGCTCTAACACCTTGGTCATGTAGACCTAAACCTGATGTTACTGTGAAGTTTAGCCACGTTTCAATAATGTATAATAGAATTTTTTTCTTTTTCATGAAGCTATTAAGATTAAATTTGCCTATACAGAGAGCTGAAACATGTTACTGTTCATCAGTGGTTATATCTTTCCTGTTGCAAAATAGATCTCAGTAAAGCAGGAGATGCTGCTGCTCAGTCACAAGTGTCTTACTCATACTATGTTGCCTGGTTGTGAAGGTCTGATTTGGGAGCTCAGTGGGAGTTTATGGGAGCCAGTGCCACTCACAGGTTGCTGCAATTCAAGTTTTTCTGGGTGTTTCTCAAATCTGCCTCCATTATCTTTTGATTCCTGTGCCAAAGTTGCTCATTCTTCACATGGGTTACAGGTACCATACACATTAGACAATATGGGCCTCTCCAGTATGTAACATGACAGGGCTTTATGATTTAGGCATGTGTAAGTTCTAATAAATGTGTATCTTTCCAGTTAGACTTGCTAAGTGCTTTGGTTTCTTAATGTCATGGTAACTCATTTCTTCATGTACAAATGTATGTAGAAAACCGAATTTTTGTTTTATTTTGAATTTTAAATGTCTCAATAACAGAAAATGTAGACCAACTCCCTTTGAAGCCGCTGGGTGTTTTTATTTATTCATTGATGCTACTCTTTTGTTTTCCAATATGTATAGTGAAGACTGGCAAATGTCGGGATCAGGTTCAGTATCGGGAACTGGTTCTGATTCTGAATCAGAGGACGATAGAGAGAAAAGCAGTTGTGAAGAGAGTGAATCTGACTATGAGCCAAAAAACAAGGTCAAAAGCCGAAAACCCCCAAGCAGGTAAGAAGTCATGCATTCGGATACTCTCATACTAGTTCTGAAAAGATAAATACCTGTGAATGAAAACATTAATGCCTATTAAAAGAGAAATTAAAGTTGTTTTTAAAGCTACATAGGATGTTAGTATACTAGTATTTTCTAGTGAATACTTTTTTGTGTGCTGTAACTGAAAATGGAGTAACTGAACATTTATGAAATACACATATTCAGGAAACAATACAGAGAATTTATACTTGTCCCTGTTGAAACATCATTGTTGTGTCATACCTTACTGTCTTCAAGAATTAAGCTAAAAAGTGGGAAAAAGAGTGCAGGACTGAAAAAGAGGCAACTTGATTCATCAGAGGAGGAGGAAGATGATGATGATGATTATGATAAGAGAGGATCACGTCGCCAGGCAACAGTCAACATCAGTTACAAAGAAGCTGAAGAAACCAAGACAGATTCTGATGATTTGCTGGAAGTTTGTGGAGAAGACGTCCCACAAACTGAAGAAGATGAATTTGAAACTATAGAGAAGTTCATGGATAGTCGAGTTGGCCGTAAAGGAGGTATTTTTTTTTTTTTGTCAGTGTTCTTAAGATCCTGGAGTGCATTGTGGTGCAACTTCAGCAAATGTTCTCAGCTGTAGGTCACCTGTGAGGCTTATAAACAGCAATAATTTTAATGTTACAAAAAAGTCATCTCGCTTTGTCTTTTATTTATAAGGATGTTTCTTTTTAAAGCCCATTCTAAGTGTTGCAAAGTAAAATGTAGAAGAATTGCATACCTAAGTAGAAAATAAAAATGAAGTGGACAATAACTCCATATTGCATAAATACATACCATATTGTTATACCACTGTGTGTACAGTTTAGTGATACTTGATCATTATGAACTTTACATAGTGGAGTGGCGAAAGTGGACTAGATGTGAGAGCTGACCAGTAACCTGAATCCTGAAAGATTATCACAGTATGTTCGGGATTGGAAGGGACCTCAAAAGATCATCTAGTCCAATCGCCCTGCCGGAGCAGGAACACCTAGGTGAGGTCGCACAGGAACGTGTCCAGGCGGGTTTTGAATGTCTCCAGTGAAGGAGACTCCACAACCTCCCTTGGCAGCCTGTTCCAGTGCTCTGTCACCCTCACTGAGAATAAGTTTTTTTCTCAAATTTAAGTGGAACCTCTTGTGTTCCAGCTTGATGCCATTACCCCTTGTCCTATCATTGTTTGCCACCAAGAAGAGCCTGGCTTCATCCTCGTGGCACTCACCCTTTATATATTTATAAACATTAATAAGGTCACCCCTCAGTCTCCTCTTCTCCAAACTAAAGAGACCCAGCTCCCTCAGCCTTTCTTCATAAGGGAGGTGCTCCACTCCCTTAATCATCTTGGTTGCCCTATGCTGGACCCTCTCCAGCAGTTCCCTGTCCTTCTTGAACTGAGGGGCCCAGAACAGGACACAATATTCTAGGTGAGGTCTCACCGGGGCGGAGTAGTGGGGAAGGAGGACCTCTCTCGATCTACTAAGCACCCCCCTTGTAATACACCCCAGGATGCCACTGGCCTTCCTGGCCACAAGGGCACAGTGCTGGCTCATGGTCATGCTGTTGTCCACCAGGACCCCCAGGTCCCTTTCCCCTACACTGCTCTCTAATATGTAATTTCCCAACCTATACTGGAACCTGGGGTTGTTCCTGCCCAGATGCAGGACTCTACACTTTCCCTTGTTGAATATCATCAGGTTATTCCCCACCCAACTTTCCAGCCTGTCCAGATCCCGCTGGATGGCAGCACAGCTGCTGGTGTGTCAGCCACTCCTCCCAGCTTGGTGTCATCAGCAAACTTGCTGATAGTACACTCAATTCCCTTGTCCAAATCGTTAATGAATATATTGAATAATATTGGCCCCAGTACTGACCCCTGAGGCACTCCACTAGATACTGGCCTCCAACTAGACTCCGCACCATTGACTACCACTCTCTGGCTTCTCTCCTTAAGCCAGTTTGCAATCCACCTCACTACTCTATTGTCCAGACCACACCTCCTCAACTTAGCTGTGAGGATGCTGTGGGAGACTGTGTCAAAGGCTTTACTGAAGTCAAGGTAGACGACATCCACCGCTCTGCCATCGTCCATCCACCTCGTTACATTCTCATAAAAGGCTATGAGGTTGGTCAAGCATGACTTACCCTTGGTAAAGCCATGCTGACTGCCCCTAATAACCCTCTTATCCTTGATATGCCTTGAGATGGCACCAAGGATAAGCTGTTCCATTACTTTCCCAGGGACAGAGGTGAGGCTGGCTGGTCTATAATTACCCGGGTCCTCCTTCTTGCCCTTTTTGAAGACTGGAGTGACATTTGCTTTCCTCCAGTCCTCAGGCACCTCTCCCGTTTCCCAAGACTTGGCAAAGATGATGGAGAGCAGTCTAGCAATGACTTCAGCCAGCTCCCTCAGCACCCGCGGATGCATCCCATCTGGACCCATGGATTTATGGATGTCCAGACTATTTAATTGCTCCCTAACCCAGTCCTCATCGACTAAAGCAAACTCCTCCATTGACCTGGCTTCATCCGGGGTCTCAGGGGTACAGGGCTCCCCAGGACAGCCTCCAGCAGAGTAGACAGAGACAAAGAAGGCTTTCAGTAATCCTGCCTTCTCTGTATCTTCTGCCACCAGGGCACCCACCCCATTCATCAGTGGTCCTACTTTGCCTCTGGTATTAGTTTTATCTGCTATGTATTTGAAAAAGTTATTTTTGCTGTCCTTGACCCCTCTCGCCAGCTGTAACTCTAAGGAGGTCTTGGCTATCCCAGCTGCCTTCCTACATCCTCTAGCAGCAGCCTTATATTCCTCCCAAGTGGCTAGCCGCTGCTTCCATGACCTGTAAACTCTTCTCTTATGTTAGCAAGGCTAAGCCTCTGAGGTTATGATTTCAGTTACTGCTGTACTAATTGTATCAATACAGTGCAATGTGTGGAGTGACTACATAATGTATCTGAAAAATCAGTGGTGCACTTGAATGTGAACTCTTAAAAATATTTCGTGAATAGTGGTAGGTATGTCATATTTCTAGCAATAATGGGATGCACTATCTAGCAGTTCTGCTTATGTGCTTGAGTCTACAAATGAGGATCCTAATTAAAAACAAAACAAAAAAAAAAACCCAGCATCACCCTGGTCCCCTTGCACTTCAGAACTGCCTTTCTCTATTAGTTATACCCAGTCTCTGAAGTTTCTGATTAATCTCAGAACCTGCACGCTTCTTCCTCTCAATTTTCTTTTCCCATGCTGCCCCAAATTCTAGTATTTCCTGTTCCAGTGCATAGTGTTACTGCTGTGGTCAAAGCCTTTGGAACTAAGCTGCTTATTTTTCTTGCTCAGATGATGTTGCTGCTTGTGCTGTTTTTTGCTGTTGCTGCTCTCTGTTGCTTTATATGGCCCCTGCAGCTTGCTGGGCTCGTTTCCCTACCTGACCATTTTCACAGAAAGGAGCCTGTTACCTGTTGCTAGTTTGGTTCAGATGCGATAAGGACTGTACTGAAATAAAAATGTTCCCAGATTAGATAACAAAGGCAGAAAAAAGTAGTAAAACATGTTTAGGAATAAGTAGCTTTATATTATCCCTAGTAGTAGGTTATTGAGGTCTCAAGGCTGACCAAGCATAATGTTAGATGTCTTTTGTATGCTCAGGAGATGAGAGTAATGTAACAGAGAAGACGACTAGCAGCAGTAGTGGAGCGTTTCCTGGTGATCACTTTAGAAATGCAAAGAAAATCCTCGTGAGAAAAGATATTGTAGGTTAAGTGCAGAAGTTCTGGTTACTTCTTTGATTTTCTTTTGACTACCTGTGCATGTGTTAACATACCTACATCATAACTGTTCAAATAAGAGTAACATGAGAGCTGTAGATATGTCAGGTATGTTCTCTAGAAGTATCATTAATTGCATTCTACACTGCATTTCATTCTGGTTAACTTATGACAATGTACACTTAATGCTTACGATGTGCTTGCTTTCTCAGCCACGGGTGCTGCAACCACCATATATGCAGTTGAGGCAGATGGTGACCCAAATGCTGGGTTTGAAAAGTCAAAGGAGCCAGGAGAAATACAGTATCTTATTAAATGGAAAGGTTGGTCACATATCCATAACACTTGGGAAACCGAGGAAACGCTGAAGCAACAGAATGTTAAAGGAATGAAGAAACTGGACAACTATAGGAAAAAGGATCAGGAAACAAAGCGATGGTGAATATTTTATGTAGACTTGCATGATACTTACTTTGTAAAACTTAGATGTTATGATCTGTTTCTGAGACCTGTTACCTGTTTTTGAGGGCATAATTTTGAGTGTCTATGCAACTGGAAGACAAAAGCTTTACAAGTTGAAGTCTTCTTAACATGTTCCTGCAAGATAATCTTCTGAACCTGATTTTAGTGTGTGTTATAAATAGAGTTTTGAAAAGATGGGTAGTGTTTCAAAATAAATTACAAATTGTACCTTTTAGTAATGCTGTCATTATACTTTGTTCAGAGTTCTTCAGGAATCACTGTAGAAGTTAGTGTTTTCCTGAGGCATTAGCTGTTTCATATTACTTTGAGAATCTCAGTTGTCTTGGCTCAAACATGAGCACAAAATGCTTAAGAAATCCATACATTTTAAATCACCTTTTTAGTGTTCAGTTTTATTAGTATGTTTAATATAATCAGTGAATACTGGTGGGATTTTTAGCAACTTAATCATAAGATGTATTCTTGTAGAGTGAGCCACCCTGAATACTTTTCCATGAAGGTACACTGTAAAGTACACTGCTTATTGTTGAGAGTAGGTGTTCTGAATTAGCTGCATGACTTGTACCACCTGTAGCTGTAGTAGTTGTGTCTCTTCATGAGCATTCTCAGTCATTAATGATGTGGAACCTAGGCCAGATGCAACAATTTTGTAGCAGACATTTCTAAGTTCTCCCTTCAAAAAAGCTGTTGAAGCAACATTCCTGTGAAGCTTATGTTCAGAACTTTGGAGTTGCCAAACTTTCTTGGGCTTAGAACTGTACAATGTAATAAGTCTTGTAAATTAATTCACATTACAGGCTGAAAAATGCTTCTCCGGAAGATGTGGAATACTACAACTGCCAGCAGGAGCTTACAGATGATCTGCATAAACAGTATCAGATAGTGGAAAGAATAATTGGTATGTTACAAACTTGCAGACAGAAAACACGGTGGAGAATTCAGTATGTTCACTGCTTATATATTACATTTGTAGTTAAGAAATTTAGAATATGAATTTCACTAACTTTTAAATCCAAAACGAAACTTTGAGTAAAGAGAAAAGTTGTCATACTGTCTGTGCTATGAAGCTAGCTTATGTTGTCTTTCTACCTAAAATTAGTATTTTCATAAGATACAGAAATAAAATACTCTCTGGTGCATTCTGCAGCTCATTCAAATCAGAAATCAGCAGCTGGTTATCCAGATTACTATTGTAAATGGCAGGGTCTGCCTTATTCAGAGTGTAGCTGGGAAGATGGTGCTCTTATTGCCAAAAAGTTTCAGACACGCATTGATGAGTACTTCAGCAGAAATCAATCCAAGACCACTCCTTTTAAGGATTGCAAGGTATGTTGTTTGCAATGTATTTATAATAAGTTGTACTCGCTCTGGCTGGGATAGAGTTAATTTTCTTCATAGCAGCCTGTATGGCCCATGTTATAGATTTATCGCCTAAACGGTTTTCATAACACATTAGTGTTTTGGCTGTTCCTCAACAGTGCTTGCACAGTGTCAAGGACTTCTCTGTTTCTTGCTGTGCCCTGCCTGCCATGAGTAGGCTGGAGGTGGGCAGGGGACTGGGAAGGAACACAGCCAATACAGCTGACACCAGTTGACCAAAGAGATATTCCATGTCAGTTAATGTTGTGCTCAGCAACAGAATGGCATGGGCTGAGCAGGGGGCTCAAAAGTGGCTGCTACTTGGAAACTTGCTGGTCGTCAGTCTGATGGTGAGTTAATGTGTTCTTTCACTTGTGGGGTTTTTTTGGTTATGGATTTTTGTTTTGATTGGTTGAATGTTTTTCCTTCACCATGTTTTATTTTGACCCATAAGTTTTTCTATCTCATCAGTTCTCTACCCTGTCCCACTAGTGTGGGGAGTGAATAAGCAACCAGTTGTCAGCTTAGCTGCCAGCCAGATGGAAGCCACTACATCAGTTGTAATAGTAAAAATGTGAAAATCTTATATGAAACCAAAGATAAAATACATAATATGAAATATATTTTGAAGAGTATTCAGCATAGTAATAAAGATCTATAGTAATAGATATAGAAAATTTCACTAGTAAGAGTAGCTTTTTGTAGATACCAGTCCTCTGCGTTTTTACTGACATTCGAAGATGGTCTTGTTTAATATCGTAGCTTATTTTAAAAGTAAACTTTGAGTTAAAGTCACTCATGTTGTTAAATTTAGGTTAGCAATCAAACTAATTTCAACTTGCAAATTGCTTGGTGTTTTTATATGGCGTAGTTTTTGTCAATGGATAAAGACTAGACTTGGTCACCCAGTAGATTCCTAATACTATTTTTTCTACAAGAAGACACGTTGGTAGCTTCAGACAATAGTAGGACTGATGATGAATTTGCTTTTGACAGGTTTTAAAACAGAGGCCAAGGTTTGTTGCGCTAAAGAAGCAGCCATCTTACATTGGAGGGCATGAAGGTTTAGAGTTAAGAGATTATCAGTTAAATGGATTGAATTGGCTTGCTCACTCATGGTGCAAGTAAGTATAGATGGAAATGAGTTTTCTATGAATTGTAAAACTTTGAAATTTATTTTTCTGCATTTTTCTTTGAAGGTGGAGGGTTTCATACAGTAAGCTCAAAGTAGAGGTATGAAGGGAGTGGTTTTGTTCTAAGTAGTACCAAAATTTATCATTCCATGGCTATTCTCAAAAAACAGCTAAGCTCTGTTGTTGCTTTGATTTTAATTTTGTGTGGGGGTAAGTTTTATTATTAGAAAACAAACAAGCCTAAACCAGTAAAACCAGAAAATCCAAAGCAAACTCTTCTGAAATGTCAGCATGAGTGTTATACTTTTAAAATTAGATTCATGAGGAATACTTACAAGTTTTTTATTACTTTTGTTAATTGAATTCAAGTATTAATTGGGGGTGTTGGAAATTGTTTTTATGGGAAAAAATGGAAATAAACTTCTTCAAGGTATATAGTTGCAAAATCTTGAGAACTTGTATGAGTGGTTTTTATGCTCATGAGAGAATAACTTCTTGTCCAATCCCTCTCCTTCTCTACACTCCCCCTACATTTTTTTTTAGAGGGAATAGCTGTATTCTTGCAGATGAAATGGGTCTGGGTAAAACAATACAAACAATTTCTTTTCTGAACTACCTGTTCCACGAACATCAATTATATGGGCCTTTCTTGCTGGTCGTGCCACTTTCTACCTTGACATCTTGGCAAAGAGAAATTCAAACTTGGGCTCCTCACATGAATGCTGTAGTTTACTTAGGAGATATAACTAGCAGAAATATGGTGAGTATTTCTCATTATCATTGGAAAGGCTTGTAGATAAACAAGACACTTCTTATTTCTATCCTCTGCTAATCTCCAGTATTTTGGTTAGGACTGAACAAATACTGAAATGCTATGTATTTAAGATGCAAATTGAAAGCTCAGATTTTGATCTGATATAAATGAGTGGGAAAGATTTCTTTCCTGCTTAATAGTGAACAGGGTTAAAAATTTAGTCTTACATTTGAAAACAGTTTCTCTTCTGCCATCTGATTATTTGGGTGGATATAGTAAAAATAATAAGTATGTAAGCAAGGCATTCATTATCTTAATTTATTTCTTGAAAAGTTGTGTTTTCTGAATGTTAGTGATCTTATCCATTAAATTAAAAAAATATTTGTAGAAATTCTTTGTTGTTTTTTTTAGAAGTTCAACAAAATATTTTTAGAGTGCTTAGACAGGTTGGAAGTTCAGTCTTGTGTATGTAAATATATTCTGCTTCTGTTACGTAATTACATTACTGTATGTCATTAAACATTTACATTGCTGCAGTACTTAAATTCATCCCAGTCAACACGACACGTTTTTCTCTAGCTTATAGTTCACTTCATTCTTTTTGTAGATAAGAACTCATGAATGGATGCATCCCCAGACCAAACGATTAAAATTTAACATACTTCTAACAACATATGAAATTTTGCTGAAGGATAAGGTAATTGCGCTTCTCCAGGGAGATAAAATTTGTTTCTCCAGTGTAATACTCTATAGCATGCATTTGGTTTGTGGGTCATTACATTTGTGGAGACTGTGATAGCTTTTGTTTTTGGAGGTATGATAGTGCATGGTTTGGGTTTTAAGGCGGGGTTTTGTGTGTATATATATATTTTTTTTTTAAGCACTTAAAAGATTTTTCTCTATGCATGGTGAGGCTTTCAGCCTTTTTCCATTTTGTTAAGTCAGTAATGCTTCTTTATTTTTTCCAGTTTGCTTGGGATTCTCATTACTGTAATAATCTCCTCCCATCTTCAAGAGCTCTGCTTTTTTGCAGTTCCAAACCCCTAGCCCCAAACACGATACAGAACTCTGAAATCCCATATAATTTTCATTTGTTATTTTGCATACAGTAGTATGTGTACATGTATTAATACTGTCCCCAGAGTGGTAGCACACAGAGTTATTGTTAATCCTTCTAACAGTATATGGAAATTCTTTATATATCGGAAGCAGAACACTCTTACTTGATTTGTTTCTGCCTACTAGGAAGAGGAGGTCAATAGTAATTTTTTTTTCCCTTTTTTTCTTGTCAAGTAAAAATTAATGTGGGTCAGACTTTTGGCCATTTTTTTCCTTTTAAACTTAATTTATACTTTCTTGGTTTGCTTGTACAGACTTTCATTGAATCTGGCAAATGTAAAAGATGTAATTAGTACTAAAAAACATAGCTATCGATGTTTTATTATGACAAACCAAGAAGTGATGGCATTTATAGCTTGATTATAAAATGTGGGAAATTGTGCTATATGTTTATTTGTATAATGTTTCCCTCACCTCCCATTTCTTTAAGTCATTCCTTGGTGGTCTGAATTGGGCGTTCATAGGAGTTGATGAAGCTCATCGTTTAAAAAATGATGACTCTCTTCTATACAAGACTTTAATAGACTTTAAGTCTAACCATCGTCTTCTTATTACTGGAACCCCTCTGCAAAACTCCCTCAAAGAGCTCTGGTCTTTGTTGCACTTCATCATGCCAGAAAAGTAAGGAAGAGTTTTACATTATTCTTCTTAACATTTTTTTGGTCAAGTTTGTTATTGTGAAGTGAGAATAAATAGAGGTGTAGAGTTATGTTGAAAGTTATTTTACATATTCTATATAAAGTAGATAGACATATTTTTTTCATGCTGCTCCTGATAAGTAACACTGGTGACAGTTTTCACCATTTTCAATTTTAGCAGTCCACAAAAATGATGGATTGACTTATGCAAAATGTATATTAAGTAGTCTCTTGCTCTCTTGCACACACTCCAGCCATGCAATTCTTTTCATGCTGCTCGTGATAAATGTAATAATGGAATTTCTGCAACCATCTAGTTGAATACCCTTGGAGAAAATGTTGGTTTCTACTTGGGAAGTTAAAAGTCAGTAATCTTCATTCTGTAAATGTATTTACAGGCCAAGTATTTGGAATTTCTTGTGAGATGAAAATTCAGGAATTGGGTAAATTAAACAGAAGGGAGCGGGGAAGAAACCAAAATGTGTGGTATATTTATACATATCCTGTGCTTCTTTTATCTTTGTTCAGTTTTGCTTCTTCAGGTTGTTCACAGTATATCATTATTTGGCATTCATTCTTCATTATGTTGAAGGTTTTCTTCCTGGGAAGATTTTGAAGAGGAGCACGGCAAAGGAAGAGAGTATGGTTACGCAAGTCTTCATAAAGAACTTGAACCATTTCTTCTGAGACGAGTTAAAAAAGATGTAGAAAAGTCTTTACCTGCAAAGGTTGAGCAAATTCTGCGGATGGAAATGAGTGCATTGCAGAAGCAATATTATAAGTAAGTAACAAGACTTTTTAAGTTGTGCTGGTTTAGTGATATGTCTAAATGCAATTTACTGAGGTACAGCAATTTTTATAATGCAATTTGAACCTGAATTTGCTAGAGTTTCACAATGGTAAAATTCTGTGAAGCAAGGGCTCAAGAATTACACTGGTCTGATGTCAATTTATGTAGCTTCTTCTGTTTGTCATGTTTGTACATTCTTTTGGGAGCTGCTTTTTTTCTTTAGTTTGTTTATTTTTTGAGAGCTTACACCTGATCTGTTTCTTCATCTGGTTAGAAATTACTCGTATTGTACATCTTATATCTTAGGTGGATTTTAACCAGGAATTACAAAGCCCTCAGTAAAGGTTCAAAGGGCAGTACTTCAGGCTTTTTGAATATCATGATGGAACTCAAGAAGTGTTGTAACCATTGCTACCTCATTAAACCACCTGATGATAATGAATTCTATAATAAACAGGAGGCCTTACAGGTAATGTCACTCTATAATTAAAATCTGTTAATACAATTTTATAATGCTTTGACAGTTTATTCTTATTGAAGTATATTAAGAAAAAACAGGTTCTCTGGAAAATGTGCATCCTGGGTTTTACAGGTAAGTAAACTGATTTTTGTTTCTTGATTGAATTACTGACAGATTGAATCATTTCACAAAATCACTTCATCTCAAAAGATCATATAGTCCAATCCCCCTGCCGGAGCAGGAACTCCTATAATGGACAGATAACTGACTAAATAAAGTATCTCTGATTTTAATTACAACTGAAGGAAAAGGAATTAGTTTGAAACAGGCTGTTTATTTTCATGCAAAATAAAATTGAGACCTGTTTTAAACCTAAGTTAAATAAAGCAGCTAGGCAGGTAAATGTAATGTGAATACACATGACTGGCAGTGATATACTGGTGATCTATGTGATAGCAGAAAGTCATCTGCAGAATGCTTTTAAGCTTTTTTTGTATTCAAATACTGTTCCCTGTATGCCTGCAAACAACCTAAGTGAAAGGAAATGAAAGTAGCAAGCATCCAAAGCTCAGCCATTTTATTATGGTTGTTGCAACAGATGGAAACAATTATGACTACCAGAGATGGTCTGTTGTGTTTTGGTTTTTTTAAGGTTAACTAATATTTGTACCAAAGCTGTTGAGAAGCACAGCAGCCGATAAGAAGACTATTGTTGTTGATGCATGTTATACCAACATTAATGTGGCTAAACATTTTTTTTTTTCTGTAAGCTTGCAAGTTGGTAATTTGAATACATTCCCAAAGCTACTAGTTTGTGCAGTGACGAATATCATGCTCCTTTCTGACATAAAGAATAAAACTCAAAATTTAACATTCCCCAAAATTCTATCCCACGCATCTTCATCTCAAGAGGCCTGATGTTTTCAATATTATATTTCACATTTGCTTGAGTTTCTGTGCTGATTATTCCCGATGGAGCTAAGAAGGCTTAACAGGCTTTAGGTGGGTTACACTGTTAGGCACCACAAACAAGATTCCTCTCACTTCATCTTGCCTGAGAAACTTGATTGATAGGCTTTGTTTAAAAATAATTAAAGGGTTGCAGCAGTACCTCTTTCTTTTCAAGAGATGGGAAGTGCAGAGAAAGAAACACTAAGGTAGTTTTTTCTCAGTTTTATGTTTTATTGGTTACCAAATTTCAGATTTTTTACTTGGCAGAGAAGACCTCTCTGCCAGTTATGAGGACTTACCTCATAACTGCTTGAATTCTTAAGCCCATATATTTA
This sequence comes from Streptopelia decaocto, assembly GCF_964273445.1. NCBI lineage: Eukaryota > Metazoa > Chordata > Aves > Columbiformes > Columbidae > Streptopelia > Streptopelia decaocto. Next base: position 40,649,934 of record NC_138657.1, read on the forward strand.
CTTCATATTATTAAAATATGACTTGAGAGGGAACTGAACAATGTGTTTCTTTGAAAAATATATGAGTTAGTAATCCTGTTGGCTTGTTAGATTCAACTAAAATTAGAGTGAATTTTCATGTTCAGTTCATGCTACATACTAGCGAATGTGTTGTCTTATGATCACATTAATTTGGTGGGTCTTTTTTATAGTTCTAGGAGATTATATGTTGTATGTGCATTTTAAATGATAAAATTTTTTTAAATGTTAGAATTTGCCTGCTTGCATTTTTTTTTTCCCACAGGAACTGAAAGAAAAGCAAACCTCAAATGAATGTCTAACCAGTTGAACTGTGTGTTTAGTGTTGAGATGAACTTGTTTTGTAATATGTATTTCCTGTTTTTGTAGCATTTAATACGCAGCAGCGGGAAACTAATCCTTCTTGACAAGCTACTGATACGTCTGCGAGAACGTGGCAACAGAGTACTCATTTTCTCACAGATGGTGAGGATGTTGGACATCTTAGCAGAATATCTGAAGTATCGTCAGTTTCCTTTTCAGGTAAGAGTTGTGGTAGTAGCCAAGAAGCTTTGACCTTGAATATAAGAAAAATCTTTTCTTTACTCTGAGGCTGACGGAGCACTGGAACGAGTTGCCCAGAGGTCATGGAATCTCCATCCTCCTTGACATTCAAAAGCCACCTGGACATAACCATGTGAAACCTGATTTAACTGTCCCCACCTGAGTAGGGGACTTAGGCAAGATGACCTCCAGCGGTCCTTTCCAATTTCAACTGTTTTGCGATTATATGATCTTTACCACTTTGCTTAAGAAAAGATAAAAGAAAATGTGGTTTTGTTCTAGAAAGACTGGCAATTGCTATATACTAAGTAGTATTTTGAAAGGAAAGAGATTAATTTAAAAATTTTGTGCAGTGTTGCATTACTTTTTTCACCTTCACATAACAGTTTTGGCAGTCGAGAATTCAAGGTGCTCTGAGATTTTGTATAGAGAGTATTAGAATATTTTGAATATAAAATTGCTTTTTAACTATAGTATTCAATCTCTTTAGAGACTTGATGGATCAATAAAAGGGGAACTAAGGAAACAAGCACTGGATCATTTTAATGCAGAAGGATCAGAGGTATGGTATATTTTTCCTAAGGAATTTGGTCTTTTTTTTTCCAAGAAATAAAAAGAAAACATTGCACGAAAAGGGCAGACTGGGAAGTGAGGAATAAATCAATAAGGTGGAAAATTCCTTGGTTTTGCCTAGATTATAAGGTTTATATCTTTTTTTTTTTCCTCAAGGAGGAGGTTAAGTAGAAAGTACATAACTTATGAAATGGTATTTAATCAGTTGTGTAGTTATGTAGTCGGTTATGTAGTTATGGTTTTTTTCTAAAGCTCTCTGTCAAAAGTGATTTTAATTACTATATAAGAGCTGTAGAAATTTAACCTCAGCTTTGCTGTGTAGAACTTAACCCAACAATGTTTCAAAGAGCATTGAATTTACACAAGCAGTTAGCATGAAAAAGGTTGTTTGGCAAGGGGCAGAACTAACTTGTCTATATGCTTGCATGAACACCCATTTTTAATTGTTTCAAATCTGGTTTCTGTTATCTTCATTTGTTGCCACCTACTTACTTGCCCTGGAAGAAATAGAGAAGAACCGATTTTTAGCCATTCTTTGCAAGCAGCCTGTGAATATAAGTGTCTGTTACAGATTCTCTTCTGGGTTGGAAGAGTTTGTAGCTTATTTCGCATTCCTAATGCTCAAGCCATTTGGTACCTTGGTCAGCTTAAATCTTTTGTCTTACACTGCCAGATCTTTGGGGAAGGGAGGGTTTGTTTTTGTGGGTGGCTGGGGTTATTTTGTTTGTTTTTTTAAAATCGGTGATTGAAGGGTAGCATTTGTCAGTTGCTGCTGAGCTTGTTTCTGGTATGATGGAGGCAGAAGGACTTAGCTCCATAGTGTGAACTTCAAATATTTGTTAAATACACAAAGTAATTATCTTTCAACTTTCTGGCATAGACATGTTGCCTCTTCTGAAATCTCTGTAGTAACATTGTACATTTTTTGAGCTAAAGAGGAATTTAAATTTCATGCATTTAAAAAATGGAGGCAAACGGTGCATTTGTGCAGCAATAAAGTTGTTCTAATTTTATTTTCTACTTTTTTTTGCTAAAAATTCAGAACATTCCACATCTTTTTTGGCCATTTCTGAGCTAAGGGCTACATGGAAATTTCTAACACAATTCTCAGGATTTATTCCTGTGTGTAATGGTTTGCTGTTTCCTGTAATGATACTGAAGATTTGGATTTTTTTTTAATCTGTTTTACTTTATCTTGAATTTCATATGTCGTTTCATTACACATCTCAAGATCCTTCTGCAGTTTTTCATAGTTGTCTCTGAATGAATAATTCTATATAATCTACATGCTTTTTCACCTTGTTACTTATCCCATTTTAACGTAGTATATGAGTATGTTCAACAGCATTGAACCTGGCAGAAGATGGTTCTTTCCTGTCTCTTAACCCATTACCTGTAGGCTCAGGCATCTTCCTTGCTTTGGCATGGTTTCTTCCATGGCTTGGGGCAGAGGATGTGGGAGAGGGACTTTGCAACATACAAGGCTTTAACAGTTGGAGTTTTGTACTTTTTGGCCCGTCTTCTATTTGGGATTTTTTGGTCAGTGATCGTCCTCTAGGATGCTGCTTCCTTTACGCTGTTGAGAAGTCATTAAGTATTTATGAAAGAAAATGGTATCAGTGTTTGCTTTATACTTAAAGAAGCTTTAAATATAGAACAGTTGTGCAATTGGTAGTCTGTGATTTTGTAGTCTGTGCCACAAACTGCATAAAAGAGTGTCATGTTGGTTCCTTTAAGAATATTATAAATATTGTATATAAAACTATTTCTTATTTTGTTATTTCAGGACTTCTGCTTTTTACTGTCTACCAGAGCTGGAGGATTAGGTATCAACTTGGCATCTGCTGACACTGTAGTTATATTTGATTCTGACTGGAATCCACAGAATGATCTGCAAGCACAGGCTAGAGCACATAGGATTGGACAGAAGAAACAGGTATATACATTGAGCTTTGAGTTCCAAACCTGAAGGAGGGTTCTGTACAGTAGGTGTCCACTCTGTGTGCACACCATTCAGTCTTTCTGTATTTTTGAGAATAACTACTACTTGCTGCATGTGTCCAAAAATGTTAGTAATGCTCATTTAACTTAAAAAAAAAAAATCTCCGTATATGGAGAGAGAATATGGCAGCTGTGGTAGATGGATGGAAGAAGAAGAGTTGTGGGGTTGTGTGTCCCACATTCATTGCTGTCATGTCATTCTAGAAAAAAACTGCTACATCAGGCACATATTGCTTGCTTAAATATTTCTTAGTTCTCATCAGGTTTCTTTCTGGCAGAAAACATACAGTAATAGTTGGGAATGCTACAGTTTTGCCTGTGGCAATGCTTGTGCCATATCACTGCAGTTTAAGACAGATCTAAGAGGTTTGGGTTTTGGTTTGGTTTTGTTTTTTTTTAATGCTTATGTAAAGACTGTGGTAGCATAATTGAACTAGTATTTCATATTTGAAACCAGTCAATAGATTGAGAATATATGCAGTGAAGACTGAGATTTATCCTTATTATTGTGTACTTTAAAAAAATTCTTTATAGGTTAATATTTATCGGCTAGTCACAAAAGGATCAGTAGAAGAAGATATCCTTGAGAGAGCCAAGAAAAAGATGGTGTTAGATCATTTAGTAATTCAGAGAATGGACACTACAGGGAAAACTGTACTACATACAGGCTCTACTCCTTCAAGGTATATTTGTATTTATTTCCATACTGATTTTACCCCTAAGTATATTTGACAAGTAAATAAAAATCTGGTGGTTAATAAGAGGCAAAATAAGTGAAGATGCAAGGTGTATCGTCTTTGTAGATTTTTATTTGCATATTGAAAATATATATTAAAACTATATATATAATTTTTATTTAACAGTAAAAAAATGTTAATTGACTTATGATTATAGAGAACTTTTTCAAATTATTGAGATAAAATGTTTTCCTGAAACATCCTTTATTTCAGCTCAACACCTTTTAATAAGGAGGAGTTATCAGCGATTTTGAAGTTTGGTGCTGAGGAACTTTTTAAAGAACCTGAAGGGGAAGAACAGGAGCCCCAGGTAAGCACTGTTTCTGGACTAGATATATAAAAAAAAACAACAAAAAAAGGTGAATTATTTTATTGAAAAGAGAAACTACTTCTTTTTTAGGAAATGGATATAGATGAAATCTTAAAGAGGGCTGAAACTCGGGAAAATGAGCCAGGTCCATTAACTGTAGGAGATGAGTTGCTTTCACAGTTCAAGGTATTGCTGTGTTCTCTCCCTCCTGCCATAATTACACTCTCCTTTCTAAACAGTGCTATTATTCTTTTCTGTGCCTATCCATCTCTTCATTCTCATTAAATAGATGCCTCAGTAATTCAACTCTTTATCTCTTTCCTAGTAAAATGTCTTTTCACCTCTATAGGATACCTACCATCGGAATAAACATTTTAAAATACATGATGTCTTTTGCTAATAAGAGATATTTAGTGAATGTTAATGATCAGAATTCTAGAAACGTCTGTGTTTTAAATGGTGCCTTTGCTGTTAAACAGCTGTGGTATCGTAGAATGCAAAATTTTAAGGTTTGCATTCCTTAATTGGTGACTTCTAGAAGTAGCTTTTAGCCCTGAAGTAAACTTTAATGTCAAGTATTTTAAACTGTTATCAGTTAAACGTATTATAATTTGGGTGCAAAAAATGCAGAGCATGATGTATTTGTTTAGATCAGCAGATTATTACATAGCTCTTCTGCTGATCGTTCATTTGCAACGTATTTTGATTTATACAACATATTTTGATTTATACAAAGTACTTTGATTTATACAAAGTATGGATGTTTGGTAGTTTTATATTATTATAGTTTCACATCAACTCAGGCATTCAAATGTTGTTAGCCCTAATTCAAAGGAAGTTAAAGAGCAGTCATACAGCTATTGGGGAGGTGTTTCATTATGCGTTTGCGTTAGTCAATTTTTAAAAGAAGAAAAAGGTTCTTTTCTTTAGGCCATGTTGTGTGGAGTCTGTGGCTTTCAAATATGAATAAAAATGCTTTCATTAGAGACAGTGTTTTATGATGCATTGTGTATGTATGAATTTCATATCTATTATAAAACAATATCATAATATATAAATGCATAAAATATGCTGTCTAGAACTGTTTTCCTAAAGTAGTAGTTGCTCAGTCATTTTCAAATAAAGTCATGTACTATTTGATGAAAATACCTATATGCTAATACACAAGGTGGCCAACTTTTCCAATATGGATGAAGATGATATTGAATTGGAACCAGAAAGAAATTCAAGAAATTGGGAAGAAATCATTCCGGAAGTCCAGCGGCGAAGAATAGAAGAGGAAGAAAGACAAAAAGAACTTGAAGAAATATACATGCTTCCAAGGATGAGAAACTGTGCAAAACAGGTGTCTCTTGGTTCTGATTGACTTGTGCTTTTGTGTTGCTGTTGGTTTAGTTTGTTGGGGGTTGTTGGGTTTTGTTTTTTTAGTTTTTTTCTGTTTTCTGAACACATATTTTTGACAGGTTAGGCAAAACTTGACCTGTGTTTGTCAATCGCGTAGCTTTGAACTACTTATTCTGAAATTCCAGATCAGCTTTAATGGAAGTGAAGGAAGGCGCAGTAGGAGCAGAAGATACTCTGGATCTGATAGTGACTCCATATCAGAAAGAAAACGGCCAAAAAAACGTGGAAGACCACGAACCATTCCTCGAGAAAATATTAAAGGATTTAGTGATGCCGAGATCAGGCGGTAAGATATGGGGGAACATACATTTTTAAAGGGACAATTTGTATTATTATTATTATTATTATTATTATTATTAAGCTTGAAAGTACAGAAACCAGTTTGTTTTTCCTGAATTTTTTTAAAATTATTTTATTCTAGCATTTCTTGTTTTACCTTGTGTACTTTGTGGTGCTGACATAGTGAACTGTCATTACAAGAATTTGAACCCATTTTAATGAGGGATAAAAACTAGGTTTGAAAAATACTATTGATTGCTTTATATTTTTTAATTCCTGTGACCTGTGAAGACAGTGTTTTCAAAAACAAGTTGTCACAATGGGTGAGCTTTACTTTTCGCATACAAGCAAAATAATCTGCTTCCAGTCACTTTATCTGAAAACTGCATTGTGGAAGAACGTGTAGGTCATCTTGGTGACAATTACTGAAATTTAATTTGAGTGGATTTTGGTTTTATTTTTAAAATTCTTGATGGTGTAGCTGAATTAATGTTACATTGTGCTTTTTTAAACTAAAAAAATATAAAATCCTATTTGAATCTTGGATAGCAGGTCCCTTCAATATTTGGCACTAAACTATTTTCTTGGTAGAAGGAGGAGTAATTGTTTTGTTTTACCTTTTTGGGTTTGTGAAATGGTAGTTTGCTTCTGAAGGTTAAGTATGCTTGTTTCTCTGAAATGCTGTAGAGCTTTCAAAATATTTTTAGTTAGAGAAATAACTTTAAAGATCCTTTTTGCCTTTCCATTTCATTTAACAGACAAATTGGTGCTTTTTCAAGGCTGTTTTTTTTGTTGTCTTTTTTTCTTTTTAAATTTTGTTTTCTTTCTATTGCCGCTATCTTCAGTTTCTTTCCACCACTTACACATTTGTCAGTCTTCAAATCAGCTGTTGCAAATTGTTCTTTTTACTCCATAAGGCATAAACATAATGTCTGAAATTTTTATTTAGTGTAAATCAACATTAGATTTTTATGATTAGACACATGCAGCTGCTGAATCTTCTGTCTCGTGAAATTAATAAAGCAATTTCTGAAATAAATTGTACCTTTTATTATCTTATTTACATCAGTTCTTAAACCAATTAATCTCTGACTTTGTTTGGGTTATCTGAGTATAATGAGCTGTCCTACTCTCTACTTCTTTTTTTTTTTTTTTTTTGCGTTGTCCATATAGTATTATACTAAGATTAATAATTGTATTCATAAAATTTTAAACGAATGTAGTAGTTAGTTAAGCATACATTTACATGGCAAAATTATTTTCTGTTACTAGGTTTATCAAGAGTTACAAGAAGTTTGGTGGCCCTCTTGAAAGGTAAACTTGTTTGACTACTGTTTGTCTAGCAACTTGGAACCTTGTTTTTGTAAAAATTAGAACAATATACCAAGAAACCTTAGGCTGAAGAGAAGATAATGGTGTCTAGTCTTTTACCTTAAATATAATGTGACATTAGCTTGATGTCTTCCCTTTCTTCATGTATGGTATGTGTGCTAACAGCCACACAACAAACCTTCCAATTTTCAGGATTACCTACTCTCTTCCTTTATATTAATACTATACCTTCTGTCTTGTGTAATCTTCATTGATGATAATCATTCAGTTGTCTTGTTTGATACCCTGTTTAAAGCTTACCAGTTCATCTGCTGTGACTGTCAAAGTTCGTTTTGCATTTTCCTTATTGTCAGTTCTTTATTATTCCATAGTTTAAGAAAAACTTCCCATCCTTGTTTTCCTTTAAAATATTTAAAGTCTATATGAACATATTATATATAATGATACCTTTTCTTTTTTAAAGGAAATGTAGAGTAACTCGAAACTGTAGGGTTAGGGTTCTTTACAATTCTTGTTGTATTGTCCTTTGATACCAGAATCACTATTTTTTCCTTGGATCAAAATTCTACACAGCATAGCAAGTGCAGATGACTGGTAACTTACTTACGTGATCGTTTTTCTAGTTTCAAAGTCTGCAGGAGTCATTCACAATTACTCAAGTTTCAGAGATTTAAAAACATCTATTTGTTTTATTACAGGTTAGATGCTGTAGCTAGAGATGCTGAGCTAGTTGATAAATCAGAGACAGATCTTAGACGTTTGGGAGAGCTTGTACATAATGGATGCATTAAAGCTTTAAAGGACAATTCATCTGGACAAGAAAGAGCAGGTAAAATGTGTTCAGTGAGCTTGAGGGCAATAAAAATGTGAAGAAGTCTGAATTATTCTTGAACTCCAGTCATAACAGAAAACACTTTTGTTGGGGGAGAATAAAAACAGAAACATTGGCATGCAGGGTGACTTGAAAAAGGGTTATAGTAAGATAACTTCTTTTTTTCCCCTTGCTGCATGTGAACTTTGATTGGAGAATGCAGTATGGTTTTGTTTTATTGTGAAATTGAAAAGTAATCTGTTACTATCCGGAAAACCTTTTCATTCTGGAGCTTACTTTAGTTAAGATGTCATTTGATATAATTGAAAGTTTGCTGCTATAGCATTAGTCTTATTGTTTTCTTTGCATTTTTCTGTAGGATATTTATAAAGGTAAAAATTTTAATAGCTTTGTAATTTATTTTAAGGAGGTAGACTAGGGAAGGTTAAAGGCCCAACATTCCGAATCTCAGGAGTGCAGGTGAATGCAAAACTAGTCATCTCTCACGAAGAAGAGTTGGCACCATTGCACAAATCCATTCCTTCAGATCCAGAAGAAAGAAAAAGGTACTGGCTTTTTTTTTTTTTTTTAAGAGGTTTTAGTGTAGAAAACTTTTAAAGTTTTATTAGCTTTTTTTTCCGACAACTTGGATGCAAAGCACACTGTCACAGCATTGTCCCTCTGTTCCCTGTAAGGACTGGTGCAGTAGCCTGCTGCTCATTTGTTCTTGTTCTTTCCTCCCTTGCTGTAGAAGCCAGTAACAGCTTTGGCTTCTCAGTTGTATTCACTGGGGACTGTGTGCAATTAATAATAATAATAATTAGGACTAGAATTCAGGTTTGCTGAGGGGCTTCTGTACGTGTCATCTCTCTTTCAAGGAAAAGAGTCCTTGTCAAAGCGCAGCAGGAGTTGTTTCTACCCTCTGAACTTTCTCCTTTGCCACCTCGTGTATCACAGTCCCTAAACCATCCACTTAGTTAGCAGTTACACTTGCACGATGATTTGTTTTATTTATAGTTAGCCAACTTTGTGAGACAGTTCATGGCCACAGACAGACGTCCGTTCTACGTATTTTAGTCTTGTTTAGCTTCAAAACACATTTCAGTGCTGATTTCCATGAATATTTTGTAGAAATGTTAAGAAAATACAATAAAGATTTTTATTTATGTCCTAAATATACCGTTATCTTGGCAGAGACAATAAATCTAATTACATCAATTCTAGTATGTTCCCTTCCCCCTTGCTAAGCTTCAGAAGTAAAAGTCCTTTGTCTTTCTAATTTATTTCTGCTAGATATGTCATCCCGTGCCACACCAAGGCTGCTCATTTTGATATTGATTGGGGTAAGGAAGATGATTCCAATCTGTTAATAGGCATCTATGAATATGGTTATGGCAGCTGGGAAATGATAAAAATGGATCCTGATCTCAGTTTGACACAGAAGGTATGTCATCTACAATATTTCATAAAGGACTCTTTGTTTAGGTAATATTAGTGCTAAGAACAGTACCTCGAACAGCTTCTTTTATGATAAATGGAATTTTAGAGACATTGTATTTATTACTATCATTGTGGCATATTGTTAGACTTTAAGGTCTTGTGTATTTCGTTGAAGTATGCCTTCTTGCAATCAGTTACTTTGCCATATTTCCATGTAAATGGACCTCTGTCATCTGAATTTTTCTTGGTCTTTTCCTTCTTTATTTTAGATATTCTAGTCTTGTCCATTTTGTGTTCTTGAACTCTTGGGAGAGAGGTTTTTCTAGAAATTTGATTTGGTTTCCCCGTCGCCACTTAATTCCCAGGTTCTTAATTTGAAGCTGTCTTCAACTCACAACATGAGAGTAGCTGTACTAGAATTAGTGCTGTAGCTTCTTAGCAAATAGTGAGCAACAGGTATTGAGGGGAGGACTCCAGTGAAGTAAACTTTGTGACAGTGCCAACAACCTATAGCTTTGGGATTTGAGGAGCCATGGTTGTGTCCGAATTTACTTAGTAATGATTCCTACTCCTGCCTTCTGTTATTTGCCTGTTTTTTGAAATCACTCATTAATATTTCTGGTGTGTGCAATACCCTGTCACAAGTTCTGCATTTAGAAGATGAATGAGGCATAGCCAGGAGTTCTGACTGGTACAGGAGCTCAGAGTTTCTTAAACTATCAGAGTAGAAATGGAAATCTGAGGCTGTTTTTTTGAGTTTGTTTTAGACTGTGAGGCAATCTCCAAGGCTCTCCATTGGCTGTGTGATTGGAGAGAAAATAAAACATGAAGAAATTCTCCATTGCTTCAAGCCTGTTGGCATATTGATAGATATAGCTGAAGTGAATTGTTTTCCACCTACTTTCACACAGGTCTTTCTGTTGTGTGTGCTCCAGGCTAGCATCATCCAAACTTCATTAAATGTACTTATAGATGTGATGCCATTGTTCTCCTCAGATTTTGCCTGATGATCCAGATAAGAAACCCCAGGCAAAGCAGTTACAGACCCGTGCAGACTACCTCATTAAATTATTAAGTAAAGACCTTGCAAGAAAGGAAGCACAAAGGCTTGCTGGTGCAGTAAGTAAAATTTGGCGTTCATTAGTGAGATAATAAGGGCATGTCAGCTGATAATTTTTCTTTTTTTAGTTCCACTCTTTGTGTAGTATTACTCTGTTATTGCTAATCATATTACATGACACTAACTCAAGAAATTGCGAGTTTTGTGTTGCATTACTCCCTTACTATATGTATGTATTTTATACTGCTTTGTCTAAAGTACTGAGAAAAGTGGTGGTCATTAACGATAATAAAATAAAATTAACCCTCTATTTGATGTAAAAACAAGTCGGGGGGTTTTTTGCAACTGTGGTGCAGAGATGCTTGTCAGTTTACATATTAAAGAGACCAATTTGCCTTTAGGGTAATTCAAAGAGGAGGAAAACAAGAACTAAGAAGAATAAGGTGATAAAGACTGTAAAAATAAAAGAAGAAATAAAAAGCGATTCTTCACCACAACCCTCAGAAAAATCTGATGATGATGATGATGAGGATAACAAGGTAAATATCTTTCATATGTCAAAGATGGCTATTCAGTTTTTCCTATTAGTATAAATTTATATTTTATCATCTGCTTTACTTAATAAAATTGAAGCACCTGAATGTGGTCATTTTCTTTTGGCCACTACAGTTGATGTTGCATTGGTACAAGCACATGGAAGACTGTATCTATTTTAATTTATGGAAAAGACAGTAGATGAGGAGTTAGGAGTAGTTTTCCAAGTTATATTATTAAAAAAAGCTGGGGTCTAACTACAAGTGGCCTTGCTTAGTTGCAGCATGCTTTAAAGAGTTCAGCATTGTATCTGCCAGAAATGCAAACCTGATATAACACACAATGATAAAACTAATGTTTCTGGCTAATGTGTTACAACTACTGATAGTCATTCTTCAGATACAGTTTTTTACTCAGACTCAGAAAAAACATAAAGCTCAATTAGAATGGGCACTGTGAATAAATGATAAAATAAAAGACTTGCATGTGAATGCTACTGTATATGCCATGGCTTTTGTTATCCAGAAAGATATTTTAACTGACTACTTAACCTTGTTGTCTTCTGTTATTTCTGATGTGTTCCTTTTGGCCACTACTTTTGTTGGGTCTTTTTATTTCTGACATCACACGGCAGAAACCACTTGAGACAAAAAATTAGGGTCATGTCACAGCTAGTTTTATTACTTTGAAAGTAGTTGAAATATATACATGCAAATCTGTATGTATCATTAAAATACGCCCTACTTGGTTTAAAATAAACTAAATTGAAATGTCTTATATAACCATTTTGAACTATTACAAACCATTGTACTTGTCAACTCTAAAGGAAAGAATACTTAGTGAATACATAATTAAAACTGAGTCGGCCTTAGAAGAACTATGATAATCTATGAAAAAATACTAATTTTTAACTAAAGCATTCCTATATGTACTTAAATTGTAGTATGAAGAATGAAATATAAAGCCAGAAAAATCGCATGTAAGCTGTCTTATGTTTGTAGATAAAATAATTTGTCTGGAATGTAAGACTAAGAACTGTAAGCATAGTCACACTTCCCAGTAAATTAACATGGGTGGCTGAATCCTAAAACTAAACAAATAAAGTGTTCAAACTACTTAAAATGGACTTCATCTCCACTCAAAACAGAAGACACTGTGAGTCAGTTGATTGACTTGTTATGTTTTGGAAAAGTGCCTAGTGTGCTGTCCACTTTTGTATATTTAATAACAGATATTCATCACTTTAATACTTTTGGACACAGACTGACAATTACACTTCTGAAAACTAGACTATATAGAAGAACAGGCTTTAACCAACTAAATGTTTGGCTTTAGCTACATAGCTGCCATACTGTGTGCAGTATTTAAAACTTAATTTCTTTAACTGTTAGAACATTCAGAAGACTCTTGAAGTTGTATTTTTGCTGGGAAGCTTCCATGATATCTAAATCCTAAAGTCCTGGTTGGGCTGGTTACTTGATACCTCATCTAAGTAAATTGTTTGAATTGATGTATGGGGCATTCTTTCATCTGTTTTTCTGCGATGTATTCCATATATGCTGTTCCAAGGTATATTCAAATAAATTCAAATATGATAATAATACTTACACCTGTGCATAACACTTTTGTTACTTATTATAGTATTTTTATGTGTCTGAAAGGATCTCAGTTTTTATCTCACACTTTTTACTGGAGTGGTATTTTGTTCACCTTTAAATAATTAAATGGGTCCCTATCAGACAATCTGTAACTAAGACTTTTTTTAAGCCTAGTAAAAATAATGCCTCTGGAAAAGAGAAAGTTGGAACTCTGTTACTCTCTTCCGTGAATGTTTAGTATGGGTTTGGTAAAAAGTCACTGGGACAAAGCTAACTAGAACAGGGATCTTCTAACATCCCCATCAGTTGAGTATCCTGACGAATGAGCTCAGTTTTGTGAGACCTACCTTGTTATAGGCTTTAGCTCTTCAGAGACTGACTACCTTTTAGAGGGCCAGAATTCTAAGTTAAGTGGACGTAACTTCTCACTCCCACCACCACTGCCAAACCAGTACTTGCTCTGTCACATCAAGGAAGTGAGTTGTTCTCATCTTTCTTTACAACTGTATTCAGTTCTATTTGATAAGTGTTAAATCAATGTCCAAAAAGAAAAAAAATGCACAGATAAAAAGAATGTTTTAATCTGATAGTTGCTACACTTGTATAGCTAGGAACTCAGTTTGATGTGACATATATGCTTGCATATTGCAGGATGAGATTGTTTCAGTGAAACATCCACATAAAAAAATTAAAGCAGAAAAAGAAAATGAAGAAAAGCCTGAGCCAGATATTGGTATAAAGAAGGAAGCTGAAGAAAAAAGAGAGACAAAAGAAAAGGAAAATAAAAGGGATTTGAAAAGGGAGAAAAAAGAAAAAGAGGATAAGAAAGAATTAAAAGAAAAAGATATTAAAGAAAAGAGAGAAAACAAAGTAAAAGAATCCACACAGAAAGAAAAAGAAGTAAAAGAAGAGAAGGTAACTAGGTTTACTTATCTTATATAGCACTAGAAAAGGCCATTAGGTTGACGTGAATGATTTTGAGACGAAAAGGTATTTTGGATCTGATCAGTCTTCATTTCATTGAAGTCTTTTACATCATTTGAAACTTTATTTTTACTACCTGAAACCATGAGGACAGGCATTTGAAATGTGAAATTACCTCTTCAATGTTACATATTTCAGTTGGACTGAGAGTAAAAGTGTGTACAAGAAATTCTTCTATTCCTTTTCCATTCTTCTTTTTCATCCCACAGAGAAAGTAATGTGTACTGTCACTGAATGTCAGCATTATTTTTATTATTGAATAGAATGGAGTAGTTGCAGAGATTGTCATATGTTGTAGGATAATTCCAGAGCAAAAATCAAGTTCAGTTAAATATTTTTGTATCTTCTCCTTAGGTAAATGAAATAAAATCTGAAAATAAAGAAAAAACTAAAAAAATCCCATTGTTGGATACTCCAGTTCATATTACTGCAACTAGTGAACCAGTTCCTATATCAGAAGAGGCTGAAGAACTGGATCAAAAAACTTTCAGTGTGGTAAGTCCGTTTTTGGTAACTTAGTGTTTATACTTTGTAGTCTAATTTAGGACAATTTCTGGTGTTCTTGATTTTGTTATTGAGCACATTAACACAGATTTTTTTTTTTTTTTTTGCTGGCAAAGTCTCAGATCAATTAATGTTATTGATACTGTACTGTATTTTTTGTCTAAATTCCAGCAATTTTATTTTGTTGTTTACTCTATGCAGGATAGTGGGAAAACTTATATAGTATGTGTGTCCTGATTTAGAATATAGACTGTGAAGATACACAAGAGTATTCTTAAGAGTATCCTGCTAATTAAAGAGCAATGCAACCGCTGGAGGCTCTGGCTTTGCTGTGTCGTATATCCTTTTCTCCTTTGTAAGATAACAGGAGAAATTAAGTTTCAGCATTTCCTTTCTGAAGTATTGCAGACTTAGGAAGGAAGAACTACTAAAGCCCCTAGAAATACCTTGCTGGAGTAATGTCTCTGATACCAAAAGTATTGTGTTTAATCACTATGTCTGACTAAGACCAGAGTCAATATTAGAGGAAAAAATGTATGTGTGTACCATTTATTTAAAGTTTTATAGGTCAGCTGGGGCCTTTAGAAAAGGTATAAATGTGTTACTTTGAGCAGCTACTTTCCTGTGGGTTTTTTGTCATTCAGATTTCAACAGTTGTTTATTCTGCTAGCTAGGTTTCATTTGGTCTGTTGTGGGTACTGTATCTGACATGCAAATAAGATTCTCTTGACTATGGCAGTGACTGGTCTGTGTATGGTTTTGTTGTAAACATTTCAAGTAACTCACCTGATATTTCCAGGATGAGCCTGAAGTGGTTCAGGTGGCTGTTTGTGTGGCCAAGTGATAGAAAATCACTCGATTTCCACGTACAGTTATATTTTTCTGATCACTTCCATGTTTAATCAGCTCACTCCCTAAGCTATCTTTTAACGGTTACTTTAACCTATGGCTAGTGCAATATGTAATGCAGCTGCTTAATTACTTTGTGGCATGAGCTGGCAATGGAACAGCTTGATTTTTCTGAGTTGTCCCTAGATGCTTACATGGTAATTGAGATATACCATATACCATTTCATTCCATTCCAAACATTTGTTTGGGATTTTCCATTTTCTTTATGTGCAGACTTCCATTTGTTCTTACTAGGAATAAATCTAGGTGGTGCCTATGTATAACCAATTTTTTGTCCAGGCTTTTTGTTCTGGCATGTATGTTTATCATTATGCCATTGTGATATACAGTCTAATTAACATATTTAACTACACTTTCAAGTGGAAATTACTACTGTGGGTTGCTCAGGCTTAACTAATTGGTCTTTTTGTGACGAGGAGAACATGCATTTCATCTATTTAGCATTCCATTGTAGTTGGATGGTATTGCAAAGCAAGTGTCTGTAATTTAAATTAAATGCTAGCTGGTTTTATCTGAATTTATTATTTGAAGTGTGAAATTCAAAACCACACATATGACATCTGTTGCCATCACTGTTTTCGCTAATTTAGGCATACCCAAACTAGCTTTACTCTAGGTAGCACAAGTTCTGCTAGTATCTGCATAGGACTGACGTTTAAAAACTGTTCAGAGAAGCAATGTTGATCCTCTGCTGATTGCCAGGTTTATTTATTGCAGAAACTATCTGCTTGAAGTGTACTGAACACTCTCATATTAATTTTGACATTAAGTTTGTATAGCTTTCAAGGTGCCAAAAAGTATGTCGTGTCCTATATGCTTATGGAGAAAGTTATAACTGATGGTAAAATCCAGTCGTAATGAGTCCTTTTCCTCAGAAAATCCCTTAAAGTAGTGCTTTCTAAAATCCTTGATATCTGTATTTTATGCAATCTAATGCTTTAAAGAGGAGTAAATTTCCAACTGGATTTAGTATACAACTTCTACAAAAGGAAACCTGGAAAATATTTTTAAGAGCTGTGAGCAAGTCTTATGTTTTATTTGGCTTGTAAGAATACTGCCTTTGTCTGTATATATATATATATATAATAGAAAAGGGTAGGTAATGTTATAGGGGTTTTTTTTTACCTTTGAATTAATATATTTCTTTTTTTTTTATTTTACAGTGCAAAGAAAGAATGAGGCCTGTCAAAGCAGCACTGAAACAGCTGGATCGACCAGAGAAAGGCCTTTCTGAAAGAGAGCAGCTGGAACATACGAGACAGTGTCTGATCAAAATTGGGGATCACATTACTGAATGTCTAAAGGAGTACACAAATCCTGAACAAATTAAACAGTGGAGAAAGTAAGTAATTCTCAGTGTTTTTTCTTGAAAAAGGAAAAATCTATAACTCTATTCAACTAAACAGGTATTAATTTTTTCTCTCACTTCTTATTTTCCCTTTCTTGTATCTTTCTGCTGTTTTAAGTAGGAGTCTATAAGAAGATTATTATAAATGTTTCTAACTTTTAATTGATTTACTTTTTCATACTGCACACCGATGTATTTTGTCCGGTAGGGGAGTCATCTCATTTCTTAAAACTGAAAGTAAACACTGTATTACATAAGCAGTCTTACCTTTATGGATCTGTTCTTTTCAACTTTGAGTTGCTTTTGGTTTTTTTGTTAATTCCTGATAAAAATAGGCAATTCTAAATTTGTGTTGACCTTCGTAGCATTTTGAGTTGAAAAAAATATTTATTCTTACAATACTCTAAAATTAAATTACATATTGTATATTAAACATGACTCAATAGAAAGTATTTTCATAACATGCTCAGATGTATTGAAGAAATGAAAAAAGAGTTTACATCTTTAAGAGGTGGCAATTAAAAAAAAAGTTTAGTTTGTAAACTTCTCTATTTAATTGTTAAGTTCTTAGTGCAATTTGAGTTACTTTTATTAGAATGTGCACTTCAGTCTTTTATAGTTGAAAATACATCCTGCACTTCCATATACACACATCGGTTAAGTGATTCATTTTCCTGAAGATTTCTGTTAGTGTAGAATACTTCTGCTGTTTCTGTTTGCTTTACTTCAAAATATTAAGGTGATCTGAGATACCAAAACCAAGATCTGTGTCTTACATTTTAGTAAATGCTGGATTTCTTTAAGTGGAAACTCATAATAGTGCTATTACTAATAATAATAATAATAATAATGCTATGATATTATATATAGATTAATAAAATATGTATTTCAGCTTTTTGATAAGATGTATAGTTAAGCTACGTAGCTTACATTAATAACTTTATGTAATGTTACACAGGTGTCATTAGGCACACCATTGACTGGTTGTCTACTTTTGTAAATCTCTACACCAATTATAATGTTTAAATAATCTCAGTGAAGGAGCAGACTGTTGTTTCCTAAGCCTGTACACTTCAGATATTTCTGAGCACCAGTATTCTGTGGTCTTTTAAGCATCGCACCTATAAATTTGACTGAAAGAATTATAGAATTCAGATCTGTTATCAGTGATAATAGAAGCAAATGTTTTCTTCAGGGGTTTGGCATCTTGACAGGAAAAGACTTGATTTGTTATTCTTCCATTCCTTTGAGCATAGATTAGGCACAAGTTTATTGCTGTGCCACTTCCATCCTCTTTCACAGTTCCGATTTGGTTTCAAAAGCTTTGACCAGGCTTTGGAATTCTATGGAAAAAACGTCTGATATTTTCGTGAAATAAGGCTTGGTCAGATGTCTTACACTGCAAGAGATTTCAAGTTTGGAATAATTTTTACTTAAATTTTTATTTACTGAGTGGTAAATACTGAAAATTCAAACAAACTTTCAGAAGACATACTTAAGCTGATAGCTATTTTTTTAAGCAGTTTCACAAATCATTCTGTTAACAGTTGTTATTAGTACTACTTTCCATGTACTTTGCACTATGAAGTAAAAAGTCACAAATTGTTAAAGGAATTAATCTTCCAAATAGTTGAAATAAAGGTAGGTAATGTTTGCTGTGCCCTTAGACAATGCATTGCAAATTTTATAGTGTTTCTGGTTTACTGAATAATTTCAGTAATTTACAATAATTTCAGTAAAACCCACATTCTTTTGCATAATACAAGAAAAACAAATGTATAGAAGAATTATAACTTCTCTTTTCTTCTTCCTTCAGAAATTTGTGGATTTTTGTCTCTAAGTTTACAGAATTTGATGCAAGAAAGCTACACAAACTGTATAAACATGCAATCAAAAAACGCCAAGAGTCTCGGGTAATATTTTCAGTCACTTTCTCAATACACAAATACATATTTAAGTCTTATAACTCTTTGTTAGATTTAAAAGATTGTAAGGAACATAGAAATAACATTTCAAGTAGCATTTGTAGTAATCTCTTTTGTTAGGATACTCTTCCAATGAATTCAGATGAACTTCAGGACTTAGCAATGAGTTTTTGTACTTGTCTCTTTTAGCAACACAATGACCAGAATATTAGCAGCAATGTGAATACACACGTAATTAGAAATCCAGGTAAGAAACCTTAAGTATATTCTTGTGTGAGGTATCTTAGTTTTTATTTCATCTCTTGTCTCCTAGATCTGTCTCCCACACTGCTAATCCTCACAGAGATAGGTTGGTTAGCAAAACCAGTAGTTTGCTGATGAAATCCAGCTGAGTACGCACTGAAGCTGGTCCTTACTGGTTTTAGTAGCAAGTTATTTGACCAGCCTGTAAATTTCTTGGAAATTCTGTGCCTATTTGTAGCTGTTGTAATGTCACTACTGTATAAGAAAGTAAGCTATTCCTTGAAGTCATAGTTTGTAATTAAAATTAATCACGTGCTGTCTTTCATTATTCACAATAACACTAATTTTTCTATGCTCCCACACCTACCTTCTTGTAATACTTGATTTTATCTTGTGTTATATAACGCTTTTAGTATATTTTCATGGACTTAAAATCAACGGTGTATCTTAGGAGTACCACTGAAAGGCTTTCATTAACAAGGCGTACCTTTAAAACTTTTATTCATGCTAAGGCTACCCCTTCTTGTAGAAGAAGGTGCTACCATTCTGTCTAAAATTGCTCCACAAAAGGCACCTCTAATTACTGCTCATTGGGACCACACTTCACTTCATAGACTGAAAAGAGGCTGAAAAGTTCAGTTCCCAAGTCCTGTACATCCACAGTCTAGATTACTTCCCTCTTACTTCTGAGGTTACTTTCAGTTCACTTGCATTAGTGCATTTGTATTTCCAGTATTTAGATCTTGTTTCTGTCATGTTATAATGTCAATTTCATACTGCTTTGCATCTGACATGTAGAAGTGCAATCTGAATTAGTTGAAGAAAAGACTTTATGATACTTTCTTTTAACCTCTACTTTATTAAACAGATGTGGAAAGAGTCAAGGAGAATACAAACCATGATGACAGTAGCAGGGACAGTTATTCTTCTGATAGACATCTGTCACAGTACCATGATGCTTACAAGAAAAGTGACTGTAGGAAAAGGCCTTATTCAGCCTTCAGCAATGGCAAAGATCATAGAGACTGGGACCACTATAAACAAGACAGCAGGTGAGTTTCTTCAGCAGTTTCCAAATCTGTTTAAAATTTCCTTCCTGTTTTTGTAGTACGCTTTGTAGCAAGCACCAAAACATCTTTTTTGAGTAATGCAAAATTGCAATGATGATATCTTTCTAATGCGCTTCTGCTGATTTGACCGTGGCTCTTCATGTGTGTTCAGTAGCACTAATACAAATCATTTCTGTTTTTCAGATACTACAGTGATAGTAAACATAGAAAGTTAGATGACTACAGGAGCAGAGACCACAGGTCAAACCTGGAAGGAAGTTTAAAAGACAGCTGGGCTCATTCAGATCACCGTTCCCATTCAGACCACAGGATACATTCAGATCACCGTTCCACTTCAGAGTACAGTCATCATAAATCTTCTAGAGATTACAGGTACCACTCAGACTGGCAAATGGACCACAGAGCTTCAGGTAGTGGCCCAAGGTCACCATTAGAACAGAGGTCTCCATATGGTTCCAGATCTCCTCTAGGACACAGATCTCCATTTGAACATTCATCGGATCACAAAAGTACACCTGAACATGCATGGAGCAGCCGGAAAACATAACAAAGACTGAAGTTTTGTGGACTCTCTTTTAGCCATATACAGTAAACTAACACAGTAATTGCCTTACATGACTTGAAAGATAAGGACTGGATATTCTATCAGTAGCAGTATTGTTACTTCTTTCTAGGATGCAAGGTCTATTATCCCAACAGAAGAAAAATATTTTTGTATTTAAAGTTTATGCTGCACTGTGCTGCAAATGTCGTGGCACTCTTTTTTAAGAAATGGAAGATGTTTACTTTTACAGGGACCTCAACACTGCCCCTTTGAGACTGGATCTTACTATAAAACTCTTAATGTCAAGGTGGTTTTAGGCTGAACATGTTTTAAATTATGTTTGTAAATGAACGTTTAAACACTGACCTGTGTTTATTTCAGGAAGGAATGAGGAGTTTCTTTTTCTTTAGTTTCTTAGTAAAAACTCTCAAGGACTTTGTTCACTTCCCAGAGCTACTTGTTTACATTTTACACTGCGACCACCCTGCCGCTTTTCATCACAAGCTTGAATATTTAAATTCTGTACCTATAACTGTAAAATAGCCAGGATTTCTCCTGATTGTGATCAGTTATAATGCCTTTTTACAAAACAAACTAGTAATAATAAAAAAATTAAAAAAAATAAAAAATAAAAACACGAACAAATGGTTGTAAATTACTGTAAATTAATTAAATGAGCTTTTTTCCCTCTCAGGCTTTTTTTGACTGTTCATTTCCCCATCAACTCAGGCCTTCTTAAGTGTGAAATAAAATCAGTGTACCTACATGTTCTAATAAAATACCTTGATCAGGACACTGTTCAGAATGTAAAAATGGGGAAAGGGAAGATTTTTATTATGTTTCGTGCTCCTTTTTTATTAGATACTTTAGATACATGTTTGGGTGTTCGTCTTTTTGTTTGGGTGGTCTTTTTGTTTATTTTTGTCGGGTTTTTTGTTTGCTTTGGGTTTTTTGTGGTTGGTTTTGGGTTTAGTTCTGGGTTGGTTTGTTTCTTTTTCGTATTAAGCTGTCAGTGTTGTGACTGTTTGTAATAAAACGGTAAGAAACATCCAGCTAAACTGTGCTCTGGAAAGCTTTTCAGGTGCATTGGTTTTAAAGGAGTATTAAATATCTGAACACTTCAGAATCCAAATCAGCCAAAATTTATTGTAAATCCATTTGTGTTCCCTCTTCAACATGGGCAATAATGTCAAATGTGCTATGCAGCCAGTTAATATTTTAGAAGATTTGAATGACTTTACTGACAGAATTGTTACAGTGCACACTGATTGTACATAGATAACTTCTATCTGAGAAATTAAATTTAAACTAAAAGGATCTGTGGGCTCTTGTAGTTTTCTGCTGTTTTTCTCTGCAGTGTTACTTTTTCTCAAGTTTACCCATTAAAAAAATTAAACTCCTAATTACTAACTAGGGAAGATACCTAGCCTGGGATCATGGTTGGAGCTGTATCTGTTGCTTCAGTTTTTTTCTCTGCTCTTGCAATGGTAAGCATTTCTTCCAATTAAACAGGTTTGTATGAAAGCATTAATATAGAACCAAAATCTGTCCATGGAGTATTTGTTGGGATCTCACTGTAGGCACAGTTGGTGCACATTAAGTTTTAAGCTTATTTAATGTGGGCTGGGACTCAATTAATGCTGTTTCATGTCTTAACTCTTCATCTTCCCAGGATCTGGAGGGTCTGGAGCTGTTCAGCTTTTGACCTTAATTGCTAAAGCAGTGTTTAGGCAGTGGAATGGTGTCTGATAATGTTGTGCATGTTTGCCATGTGTCTTCCACTTCCAGTGGTGAAAATCTAGAAGTTGGAGCACCTTTAACCGCTGACTAATGCTTGCTGCTTGGGAAGTGCATAGATCCATCAATGGAGCGTAGAGAGAGCAGTCCCAGCAAACCTGGTTTAGTGTCAGTGTAGCTGTATTATGGCATTGCGGATGAACGTGTAATTTGACATGCTTAGTCTGCATCCTTTTTTGCTAAAGGTATCTCAGGTCTCTCTGAACAAGCAAGACAACATACTTAATTGGTGGCTCTGACGATTATGATCTTTGGCATTTAGTCTGCTTAGTTTGGGTTAACTTTTATTCCATCGTATTTATAGATTTACAGATCACATTTGCAACAGTTAAATTTTTCCCCTGTTTTTAGTAAAGTATAAAGTTTGATGGTGGAGATAGCCTCCATTGCTTAGGAGGCTGACTGTTGTGGTCTATCTTACTATTTAGGAGAATCCTGTATCCTCTGCAAATAACCCATCTGTAATTCATTTTCCATACACATCCTTCTGTTGCTCATTTTTAGTGAAGAGCCTTCATGGAGTTTGTCCAGTTTCAAAGCATCCATGTCTCATGTTGCCTGTCCATCAGATGTTTTGGGAAGAATTTTGGCAGCTGCAAGAGAAGTCCTTGTTGTTGATAAAGATTTGGGTGTTTCATGTGCTGTGCAGGGATGTCTAAGATTTCCATCTTAATCCTGTCATGTATTTCTAGTCTAACATTGCCGGTACTATCTAAAAAGAGTAGGTTGTTGGTCAGTCCAAAAAAGCACATGAAAAATATATTGCTGCTATTAGCTATAAGGACAAATGCCTGCTCTGACTGGTTGCCCTTAGTTCATTGGCTGCTATGTTGGCATCATCATTTACCTCCTTAAAGGCACTCTGTTGTCTCCATTTTGATCTCCAGTGCAGATGTCCTCGTGTCTGAGTGACACTCAAGTAGCTTCTGGTTTCTGAGAGCCTTTCACTACCATCACAAACAGGACTTGGAAAAGATTGAAGCACCAGCCACAAAAGGATGGCAGTTTATGCAGAAAAAAAGGTAGACAATCTCTTGCTTTTGTTAGAGACTAGTAGAGACTATTAAAATAGGCAACACCTGGTGTGAGTCATCCACTTGTACTGACCAAAGTTTGTTTTTCTGAACTATATTGGTACAGAGAGGTAGTGCTGTCACTTGTATATCTTCATTCTTCCAACAAGCTAGTATGGTTGCACCTGAAATTTAAGCTTTATTCTTAAAACTTTATGCTAAAGCTTTTACTTGACGCTTAGCCTTTTCATTTTTCTCTGTAGTACAATTATTATTCTTAAAATATAAGTTGACAATGACTGGGTAATGGGGAGCACATTCTGGTCCACCCATCTTTATACTCTCACACTGTGTGGGGTCAGTGAAAGCTCTTTGTTTGGATATGGCTAATACTAAACCAAAAGATGCTTCTAGTGTGTGTTTTCCAGCCACCTACCCCTACCAATTCATTGGTAACTATCTTTTTTATTATTTTCAAAACTTTTTTAACAGGAAAATTTGCTTTGGGATAAATAATGACATTTAATTATGATTGTTAATTTGGATAAGAATTGCCATTGTCCTGTTGAAAAGAAAGTAACTATTTCTAGACCTAACATACAAAGAAAATCTGCTTTTTTAAATTATGTGTAGCATCTTCGTAACCCTATTGTGGAAGCTGCTTACTTTGTTTTTTCACTCTAAAGCTCAGCATTATGCTTTTAATTTACATTATATTGATAGATTTGAAATATAGCAACAGAATTTTTTAAACAAATGTTATTTGTTCACGTTCTGTATAATATATATTGTAGATAAAGTTG
Source organism: Streptopelia decaocto (assembly GCF_964273445.1). Classification (NCBI taxonomy): domain Eukaryota; kingdom Metazoa; phylum Chordata; class Aves; order Columbiformes; family Columbidae; genus Streptopelia; species Streptopelia decaocto. Next base: position 40,673,715 of record NC_138657.1, read on the forward strand.
AGGATGGTGTTGATTGAAAAGAAAAGTGGCAAGTTCTGGTCAAGTGCATAATTTTTAGTTTAGTCCAAGACTACATGATTCATGTAAACCGCTAAACACAGAATATTTGCATGCATTTATTGTCAGTTATCAAGACTGCATTTCAAATTTGTTTTCCACTGTATGACTTCATGAATCATAATCATTCACAGGAAATAAACTGAGCAGATACCTGTTACCTGGATTTCTGAAGAAACTTCAAAGCTATTAGTTACAGTTCTCTGTTTAGTCAACAGCCAAGATCCAGCTGTAATCCCAAACTACTTAGTCCAAGCTTGATTCATTATAGTATTTTTATTCTAGCTGTAAGGAAACATGGAGCCATTTAATGGTCTACAATGATATATGTGCATTATATGTGAGGTTGCTGCTCTCTGAACTTCGGTTAAATGTTTAATCCTTCTGTAACAAGTGACCCACAACCTTTGGCCACAGCAAGAAACATGGCTTAATACTCCTGTGCACCTGGATGTCTCTTCCGTTGTGGAACTAACAGAAGATACCTCCTGCACATGTAATGGATGTGTCAATAGCCAAGCAGTAGTGGTCTATTTCACCCTCCTGAAGTGTTTCCCTGGCAGCATATATTATCTGTTACATGACTGAACATAAAGATAATACTGATCAATTTGTCTCCTACCCTATGGCCACAAAGGGCCCTACAGCACTTTGAGAAAAGGCCAGCTGGACACAGGCTGCTGGACCAATTCATACATTGGTCAGGTCAGTCTGGTAAAGTCTGCAAGGAATGGGTCATGGGCCAGATCTGGTTGGCAAACCACAGAATGGTACTGTGTTTGCACCAACAATAAGGAAGGCATTGCTGTAAGGATGACAGTCTTACAGCTGTGTATGAGATTAAGGTCTTACAGCTGTGTATGGGGTGCATGGCTACATCTGTGGGGAAGAGGAATCACACAAGTGTGTGTTTCCTGGGTGCCACCCAAGTTATCACTGGGGAGATGGTGTTCCAGGGTACTGCCTGTCCCCTGACCCCTACTATTCAAACCTGAAGTATCCAAGCCCAGCCTGGTACTAAATGCCCCAATTTTCCCAGCCAAAATTCCCACCCCACAGCTTCACTTTTAGTGTTTCTCAGTGTGTGTTTTTGTCAGCTTAACCCAGAGGCAGGGAAGAAAAGCCCTTCTTTAAGCTTTCCTTTCCTTCCAGTGTACTACTTCTGAATCCATCTTCCCAACCCTATCCCAGCTTTCTACCAAGGCCCTTAACTGCACCATCCGACCAATTTGTTTTCTCCAGGGCCTCCAACTCAGTACACTCACACACACACACCCTGCAGCCTATCTACAGCTGTTGTTTTTTTTTTTACAGTGTGCTGTTTCTGTTGCTAACCAACACCCACCTTTACTCTTGACTGGCTGTTGCCATTTGCATCCTTGTAAAATCGATGCTTGATTTTCTTGGTAAGGATTTTGGAAACCCAGGCAGATAGCTCTTCCCCCATATCAATGAAGGCAGTTGTCAGAGAACAGAAAATGAAGCCATCCCAGGGGAAAAGTTATTCATGCAATGTATCTAGGATTCTGTGAAGCACATTGTGTTCTTGGAAAATGTTTGTGTTCATATCTGACCTAAGATGAGTTCATACATCTAAGATGGGGGCTTACTGTAATATCTACAAGGCTAGAAGTCACGTAGAGGAATGAAGGTGAGATACGCCACAAGTCTGTTCTGAAGCTGTTAACACAGAACTAGCAAAACTGCTAGAACTGGTAAAACCAGAGTGTTGCAATAGCCCTGTCTTGAGAGTTCTTCAGACCATTGGAGTAGTTTAATGGCAGGTGAAATACTATAATCAAAAAGTTGTTGTCCTAAGAGCAGCTACTGTTAAAAGTACATTTCATGTGCTTTATTGAAAGCAAGCTGAAAAATAAATGATGATTGAAGACTTACAGAAATCACTGAATCACAACTTTGTGAAGTTTTAAAATATAAACTTTTGGTCCTGTTAGAAGGCTTAAATTTAGATCTAGATTGAGTTCATGAACTAAGGATGAAGCCCAAAAAACATACTTGGACATCAATTATTTGCTATAAGTAAATATTTTGTCACAGGTATTTCAGAAAGCTCGGGTTTAAACCTGTCTTATCTGAACAGAAACATCCAGAAGTCATGTCAGAAAATCACATACTACTGATCATATGTAATAAATTAATCAGAGAGCTTTTATCACTGCACTACTCCAAGACCTCAACTGAGATTTAATTGCAATAGAGTTAGTATTTGCTGAAGTAATTGGAGTATTTGAAAAATAATCTTATCACCACTTAAAATTAGCTACTGGTTTTGGTTCATAGTAATCCTAGCACTGGTAAGTGACTACCTGTAGTGTATAGACCAATTAAAATTAGGAAATGTTTCTTTAACATTCCTTTTAATCACAGAGGAGCAAAGAGAACTTCAAAGCTTTGATTTTTTTTTATGAGCATATAAAATCATAATTTGAAGCAGTAAAGGTTGAGGGCTGCCTGGGTTGCAGTGACCACGAGATGGTGGAGTTCATCTTGTGTGGCAGGAACAGAATAGCAAGTAGAATTTCAACCCTGGACTTTAGGAGGGCTAACTTTGGCCTTTTCAAGCAATTGCTGGGGGAAATCCCATGGGCAAGACTGCTTGAAGGAAAAGGGGCACAAGATAGCTGGGTGGCATTCAGGGATTGCTTCTTCCGCGCTCAGGATCAGAGCATCCCCACACGTAGGAAGTCAAGGAAGGGAGCCAGGAGGCCTGCGTGGTTGAATAGGGATCTGTTGGGCATGCTCAAGCAGAAGAGGATAGTTTACAGGCCATGGAAGCAGGGGCTGGCCACTTGGGAGGAATATAAAGCTGCTGTTAGAGGATGCAGGAAGGCAGCTAGGATAGCCAAGGCCTCCTTAGAATTACAGCTGGCGAGAGGGGTCAAGGACTGCAATAAGAACTTTTTCAAATACATAGCAGATAAAACTAATACAGGAGGCAATGTAGGACCACTGATGAATGGGGTGGGTGCCCTGGTGGCAGAAGATACAGAGAAGGCAGGATTACTGAATGCCTTCTTTGTCTCTGTCTACTCTGCCGGAGGCTGTCCTGGGGAGCCCTGTACCCCTGAGACCCCGGATGAATCCAGGTCAATGGAGGAGTTTGCTTTAGTCGATGAGGACTGGGTTAGGGAGCAATTAAATAGTCTGGACATCCACAAATCCATGGGTCCAAATGAGATGCATCCGCAGGTGCTGAGGGAGCTGGCTGAAGTCATTGCTGGACCGCTCTCCATCATCTTTGCCAAGTCTTGGGAAACGGGAGAGGTGCCCGAGGACTGGAGAAAAGCAAATGTCACTCCAGTCTTCAAAAAGGGCAAGAAGGAGGACCCAGGTAATTATAGACCGGTCAGCCTCACTTCTGTCACTGGGAAAGTAATGGAACAGCTTATCCTTGGTGCCATCTCAAGGCATATCAAGGATAAGAGGGTTATTAGGGGCAGTCAGCATGGCTTTACCAAGGGTAAGTCATGCTTGACCAAGCTCATAGCCTTTTATGAGAATGTAACAAGGTGGATGGATGATGGCAGAGCGGTGAATGTCGTCTACCTTGACTTCAGTAAAGCCTTTGACACAGTCTCCCACAGCATCCTCACAGCTAAGTTGAGGAGGTGAGGTCTAGACAATAGAGTAGTGAGGTGGGTTGCAAACTGGCTTAAGGAGAGAAGCCAGAGAGTGGTAGTCAATGGTGCGGAGTCTAGTTGGAGGCCAGTATCTAGTGGAGTGCCTCAGGGGTCAGTATTGGGGCCAGTATTATTCAATATATTCATTAACGATTTAGACGAGGGAATAGAGTGCACTGTCAGCAAGTTTGCTGATGACACCAAGCTGGGAGGAGTGGCTGACACACCAGAAGGCTGTGCTGCCATCCAGCGGGACCTGGACAGGCTGGAGAGTTGGGCGGGGAATAACCTGATGAAATTTAACAATGGAAAGTGTAGAGTCCTGCATCTGGGCAGGAACAACCCCAGGTTCCAGTATAGGTTGGGAAATTACATATTAGAGAGCAGTGTAGGGGAAAGGGACCTGGGAGTCCTGGTAGACAACAGGATGACCATGAGCCAGCACTGTGCCCTTGTGGCCAGGAAGGCCAATGGCATCCTGGGGTGTATTACAAGGGGGGTGCTTAGTAGATCGAGATAGGTCCTCCTTCCCCTCTACTCTGCCCTGGTGAGACCTCATCTAGAATATTGTGTCCAGTTCTGGGCCCCTCAGTTCAAGAAGGACAGGGAACTGCTGGAGAGGGTCCAGCATAGGGCAACAAAGGTGATTAAGGGAGTGGAGCACCTCCCTTATGAAGAAAGGCTGAGGGAGCTGCGTCTCTTTAGTTTGGAGAAGAGGAGACTGAGGGGTGACCTTATTAATGTTTACAAATATATAAAGGGTGAGTGCCATGAGGATGGAGCCAGGCTCTTCTCGGTGGCAAACAATGATAGGACAAGGGGTAATGAGATCAAGCTGGAACACAAGAGGTTCCACTTAAATTTGAGAAAAAAACTTCTTCTCAGTGAGGGTGACAGACACTGGAACAGGCTGCCCAGGGAGGTTGTGGAGTCTCCTTCTCTGGAGACATTCAAAACCCGCCTGGACACGTTCCTGTGCGACCTCACCTAGGTGTTCCTGCTCCAGCAGGGGGATTGGACTAGATGATCTTTTGAGGTCCCTTCCAATCCCAAACATACTGTGATACTGTGATAATTATTTTAAGTGAAAATTAATCCTATAAGTTTCTGGGATACTTAAGAATATATTCTGTGAAACTATCTTTGTCTATTAGCATCATAATTATGTCTTGTGAATTTTGGAAATGCAAAATGTAGTTGATGACTAAGCAACACACACAAATACCATGGCACTGAGCATTAATAATAAAACTGTCCGAAGTCCACTGCCTTAAATGCCTTTCAGTTCTTTTGTCTGGAAGCAACTGTTCCACCTCTTTTTGGTACTATTTGAAAAGCTGTTCATATGAGAGCGAGCTTTCTGTCCTAAATTTTTAACTAAATTAGATTTTTTTGGGGGGGGAGGTTGATGATATTTTTCCTGTAACGAAATTTGCAGATGGCTTCTCTATCCAGAATAGGCAGATCAGTTTTAAAATATCTCAGACAGAAAACTGTCATTCTACCTCACTGAAGTCTATCAAAACTATCAAATCTAGAAGGGTATGGTCTAATCCAGTCTTTATCCTGAGGTGAAAGTAAACAGGGCTGGAAATTACCCTTACCTTCTCCAGGTATTAAGGGTTCAATAAGTCATGTCAAATTCTAAATACATCTGGAGTTAGGATCCAGATATTCATTAACCATAATGCTGAAGGGAAATATGGGCAGGAAATACTCCATGAGCTTTAACAAAAAAGAAAATGCACATGAAGCACCACATTCTCTGGTTTGGTGCTTTAGAACTACATTCTTTTCAGTGTATTGTACTAGGACAGTCTCTAGCTAGTGCCTAAAGAGAGATGTTTGGAATACATGTCACAGAACTGCAGAATGTCAGGGACTGGAAGGGACCTCAAAAGATCATCTAGTCCAATCCCCTCGCCGGAGCAGGGGATGACGTTACACAGGAATGTGTCCAGGTGGGTTTTGAACGTCTCCAGAAGAGAAGACTCCCCAACCTCCCTGGGCAGTCTGTTCCAGTGTTCTGTTACCCTTACTGAGAAGAAGTTTATTCTCAAATTTAAGTGAAACCTTTTGTGTTCCAGTTTGAACCCATTACCCCTTGTCCTACCATTGGTTGTCACCGAGAACAGCCTGGCTCCATCCCCCTGACACCGTTTACATATTTATAAACATCAATGAGGTCACCCCCCAGTCTCCTCCAAGCTAAAGAGACCCAGCTCCCTCAGCCTTTCTTCATAAGGGAGGTGCTCCACTCCCTTAATCATCTTCATTGCTCTGCGCTGGACTCTCTCCAGCAGTTCCCTGTCCTTCTTGAACTGAGGGGCCCAGAACTGGACACAATATTCCAGATGTGGTCTCACCAGGGCAGAGTAGAGGGGAAGGAGAACCTCTCTGGACCTACTAACCACCCCCCTTGTAATTACACCCCAGGATGCCATTGGCCTTCCTGGCCACAAGGGCACAGTGCTGGCTCATGGTCATCCTGTTGTCCACCAGGACCCTCAGGTCCCTTTCCCCTACACTGCTCTCTAATAGGTCATTCCACAACTTATACTGGAACCTGGTGTTGTTCCTGCCCAAATGCAAGACTCTACACTTTCCCCTGTTATATTTCATTAAATTTTTCCCTCCCAACTCTCCAGCCTGTCCAGGTCTCACTGGACGGCAGCACAGCCTTCTGGTGTGTCAGCCACTCCTCCCAGCTTGGTGTCATCAGCAAACTTGCTGACAGTGCACTTTATGTCTGTGAGCTAAAAGATCACCCTGTAAGTCCTCCATATTCCAGCACATTGCGGTCAAGTTTTTTGAAGTATAAACTCCCATTCTATCTGGTGTGTTACCTGTGATAGTGCAGCCTTCCCCATTCTGTTTTAATTAAGTGAATGCATTATAAGATGAATAATATTTACTCTTAGACAAGAATATGGCCAGCACACTAGAATACCAAGTATCTGAAAGGCACAGTATGCCCAGTTATTACAGTCTGCAAGTATGTATATCTCTTTGAACAGTTACCTTTGTGAAGCTCAAGAATGCAGTCTAAGACAAGCCCAGACGACTGCACTGCTGCAGTTTTAAAATTCTAGAGAAACTCCATAATCATGACTGTGTGGGGAAAAAAAACAACCCTAGTTGCTCTCTCACACAGACACAATGGGAGAATGTGTGAAGTTTAAAGAATTTCCATTCTTTCAAGTTACAGTACTTAAACCAAGGATGTATGATGTATCTTATAGCATCAATTTACTCATAAATCACTCAGTTTCTATTTTTTCAATATTCCATCTGTTCTTAAGGATCACTCTTGTAATTTGGTGGAAAATTATTAATAGGGAGAACATGTCATTCAAGTATAAAACTTTAAACAGACCTTGTTATTAGAACCACAGCCTATGTCTCCATAATTACAAAAAAGATGTTGTCATTATTAATGTGAAATTCACTTCCATAGCCTTTGGGCTATGTAGCTGGCATCATCTGTGGACAGCATTTTCTCAAAGTAGTTAGTTGTGAGTAATTTTTTCCTTTCACAACCTAAAGGCTTAATATATGAGTTTGTAGTATACTACCAAAAAGAATAAACAGATGGACTGTTTCAATAGATACACTGCAAACATTCATAACTGAGGCAAGACTATTTTAGATTATAGTATTTTCAATTTTTTTTTCCATAAATGTAGGAAAGACTTGACATTCACACAGTTGCAAAACAAATCACTTAAAAGTTAGGAGATTCCAGAAGTAAGTTTTCTTGCAGAATCTTCATTCAGACCTCCCTATGCAATTCTCATTATGTGATTTTCAGAGTCCCAATCCACTTTTTCTAGGGAAGCCAACCTCATCCATTGCAGAGAGTACATGAAGAGAGCACACTCCAGAACGCACATGAAGTAAATTCAGTATTTCTTTTATCACTATTCAGTGTATGATCACAGAATAAAAAATATTGTTTCTTCTCAGGTGCAGTGATGCACTCCACTTAGTACTGCAGACACTTTAAAATATGTTTTACGAGATGAGTTGGTGTTATTCCAGCATAATACGAGGACATAAAACACAAATCAGTTAGTACTAATGTGTGTGAACACTAAAATTCTTTAAAGTATTTTATTTTAACCTCACCTGGTGGTTCCAAATACTACAGTTTATTCGGTGTTTGTTTATTCCCTAGCACCTTCTTTCAGCCATCAGTATTGACTCATCTCTTGGCCTAGGATTTTTTCTTCTGTGTCGTTCCTGAGCCCACCAGGTATCTCCAGTTGCAGCAGGTTGGCCAGCACAGCTGGTAGCAGGTGTTCCTGTTGGGGCAACCTGGGAGACAAGCTCATTCATCTGAAAAATAGCATGTGGGAATTCTGATCGCTAAACCAGGTCTTTTCATTGGCTCCTAAAAACAAAATACTCAGCAGATATGAGAAACAAAACGAGGAAGTTGAAAGCAGGCATAGTGAGGGAGGCACATTCAGAGTTACACATCAGTTCACAAATGTAGTAAATTAACTGGGTACAGATGTTGTCCTGTTTCTCTTGATATCTAAAATCAGCAATTACTAATAAAATAAGTTAATAAGGTCCACAGATGTTAGGTTTTAGGCACTTATTAGGCTTTAAGTCACAAGAAAAGTATCTGTTAAGATAAGCAGAACGGTAGGAGACAATGTGCTTGCTCTCAGAAGATCAGGTGGTGACACCAGCGCAAGCAGGTTACAAGCCAAATAACAAATGTAATGCATATGCAAAGGATTTCCTGGAAATGTAACGAATATGTACCATCTGGGAGAATATAACCTGTGTCTGGGAATTGTTCAGGGCCCTCACTAGGCGGAGCTATCCCCTGAGATGCCTGAGTGATGCATGTCAGTCATTAAATGGAATGCTTGCTTTTGAAACCTTCACCCAGGTTTTAGAAGTTCCTTCAACATTTTATGGTAATTTTATGGTAGGAACTCACAGACGAAATTGCTTCTTCTCTAATTTTTTTGAACAAAAGTGCTCATCAGGATCATGAGCGAGACAGAGCCTGTACCTCTGAGAGAGAAAATGTGGAACAGCTGCAACCTTCCCTTGGTTCTCTCTTCCCTTCTGTTGTAGAGATTGGTGACTGGGTTAAACATAATGTTAAAACTAAACATATTCAGCTTACTTGCCATGTTGGTGTCACAAATATAAATACCCTGGTATTTCCGGATGCCAAAATTACACAGAATGACATAATAAGCAACCTTTGGGCTATGTAGTTGGCATCATCTGTGTACAGCATTTTCTCAAAGTAGTTCGTTGTCTCACCATACGCTGTGGATGACTACTTCAGGATATCTTCCATCTGCATTTAGGAGTGTGACAGCGATGTAAATCTGTGAGGCATCAAATCTTTAATCTTTTTATGTTGGTAAAACACTGAACCTATCTGCAAGGCAGGCACCTGGGTTGGAAGACTGGCCCTGAAATAACTGTTCCACAGAAACAGTAAATAAATAAATAAATGAATGAATGAATGAATGAATGAATGAATGAATGAATGAATGAATGAATAAATCTGAATTTCAGTCAGCTGTGAAAGCAGTTGCTCCATAGTCACACACAGAATGACAGCACACAGCTGAGGATGAAAGAGCACATGTGTCTCTGTGGCGGTCAGCAGCACCTGGCTCTCCTGGCCTGCCCCTCCATGCATGCTTCTTGGGAGCATGAGTAAAACAGGGAATTGAGACAGTCCTGTAGTTACAGCTACTTAAAGAAAACACAAAACATCTTCTGTCAATGTCCACGCCTTGCCACCCAAATAGCAGATAGGTGGAGGTACGGAAAGTTATTCACTCTGTCATAACTGATTCCTCAACTCCAACATCTTTAAGAATCATAAGTGGGGGGGCAGAGGGAGTAAATAGCTATAGCACCTACATGTCAGTAATTAAAATTCTTTATTTAATAACCATTTGACCAGCTAGATTTGGATGCTTCAGATTCTATGGAGCCTGAGATTTTGGATAACAGGAAATCCATTTAGTCATATGTAAAAGGGAGTTCTGCTAGTGGAGATAGTCTTTTGAGGAGCCTAGTAAGGAAGAAATGCCTTGATTTTTTTTTTTTTTTTTAATTTTTATTTTTGTTGTTGTTGTTGTTGGTTGGTTGGCTGGTTTTAGTATATGTTTCAGCTCCTCTTGTCCCAAATACCTGTTGTCATTTCTGCCTCACTCCTTTCAGAAACTCAGAACTTTTACTACATTGGCCTAGAAGGTTTGAGTTCTTCAGTGTTCTCATTTTAAGCAGATGCCTGATGCTGGATACATTGTGGATGTACATAAGCCTCCAGAAAACATTAAATACTAGGCAAAAACCCCATCTACAACAGGATTTTAGGCTGACTAATGACTGGATTTTTGAAGTGTATTTCCTGATGCCTTCCACTCTTGGCAGTTCTGCTATAGAGCAGTTTCTCTCTGCACACAGCTGGGTATTTCAGATTAAGCCAAAGGGGAAGACACTCTCCTCACACCCCGACCACAGCAGCCAAAGCTTGACTGATATAACCCCCCCTCCCCAAAGGTGTGGGGTGTGGATGTTGACTCCACAACTGTTTTTTCGGGTTTTTTCTTTTTGTTTTTTTTTTTTTTTCCCTCTGGAAACCCACTCCTACTGCACTGCATGATTTGTTAATGCAGACATAGCTTTCCTTCCCTCTAAGGAAAGCAGAGGAATAGCACAGAAACATTGAAAAGCTTTTGCACACACCCCACCTTGGGTAGATCTTGTCAGACTGGTGCTTTCCACAAGATGTAGGGATGTGTGTCTGTCCTTTTTGTACCAATTCCAGTGTTTTCATGGCTATTCCATCTGTGTCACATCAGGGAACAAATAAGCAAAGACCTGCCACAGTACCAGCGCCTTTAGGCATTGCTATCTTCTGGGTTACCAATTAAGAATTTTAATAAGTCAGTGAGGTACTCTCCATTTGCACAAAATATTCTGTATTACATTAAAAATATTTTTTTCTGTCACTTCAGTAAAAATGATCAAATAGAACAATTTACTGTACATACTGAATGCAGCTGATTAAGTGGAACATGCGTGAAAAGACAGGTTCTAATAAATTACCCTCACTACTTCTTCATGATTACTTCTGCCCTTCAAATACAACACCAGCCCCATGGCAGCTACTACAAATGGTTGCTTGTATGTTTCCTATCACCATTTTTTAGATAGTAACCCATTTTGTTTTTGCCTTTCAACATGATTTTAGAAACTGGAAATAGGGAGAGGCTTTTATGAGTGAGCAGAAAGTACTGCACTATTTGCTAATCATAAAGTACTGCTTGAAGTGCAAGATGTTTATTTACTAAGTTCAGCTTCATTTTGTTTTGTAAATTCACTTTAAACAATGTAGTCTTTGTAACTGGATATACTTTCTTTTCTCCTTTACTCTGCTATTCAATTTTCTGATATGATAGAGACACATTTTTATAATTAGGGTTTCATATTTCATCTTGAGAAGACAAACGTGCGATGGGAATGCTCCATCTCTTGCCAAATATTCAGAGCAGCAGTCTGAGCCACTTGAGGGCAATGCACTTCTGGCTATGTTAAACAGCAAGTGAGTGGCTGAAACGCTTCCCTTGGAAAACACAGTGCACGGTCTCCACTTAATACTGCATGCCTGTGAAAACTTAATGCCTAAACAGGTAAAAGAAATCTCCTTACTAATATTTGCACGTGAACAGTAAATACTGATTTCTCTAAACTTACCAGGAACTGTCAGTAATTTCAAAGAACACAGTACCCCAAATGTTTTTAATATTATTTCATTTTTTGAAACATCAGGAATGTTCAACTATAAATTAGATGTTAAATATTTGACAATGAATCATAAGATTATTTATATTTATTTTCAGCTTTGTGAGTAGTTTGATTTGACATATGAGATCTTCTTGCTTCCTATGGTCTGTGTATTTTCTTCAAACCTAATTATTATGTAAATATATATGTTCATGGCACTTTAAGTTCCAAAATGGAGCAACCTTCTTGTATTCCAAACTGAAAATTTTAGAACTAGACAGTGGGCATGATTAGTCTCAGATCTTTATAGACTGTGAAGTCAGCCCTGACTTATTTTCCCACTGAAAGAACAATCAGATTCTAAAATGACCACTACAGCAAAAATATAAGGAGGTCATGATGGCTATTTCTGATGTACTTTTTTGTCTGAAATGTATATCTCGAGGAAAGATTAAAGCATCAGAAGAAGGGATGAGAACAGAGAAGCAAAGCATCACAGAATCTAAGAGAAGATGTTTAAAATCAATGTCTCATCTGAGGGATAAAGAAAGTGAACCTTTCATTACAGATTTGGATAACAGCATGATAGCACTGTGCAACCCTTAGGGTTCTTGAAAAAGAGCGAAACAGACAAAGGGCAAACAAAAATTCTTCCAGCAGTCCACGGATCTTAAAAGTCTAGGGCAGTGCTTCTCACCATTGCTAACCTCTGCCTGACCTTGCTTAATCGTGTCTCCCAACAGCAATAAGGAATATGTCAGTTTCTCTGAGATGCTATAGCTTCAAAATCCTGAGTTCCTGCTCTGCCTCAGGAAACAGGCAGTCCGTGCATACGTGTATGAGAAATGAAAACTCCCAAGAGGACAAAGACTGGAAACTGGTGGCTGTGAGTCCTGGGAGGGTATTCTGCCCCACCTGCAGAACTTAAGGAGAAGTGGATAGATCCTGCAGGTCAACAACCTGCAGCTCATATCAATCACAGGATTTCAGCTTTTATGACTGCCAGGCCATTTTGAGGATCACAGACTGCTAAATGGTCTCACCTGACTGTGACCAAACATCTTGTCAGGTTTGTCAAGTCTGGTCAAACTGGTGAGAAGAGCTTTAAACTAGAAACAGCAAGGGAGGGAGACTTTGATCCACAATCAAGAGAGGAAGTTGTGGCCTGGACTAACAAGCAAAGGGCACAGGGTGATGTGGACTGGAGAGATCTCAAAGCCAGCAAAATGGGTGGAAGGGGGCCCACCCCAAGTATAGGCACACAAATAAGGATGTGAAGAGAGGACTGCATGCTTGTGAAAGCTCTCACAACCTCTCTGTAAAATCATCATGACTGGGTGCCTCTCTACATGCATTCATTATAGCATGTAGCCACTAGGGATGTTACATGACTGCCATGACTTTTCAAATACAACAGAGAGCAGCTTAGCAAACTACCTCTGCCAGATCCCTCAGTATCCCGGGATACAGCACATCAGGTCTCATGGGTTTGGATCATCTGCAAAAATGGGAGCTTGTTAATTTACAGGGATTAAAGCCTTTAACCACTGAATAATTCAGACATCTAGATTCAATACTGCAGTCCTCAGAGCCTGCATACACCTGTTGCATAATCCAGTAGTACCTGAAGGACCTCAATTTCCTATATTAAAATTTACTTCCTTTCTAAATTTCTGCTTCTGATCATATGCCCACACTACCTCCTGGCATCAAAGGTCTGAGCAGCTCAGTGCTACCTTCTGCCTATATCCAAGAGGATACACACTTCTATACATGTCTTCCCTCGGGGTTCAATTTTGTAGACATTTTCATTTGCCCCTAGATTGCCAGATCTCTTTGGCAAGACTTTTCCTGACATAATCCCAGAACTGCGATAGGTATTATCTATGTGTAGAAGGCTACGCTGCGAATTTCTTCAGTCAAGGTAGAAAAATCTCTAAGTATAGGAAAATGAGAACACAAATCTCTGTTAATTACACAATGAAAAACAGGTTTTTTTTCTTGTGGGCTGCATACCTGCTTGCTTGAACTAGATTTGTGGGTGTCAGAGTGGGAGGACACTGCTGAAAACCTAGAGATGAATTAGTAACTTCACCTCCACTGCTTCTTCCTTGCTAGCACAGGGCACTCAATGTAAGGAAGTTATGAGAAATGTTTTGATCCTTTATGGAAAAATGCAGTTAATGGCAAGCGCTATGAGCTTGAAACAAAGCTTTGGAGGGCACAGGCAGGGGAAAGAGTTTCCTCGAGATTCAGGGATGCAGTGCGCCAGCCAAAGCTGATAAACAATACTCTTATTCCTATATTCAATGTTATGTGTAAGGACAAAATAAATTATGAATGGAAGAACTGTATCCACCCTTTATGAGTAGGTTAGACTCAATGCTTATTCTGTGGATAAAGAACAGAGGTGAAAAGGACTGGCAGCGGATATGTGCTTCATTCAAGGTGGAGAAATGCCTAATTGTCTTAGATGGTCTATACCACCAAATGAAGTCATTGGCACATTAGAAAATAATATCCTGAGACTAAAAAAAAAATAAAAAAATTAAAAAAAAAAAATCAAGCAGACCACATACATACTGAGCCACAGGCACACTTAATCTTTAGCAAAATAAAAAGAAACAAACAACGAACTCTTGAATTGTTATCTGGAGAAGTTTCATTAATTATTATCAGGTAAACTTTATTGCCCATAATCAAAGTGCAGTTAGCAGCTCTGTGTTTAAGGCAATTACCCCACCAGTGGTCACTTAACTACTGGTAGTTTAAATATCCAGTAAAAATATCCCCTGAGCAAAACTGAAACTGGGCCTTTTTTTTTTTTTTTCTTCTTGTCATTAGACTACCTCATTCACTTACAAATGAACTGCTTTTAGATTGCTGGGTTGCAGGTTTTGGGTTTCATTTTTTACTCAGCGAGATATTACATTTTTATTTCAAGGATAATTGCTAGCACTACTGGGATCTTTTCTTAATATTGAAAGAACTGATAAGGTTTTAACTTTGGAAGTGAACATCCTTATTTCCCCCTCCCTCTTGTCATGCTTCAGTTCACATCTCTGACTGAATGAAATGGATCTTTCCTGTGGAAACTGAATAGCAAGAAGTGTTGAGGAAGATCATGCAATGCACTGCAGCTGATGGCAGCTGTTTGCTCTGAGACAGTGAAGAACTAAGCAAAAGCAAAATCCTCTGATATGTGCAGAACCAGAGATTCCACTATATATTTATGTTCGCATCACACAATGAAGGAACAATATCATAAAGCTTTTTTGAAAAAAGTTCTATTTGGCAGTTTTTTCATAATTGTGAAGTTAGACTTTTTACCAGAGTCTGAAGCCAGAAGCAGAAAGCATTTCCATTTGTAAGGATCCTCTGTTTCAGTCAAAGAGCCATATCAGAATTACTAGGTTTTCTGAACAGGTTGACAAGAAAAAATAATGTATCTAGAAAAAGACAAAAAGTAATCCACAGTCTTACAAAGGTTAGCTGAAGATCTGCTGACAAAGTTAGCATTTATGTCAGTGAACATGCATGTCTACTCATGGAAAACTTTCAAGGACTCAGTTATCACTGAAATACTCAGTATTTTTTGACTGAGGAGCTTCAACTAGTTGCAAGAAGAGGGCAGACGACTGTGATTGCCATAGACATAGTTACATCAGAAATTATTTTTCACCAATTATTATAGAGGAATATCTGTATCTGATTTCTCAGTGAGACTATTTATTGATCTCTTTAGCATACATAAAGGCCATATCATTTGCAAGAAGAGGTGAGACTTCTGACTTTTTTATGTGCACATTAAAAATATATATATATATATATATGTATTCTAAAATGGTGGCATTCCAAAGAATCACAAATGCTACTTGTGCAAGCCACAGTATAATTACCAGGGCTTTTTTAAAGGATTTAAAAATGCTGAAGTGTTATAAAATTAATAAATAAAAATAATTTTAAAAGCACAAACCAAATTACATTTTTCAAGAAGTCTATTCTGTTATCACCTATCTCTCATAGCTTATTATCAAATTACTTATTTTACAGAGAATTAGTTCATCACATTTTAAGCAAACCAGGAAGAGATGATTGGCAGCACCTGAAAAACAAAGGACTATATAAAAGCAGGTCATACCAAACCCCCAGCACGGCATCAAGGCCAGGACAAAGGGATTAGAGATGGCACCACAGACAGTGATGTACATTACTTTTTAACTTGCCCTAGCCACCAAGAGGGTTTGCCACTCTTGGTCTATCTATAAGAGAGACAGGTTAGAGAAAACATCATTCCTCTGGCAGGAGACGCTTCCCCACCTATAGAAAGTATGAGTTTCAATTCCAAGCAGTCTTTGAAGGCAGGTCTCATATGCTTCCAAGCAGAGTGGTGCAAAAAAGCTATTTGTTCTGAGAAAGGACAGCTGCTTGATCAGGTGCCTGGGGTTCTTAGAAAATAGAGGCCAAGTTAAATGATTTAATCAGATGTAACTAGATATGGACATATTTGTATTGAGGATGTTACAGGCATTGGCAATGATTTCAGGAGTGAGCTAGCTTTTAAAATCACTTAAGTCATACACTGGACTGCTTGTTCAGGCACTGTGGTGCTAAGAAGCATACCATGCATGCATTTGGGCTGCACTGCCATCTAGTCAGACTTTTTGAGAATGAGATACCTTTGAGCAAGTAAGACCTGTCAGGATCTACTGCAGGGGTTGTAGCCTTTAGCTATCCAGTAAGAACTACTGGGGTAAAATTCTCATAGGACTTGACTTGGCAACTCCAGCTCAGAGGTAGGGCCTGCCTCTACCAGAGTTCTCAGCTACAAGGCACCTTGCACTTTCATCCATCAATGCCAGATAAAAGCTGATAAACCCTGTAGGATAATGATTATTACAGTAGCCTGAGAAGGCAGGAAACCTTTATTTAAACATCTCCTTCACATAATTTGGAGTGGAGAGTCCAACACAGATCTCTTACTTTCTAGTCAAATACATTAATAATTTGGCTGTAGGGTATTTAAAGGATTTGGCAATCTCACCTGCTGGAACTGTTCTGCTTTCTGTAAAAAAAACTTGTATGGTAATGGCAGCATGGGACACGCAAATGACAGCCTAAAAGATAAAACACACTAATTAGAAATCAGAGCCCTTGTTCTTATACAGACTTATGTTATATACCTTGTGTCATTCATTGGAAAACATAATTTTGGCCTCTAATTCTCAGACTGTTTAAGATTAGAATGCTTAACCACTATGACTCCATTCAAAATCTCTTCTTTCCTCTTTGTATCCTGACTCCTGCTTATTTTTCCTTTTTTTTCTTCCCCACAAAGAGCTGCTTTGGGAGTGGAGAAGGGGCCAGTACAGAAAGGATGGGGTGGCCTTGTTGCCTTTTTTTTGTCAAAACACATCCATCAATGAAAGCCTTATTAGGCAGTGCAAAGCTTGCAACATCACTTACTTCACTTCAGAGTGTATGTAAGTAAGTTGCACTTGCACATCCTCAAAACCCATAAACAAATGCATGGTATCCACAATGCTAAGGTAAGAGAATGTAAATAGTTGGTGATCTATTTTCTGGCAGAACAGCAGCAGTTTGAAAGGAAATCCACTACTGAAGGGCCCTAACTTAAGAACAAAAGCCAGGTTGTTCTCACACCCTGCATTCTCTCAAGTTGTGTTCAACTTAGCAGATGCTCTACGCAGATTATTATTCCAGACAGGTTTTCCAGGAAGAGATAAAAAGCATTTTTCGTTTGACAGTCAGTTGTGCATACTATTTCCTTTTCTAATACCCTTGTTAAGGAGATGCATGTACATACATACAAAATGAAGGACTAAGCTCCCAGTTCTCTGCCCAGTTCCATGACATGCTTCCTAGGGAAGCTGCCAGTTTCCACAACTACAGACAGCTATCCTCAACTGTAATTAAGCACTCTGTTAGCATATGATTAAGGAATTTTCTGGTTAGAAATGCTCAAAAAGATACATAAAATAACCTTTTGAATAAGCCACTAACAACCAAGGTATCAGCGAACATTTTTAAGACAAAGGCCAACAACTGATAGCATCAGTAGAATTTTACTACTTGTTGCATTAAAGTACTGATGATCATGCTATATTGCCTTCTGTAGCACTTGTGGTCATAGATCAACACATCTGAAAGCAAGCTCTTACAGATATGATGACTGCCTTCTACATACACTAAACATACACATATTTAAAGCTCCCTTTGCTTTCTACAGTCTTTTCCACAAAGCATGTCAATGATTTATCTACCATGTAAGATTGTTCAACACACACCTCAAATTCTAGCTGAAACACAAGCCTAGCAGAACAACATTCAAAGCTGTGTTTATTAGGTCAGTCTTTCTTGATACATTTTTAACTTAAGTTTTGGCACTTTCAAGTTACCTTCATACTGTGTAATTAGATCTGCAGCTGAAAAACTGCAGTTCCCACGTCTACTTCACAGATTGTCTTGTAATACAAAGTTCTGTAATCCTGTAGACTCTTCCATATAATTTATTCTTTCAATGCCTCAATCTCTTCTAAGGTTCTTCTGGTCTGGGAACTTTCCAGTAACTTTAAAAGCAGATGTTTTAACACCTGTCAAGACGGATGCAGCAATATCAGATCACTGTGTTAAAACTCTTCCAAGTTCCTTCTGCAAATACTGCAAAGTAACTGTACAAGTGGGATCCTGAAGGGATGGTTCCTGCTGTTCGTTTCCCACACACTGCCTCTTCAATAAACCAGCTTCCTCTGCCGCTGCTTGTTGTAAGTTTCACAATACAGCTTATTTAGTAAAGGGGAAACAAACATCTGCAATGATTGTATTCAGCATGTTCCTATCCAGTAACTGATGGCTAGGAGGTAAACTGGGGCTTTTTTAATAGATTGCCTGCCCAGTATATGGCCCAAGACCCCAGTTTCTCTACACCCCACCAGAGGTCACTAATACCACATCACAGATGTTCTTCAGGAGGGTTGGCAACTTCATCCTTCTGGCGTAATAATTTAAAGTATTTACACACTGCACAGTCACTCTTTTGTTCAAACATATACCTACTGGTATATTCAGGAAGCAAATCTAAAAGGTTTTGCAAAGACTAACACATTGTAGGGCTTCCAAGCATGAAAAAAATATCCATAGCCTTCTAAAAGACAGCCATTTAGAGGTCCTGTGAAAAAAAGTGTTCCCTCTAAGCTAAAGTTCTCTCCAGAGACCGTTCATCAGCTTCAAAATATCCACATCTAGTGTTGACTAAACCTCTCTTGGTGATAGACACATGAACATGTGCAAATAACATTTTCTGAAGAATTTCACAGCATGAACAAGCAAATGGAAAACTCCTTAAGGGAATTACTACATTTCTGAAATATTATTAGAGAGGCTAACAACTCAGTGCTAGTATACATATATATATAGAGAGAGAGAGAGAGCGAGCGCGAGCGAGCACACATATATATATGTATATACATACAGAATCCAAGGACAGAGGAAATTAACTATTATATGGCACCTGCCCAATAAGTATGTGCACCACTGCAAGCAACATTAGGTTCATCCTTCAGCTTTCAGCCATGAGAACTTTAAATTCATAAATCCACAAGACTAACTCATCTGAAACAGCATCATCAGACAGCAGAGACAGAACAAGCTGCCAATAGTCTAGTCTAAATAAAGTTTTACCTTCAGCTTTGACTTAGTTCTGACTACTTTCATCTCAGGTATTCCCAGAATATCACCTGTATGCAGTTATCCATCCATACAGGGAATTAACTAGTTTCTTTGAGAAGATTCCTGCTGTCCTTAATAGTCAAAAATCCCTAGCCTAGCCAAAAGAGTCTTCATAAAAACTAGGAGATTTCATTCCATGAATAAACTCCACCTCCCTCCACCAAGGTAAACACAAGCTCAGGTTTGCATAACAAAGGCAAGTACTATTTGAGTCTAATTCAGATAGCACTTCTAACATTACAGTCCAGTATCAAACAGTTTTAGGAGTGAAATAACCCTGTCTTGGAGTTGGGTTTATCGCAGCATGTACTGGAGTTTCCAATTCTTGCAGCACATTAAGGCACTAAGTAAAACCAGCCATCAGGCCACCAAATCATTCTTATCCTAGCTCCTCAGTAGTCAGAGCCTGTGGCCTCACTCCCCTCCTCCTTCTGAATTTATAGATAGAATCAGCACCTAAGCAAGGGTGAGAATTCAGGCTTGTGATTCCTCCAGTCCATCTTGGAGAATGACTTAACTCTTGAGGTTAGAGGCAGCTGAACAGTTACGTTACACACTTACGCTATTAAACCATTAATACATTTTAAAATTCTCTCTCCACAAGTTCTATAAAGCTACATTAGTCTCACTCCAACACATTCCCATCTCTTCTTTTGAAACACATGCCATGAAACTACAAAATGCAAGAATTACAAAGAAGATTCTGTAACTCATGTTATCCAAGACAGTCATCTGAGCTAATGGGAAGCACTTTACTCTCCCTCCAAAGAAGGGATGGCCATTTGTTTGAGGGAGAGAATACAACTCCATTCATAATGATTTTCAGTAGTGAACTCAGAAAGTTACCAGTGTCATTACAGGACATGGGATGTGCTGTCTCTAGAGTAAAAGAAATGTCAGGGAAAAAACCCACAAATTAATCCAGTTTTTAAAAAGTGTTAAACCAGGTAGTACTTAAAAGGAAGCACTGAGTATTGTATATACATGTTTATATGTATAATACATAGTTACTCAGATACACACATAAATATTAAATATATAAAAAATAAAGTGCTTTCTATCAGGTCCTGATGCAGGGACATTATAAAACATTTAACCAACTGCAAAACAAATAGATAAAAAGAATACTACATCAAACATACATAGAAACAGTTAATATGATATGTACAATCCGGTGGATTTTCCAAGACAAAACATCCCTTCACATACGTGGTATATGCATATATACTGATCTTTACTCAATATATTATGACAACATATATTTCAAAACTTTTAATAGACAAAAAAACCTACAAAAACACAACAAGGATCAAACACACAAGTCCAAAACCAACAAAGACTTTGCTACTCTTGCACACATCACCTCTGCTGCTGGGAAAGATGTGCCAGTGCTCTTTTTTGGGGTGCAGTGCCTCCACATCCTTCAAGGCACTGTGAGCAGCAGTCGTGAAGTTAGCATCACCAGTGGTGAGTAGGTCAAATACACATGAGTAAAAATATATGTCCTTCACCATCATCATCTCATTGCATTTGGCAGTGGCAGTTTCCAGTGTATATGCCGACCAGGGATGAGCAGCACCACCCTGAGAGAGCAACTGCCCCATCACAGGCAATGGTAGGTGGCCACCATCATCAATACGTTCACCTGAAGGGCAACCGTTCACACATAGCTGCAGATCCTGGCTCTCCTCATAGGCCATGACCAACTCTTGAGGCATGCGAATGGCCAGTGCTAAGTAGTACCCAAGCTGGCGTATATACACGGTGGTCGCAATGTATCTGGCATGCATTTCAACATATTTGCCAGTGACTTTCTCCACAATTTGCAAGTTCTTGGTGTGTCCATCACCTCCAGTTGTTGTACCATCAACAAAAGCTGCAGGCAAGTCATCAGTCACTGCTTGATATACTTTCTGATCTGTACAGTCTTGGTATGATTTAAAGATAACAGTTATCTGAGGGGGTGGGGGGATAAGGGGACAGAGGGGAAAAAAAAAAAAGTTAGTGGGGAAAAAAAAAAAATCATTATTTCAATCCCTTTTCCACTTTGCAGCTGAATATATCTGGGATTGCTCACTACCTTGGAGTTCAATAGTTGTCCCCAGTTCACACCCAAAGGAAAACAGTCTGCACACATGCTTAAAGCAATATTTTACCAGACAGCAATTGTTAAATTTATTCCTAGGTTGGCTTGGAAGTGAGACTATTAGCATGTGGCAACCACCACAAGATCAGGAAAGCAAAAGGCTTTACATTTAATTAAGCATCACAACTTCCTCCTGCCTGATGGTTTCTTAAGACTTTGGCATGCATCCTGCAGTCACAGAGAAGTGTATGTGCTAGCCACTACAGCAGAAAGAGAATGAGACTGGGTGAAAGCATGGAAAAGTGCAAGAGAACTCAGTTCTCCCCACTCACAACATTCTCATCACTTCTTTTACAGTGACTATAGACTCTCATCAGGGTACTGTACGCTATCGGATATGTTGCCAGGAATAGCTGTGTGAGACTACTTTAAAAGCACTGATGTATTTAGTGCTTTATCAGCCATCAACACAACAAACAGTAAGATGAGAGATGCATGACTAGGAAGAACAACCGCTTGGGGGTCCTGCATCATTAGTCTTGGGAACTGGGAGATTTGACGCTTCCAGTACACTGTTGCTAGAGAATGTGCCCATGGATAAACAAAGCCAGATTGAAAATACTCAGACATGCCTTTGAAGAGTGACTTCCAACACAGAAACCAGGAGCATAAAGCCATTACTCTTTCTTTTAATATTACAACCAGCCTTTTAAACCTTTACACTAATTTGACTAAGCCACAACAGAAAGAGTAGTTCCACCAGTCTTACTTGAAGGAAATAATTAGGCTATTTGGCAGATCGAGTTGGAGTATCTAGTGTTTTTTCTTAAAATAATAAGTATAATGGGGAATAATATAAATATTAATAAAAGATATACTGCTTCCTTCACAATTTCCAAGGGGAGTGATTTCTTGAAAAGGCCAAAGGGAATTTTGTACCAGGAATAGGTACTTTTATCATTAGTTTCATCGTTGACTGATTACATCAAAATTACATAGTGTCTATGACTTAAGCAGCCTGCTACAAGATTCACAGTAGTCCAAAACATATGGAACTCTGCACCATCTGGCATGCCCTTACTCCTGTGTGAACCAGCTTCTCCTTTGCTGTTTACGCTTGCTATGTAGACCTTAACTTGTTTTGCCACAATGTTTGAGACATCAATATACATTAACTCTTTCAGTCTGCCACACCGGTGTTCTTCCCTGTCAGCTCATCTTTCAGCACGTACAGACAGCCTGCTCCTGCACCTCTAATATCTCCTTCTTGAAGAGAGACCAGCCTTCCTGGACTACTTTGCCCTTCATCACTGCCTCCCAAGGGACTCTGCCAACCAGACTTCTGAACAGGTCAAAGTCTACCCTTTAGTAGTCCAGTGTAGCAGTTCTGCGGACCACCCTCCTTCTTCAAGAATCAAAATCTCTATCCTTTCATGATTGCTATGCCCAAGGTGACTTCCGAACATCACACTACCCATGAGTCCTTCTCTGTTGGCAAAGAACAGGTCCGGGGGGCTCCTTCCCTAGTTGTCTCACTAACCACCTGTGTCAGGAAGTTGTCTTCCATGCACTCCAGGAGTCCCCTAGACTGTTCCCCTCTGCTGTGTTGTATGTCCAGCAGACATCTGGTAAGTTGAAGTCCCTCATGAGAACAAGGGCTAGTGATCGAGAGATTTCTCCCAGCTGCCTGCAGAAGATTTGACCTGCCTCTTCATCCTGGTTGGGTGCTCTGAAACAGACTCCCACCAGGATGTCTGCCTTGTTGGCCTTCCCCCGTTTTTACCCATAAACACTCAACTCTCCCTAATATACTGGGTACCCCACCTCCTCTCCTTCCTTGCCTGTCCCTTCTGAAGAGTTTATAGCCATTCAACGCAGCACTTCAGTTGTGAGAGTCATCCTACCATGTTTCCATGATTCCTGTAATATCATCGTTTTCCAGCTGCACAATGGCTTCCAACTCTTCCCGTCTGTTGCCTGTGCTACAAGCATGGGCACAGACGCCCTTCAGTTGGGCTATTAATCCTGCCACCTTTTTTGGTAAGAAGCCCTAGTTCCTACATGACTGTTCTCAGGTGTTTCCATGGTTTCTAACATATCAACAACCCTTGTGTCTTTGCTGCCACTGGATCTCCACCCCCCACCACCACTGAGACAGCTACGGTGCTGCAGGTATTAGCAAAGACATTTCAAATGTGCTCCAGTGCACACAGAACATTGTGCACAGACTGAAGGTCCTCACTAGCACACCATCCCTCAAACACTGGCATGCTGCCCCGCTAATGAGCCTGGTTTTATCCCTTTCCATCTTCAAATCTAGTTTAAAGCTCTTTCAATAAGCCCTCCTAAGTCCTGTGCAAAGATCCTTTCCCCTTGTTGAGAAAGGCATACCTTAACTGTCACCAGCAGGCCTGGTGTTGTGTAAACCAACTCATGATCAAAAAAACTAAAATTCTGCCTGTAACACCAGTAACAGATCCAGATATTGACCAGCTGGGTCTTCCTATTTCTTCCAGCATCACTCCCTGCAACTGGAAGGACAGAGGAAAACACTATTTGTGCTCCTGATCCCTTAACCAGTTGTACCAAAGCCCCAAAGTCTCTTTTGTTCACCCTTAGATTTATTGCAACCTCATCACTTCCTAAATGATAAAGCAATAATGGATAATAATTTGAGGGTTGTACCAGAGCAGGAAGTTTCCTCATAACATCTTTAACCTGGTCTAGCTCTCCCACAACAAGAAGACATGAATACAACTCATGTATCCAGAAATGCAATTTCAGGCATTCAAGTCTTTTACACCTACTACAGGAAAAACTACTGAGGAAAGAGTTTCAACAAAACCTGCCTTAGAATTAAGACTTCATCCACATGTTAAAAAACAGAGATACAAGGTACCATATGCAACAAGGCAACACTACTTACAGAACAGGCAGTGACTGGAAAAATATGAAGGTTGTTGGTTGTTCCCTGGTTTTGGTTTTCTGAGGGTTTTTGTTTGGCTGGTTTTTATTGCTATTTTTGCTTGTGGTTTTTGTTGTTGGTTTGGTTGGTTGGTTTTGTTGTTTGTTTGTTTTAACATAGAAGGACAGAAGGTTCCTGTCCTTCTATGGACAGATTTTGATTGTGCCTAGTTTTACTCATAATTTTACTGTTACAGTACCCAAGTCTGTTTTCCTCCTTGGACACTTGTCATGACTGGACTGTACTTTCAGGCAAGGGCTTATATCACCACACAACCATTCAGAACCTACCCACACACCACTGGACACCCAAGGCGCTACTAAAATTCACAGACCCAGCCCATCTTCCCCAGTTACTACTGCAAGCACAGATGGCCACAACACACATCTTGGAAAGGTTACAGTCAGCATTCAGGTGCATAACAAGGAAAGGCAGTTAGAGAGGTAGGGAACATTGATCACAAGTATGTTATGCAAGTATTTAACAACTGAATACCTAACCAATGGAATATGGGCATTGAAAGAGTGTCTCCACAATGTTTCTTATGACACTAGATTCTGATGTTGAGCATTCAGTTTCCTAACAGAGAGCAGCAGGGAAGCAGATGAGATCTCACAGTGCGCCTATCAAGTGACATGCCTGTCTGTATGAAGTGCAGTAGGTCAGGCAGACTGCCGAGATGGCACTCTGTTGCAGCTGAAGAAACATCTTGCTATTCATGCTTCTCAGCTTTATCTTCAGGCTAGGTCTGCATGCACCATCTCAAGCCCAGCATCATCAGAAAACATTCAGATATGCTCCACTTCAGTCTATGGGAAAGATAAGGAAGGATGTTTAAAGAAAAACACAGTCCTGATGATTTACTAATAATTTCATCAAGCACTGGAGACTAGCCAGGAGATGTTTCAGCAGGAGGTCTTATAATACTAGACTGCTGGTCTATCAAATAACTCTGGAAAGCCTGCAAAGGACTTAACAAGTCACCTGTGAAAGGCAGCTATTAGAAGTTCACAGGTAGACAACTGCATAGAATACATGACATTTCTAAAGGAGTCTTGCAATGCCATCGAAAAGCTTTTAGAGTTCACACATACATACAGGAAAACTTCAACCTGAATGCATTAAATAACCTTCCAACCACCAACTGAAAATGTCACAGCTTCCCTTTCCAGAGGCCTACAAGAGGTGTGAAGCATGTGAGTCTACCTCCAAAACCAAGTATCACTCATCAACTATTGAAAAATAGCCGTGCCAAAAAGTGGAAGTAGAGATTTAATTAGGGAAAATCATATGGACTAATTTGTAAAATATTGATTCACTAGCCTCATTTCAAGTTAGATCACAGGCTAATTCGTTTTTATATGCATAGCAGGTCTGTTGGGATGAAACATAACGGAAAGGTGTGTTACAACTACTACTTAGTCCATCAGACAGTTAACAGGCATCATCCAAAGCGGGATTCTTCATGTCTCTTTTCATATACCCATGCTTTAGTGGTGCTCTATTTGCTGAAGTCAACATAGCTCAAGGACACCAGCAAAGGGTGTATGTGCACCAAAACACTTGGCTTCTTCCATGTATATTGCGGGAGGGGAGGGCATGATGACAGCAAACTATCCAGAAAAGATTAACAGGATGCCTCAGTGATGCTGCCGGGCACAACTTCTCAGAAGCAAAGACTGTTGGGAGTGTTATAAAACTAAATACAGTAATCCTTGTTCAGCCTGCAATACTTCAGCCTGTTTCTGTGGTAAAAAAGCACCATGAGATATTACATCATGACACGCTCCTATTTCATATCAGAGGAGAAAATGGGAAGGGAAGGCATGTGGAATCCATTGTGGATTCTCTGCACAGAGAAATAAACAGGAAGTCAACCCGACAACAAGACAGTTCAGCATTAGATGATTTCCAAAAGGAAAGTCAAGATCACTCAAGAAAGTGTTTCTTGAATGTGGTTAAGCAAGAAGGTGACTTCATAAGTCACTCTAGAAATTAATCTACTATTGATTAATTTCACAACTACCCAGAACCTGACCATAGTTAAGTATTCTTAATCAATGGAAACAGTAACTAAAAGATTTCACCTCCTTTTCTCAGGTGGACAGCCCAAGAAAAAGGGTTCTTCCGCTGCCTCACAGTGGGACTATAAAGCTTATATGGCAACAAACAGGAAAGTAAAGTATTTTTAAGTGCACAACACTAATATTAAACTCCCATCACTATGTCTGAGAAAAAAACTGCCACTTATAATCATTGATTTACTCTCTGTCCTACTGCCCCCAAGAGACCCTCAGAGGCTTTAAAGACATTCAGACAGAGGCTTCTGATTGACTATATATGCATCTCTCCTTTCCTCTCCACCCCCAAAACAGCAGGCATTGAAGGTACTGAAATGTCAGTAACAGTTGTCCAGCAGCCCCACAAACATCATGACAGGAAAGAGTTTAACACCTAACAAACTGCCATACCTCATCCTACAAAAACTCCAGTAAGGCCAGGCTGCCCTGAACACCACGAAACAGCATTGTTTATCTTTACACTAGTGAAGCTCAGTAAGTTTGCAGGTGACACCAAGTTGGATGGGAGTGCTGACCTGCTGGAGGGTAGAAAGGGTCTACAGAAGGATCTGGACAGGCCGGATGAACAGCCTGAGGCAAATAGTGTAAGGTTCACCAACATCAAGTGCCAAGTCCTTCACTTGGGTTGAAACTACCCCATGCAATGCTACAGGCTTGGGGAAGACTGGCTGGAAAGATCCCTGTTAGAAAAGTACCTGGGAGTGTTGGTCACCAGCCACCTGAATATGAGCCAGCAGTGTGCCCAGGTGGGCAAGGCGACAAATAGCACCCTGGCTTTTGTCAGAACTAATGGGCCCAGCAAGACTAAAGAAGTGACCCTGTACTTGATGCTGGAGAGGCCACACATTGAATACTGTGTTCAGTTTTGGGCCCTTCACTACTGGAAGGACATTGAGGTGCTGAAGCGTGTCCAAAGAGCAACGAAGCTGGTGAAAGGTCTCAAGCACAAGTCTGACGAAGAGTGGCTGAGGGAACTGCAGCTGTTTAGTCTGAAGAAAAGGAGGCTGAGGGAAGACCTTACTGCTGTCTGCAACTGCCTGAAAGGAGGTTGTAGTGAGGTGGGTGTTGCTCTCTTTTTCCAAATAACAAGCAATAGGTGAGAGGAAACGGCCTCAAGTTGCACTAGGGGAGGTTTAAATTAGATATTAGAAAAAAATTATTCATTGAAAGAGTTGTCAGGCATTGGAACAGGCTGCCGAGGGAAGTGGTTGAGTTACCATCCCTGGAGCTATTTAAAAGACATGTAGATGAGGCACCTGGGGACATGGTTTAGTGCTGGACTTGGCAGGGTCATGTTTATGGTTGGACTTGATATCTGAAATCTTTTCCAACCTAAATGATTCTCTGATTTTACAATGTCCTCCAACAAAACTGTAGTATCTACTACTTTTGAGAAATAAAGACAAATCCATCTTTACCTTAGGCAGGATGTCCATAAACACAAAAAAACCTATTCAAATGCTATCACCGACCTGATGCTCCTACTTAGAAGGACAACTGAATAATAACTGGAAGACAAATATCTTAAGATTACTTAACGGTGACTGCATTCAGTCTGCAATGATTTCTGGTGAAAATAGAAACAATGCTGCAAAAGCGATATTTAATTTTTTTACTCTGGAAAAAAGAAAGTTCGTACCCAGTGTTCCCAATCCCTGCTAGTAGCACCAGTTCCCAGGTTCAAAACTTTTCGCCCAGTAAATACAGCACAGCAAAATCTGTGTTTTTTTTATTTCTCTGTCCTTCCATTCACTCTCTCACCCTCAAGCCATTGTGAAACACCTGGATAGGAAAAATCTCCCTTTCCAGTTACTGCAAACAAGAAGGAAAATTTTCCATAGACAAGCCCAAGCATCTCTGCCTTGTTTGCGATTCAGGAACAGCTACACTAGTGATATCCAGAACACCTGTCACAGCAATGAAAGTCAACAAACACTTTAAACTCTCCAAATAAAGCACACAATAAATTTTTTAAAAACACCCTTCTATTTGATGTGTACTACAATATCCTGGCTACTTGCTCCCTTTACAGCCCCTTGTAATAGCCATTTATTCTCAGGATATGCCAAAACAGCTCCCAAGATAGGAGAGCTCTTTACCTATTAATGGAGAAATCAGGCATAAAGAGGCCAGTGACCCACCCAAAACTTTTAAGGGAAATCCATCAGAAAGAAAAAGACAGACTGAACTCTGTTTTCCTGCTGCTTGGTGATGATTGTTCGTTCTCCATTTGAAAGCCTCTGGGATTCTATGCCAAGGGGGACAGGCACACCTGATGAGCTCAAAAAAAATCTGGAGTTTCAAGTTTCAGCTAGACCACAGAATATAAAATAGCTCTGCTCACTGAAGAAACAGATGTTGTTACTATGAGCATCACAAATACGCAAAACACCTACAAACAAATTGCAAAGTGCATTTTGCGAACAAATACACAAATCCCACAAGAGGACATAGCCTTTTAATTAAGGAATTAAAGGAAGAGTTTTCCTGCTTTTCATACTTGCCTGCCTGTGTGGCAGGGGCACACAAACCACACTTTTACTCTTCACATTGTTTATTAAAGTCTCCTGACATTCTCTAGTCCCTCAGACTGTTGGCATTATGCAAGTCTCACAGGTTTTGGAGAAAGAAAACTCTTTACACGTAATGCTCCCTTTGTTTCTGGTTCCCTTCAAGCTTGATATACCAAAAAGCCATGATAAATTTGAAGGTAATAACCACTTGTAAAAGCAAGGGACGGTATGCCCCTTTCAAACGCACACTGCATATGGAGTGAAGATTACACATTCTGTTCCTACAGCTGCTTAAATCAATTCCCTGAAAAATGCATTCAAGAAAAACTAGATTTTCTACCCTTTTTGTCTTTGTTTCCATTAGGTCTGATTTAGAGTGGATTAAGTAGGCTAGATAGCAACTAACTATTTGCTTCAGCTTCTGCACAATTTAAGTTCAGCATAATCCTTTGCTATTATTTCCTATTTAACATCTATCTCAAACATCTGCAATGAAAAAGCAGCAAGACTAACAATGAATAATGTTCCAGAAACTTTTCTTATGAAGAATGTAGAAGACCTATTTACACGCTCTCAGCTAGAGGGGGGGAAAAAAAAAAAAAAAACAACAAACCAACATACAGGTAAGTCACTGAACTTCTTGTCATAGCTCTTTAAAGGTGCCCTAAGCCACCCTGTGGCCAAACTTCGGAAAGTAAATCCAGCAGCAAACAGTCCACAATCAAAATGGAATACTTGCAGAGAAAAATGTTACAGAAATTAAACTAACAGTGGCAGTGTAGTTTAACAAGCCTTTTAATGTATCTTCTATAGCAGCCTTATCCTTAAAGAAATAAAGGAGTTAAGAAGATGCATTAGAGATATTAAAACTTATCTTGCTAAGTTACTTATACCTTCAAACAACCTTCATTTCCTACAAACAGCTGTGCTGGAAAGTTTGATTACCTGCCAAAGAAAGAAAAAACTCAAGGACTGTATAACATGTAACAGATATTAGCATTAGAGACATTTCTAATATCCTAAACCATATGTCTTATTTCATTTAATTGCTTCTGCACATTTGTCTCTACTTGTGCAACAGCAGGGATATTAAACCACTATTATAAAGAGAAAAAGCTATTACTATTTTTTTTTCAGAATGACAAGTCAAAGAAAAACACAAAAACATCGAGAATAAATAATGCCCTTTAAAACACATACATTTTTCCCCCCAACACATCCAGACATTTACCTCCTAAAGTTCTCTGCTTGGTTATCTGTGTGAGAAGACATATACCAGCATAATATGCTACTATAGTCAGTCATTTTCAGAATGTGGCTAAAGGGTAAGATAAGGTCATCTATCTACTACCATCACACCCTAAACACCCACACAATTTGTTCACAAGATGACTCTCAACTTGTTTGTCCAGTACCAATAGGAACAAGGAAACAAATAACATTCTGCAAGATTTTAGCAAACCTGAGGATAAAAGCTTACTGCACATTACTAAACTGAGCTTTTTCTTGTACTTATTTAAGAGTCTTTAAAAAAACAAGCCAGTGGAACAGATTTTTAAGGGATCTAAGTCTCTTTTGCAAAGCTTACTCAGGTTAGCTTCATTCCCTCATTTTATACTCCTTCAAAACTTGTTCACCATTTTCTTGTAACAGGCACAAGACAAGAAAAGGTGATTCTGAATTTCAGTGACGTATATCAGTCAAATCTCTGCCTTCTGGCAAATGCAAAAATCTGCCTCACTCATGCAAGCACTCACATTGGTCAGTACCTCACAATCCAGCACAAATGCCATAGCAAAACTGATTTTCACTTATTAATATTACTGTACAGCTACCTCCATTGAAAATATGCTGGCTCTAAACTACTGTGACTGGCACCCCCTGCTCCTGATCCCAGTAAAAAAAAATACTACTTCCGAGTTTAACAAAACAGTGAAAATTCTCCAATATTGATGGTCTTGAAACTGCATACACATAGCTTAACATATCTTGGCAATACAAGAGCTACACTACCACAGTTAAAGAAGGCCATTTCACTCCAAAAAGTGAACAAGATATGTGACAGCATCAGCCTCAAATGTATGTTCAAGGAATTTATTGACAGAAAGATGCCCCCAAATGTTCAGAGCCTTTTTCACTCCTGGCTCTGGAGCTAAATCTAAGGTCATTTTAGCCAGGCTCATGCTTCATGCCTCTTCATTTTCTTCCTACAGACACACCTGCTTTCAGAAGAAAGAGACAAGTACTTTTCTTAAGATAAGGAAATTGCATAACCTATCAGTATTAGTTCATGTATTCCTTCTCTAGCTACCTCAAGTGGCTGAGAAGAAGGCAATCTTAAGTCTCACCTGTCAGAACAGAGACTTAGACTCTCAGCAGAATTTTCAGGCTACTGCTTCTCTAGTAAAGCCAGGATACGAAGACCTCCTGACAACCATTTGGCATCAGTGTAATTTTTTTGCTAATACCTCCCCTCAGCTCTCTGCAGCTCCCTGTCTTGTCTCTGGCTCTGAACTCTCAGTATCTTAGTAACCCATTTGTTGTGCCACCCTGTCAATATTTTTTGTTTTCTACTGGTATGGCTATACAGTTTAGATAATTAAATAAAAGCAGAGTTTTACATTCTTTCCTTGCTCCTTGCCTAGAATTTCTACTCAGTACAGCAGCAGTCGCAGATGCTGCAATCTGATAACTGGTTTAAATGGGTAAATTTCATATTCTTAAAGGTTTATGTCATTATATGTACAGGGTTTTCTTGTGGTGGGGAGGAACAGAAGAAAGAAAAGGACAAGTTTTAAGTTTTGACTGATTCTCAGGAAAGAGGAGGCTAACAATTTTACTTTCTTAGACTACTGCACAGAAGATTCTTAAGCTGCTACACTTCTTAACAGTTAAGTGACTTAGTCTACTGTCTTGTCCTTTTAGTTCTGTATGCATGCACAGTGCTTAAGGACAATCCATACCTTTTTTGTAGCAGTAGCGCTGGATCCTGGGACCACAGGCACATTGGTCACTTGCACTGATAAATAGTTATTGTCTATGAGGGGCCAAGCACCTTCCACTTTGCATGTCTGGAAGTGATCCTTAAAAGTCCTCAGATGAGGATCACCAAACAAGCCACAAAATAAGTAAGTAGTAGGAGCAGTCTTCTCTCCTCTCTGATGTTCTCTGGCTTCTGTGTGGTCACTGTAATTGCAGGGATCATGGGTCACTTCAGGGTTGGTGGAAGATGTGGGTCCATCTTTGGAACAGTTCCTCTGGTTCATGAGGTCGCTGATCCCAAGCACTGCTGAATGGTAGACTAGGTTTCCACGGCAGACCTTGGAATTGCGATAGGTACAAGCCGAGTACGCTCGCAGGGCCTTGCAGAACTCCAAATCAAAGCCCTCAAGAGCAGAGTTTAGATGTGAAGTTAAGGATACAAAATCAGTGGCACACTTCTGGATTTGACAAGGTGTTTGGAGATGGCAGTCACCTAAGCGCAAAACAGATGGCAGAGAGAAACAAAGCAAACCTCTTAGATTGCAGTACCCCATTACTCACCCACAGGTACTGTAGAAAATAACTTGAAGAGAAATTACAGTGTTCATCCATTAGGGAAACATTATATAATAGAGAAAAAAGGGACTGGGAGGCAGATATATAGCAATACAGACCATCTCAAAGGCTAAGATGACCCATGCAAGACTTAATCCATTACTTGATATTGTCTAGATGGAAATTAAGAGCACTAATTCCTGCTGAGCATGAGCCCAGCATTTCATTCCAGGTATCAAGGTGATGATGCATTTCATTCTATGTATCAAGCTGATGATGCATTTCTGTGTTAATCGCATAGTCAATAACTAACACTTCATTTAGTCTTTCAG
The DNA here is from genome assembly GCF_964273445.1 of Streptopelia decaocto. Taxonomy (NCBI): domain Eukaryota; kingdom Metazoa; phylum Chordata; class Aves; order Columbiformes; family Columbidae; genus Streptopelia; species Streptopelia decaocto. Next base: position 40,706,455 of record NC_138657.1, read on the forward strand.
TGTTTTATAAAAGTTACTGAACTTTTAAACAGAATTCTGCCCCTCAGAAGGATGTGGTAAAGACAGAAAGCGACACAAGTTTAGACAAACACAGATCAAATCAAGCAGAAATCAAAGTTTATCTTTCTTGAGGTTTAACCTGGCAGACAGCTAAACACCACACACAGCCATTCACTCACTTCTCCCTTACCCCCACAGTGGGATGGGGGAGAGAATCAGAAAAAAGGTAAACTTCATGAGTTAAGACAAAGACAGTGTAAAAGCACAGAAAGGCAAAATAATAATAACAACAACAACACAAAATAAGTGATGCACAATGCAACTGCTTACCAACCATCAACTGATACCCAGCCAGTCCCTGAGCAGCAGTTGCCCCTTCTCCTCCCACTCCCCAACCAATCTCCCCCCCTGAGCATGACATCATACGGTATGGAATAACCCTTTGGCCAGTATGGGTCAGCTGTCCTGGCTGTGCCCCCTCCCAGCTTCTTGTGCACCTCTTCACTGGAAGGGCATGGGAAGCTGAAAAGTCTTTGATTTAGTATAAGCACTACTTAACACACTGATGTTTTAGTTGTTGCTAACATTATTCTCACACTAAATCCAAAACATAGCTCTATACCAGTTACTAGGAAGAAAATTAACGCTATCCCAGCTGAAACCAGGACACTCTTCTAGAAAGCAGGGTGGGGGGAAGAAGGGTAGGGAAGTGGACAGGCTATAAATTCAGTTTGCTTTATTTCCCTGGCACTGCCACAGCTAAAGTTTCACTGCTTGCTTTCTGAGACTGAGTGACAGCACCCACAGCTGCCTGAAGTGCATACTGCCAGCTAAGGAATCCATACACTGCAGTAACAGCACCTCTTACAGTGTGATTCAATAACAAGACAAGGGGCAAAGAAACACTCTCTGCTCTAAAACCTGAAGTACTCACGAAATGTACTCAAAAGGTACACAGTTTAGTTTACATGAACAAACCAGTTAGACCTTATCTGTTCACCCAGTTTCCACAAAGAAAGCATAATTACCATCCCAGCAAGCAAACAGAATGTTACAGCCCCCTCGTTCACAGCTCTCACTGTCATGATCTGAAATTCTTCCAGACTCTCATGGCAGCTAACATCCATCTTCTGCAGGTAACTTTTACACACCAACTCATGATGAGCAGAAATGAAACAAACAAGACTGCAGACTGCACTAAAGAAAACAGCCACATGTTCCTCCGAGGTTAAAACTAGGAGGACCTCAGCCAAAAGGGCTCAGATTCCCTCCAAAAGAACTGAAAACAGCTGTAACAGAAAATGGACCTTCACAAAGAATATGTGCAAGGCTTCATACAATAGCTGTCCAAGCACCCAAAGCTATCTACTAAAAACATGATGTACTAAAAACATACTTGTTCCTTTTATGACTTATAAAATTCAGCTATGCATGCATTAATCTGTCATTTCAAACTATCATAATGCAGATTTTGAACACCACAAAAATGCTTTCAAAGATACACGGAAGTGTGGAAAAAAAGGGGGAAAATACAATATACCTAACAGTCTCTTCCCTCCCCTCAAGCCCCTCTTTACAACATTTCCCACGTGCTTTGTGTGTCATCAAAGTAAAATAGGCATTGGTCCAGTCTAATTTTTACAGCCTAATTAAAACGTTCCTAAACAACTGAGGCATGAGGAGTGGAAAATGGACTGAATAGTAGTGTAGCACTTTACATTTTTTAAACATGGTTCTTTTCTGCAGTTCACACAGGGATGAGAGGATATTAGCAATTTCTTTGTTCACCCCTTTGCTGACCCTCCTGCAAGTCTGCATCCACATGAATCTCAAAATCCCACAGAATAGAAGGAGGAAGTCTGTAACCTACAGCCAAGTGTGACCATGCATTGTATGAGTAAACAGTAAGTTTCTCCTTGATCTTTGTGCAAATAATATGTACCTCTGCAAAAGAACAGAAAAAAAAAACCCAGATCAAATTCTGTGTTTTCAGATACACAAACAGAAAAGATCTATGCCAAACAACACAACCTAGGAAATGTTGGTTCAGAGCCTGACCTTCAAAGCAGCAAAACTTGTATTAGATTTCCTTTCAGTTATGATTTGTGGTAATATTTTAACCACATATAAATTAGGCTAGCTGAGCAAATGAGTCAAGTTATCAAATAGTGTAATACATCAGTCCCTCCACATTCCTTGCAACTTAAGGAAATTTGCTTGCTGCTTTCAGTGGATTCTTGCTGGGAGAGGGGCAAATGAACAGCAATTTGACTAAAATGGGACGAACTCTCTCTACAATTTATTTCATTAAAAAATGAAAAATATATAAAAACATTCAAGCTAGCGAGAAGCATTTTCACAGACTGACAACCGCTCAGATCACTCCCGACTTGAACACGCAGACCACTTTGCCAAGCATCCGCAGTGTGCGTGGCACTTTCCACCTCCTCCCCAGTTTCCAATCCGCCAAGCAAACGCTGGCTCTACCTGAAGGAAAAAGAAACAGCACTTCCTCCCGTGTCTTCAGCACAGCCCGGCTTTGCTCTCATCACTTCCAGCGCTGTTTTCAGCCTCACGGGCCGCCGGCTCCCGCCCCTACCCGGACGCTGCCCACACACGGGGGAGGGAGGGTGCGCCCAAGCGCACGCCGCTCGCAGCCCCGCACCGGCCCCGGCCGCCCGGAAGCGTTAGGCACTCCCTCACACTGCTCCCGCCGTTGCCGGGCCGGGGCTGCGGTCCTCGCCAAGCCCCAGCCGCATGCGCTGCGGTCCCCGGCCCGGCGCCGTACCTGAGCCCAGCAGTAGCCCCAGGACGGCGAGGAGGCCAACTGCGGCGAGCGACGGGCGGCGCGGCGGCTCAGCCCCGGAAGCGTGGCAAGGCGCAGCTCTCCCCATGCCCGTCCATGCAGGTGCCCGGGCTGGCGGCGGAACGAGGCCGCGGCATGAGGCGGCGGGTGGGCAGCCTCCTCCTCGTTTCTTCCTCCTCCGCTTCCTTTAGCGCCGCGGGGACAAGCGGCAGTCGCCGGGCCACAGTGGGGCGGGCGCGAGGCGGCGCGGCATGGTGGCAGAAGGAGGCGGCCACAAATGGAAGGAGCCGGTGAGCAAGGGAAGGGGGTAGAGATGGCGTGCGATGGCGCCCTGCAGCCCCGAGCAGTCCCCCGCCGCCTGGCACACCACACCACACCGCACCGCACCCCCTCCCCTCCCCTCCCCTCCCCTCCTGGCAGTGGCTGGCCGGCCTGTCCGATAAGCCTCACGACGTACCACCAGCGTGGCCCCACCTCCCACAGCGTGACTTTCTCGAGCGGGAAGGGCGTCCCCAGGTCCCCGCCCCCTCAAGCCGGGACGTCCGCCCGCGGCGCGTTGTGCAAATAAACCCGTCCCGCCGGCCCCGCCCTACCGGCCGCTTTGCGCGCGTCCCTAGGACGCACGCAGCCAATCGTGGCCGCGCTCTCTGGCGGCCCCCAGCGCACCCCCCGGCGGTGATTGGTTGTGCCAGCACATACGTGGCAGAAGGGGCCGCAGTGCCACGCGCCGCCACCAGGGGTTGCGGGCAGCACGCGCAGGGCCGAACGGGAGCGGCGGCGGGGCCGGGGCCGGGGCGGGTGGAACGGCGGCCGGAGCGGCGCGGCGGTCTCTCCCAGGCAGAGGTGAAACCTCCTCTTAAAGGGGCCCATCCCGGCACAAACGGTATCTGCGGCATTTTCATAGCAGCCAGAGGGTTCACACCACCCGCTCACTCGCCTCCAGTAAGGGCTCCAAGCACACTCGTGGCAGAATCGGGAAAAACAGCGAAATTAAACGGATGTGCCAGTGCAAAAAGCACTACTGGATTTTGAACTACACGTGGTTTATTTTCCCAAAAGACAAGTGTGATGCCTGGGCTGTTCCCCCGTGGACAGGATCTCCAACCCCCAAGGCAGTCCACTGGCTGTTCTGGGTGCTGCAGGGTGCACCACGTTGCTCTGTGTCCGTGCGTGGAGTGGACAGAAGTCCCAGCAGTATGCCCCTGGTAATTCACCCATGCCACACGGGTTACGTACATCATGTTTGCCTCTAGCACGCTGCATGCCTCACTGGGTTCAAGGCAACACCATGCTCTCCCATTGGAGGGTACAGGATGTTTTGCAGATTTGGACCTGCCTATCAAATACATGGCAAAATGGACATGGTCAGTGGACCTGCTCTGGAGGCAATAACAGGGCCCACACAGAGGTGGCTCTGCATCCACATTATGGAGCGTGCTGCTGCAGGCACACCAGCCAGTACAGGATACATTTGGGTCCTGCCTACCAGAACTGCAGAGATAGCATGTTTCTTGCCCGTTCTCCATGGAAACTCACACCACCTTCCTGCCCAACAATATTAATATTGTCAGGCAAAACCTGAAAAAACTGGAAAGCACAGCAGCCTCACAATTGCACTGGCATTTTTGTTTCTTGCTTTTTCCCAGCTGAGCAAAGGTAGCCATTGCCCGGTCTTGTACTTACGATGTCTGCATGTGTCTTGGCCTTACATTCCAGTGCTGGGCCTGGAGCCTGAGAGCTCTACCTGGCACAGGCCCAGAGGGCCACACCACATTGCCCATCTTTGGGAGATACCTGTGGAAAATGCATGCCACCAGCGCTGATCCCACCAGGGCTGCCTTTTCAGCAGCACCCAATGGGGCCACCTTCTCACCACCTCAACTTCAAGAAGAGAACACATATTAGACACAGAGCAGGGAAAACCCCATGGTAACCCTGAATGTGGGAGGTCACAGGAAGCACTGTGTCAGGAGCTGTTTGCTTTATAGGATTCAATTTGCAGTTTGCAAGCTCGCAAGTGAATCCAGATGTATGCCTGGATAGTTAAGCAATACTTCCCTTTCCTCAGCAGTCCCCAGTCACTGAGATCTCAGCATCTCTAAGCACGGGCTGAGACTGCTTAAAGGCAAGTGGAAGAAACAACAAACAAGTAAACGTGCTGATCGAAACATATCCCTCACTGCAACTCCAGCTCGAACAAAGGCATACGACAAACAAACGACTCACCCTGAGCATCCCCATTGCCTGCCTCCTGCATCACAGAGAGGGCGGCAGGCAGCTCCTGAGGCGGCTGGGCAGGCGGCTGGGCAGCTGCCAGGTGAGCAGCTGCCATGGTGGTGGGTGGGTCAGCACGGAAAGCAGCCCCCACTAGGCACGGCGGCACCCATAGCAGCACCACAGGCAAGAGCCGGCTTCGCTTGTCATTTTAAAAAATTTCATTATTTTTTAATTGTCCGTGTTTTCAGTTGTTGCTGTGCTGTTGAGGGAAATCTTTCTGTGCACACTAGTGTTCTGATCTGAAAAGGCATGCTTTGTTCTGTCCTGTGGGAAAAGATTTTATTTCCAGTTCTCAGAGTTCTGTATTTTATTGACATGCTTTAAAACAAATGCAGATGTTATATAGTGGTTGAAAGCTGATAGTGGAAAACTGAATCTTCATTAAAAACTAGTTTTCCTTTCTCCTTTTGGGCTATTCCACAGTACTATATACATTAAATATTGTTTTCTCGTTTCTCTTAAAAAAATCTTGGTCACTTCTACCAGTGGCGTGCGCAGTGAGAGGAAGAACTATTGGCATAATTTAGAACCTCTATATGGTCCAGTTCACTCAATTGTGTGGTCAGAACATGTAGGAATATAATTGTGGGAGTCAGTTTCCCTGAAAAGATTGTTGGGGGAGAATTAATTGTGTGCTGAAAAGTGATAAGAGCGTAATATTTAAGTAACAAAAGCTGTATTTACATTGCTTTAACTTAGAACTTCGCCTTAGAAAAGGTGAAGTTACCACCTCACCGGTAACAAGAGAGGTAAAATTGTTGAGTGGATCAAGCAAATGACTGCACTTGTGTTAGAAAAGGCAAGCAGGATAGCTTTGAAATATTATGACTCACCTTTGGTTAATCTTGAATGTGGTTTTATGGTACTTATTAATATTAAAAAATGAACTGATGTCTTACAGCAACTGAGTATAGATTAACTATTCCACACTAAGCAGCAGCTTAGCATGGAATTTTTTTCTAATGCCTGACACCCTATTGCCAGTTATCTGCTATTGATTACTTGGGTTATCGGACCAGATGTGATTCTGTCATTTTTCTGCTCTGTTTTGTTTCTTTTCCAGATGCACCGTAATTAAATGGTAGACAATGTAGCAGTGCACTCAGTGTCTAAACTTAAAAGTTTGATTTGTCGTTGCAGTGTAAATTCAAATTACTGTTATGCTGTCTTTCTTCTGAAGCATGTGATTGGATGTTTCCAGTTAGTATTTGAGTAATGTATGCTGCTTCCACAGTAATATTTCTTGCTTATCTTAGAAGGGAGTTTGTCAATATATGTAATATTTTCTTAACTATTTAATTTTAAATTTTCAACCTGTTGTCTCTTTCCAGGCTTTGCATGAGAGAAAATTTCCTGTTCCAAAACCTGTAGACTACAACAGGCATGCAGTTGTTATGGAACTTATTGATGGCTATCCTTTGTAAGAACTGAAGCTTGTATTTTCTGTTTTATAGAAACCCTAACAACGTTAGGTTCAGGGAGGTAACAGGGTTAGGGATTTCCTTGTCAAGTGAATGAATTCTGACTTCACCATAATGAATGCTCTCTAGCCCACACTCACTGGCATTTTACTTAGTTGTAGTCTTGTTCCTTGAAATAAGAGTAATTTTTTCAGTAAGAACACATCAAAAGTGCAGTGTGACGCAAGTTAGTACTGCAGCTGTTTTCTAGACATAAATCACATTCTATATGTCATCAGATATATACAATATTGAATATACTATGCTGGAGCCTGTTACGGAGCTGCTAGACTTCCATTGTTTGTTCCTTGTATTGTACAAACGATTCATTCTCACAATACTGTGTTGCTGCATTTGGACCAAAATATTCCACGTGATAGTTGTAATTGCTGACTACTTCTTGGCAGTTTATGGTACAATAACTGCCTTTTTATTTGGTTTGTTTCTAAAGACTACATGATTTGTATTTTGGCACTTGTGGGTCTTTGCTTTCTCAAGTATATGTTCAGGAATGCCTTAACGTTTTTCCCTCACCTCCACAACTTAGTCTAGAAAATACATTCGAATGGGATATTTGAATTTCCATACAGGAAGAGCAGTTGCTACTGAGACTATAACATTACCTAGAACAGGAGAGACATAAGTTATTGATCCATTATTTAAATCATGCGTTATGACAATGGTGCATGGTGGTAGACAGTAAGAATAAATTGAAATGAGATGTAGCCTGGATAGGAGGAGACATTTTTTCCCATTGAGGACAGTGAGGCAGTGGCATAGTGTGTTTGGGGAGGTTGCACAGTCCCTCTCTATCCCATGAATTTTTCAGTCTCCAACTAGACAAAGCCCCAAGCAATCTGGTCTGATCTAGAGTTGGCTCAGCTTTGAGGAGCATATTGGGCAGGAGACTCGAGGACCCTTTTAACATGAATTACCCTGACATTCTGTCAGATATATTTCATATACTTTGTATTTTTAAATTACGTTTTTCAAGCTTCAGAATATTTTTCATCATTTAACTTTTCAGGTGCCAGGTGCACCACATGGAAGATCCTGCCTCTGTCTACAGTGAATTAATGGATCTAATTGTAAAACTTGCCAGTCATGGTTTGATTCATGGTGATTTCAATGAATTTAATCTCATATTGGATAATGATGACCGTGTCACTATGATTGATTTCCCTCAGATGATCTCCACATCACATGCAAATGCTGAATGGTGGGTTCCAATTTAAAGATGTTTTCAAAGTAAATCTGACAAGTGCTGATAACAGCATATAGTCAACCATGACTTGTTTCCATAAGCCCGTTTTCTGATTCTTTTTCTACCATTGTTGTCATGCAGCACAAATAGTGTTCCAAACATAATTTGATTTATGAATGAATAGAAATGTCTCTGTAGAACAGAGGCTTAAAACTAAGGAGTTTCTTTACATTAGCTAAAGAGCTGTGAGGTAGTTGGTCTAGCTATAAGTCTGGCAGCTGATGCATGTGAAGCCAGGCAGTTTGGCAATTGGAGTCTTCTGAGGGCAGGCACAAACCTGAAGGCCACATGCTAGTGGGAGGTGGGCCAGCTTGACAACCAGAAGCAGTATAGCCACCTCTCGTGGAGGTAGACCTACAATAATTGGTCCCAACGAGAGTGGTTCATTATTGTCACTGAAGTGACAGTGTATACCAGAGCTGCTACCTCTGCAAAGACATATCCCGAGTGTCCTTCTGCTAGCAGACTATAGGCATACATGTAATGCCAATTGAGGTCCCATTGCTACTAGAGAATCCAGAGCTGACATTGACACCTGAGCACAGGCTATAGAATAGAGACAGGCAAGGCACATCTGAACACCAGCCACAGTCAGACAAGCAAAAATTACTTTTTGGAGTGCATCTACTTTCGTGGTTTATTTTTGGAGACTTTCAGTTAATCCTTTGGTGTAAGAAAACGTATGATTGGAGCCCATGTATGGCAACAGCAGCACAATTCTGTCAAAGGTCTCCCACCACCACATACAAAGTGCTTGGCAGCTCTTGGAGAGAAATCTGTTGTGGACAGCAGAAGACTGAACCTGCAGGGTAAAGCTAGAAAGGGGAAATGCTTTCCCCTTTCCAGTTAGCTCAGAATGTACCTGTATCACTTAAATTTTTAACACATACTATTCCATGCATTGAGTGTGCATAGTACAAGGTTTCTCCTTACTAATTTTCAAGTTTTAGTTACAAATTAATGCACTACTTGATGTGTGCTTATTAAAACAAAGCATTTTAAACCTATTTTGTTATAGCCCAGACAACTCTTCCTACTGAACATGTGAATTTAACATACTCAATAATACTATTGTCTTAACCTCTGCATTTTCCGAAGTTCATTCTAAATACTTTGTTTCATACGTGGACATTCAAGCTAAGGGAGTACTCTAAAGTTCATTTGATCTGCAAACTTCACTGTGACCTTAGATGACTTTACACATTTCAGAAATTCTGCTGCTTTGGAAAAAATAGGCTTAACAAAGACATTATTAGGCTGTAACTTTGAGGATCAGTTCATCCCTTGCTAAGTCCAGTCTCAGAAGAGTCTCATCTGGCAGAGTAAGAGAAAATGGTAACTCAGACCAACCCATTAGAATACTTTTCAAAGAGTTAATTGATGTTTTAAAGAAACATTTTGAAAATAAACAGCAGACATTTCCATCATCCCTTCTTTTCTCCTGGTGCTGAACCAGACAGCTTTTTTATATTACCATTTACCAAAACAGACTTGAGGTTGTACACAAAAAAGAACTCACTGTGAGAAGTCCTACATCAGAAATCAAAAAGTGCATGCACATCTTAGCCAAAGAATAGGTACCTCAAATCTTGTTAAGCTGTCACTGAACCAGTCTCTTAACATGTAAGAGTCTCGAAACATAAAAAGATTTTTCCCCTTAATGTTTAAAATGGAAATGCAACTACATTCACTTAGTTTGCTTTTCTAATCCTGCTAAAATCAGCCTTAGCTGTATAAGGCAACAGGCCTACATACCTTGATTCCAATAATTTATGTGTAGGATTTAACTGAACTTCCTTACTTCTTTCAACAGATTCATGCAGCTGTGATGCTACATAGAACACTTATCTACTCCATCTCTTCACTGACCTGCCACAGTTTTATTTAAGACCACATACAGCTGCTGGCTGAGACTAGCTTTTATATTGTTCCAGAGTGAATAGGTGTTTCAAAATAAGAATAATTTAAAGTGCTCTCTCTTGCTTCAGTGTTCACAAACACTTATGTCCTTAAGTTTATTGTGTTTTTAAATATAAACACAATTTAATTCTATTACTAGATGCATCTTGCTTAAAATAAAATTTTTAAAAATCATGATACTTGTTTTTCTTCTAGGTCTTCAGACCCCAAGCATATAGCATAGTAAGTGTCATGGTAATATTTTTGAAGAGAGAAGTTCCAGAATCCTCATCGCATTATGTAAGTCATAAGACATAAAGGAATTAAATCTATTGTTAACTGTGCAGGCATATTTAAAAAGTGCTTGCCAGGTCTGTACAACACTGTCATTATTATGTATTTTTCTGGGCAAGATTTATACATGAGATCATGGAAGGAGTGAAGGAAAAAATAAATGAGAATTGCTGGCTACAGAGAATGCATATTCATCATACGGATTGCCATGTTTGTACAGGTACAAAAGAAATCTTGGATTACTAATTGCTATCAGGTTCATACTTGTGATTCTTAATTAAACCAAACAAATATCTCTTTATAATGAGGACAATATTTTACATTTAAATTTCATGTCACTGCAAAAATTTATTTTTAAAGATTTCCCTTCCCTCTTAAAAGGAATGTGCTGCACAACAAAATATTCTTAGTCTAAACAAGCACAGCAAAACAGATTTACAACAAGATACTGTTTGAAATTACTGCAGTTAAATGATTCCAGGCAGTACTACTGATTTAAATTGCAGTCAACAGTTTTAACCAGAAACACAAAACAAAATCCCCCAATCAAAATCACAGGAACCAGAATGAGCTTTACTAACTTCCAGAAAAACATTTGGTTGTATAGAAGCGATTCCTCCATCATATAAAAGGATTACTGGTTATCAGCATAATTCTTTCAACTGTATACATTATGAGTTTTCTTATGTTATATGTGAGTTTTAATAAACTATCCCCAGAAACTAGCTGCATCCAAGCTTGACTTAATGTTGTGCATATTTTCTCGACGTTGTTTGGTATAAATATTTGCCTCTCCTTTTCGCAGCCGTTGCCTCAGAGCAGTCTTTTGTTGTTTGGTCAGTTGACGTTTTATCTTCTGTTTCACCAGTTCCTACAAATAAACAAACAATTCAGTATCAGAACTTTTTGAAGATCATTTAGTACTACGACATGGCACATTTTCAGTACCAACGTGAATGATCCTAACTGGAAGACCTCCGTACATCGAGAAGTTAGTGATTTACAAAACAGTTAATGTGAGTTAAGTCCAGGTCACTGCTGCACTGCACTAAGCTGCACATATACAGGTCTGTCCTCAGGCCTGTGTTTGCTGCACAAATCTGTTGCCAGTAGGATAAACTAAGCCAGCTCCCACTCAGTACTGGCAATTAGCCTTCCTGTGTGACCCTGCCTTCATCTAAAAGTGCAACTGCAAGTTCTCATGGGAACATCATAAAATAAGTGAAGTGACTGAAAAGAGATCCTCTGCTATGGACAAGGTGTACACAGCTTACTACATTTGTGCTGGAGTTCTATTCAGTGTGACACCTTCAGGGCTGCCAGCATCTGAAGGGGTGTGGGATTATCTATGCTATTCTCTTCTGATAGCATGAGCTCTAATAAATAGCATTTTCAATCACACCTTATGGAATTTAAGCATCTTTCTTATGGGGATCATAAAGGATAAGCACCTCTTGGTGCAAAACATATACCTTCTACAAAAATGTAAAAGCTGGTAATATTCTATGCTTGAAGATTAGACAAATGTATTTTAAATTTTAAAAAAGGGACCAGTAGAACATTTCATGTCTTGGTTTGTGCCTACTTCTTTTTAGCATCTTGTTTTTTCTAAAGTTTGGATTACAAAGATCTGAATATGATTCTAATGGAAAACAACAACTCTTTGCCACAAGTATGGCAAGAAAAGACAGGCAGTCATAATGTAAATTCAGGAGTGATTCGCAATTCCTCTTGCAGTTCCCCCTCTTGTAAGGCACTCTCCTATTAAGATTCATTAAGGCAGGACTGTCTCATATCTCTACAGCAAAAGTACTGAAAGAGCAACACTGACTGTTATTTCCATAAAACTGCAGTAGTTTTATGAAATTTCATCTTATTTACACCTATGCTTTCATTCTGATTTCTACTCTCCATTATGATGGCAATAGCTATCCATAATAAAAATAAAGCCATGATGTCCAAATTACTGGACAAGAAAAAAATCCATCTGCACAGCGTCAGCGAGATCGGGTTAATTTCCACAGGAATCTGTGGGGTACAGCCAGGACAGCTGACTCAAAACTGGCCAAAAGGATATTTGATACCATAAGGTCATGCATGCTCAGTTTAAAATTGGGGGATGGCTGGGGGTGGGCAGCTCTCTTCCTGCTGCAGGTGGCTGGGGATGCTCTTGTTCTCTGGGACTGCACAGGGTTGTGGTTTTTTTGCCCTTGTCTTCCAAGAGAGAGCTGGTGTCCAGAAAGGTGCTGGGAGGAGGCAGAGCTGCGGTCTGGAGTTTGCAATCGCTGCTCCAGGGAATGGGGAACCACTTTCACAGAAAACAAGCTGCACATCTGTGCTGCCACGTGGTGAGAGACAGCTTTGAGCATCTCTCGCTATGTATATTTTTCATTATTATTCTTCCCCACCTGCCTTTCCTTTTTGCTGTTCCTTTAAACAGTTCTTAACCCAACCCATAACTTCTGCCTTTGTTTCCCGGGTCTCCCCATCTCACCGGGGATGGAGGAGGGGCGAGCGAGCAGCAGGTGGTTCTAATGGCAGCGGGGGTGGGGCTGGGGTTAAACCAGGACATTCTAACTACACTTCTTTTACAGGTAGCCCAATTCCAGTTGCCTTGTTTTGTTTTCTTGACTGTACTATCACCTCAACTTCTCTGTAGCCTACGAAGCAGTAAGTTGGTATCGAGCAAATCAGAAGCCAGAAAGCATAATTTTGACAAGTTATGCACTTAAGAGTTGCTGTGACTAATACAACTAAAGTAACATAACACAAGGCATTTAATGAAGCCAATTACTCAATCCTGGTTTCAGTAGGAATCCTGTAATAATTAGGGAACCACCTTAAGAGAAATTTTTTAAGTTACGTTGCATGCAGGCCGCCTGTCAAAATGTGGGTAGGAACAGTTTCATGTAGCAGTCAGTATTTAATCATGAGCTCTTTGAAAATAAAAACTATAGAACCTCTTTAAAAACAGTCCTGAAGAAAAACTGATCAAAACTAATTTAAACTGTTGCACTGATAATTTTAGTTTGCCCATAAAGCATCTGCCATTCTGTGTTTTCTATATGCAGAAGTCTGAAAGAAGGCTTCTCTATTTCTCCCACTGTGGTCAGGACAGATGAGTACTTTATACAAAACTCCCTAGAAGAAGTTTTGCAAGATGGATACCAGAAGTCTTTGACATGTAATCATAATGTAAATTCACCAAATTTTATTGCTCAACCACAGCACGTGCTGGGAAGACTCACTGGTCTTTCCATCATCATAACCTAAATGAAAGCAAATACTGAGAAATACTTCTAAGTAAACAGATTTACATTTTCTTATTTATATTTCTGATCATTTACGTTGTTTTATCTAATATAATTACATCAGTGCATATGAAGATCTGTACAAGCACAGAAAGATACCTTACTTCATGTGGAGCAGCAGATTTTCCAAAATCATGATCCTTTTTTTTTTTTTTTTACACAGCCTTCAAGTTATGACTGTATCTACTGCTATTAATGACATTGTTCATATATGCCTATTGAATTTGTTTGATTAATTTAAAAATTTCCTTATATTATAATATGTTTTCTCCACTGAACTAAAAGAAAGCTGGATAAGTAGATAAAAGCTAGCAGTAATAACAGGAATCGGCTCTAAGCAGCCCAGTGGGTCTTACTGCACTGCCATTACTTTGCATTTTTACTTTTATAAAAATTTTCTTACGTTACAAATGGCTCATGATACATACCATTTCTTTAGCTCTAACACTCAAAAGTTATGACTCAGCAACAGGCAGAAACATTATCTTCCTCAGCATAAAAGTATGGAAGTAGAAACATTATGCAAGGTAAATTGGCACAGGATAAAATTTTTAATGTGTCTGAATCTCCTGAAAGCTTTCCTGCTGAAGTGCTTTCATCTTTCTTTTAGAACAGAAAAGCAAGTATGTACATGCCATCTGCATATTTTTAACACATTGTATGTGTCAGCTTACAGAATAAATGCACACTCATAAAGGCTTCTATTGCTACATAATGACCACTGCTACCACCAGGTGGTGTACAGCAGTACAACATCAAGTAATTTTCTTTATAGGACTTGGTAGCACTAATCTGTTTGTTTTATTCTGCACACTTAAATTAGTAAACTAAAGAAAAAAAATGAAACAGAACAAACTCATAAAACCACCAAACCAAAAGAACCCAAACAATAAAGATTGTCAGGACTAGAAGCTAGGTAACTTCTGACAGGTCATCCTCACTCTTGCTGACTCGATCCCATTGTTTTAGCCTCATCTTTTGTCTCCTTAAAATGATACAATGACATCCCCTAGATTAAGAACTGTGATGACAAAGGTGAAAGTTGTTGTGGGGTTTTTTTTTTGTCCTGCATGAAGTCCTGTAAAAAATGTCTTAGACAAGGCGCAAACATGCTGTTCCTTAACATTTATTTAGTCATGTAACTTTATTGGTTATTGGTGTATCTTTAAAATACTTATCTTAAAAAAACATCCAAACATGAAAATGTAAAGCAACCAACTATTCCATTAATATAATAGGCATCGTCAGGCACCTTGTGTAATACAAGGCTGCTTCACAGAATAACATCACTTAATAGGACAGTAGCCAAGTCTTTGCTAGAAAAACACTGAAACAGTAAGTAACAGACTAAAAAGACTGTAAATTAAGAAGATCAAGACTAAAACCAAACAAATAATCACTTTTGCCAACACTAGGGGTTTCAGATACAGTATTTCTAGGACTAGAACTCTAATAAGGCAATAGAAATGCTTTGACAAGACTCAAACTGAAAAAGTAAATATTTACTTCTGGTACATGCCACAAAAGAGCTGAAACTACACTAATGTGTTCCCCAAACTAAATTTTTCAGAGTTTCTCCTCCTAACTGCAAATGAAAATAAGACTGAACAGAGATACCTATATTTACAAAGGGAAGTATGTAGTCTGACCTAATTTTAAAAATACCTTATGGATTAGGTGTCAGCTCAAAGAAGTTTCTTCCCATTTTGTACAGGAATACTTTATAACTAATAACGAACATTGGCCTTTCTTCCCTTTAAAATGAAAATGAACTTTTAAAGAAAAAGATATTAAAGTCTGCTGTAAAAATGTTCTGATTTATATAATGCATACTGCCAAACAATGACTATTGAAGTGAGTTAATAGAAATGTTTCAGAAACAGTGTCAAGAAATCTCTGAGAGGTGAAAAAGGTCAAATTAAATCTTGAATCAAGCATCCACTATTAAAATAAAAAAAAATTAACTGTGTTTAACAACAGAATGAATTAACTGATTATATGTTTTTGCATTAACCTACATTAGCCTGTTGCTGACGTAGAGCTTTGGGAGCAGAAAGCAACACATGAAGGTAAGTGCTAGAAATGATTCCCTGTAAACAATTCCAGAAATATCACTTCTATTTTTCTGTGGGTACATGAAAAGAGTCTTTTTAAAGATAATTAATGCCAGAGAACATTTTTTAAAATGTGTACTAACAGATATATGCAATTTAACATAGTCTGACAGTAAACTAGGTAATAAAAAAGTAACAAAAATATTTACCGCTGGAATAGTTGAACAGCTCCCAACACTTCTGACTGATGTGAGACTTTCAGTCCTTGTTCTGTGTTCAACAACCTGAACAATATTCTCTTCATTTCTAAAATACATAAATCAATATTTTATTTCACTAGCAAAATAAAAATAATTTTCCTTTATGAGCAACATGTTTTAGTCTTTTTGAGATATAATCTAAAAACTCCCAACAGAACATGCAAGTACTACAAAACATTGATATTCTAAATATTAACACTAGTTGTTCAATACCAGAATTTTATGAAAGGAAGGATCTGATGCACAATAGCCACATGTATACCAAGCATGTGAAAAGAAACTTCAGAACACTAAAAAACAATTATTTTGGATTCTGCACAATGTTTCAACAAGTCATTTCACCAAAAAGCAAAAAAGCAGGTGAGAGGGAGTATGAGCTTAGCATACGCATCCAGGTACATGGTGAGCTGGCAAACTCAGTTAGAATTTCATGTACAAGGGGCTAGCCTGAAGGTAAGCAGAATTTCTAAATATGTCAGGAAAGGAATTAAAAGCTAGAACAACACAATACAGTGAATTTGAATAATATATTCCAAGGAGCTTGTTCTTACTAACTTCAGCTGAGTGAGCAGCAGAATAATTTGGGTTTGAGACAGAGCTTTCAAATTACAAACCTATTGCTAAAAGTTATTTAGAAGCCGTAGTTTAATATCAAGAACTCTTTCACTTCCAATCTTAACTGAAATAAAGAAAAAGGGAAAAAATTCCACCGCAGAAAATAGATTAGTCTATGAATTAAATCCAACCTGTTCTCTCATTAGATACTACTGTACAGCTGGACAACTGATCTGTCATATATTACATATGAAGTATTACATACGTAATAGCAATGAACAGGTTACCTATTGCGACACCAACAGGAAAGATATTCACCGCAATGTTTTTAAAATAAATTGCATTTTTAGTCTTCAATTAAAACAAGCATACCTGAAGAGTAATTCTTTTTGAGCTACTTGAAAGATTTAGATTTACATTTATATTTACTCCTAGGTAGTAAATATGAATCTTTACCCGTAATGCTTGAATTTCTCGTTTAAAGCTGACAAGTCAACCAGATTATGGCATTTGTCTTCATGCTCCTCATCATTACAGCACCCTCCTTGACCTGGCTGATTTTCAACTTCAGCAGCATTCCCAGTTATGCTTTTGCCTACAAAAAAAGCAATTTCAGAACTCTCCTTATCTTCACTGGACTTCCAAAGCATAGTTTGCCCTTCAACTTTTTCTAAGACTGAGCTCAACTTTGACATATTCAGCCTTTGTGTATTTTCACTACTTTCAGTTGTATCAGCCTCTTCATTGCTATCCATAAAGTTGTCACAGGTTGTGCTTTCAGACAAATCATCCACTCCATACATGAAGTCTGCATTGTATTCTTTATCTTTGCTGAAGAAGTTGAACTTATTCTCAGCATCTTCTACAACTTCCGATGTCTCTGCTTCATGATCATCCTCATCAGAACCTGGTGGGTAAAGAAGTTCACCATCTTCCTGCATTTCTTTGGTATAGCCACTGGCAGCAATCTCTGTATCAAGAGAACACTCTCTCCTGTGAAAGAAATATGTTTTCTTTTAATATGCTGAATCATCGAGCTACCAATATACATTTTGAATTAAAAATATTAATAAATATAGACTTTAATTATCCATACTATTAAGAAAGAGGATATACTCTGTTGAAACACACAGACTACCACATGATAGTGCTGATCTTTACGTAAAGTATTAACAGAATGTGACCTAAGAGAAGCAAACGTTCACAGAAGATGATTCTATCTCCATAACAAGCATTTATTTGTTTGTTTATTATTTATATGAAATTATTTTATTTTAGCAGGAATACAATTTGGCTTTAAGCTCAAATTTTGTTTAAACAAACAGAAGAATAAAGGGTACACTGACACACGGAGACTGATTCAAGTGCAGTACCCCTTTGGAAAAGCTCTCAGACCAAAATAAATCCCTTTTCATTGTAACAGCTTCAGTCTTTAAAATAAGTGAAAAACTACTTTACTTTTCAAAAAGGGACAAAGGACCTTAGGAAGAGAACTTTGAACATCATAATGTTTGAAGCAATCATCATTTTTACTAGTATTAAAAAATCTAAATTGAAACCCAAATTAATCCTCTATATGCTACAACTGTCAAATAGGCTTTGAGAAGTGAGAGACACTGATTCTGCATCACTGTTAGCACTTCCTAGACATTTACCACTTGGACCGAGCTTTCGGATTGATGTCTCTTCCTTAGCTGCAAGAGAAAAGACAAAGGAGGCAGCAGCGGATCTTGAAGCACGCTTTAGCTTTTGGAAACCACAGTGACTTTGGTTGAAGAAAACACAATAGGAATGGCAAAAATACAATCTAAAATGGCATAGCTGGGCCTATTTTTTTAACTTCTCCAGAAGCAGCTCTCACAGGCACGCCTTCTTCTCACAAAACCGACACAAATACCATAAATAGGAGAACTCAAATTCATCTGGTAGTTTCTACCTGATGTCTTTGAATGCTGGGAAGAGTTCACTCTCATAGTTGAAGCGTTTCTTAAAGAATTCCTTAATACAGTTAACATCTCTATCAAAATACCTGTAAAAAAATACAGACTTGTACAAACATGAAATCAAGGTAATGAAGTCTACTGCAAAGACAAACTTCTACTTTACATTTCCCATCTTTTACTGATCTTATTTGAAAATTATTTCTATTAGTGACTTCAAGACAAACAGCTAGGGAGACAAATTGCATGCAAGCTTATTTCTAAGCATTTCTTAAATGAACAACATCGTTCTCTCTGAGAAACCATTAATTACATATTTGTTCTACAGAGACATTTCTATTCATTCATAAATCAAATTATGTTTAGAACATTATTTTTGCTGCATGACAACAATGGTAGAAAAAGAATCAGAAAACGGGCTTATGGAAACAAGTCATGGTTGACTATTTGCTGTTATCAGCACTTGTCAGATTTACTTTGAAAACATCTTTAAATTGGAACCCACCATTCAGCATTTGCATGTGATGTGGAGATCATCTGAGGGAAATCAATCATAGTGACACGGTCATCATTATCCAATATGAGATTAAATTCATTGAAATCACCATGAATCAAACCATGACTGGCAAGTTTTACAATTAGATCCATTAATTCACTGTAGACAGAGGCAGGATCTTCCATGTGGTGCACCTGGCACCTGAAAAGTTAAATGATGAAAAATATTCTGAAGCTTGAAAAACGTAATTTAAAAATACAAAGTATATGAAATATATCTGACAGAATGTCAGGGTAATTCATGTTAAAAGGGTCCTCGAGTCTCCTGCCCAATATGCTCCTCAAAGCTGAGCCAACTCTAGATCAGACCAGATTGCTCGGGGCTTTGTCTAGTTGGAGACTGAAAAATTCATGGGATAGAGAGGGACTGTGCAACCTCCCCAAACACACTATGCCACTGCCTCACTGTCCTCAATGGGAAAAAATGTCTCCTCCTATCCAGGCTACATCTCATTTCAATTTATTCTTACTGTCTACCACCATGCACCATTGTCATAACGCATGATTTAAATAATGGATCAATAACTTATGTCTCTCCTGTTCTAGGTAATGTTATAGTCTCAGTAGCAACTGCTCTTCCTGTATGGAAATTCAAATATCCCATTCGAATGTATTTTCTAGACTAAGTTGCGGAGGTGAGGGAAAAACGTTAAGGCATTCCTGAACATATACTTGAGAAAGCAAAGACCCACAAGTGCCAAAATACAAATCATGTAGTCTTTAGAAACAAACCAAATAAAAAGGCAGTTATTGTACCATAAACTGCCAAGAAGTAGTCAGCAATTACAACTATCACGTGGAATATTTTGGTCCAAATGCAGCAACACAGTATTGTGAGAATGAATCGTTTGTACAATACAAGGAACAAACAATGGAAGTCTAGCAGCTCCGTAACAGGCTCCAGCATAGTATATTCAATATTGTATATATCTGACGACATGTAGAATGTGATTTATGTCTAGAAAACAGCTGCAGTACTAACTTGCGTCACACTGCACTTTTGATGTGTTCTTACTTAAAAAATTACTCTTATTTCAAGGAACAAGACTACAACTAAGTAAAATGCCAGTGAGTGTGGGCTAGAGAGCATTCATTATGGTGAAGTCAGAATTCATTCACTTGACAAGGAAATCCCTAACCCTGTTACCTCCCTGAACCTAACGTTGTTAGGGTTTCTATAAAACAGAAAATACAAGCTTCAGTTCTTACAAAGGATAGCCATCAATCAGTTCCATAACAACTGCATGCCTGTTGTAGTCTACAGGTTTTGGAACAGGAAATTTTCTCTCATGCAAAGCCTGGAAAGAGACAACAGGTTGAAAATTTAAAATTAAATAGTTAAGAAAATATTACATATATTGACAAACTCCCTTCTAAGATAAGCAAGAAATATTACTGTGGAAGCAGCATACATTACTCAAATACTAACTGGAAACATCCAATCACATGCTTCAGAAGAAAGACAGCATAACAGTAATTTGAATTTACACTGCAACGACAAATCAAACTTTTAAGTTTAGACACTGAGTGCACTGCTACATTGTCTACCATTTAATTACGGTGCATCTGGAAAAGAAACAAAACAGAGCAGAAAAATGACAGAATCACATCTGGTCCGATAACCCAAGTAATCAATAGCAGATAACTGGCAATAGGGTGTCAGGCATTAGAAAAAAATTCCATGCTAAGCTTCTGCTTAGTGTGGAATAGTTAATCTATACTCAGTTGCTGTAAGACATCAGTTCATTTTTTAATATTAATAAGTACCATAAAACCACATTCAAGATTAACCAAAGGTGAGTCATAATATTTCAAAGCTATCCTGCTTGCCTTTTCTAACACAAGTGCAGTCATTTGCTTGATCCACTCAACAATTTTACCTCTCTTGTTACCGGTGAGGTGGTAACTTCACCTTTTCTAAGGCAAAGTTCTAAGTTAAAGCAATGTAAATACAGCTTTTGTTACTTAAATATTACGCTCTTATCACTTTTCAGCACACAATTAATTCTCCCCCAACAATCTTTTCAGGGAAACTGACTCCCACAATTATATTCCTACATGTTCTGACCACACAATTGAGTGAACTGGACCATATAGAGGTTCTAAATTATGCCAATAGTTCTTCCTCTCACTGCGCACGCCACTGGTAGAAGTGACCAAGATTTTTTTAAGAGAAACGAGAAAACAATATTTAATGTATATAGTACTGTGGAATAGCCCAAAAGGAGAAAGGAAAACTAGTTTTTAACGAAGATTCAGTTTTCCACTATCAGCTTTCAACCACTATATAACATCTGCATTTGTTTTAAAGCATGTCAATAAAATACAGAACTCTGAGAACTGGAAATAAAATCTTTTCCCACAGGACAGAACAAAGCATGCCTTTTCAGATCAGAACACTAGTGTGCACAGAAAGATTTCCCTCAACAGCACAGCAACAACTGAAAACACGGACAATTAAAAAATAATGAAATTTTTTAAAATGACAGGTGAATAAAATGAAGAATAATTCTGACAATTAACTGCAAGTTTCCTTGCTTTTTAAGATTTTTTGCAATCTTATGCAATACATTTTAAAGAAAAACAGCAGAACTGGTGATACATGAATTATAACAATGTTAATTTGAAATTCTCTTATGACCCCTGTTTCTGTTCCACGACTTCCCTGGCAAAGCTTCGTTTTGTCACTTGAAAGTATACAAAACATATAGCATTGAAATTCTCTGAAACATTTACTTTAAGTAGGAGGGAAAAAAAAAAATGCATAAATCCTACCAGTACTGCAAATACAAATTGATTAGAAGACAGCCCAAAAAGTGTCTTTCGGTCTATTACACCATTGCTGATATAATGTGAAGGGCTTCCTACCTTCATATAGGCGAACTCCTTCATTGCTGCTAGCCGGGATAAATATAGCCATGACATTTTATGTCTGTGCTTGTGGTAGTCACGCTTATTTTTCAGACTGCGAAAGGAAGTTCTTCCAAGCCTATGTAACTTCAATGCAAACTGCTGCTCCTCTTCATTTGCAACAATATAAATATCTAAAAGACACATAGTGGCATAGATCTAAGAAATAAATGGTATCTAACAAGCTAGTATTCAGTGAAAAAGTGCTGTGATAAGTTTCTTACTTCACTTCTCACAATTACAATTTCTGTTATGGCAAGCTCTACTACAGCTAAATTTACACACTGTATATTAGAGATCAGAAAAAGAAAAAAGTATTGTTAAAGACACCATGGTACTCCATTAGAAGAAATATTGATGTGATCTGAAACATCTTTCAGAGTAAGAGACCCTAAGGTTCCTATATTCAGGTTAACATTCGCAGGCTATCTGCACAGCAAAAAAAATCTAAGCTATCCTTGAGAGAAATCTAGGTCAGATGCTGGTGTTTTCAATCACACTCCGGAAGTGCCACCTTCTTTCTGTTGAACAGACAGTCAATCCAAGGGACCGGCCTTTGAATTTGAACAGTATTACCAAATAGCCTGCTTCATTTTACCATTTGTCCCCAATAATCCTTCTCATTCTTCAATTACACAAATTACATGCTGTGTCAAATTACAATCCACATGAACATAAGAGGAACCAAGATAGTACTCCAATAGTTTTGAGCCTATTTTAGTTTACTATCTTACATTTAAGTGGGATAAAAAAGCTGAAATTATCTGTTTGCTCAAATGGTTTGAAACTTCGAGAAGCGTGAGACAAACGGCATCTGCTTACAAAGTACATATTTAAGTGATGAACCAAGAAGCAGACAAACTGGTCAAAGTAGAATGACACTCTTGTGAAGAAATATTCAAATGCAGCCAGAGACCTCACACAGCATTTCAACAAGTGACCCAGAAATCTTGGTGTTTGACAGATTAACTGATGTGACTATCCAGAGGAAAATGTACCTAGTTTCTATAAAAATATTGCACCATTACAGATGTGTTTGCTTTAAGAAATTATTGAAGGATTTTTTTGTTGCTTTGTTTTTTGGGGGGAGTTTTGTTGTTGTTGTTTAATTATTACCTGATTCTTTGCCAACACCCATCTGGTTTCCAACAGAATTTATGACTTGTCGGGATGACAGAGTTTTCAAAGCAAGGTAATCATATCCTGCATTAGTTAACCGATAACCCTGGATGGCTAGATAAGAATAAAATACAAAGCAATTAATTCCTCATTATATAGACATTACATTTAAAATCAGTCTCAGTTTAAAATTATTTCAGCTTACAGCATACAACACACAAGTAATATTTCACCTGTTGGCTAATATCAGCCCAATTTGATAGAATAGCAAAGATGTTTAAATTCCTGCAAGTTTTATGAAAACTGACAACTGGGCAAAACATAGACCGGCTGTTTGCCTCTCTCTAATTGAGGCAATGGCAGTATTTTACACAGTTTTGGAAAACCCACAGAGCATTTTGGAAGATACACATCTAGGAGACACCATAGGAATGTGGGATTGTTCTGATGACCAAGAAAAACCCTTAATGCTCTGAGAAAGGGACAAAAAGGATAGGAAGTTCATGTAGACTCCAACAGTATGTTTGCAAAGCCAGATACAACTAAAAGGCTGAAGAAAATGGGGAAAGGCCTGCACAATTACTACTTGTCACATGACAGGGAATAAAATCTACTCTAGTAGCTATTTCTGAAGGTGTGAAATGTACAAGGCTTTTGCAGTCTGCTCTAGTTTGCATACCATAAGACTATAACGCATTTGGGTTGATTCCTGTATGCATTTGAATATCGCCTTAACTGATTATTCTTTTATTTTTCATTACTTTGGTGACTGAGTAAAAAGCAAGTTAGCTGTTCATCTCTTTTCTGCTTGTCATCTTCATAGGCACAAGCAGCTCAGCAGACAGCTACACTTGCTGCTGCACAACCCCAGATTCCCAGGTAGGTCCAAGAGAAAACAAAGCTAGCAAGTGCTCTGGATGCTCACATGTGCCAAGCTGTGGTACTTCTGCAAGTACCATTGTGAGGCACTGGGGACAGAACGAAAGAGGGAATCCAACACAAATTCAAACTCACTTTTAGTTCTTTCATAAGCTAGAAGTCTGTGCTTCACCAACTCTCTCAAAATTTTATTACAGCCACCATGTTTAAGGCTGGCAATGGAAGCAATTAAACTAGCAGGAACTATTTCATGGTTCTTCATGCCCATTTCCACCTAAAAGGGTAAATAAAAATAGATTTGTTAGGTCCCATCTTCAACAATGAAATAATATCAGATCCCACTTGAGACTAAAATCACTTTGCATGGATGCATTAGGTGTTTTTATGAATTAAGCAAACTATCAATATGCACCTTGCTCCTTGATACCCTTTGTATAAGTCAGCCTCTAAATGTCTACAGTACTGATCAGAAGATCACATATTTACAGAATGTTAGGGATTGGAAGGGACCTCGAAAGATCATCTAGTCCAATCCCCCTGCCAGAGCAGGAACACATAGATGAGGTTACACAGGAATGTGTCCAGGCAGGTTTTGAATGTCTCCAGAGAAGGAGACTCCACACCCCCCCGGGCAGCCTGTTCCAGTGCTCTGTCACCCTCACTGTTTCTTCTCATATTTAAGTGGAACCTCCTGTGTTCCAGTTTGTATCCACTGCCCCTTGTTCTATCATTGGTTGTCACCCAGAAGAGCCTGGCTCCATCCTCCTGACACTCACCCTTAAAGAAGATGAACAACTGGTTAGATTTCAGTCCCGGGAGTGGATCAAGGCGCTGTTCTACATTTCTGAAATAATACCTTTTTCTCATGCTTACACAGTCAAGGCTCAATTTGCCTTTGCACAACTACTTCTGTTTGTCTGTACAACTACACGGGCCAACTGGTGAGACCCATGCTTACCATGCAACCAGCCCAGGCAGCCTGCCACACACTGGTAAACCTTCACTCACCCCCCGTTCGACTGGGTGCTAAAAGCAATATAGAGTATAGTAGACATAAACTGGTGATGCTGCCTTACCGGCGGTCACCACGTGGGCAGCCGCAGCCACCACCCTGCCGTTAACGGTTCCTCCGAGGAGGCCGGCTAAGGAAATAACAGCACGACCCTCCCCACCGTGATATACCAACACCGGACCCTAAGCGGGTCAGCGACAACAGCGGCAGGTCCGATTCCCTTGCAGCCTTTCATCCACTGCTATTCATGGCACAACAAACCCGAGCACGGAACTGTCGCGACGCGCCGAGTCAACCGGCCACGCGGCGGGCAGGCCACCCCTTCTCCTGCCCACAGCCAGGCCTCCTCACCGCCGTCAGGACCCTGAAGTCCTCCCTGGAGAGGTACCGAAGCATCACCACGTTCAGCTTCCCCATGACGGCCGCGGCCGGTACACCGGAGCAGCGCAACCACCCTGCTCAACCCTCAGCAGCGAGCGGCCAGGCCCCAGCCCGGCGGAAATGCTCCCGCCTCACGGTTACGCTCCGACACATGCGCACAGCACTCGACACTGCCGCGGCAAGCACGGCCCGGCCGGAGGCCGCTTCCGTTTGGGTCCTGGCAGCTGCGTATGTTCTCGTGTCCTCGGACGGATCCGTGTGCGCTTCCTTCGTCACTGAGTCACTATCGACGGAAAACAGAAGCAGAACAAGCCTATGCTCCGCGAATAGCTTGACCTCTCTCCCTCTTGTGAATGAGTTAGTTGGGTGGCTTGTACGCATCTGCCACGACCGACGCCCTAGAAGAAACCCCTCTGGAGACGGGCCGGGCACGGCAGGGCCGCCAGCGCCTGGCACGGGTCACGGCTGGGGAAGTGCCTTGGGGCTGCGCCTGCCCTGCGACCTGCGGGACTTCGGAGGGGGTATCTCGGAGCAGAGGCGCTGTGCTGCCCTCACGCCGGTTCCGTGCAGCCCCTACTCTGAATATTATTTTTTTTCTTACGTGATAGTAGGGTGATAGAATTAGATTAAAACCATAGGATCGAATAAACAAGAGTCAGGTGGGGTTTTTGGGGTTTTTTTTTGTTTTAAGTTTACTAATTACTAAGTGTGTACGGAAAATCCTCTGCACTAGAGGTTAGTGTCCACAAAGGAGACAGAGGAGTAAAAGACATCACTTCATTCGAATAAAGGGAGAGTCCACCTGTAAGTGCCGGTGACTTCACAAGATGGGTCCCCCTGGGGTCTCTTGGCACATCAGATACAATTCATTTATATCGTGGTCTCCTGACGGCAAGATCCCTCCTCATCTCCCCATTTCTGGCACCACGCTTTTGTAAAGGCAGGTGATAGTCGCTCGTATGAAGTATGCAGAAAAAAGCAGACAGATTAGCACTACCAAGTCTTATAAAGAAAATTACTTGAAGTTGTATTGCTGTACACCACCTGATAGTAGCAGCGTTCATTATATAGCAATAGAAACCTTTTTGAGTGTTCAGAGGATGTGCATGTATTCTGCAGGCCAACACATACAATGTCCTAAAAATGTGCAGATGGTGTGTACATACCTACTTTTCTGTTCTAAAAGAAAGATGAAAGCACTTCAGCAGAAAAGCTTTCAAGAGATTCAGACACATTAAAAACTTTATCCTGTGCCAGTTTACCTTGCATAATGCTTTCACTTCCATGCTTTTATGCTGAGGAAAATAATGTTTCTGCCCATTCCTGAATCTTGAGTGTGAAGGGTCTATCTGTCCTGCTGCATTCTATTGCCAAGTAATTTTACTTCTGTACATGTATAGCTGCCTGGACACTATTGAAATTTACTTTTTAATGAACTGTAACTAAGAATTATTTTTAGAGTAGGGCTTATATTTTGAGCATCCTCAAAAATCCTGAAAAATCATTCTATGGTTTATTTTCGGGGTAGGTCTTTTTTTAGGGACACGGGGTAGTTGTTGTCTAAGGGGTGGGGGCTGTGCAGAGGTTGGGGCTAGGGCTAAACCACAGCACAGAGCAAATAGTCAGCTTACCACCACTCAACATCATGTACAACTTTTCTTCCCATTGCAACTAATAGCCCTCTGATAACTCTGTCCCGAAGGCATGGTCTGTGGGGTATGCCTTCATAGATGGCTTTCGCAGCAGCAGGCAGAGACAGGAGTTTCAAAAGTTCCTATCTCCCTGGTTGCAGCTGGCAGGAGCAAAAAATTGTGATATATAGAACAGAAACATGAACAGGCAGTAGCATTACCTATGGAGACTTTTGTTCTTACTATCTGTGCTAAACCTGTGTATTTGAACTAAGAATATTCTGCACTGGAACTTCCAACCAGCACTACGTAAAAAACAATTTTTGTCTGAATTAACAGATTATTGATCTGTCTTTCTCTGAAAAAGCTGTAATCTATTATTTTTGAGAAGGACTTGGTGTTTACCAGCATAAGTGGCCTTCTGTATAAAGGATGCAAATTCTGCAGAGAGACAGAAAATCTTAGCCATGCCTCTGGTTTTGGAAAAATCTCAATTTGTACGTGTTTAGTGGAGACAACCTATAGGTGTGAAATTTCTTTTCCCTAATAATTGTGTGTGTGTGCTGAGAGGAATTGGGCCTTGTGTAGTATCCCTGGGCTGCTATGAAGCATGTCTGGTGTTGCAGTGACCCCCAGATACTGTCATGGCCACAGCTGCTGACCCAGGAACATGGGGTGCAAGATTGCAGTATTCATGACACAGAGTACCCAGGCCAGCTGCTGGTCTCAAGGAGGAGGCATGTCAGGCTGTCTACTAACTGGGGGGACAGAAAACTTCAGATTTGAGACAGCTAATCTGCAGAAAGGCTGTAGAAAGCAGCCCCGGGGGGAAGGAATGGGCAAGGACCTGGAGGATGGAGGAGGCTACTCAGGCTCTAACAAGGAGCCCAGCATTCAGCTCTTGTAACTCCAAGAGATGTTTACTTTTTTTGCATTTCCTTGATCTGTGTTTGTTATGTAGCTTGTCTCAGAACGGCAAGACATCCCACTTGCCTAGACAACCAAGAACAAATTCTGTAATTGCTTTAGAACTCTAGTTCAATACACTATCAGAGCAAGCCTGGATAGCTCATTGTTGTAGCCTCACAGCTTAATCTTAATCTCACCCCCCTTCATGGGGGTGACTTCATTATCTGGGATTTGAGTGGTGAAAGAGTGTGTAACATATGAAAGGATGAACTACATGCAGACAGATTAGGCGAGAAAATGCCAGGAAACTGGAGATACCATAAGCATAAAAGATGAAAAACATGTGTCAGTAAGAATTTGAAGCCAGTACAGTCAGAATGACCAAGGACAGAAGAGAACGGGCAACAGAATGACAGACAGCATACCTTAGCCAAGCAATGGGGATTATTAAGTGAAGAGAGGCACATCCACAGAAGGAAGATTTTTTTTACCTGGTCCGTGGTTAGAGTGAGAAGTGCTTAAGGCAGTAGAAGGAGCTCAGAGCCGCAGTATTATGGAGCAGTCATGGGGCTGCCAAGGAAATTTTAAAGCGCCAAACAGCGTTAATTCTTGGTGGAATTATTCCAATTCTCCTGAGTGGAAGAATTCCAATTCTCTTCTGAGTGGAAGCTGCAGCTGACAGCTTTGTTTTTTCTTGCTTGCTTTGCTGAAGTTGAGGGCTGAGGGTGGAGAAATGAAATCCAGAGCCTCTGAGGGGGCTCCTAAGGGGCTGCCAGGCAAAGATTTGTGGTCATTAAAGCTTCCAGTCCTGGCCAGATCTCAGTGGGAGTACTAGCTAGCAGCTCGCTCTGTTGTCCTTACCTCTTCTGGTAAGGGATGAGCAGGTAGCTGAGTGTGATAGTCAAGTCATGGAGGAGCACAGAGCCCCAGTATTGTTTGGGCTCTTAAGGATCTGACAAGGCAGTATAAGGGCCAGCAACAAGTTTTTTTCCTTGCCCATTTTTTGTTGAAGCTGTTGCTGGACACTTTATCTTTTGGACCTTGTCTCTGCTGTAGTGCAGTGGTAGGAGAGGTAGTAAGGCAAGCTCAGAGCAGCAGTAGTGCTGGAGTGTGAAAGGGCTACCACAGAAATTGAGACCACAGTTTTGGCCACTTCAGTGTGAGAGCCATCACTGCAGATTTTTCTTTTTTGAATCAGGGCACTGGTTAGGGTGATGGAGTAGGTGAGGGGCAGCATAGAAGGGGCAGTGCTGTGAAGGGGCTGCCAAGGGAAGATGTGGGCCACTGATGCACTGGTTTTGGCTAGTATAGAGCAAAAATTCTCCATAGTAGCTTTTATGGCGCTGTATTTTGAATTTGTGCTGAAAGCAGTGTTGATACTCTGATATTTTAGTTACTGTTGAGTAGTACTCACATAGCACCAAGGTCTTTTCTACTCTTCACACTGCCCCACCATTGAGTACACTGCATGTGGAAAAAAAATGTTGGGAGGGAGCACAGTTGGGGCATCTGATCTCAACTGGCCAAAGGGATATTCCATATCATATGATGTCACGCTTAGCAATAAAACTGGGTGGGGGAGGTCAGTAGGGTTTCTCCATTTCCTGGGGACTGGCTAGGCATTGATCTGTTCGTGGTGAGTAATTTTTTCATTTGCATCACTTTTCTTTCTTAGGTTTTATTTTCCTACCTCTCACATTTTTGTTTGTTTGTTTGAATTATATCTTTTTAATTATTAAACTATTTCTAACTCAACCCATGAGTTTCTTCCTCACTTATACCCTTCCTATTCTCCTCCCCTCCCACTTGGGAGGTGTAGCAAGGGTCTGTGTGGTACTTAGTTGCCAGCCAGGATTAAACCACAACAGTCCTTTTTGGCATTCAGTTTGGGTCTTGAAGGGTTTGAGATGTAAGAGGTTTTCCCAGAGCATATTAGAAGAGATTTATATCTGTTAACAATTGCCAGTCAAAATCTTTATTCATCTGTTCTCTATCAGATCAGTTTATCAGATCAGTACCATGCTCTTTTTTTTTTTTGACATACATATTAAAATCTGGTTTTGGCTTTTGCAGTTCACTGTGCTCTGTAGCATTCAGTGATGTTTTGCCCAGGAGATTATTTATTAGAACACTGGCTTTGAGCTTAATCTGGTATTTGGTGTCTGTGCTGGTTTGACTGAAAATTAGTTAATTTTCTTCATACAGTTACAAACCTTTCTTTACCATAGCTAGCACAGTCATTATTTGGACTTAATTTGAGAACAAGAGATAACATGCCAGCAGAGAGTTAATGTTTTTAATTGCTTTCGTCTGAGAGCCAAGGATGCTCTGAGTGCGTTGCCCACAGGTGTGAGGCATCAAGGAAGGGGGGCATGGGTGGGGCAGAGCTTGACTGACATCCAGACTGATCAGTAAGAGTATTCCATCCCATTAGTCTCATGCTTCATATTTAAGGAGAGTCAGCATCTTCCGCATTTTCTCTTGCTTCTTCACCTTCTTTGCTCTTTTTGTCAGAGTTGGGGGAGACTGGGATGTTTAGTTCAACCTTTCGCCATCCTGCCATTTTGCAGAGGTCTCTGGGCCTTTCTGCCTTTTTCCTTTTTTTCTCTGTAACAGGATCAGTTGTTGGGACCAGGTGCTGCTTCCTAGGACTGGCTGTTTGGTGTGGAAGGAGTTTGTGAGGAATTGCATTGAGTATCTTTTATTTGATATTCTATTTCTATTAGTATTTTGTTATTTTATTAAACTGTGTGTATCTAAATCCAAGTTTCTCCTTCCCTTTCTATTCTCTCACATTTTTTTGGGGGTGGGGAGGGGGTGAGTGAGCAGCTAGAGTGGTTGTATTGCTAGTTCAGGTTAAACCACGACAATATCTATACTGAAGCTATTACTGGGCTTCAGGTATCAGCTCATGGGGTCAATTAACTATTAAACTTCTTCCTCTGAGAATTTATCGTGGAGGAAATACAGAATGGCATCTTCACCACCTGCTTCTGTGATGTTTTCTCCCTTGCTACAATAACTCTTCAGTATCTTGAACATCCTTGGGTAATCAAAATACTCCCATTGGTATTTCTTAGGAATATTGTTTCACCTTTTTCTAGTTTAACAAGCTATTTAGAAACATGCCCTGCTGCAGTGTGGTTATGTGTGGCATGGGAGAATATGGGGAGATATCTAGAAAGATTCTCACCTCCAAAGCTCTGGAACTTCACTCCTGAAACAGCATGGGATCCTGATGAATTACTAGAATGCTTGGGGGGTGGAGGGGAAGATGCCCTGGCTATTCTGGAGATGCATAACTTACTGCACAGTGCTGGGGCCTGGCCTGCACCTACCAAACTCTTGCTCAATACTGTTCAGCACCCTCAAGGAGAAGAGAGATTTTCTGGATTTGAAAACATGCCCACAGACACTACAGTTAAACCAGAGACACAGCCCTCAACTATGTCAGTCCTCCCTATAACTGAAATAATGGAATCTGAAGTCAACTCATTTAGTAAGGAAGAAGCTTCTCCTAAGAAAGAGCAAGAGAATTAGAGGCAGCAGCCTGTTCTGCAGTAGTGCAGTCACAAGAGCAGGAGAAAGGCCTGAGACAGAAACTACCCTGTCCCTAGCCCTAAATAAGCTGTGATCTAGGCTAAAATATTTCAGCCATCAACCAGGTGAGCAAATTCTCATCTGGTCACTCCAGTGCTGGAATACTGGGTCCAATAGTCAGGAATTAGAATTTAAGGGAGCCCAGCAGCTGGGAACCCTTGCTAGGGGTAAGGCTATTGACAAAGGTATTGGAAAGCAGGCAGGGATCCTCAGTCTTTGGTGGTGACTCCTGTGAAGGACAAATATCACTTCAAGGAAGACCTTGCAAATTCCCAGAGCAAATGGACCACCACTGAGGGAGGTATCCAGTATCTGAGGGAGTTAGCCATGGTGGAGGTGACGTGTAACAACCTGGATGATGAACAGGTATCCAAAAACCTTGATGAAATCCAGTGCATGCTGTCCATGTGGCAAAAGGTCATATGAAATGTAATGACATTATACACCCATACCCTGGCAATAATAAGCTGGACAGACACAGAGGCAGCAACTATAGATGAACTGGCCAGAGCCCTGAGGGTATGAAGATAATCTGACTTCTTCCATGTGGGCCTGTGGCTTGTCCATGGGCAGACCAACCCCAAAAAATGTCTGAGGAAGCTAAGGAGGTCTTACTCATGCACTCCAACCAAGGCCTCAGCTATTGTCAGCTATTTTCTGCTGAAAGTATTGGTGGCACACTCCACTTGGAAATCTGTGTCTCTATGGGTGACCAGGGGGATGACATGAGGAAGTGGGATGGTGAACTTACCAGGAAACTAGAAGGTCAGGTACTGGAACTGAAAGAAAACCACAACAGCCAAATGGAAAAATTTCTTCTCCAGTGTCTTCCGGGCAGAGTAGAAGAGTGGATCGTACATTCGATCTTTGCAGTTACAAAAAAAGTCAAGTAATGTACACTCCGATGAGGAACAGAGGGGTTCTGCCTTTGGCCAGGTGGAGGAGAGGGACAACAGGATTTACTGAACTGTGTAGGTTCAGTGTCCTGGCACATCAGCCCCCTTAAGTATGAAGTTCTAGTAGATTGTGGTCCCTCTAATACTATTGGTGGTGAATCTAATGCCATCAGATTACAAAGGGGCAGAATTCATCTGTATTTCTAGAGTGACACAGGATCTCAAGAACTGTTCATGTTGGAGGCTGAGGTAAGCTTAACTCGGAATGAGTGGCAAAAGTACACTATTGAGCTCCAGAGGCTCCATGTATCCTTGCCAAAGACTAACCCAGCAGTGGTGCTCTGTCCTGCACCAGGCATTAGTCATTCCAATATTCATCAGTTCCAAATACACTCAAAAATTTAGGAGTATATTTAAGCATTTCTCACAGGAGGAGGACTCCAGCACAATTTTTAATAGGGTCAGAGCCTCCATGACAGAAAAATAACTTAAAAACCTCTACAATGGACATACCATGCATAACCAACAAATCAAATAAAAAAAAAAAATCAATAATCCCCCCACAACCTCTCCAACTTTCCAGATCTTCTTAGTATAATTTGCTGTCTAAAACTCAGCTGCATGCCATTTCCTCATAATCATCATTAAAGTATTTGAATAAAATACTAACTTTTTAAGTTCCACAGCATGAATCAGGAGGAAGATGGGATCTCCTTCACAGTTTCATTTTAAATTTTATTTGCTTCAATACTCAGGGATGAGGTAAGACACATGTGAGGGCACAGAAGGGACAGAAAAGCAAAAAGTTTTCTACTGACTTCTCATTTAATAAGAAGTGGCTAGAAAGAAATAGACATGATATGTATATATATGTACACACACAAATATGCAATGACAGAACTAATATTTATGAGATTCCAAAGACTGTAAATAAAGAAGGAAATAAAGCCATAACACATGGGAGTACAAAAATCCCCAAACCATAATTAAAATTCTAATTCCATAACTTATGAGGAAGTATGATGATATTTTTAGTGCTCATACTGCCAGTTACTTCTTCAGCGCATGTAAAAATTATTCATTTCTGGGCCTTTTGGGCAAACAAGTGTTTGTACACTCCTACAGCCTAACATTCTTTCTGATAATTTCAAGGTTAAAAATGACATCTGCAATTCTAATGTGAGCTGGAAAATGAGGAATTTTTTTTCAGTTTTGACAGATATTGTGAAAAGATGGGAAAAGGATGACATGGGTTAAGCAATCACAGCTTACAATTTTGCTAACCAAATAAACAGCCAGTGCTGCAGTTTCATAAATTAAAGCATTCGATTTAAATTAATGAACTTAAAAATTTGTCGTAGTTGAAATTAATTTAGTTTAATTAAAATGGAACAACTTTTAATTGTTAGTGCTTTCATCGTCATTTATAACTGGTCACATAATTGGATGATGATAAGACAACAACAGGTGTGGATCTGCTTGCATGAATCCACAAAAGATGTACCAGTTCTGAAATTAATAGAACAGATCTCCAGATAAAAAGGTACGTTGACTCTTGCATGTGTGGTATATCCATGCTATACCTCAAAAATGGCCCTTTGCACTGGTTTTGAAAGAGATGCAGTAGGTATTTTGCCCTTCTAATGTAGCACATTAGGTTTTTAGATCCTTTTCTTTAAAAGACTTTGAAGATTTGCCTCACAAGGTTTTTCACAAGAGTAAAAGAACAAATCATTAAAATCTAAATGAAAAGCTTTCCTAAAGCTAATTTTATAAAGAGTGAGCAATGTTCAAAAATTATACTGTGTGCTATGTGAGTTATCAGGCAAGGAAAAACAGAAGTTTACCCAAATGAAGTGGCTGACAGATCTATTAATTGCAGACCCTCTGCAACAAGTGGTGAAATCAGTAGTCAAAAGGGCACAAATCAGTAGTCAGTATTACAGATGAACCAATCTGGAAAAATGCAATTTTGTGTAGCTGGCCAGAGATCAATACAGCAAAATCAGTTAAAGTTCATTGATAAATTGTAAGATTCTCAAAAATGTCTATTAAGTAAAGAATAAAAGTTCCAAGGTCACATCAGTGTTTCTGAAAATCCCCAAAACACTCCATTTTGCTATCTGTTTTTTTCTTTTCCATACTACTACTCGGTCACTTTATACATCAAAGTGTATACTATTAGCATGAGATATCTTCTTTTTTCTTTTTTTTTGGTGCAATTCCTAAAGAATACTGTGAAAATAAAAATCCCAACTTAAGTCAAAATGGAATCTTATTTATTTCACCTCTAACTGTTATACTTCGTAAGATCTACTACTACTTATATATCTGAAATATGATTTCGTTTCACAACAGCTTCTGTATCTAAAAATGTGGAAACCACCTAGAGTTTTGCATCAAAAATTCTACTGCTCAATGAGCAATCTGCAAAGTATCAGTTCATGGCAACTTACTCCTTCCTTCTGACCCTGTCAATATTAACCCACCACTAAGAAACTACAACACAACTCCAAATGAAAGGGCATATGTTTCATTTACAAAATTATATTTAATAATTTCTTTAGATGTTCAGTCTATAGATGAAAACAGTTTCAGAATAAATACTTATATCTTGCTCATAAATGCTCCAAGGAAAATAAAAAATTATCTGAGACATGTCCTGAGCTATGTAAACTCCTTAATAGTGCAATGTTGTAGTTATGCCTGGTACCACCCTGGCTTTTGCAAAAGAAACACAGCAACAGTCCACAGAGCTCCTAAATGGCTGACACACCACAGCACACTACAGCAGTTCTTGTAGCTTTGCTAAGTTCCTTTCCATCCAATGAATATTGAGCTGAATTGTGTCAATTGCCTCTCTTACACAGCGCAGTTGAGCACTTTCCTCTGATTTTGACTTAAAAAATGACTTCACCTGCATAGCAAGAGAAAAGGAAGAAAAAGAAAATTTAAATGAAAATCAACATTGGCCACACAAATAGGTTCAAAAGCAAAGGCTACAGATAAGTTGCAGAAAATCCGTTCCCTAGAATAATTTGTACCTAGGCAGCAGGCAAACTTCCCAAAATGCAAGGAAAGCGTTTTTCATGGGAACTGCAGCAATAACTAATTTAGTTACAATAAATTATTTCACCAATAAACAGACATTCACTTATTGTATTCATCACATAGCAATCCCAGAGCACTCAAAGTTCCAGAAATAGTCTCATTCTGTGTGAAAGAACTGATTGTTGCAAGCAACCCTCTTCAGCTCTTTGCAATGACCCCACACCCAGTCATCATTGTGATTGTCAATGCTAACACTTAAAATACAGATCAAACCATAAACAACTATCTCTACTAAATTATCTAAATGAAAACATTAGACTAAACCATAAACCATTCTTGACACATTAATTTCAAGGCCTTGCTAGGGAAGACAACAGTGATTTCTAATGGCTATTAACTGTCTCTTCTCTGATACTCAAGATGCGCAATAATTCCTAGGGATTGTTGACAGCAAACATAAAATACAGCAATGTTTGTCGCACTCCATCACGTTCCAGAGATGCAGAAATCACAGCTTGTTTACAAAATATAGACCAAAATTCTATCTAGACCAAATAATTATTTTGGGAGACAGTAAGTTCCAGTGAAGAAGAAAACAAAACAGTAGAAACAGGTAACTAAGTTCAACTCCATAGGCAACTCTGCCACAGACTCAGTATGTGATCCGCAAAATGTACACGTATATATTTGCCATGTGTGAAATAGGGAAAGCGACAGATACATATCTTTGCGAACGGGCTACAAGGACAGAAATAACATGTTTTCCTCATCCCTCAATTAAATGAAAACAGCATTGGCACTAGAAAATATGGCCTTCTGGTACATTAATCCACCAACCTCAAGTAGATGTGCCTTTGTTGCAAACTGAGAAGTTGACAAACTAATAATATTCTGGATAGTATATGAGCCTAGGTGAAACCTGAAATACAAATAAAGAAGTTACTTTTAACCAGGAGCCACTTTAAGATGCAGGTTCACTATATGTACACATTTTTATTTCTACTTTTTTGTTTTAATACTTGGAAATCATTAAAAGCATTTAAATTCAACTTTTACATACCTCATTTTTCAAAAGACATAAAAGGCATCTTAGAAGTTCAAGCCTCTAGTTCCCTAATCCCTCAAAAACTTCAACTTCAGAAAAAAAGACTTGGAAAATTTTCAAATTTCTATCACAGATCAAATAGCAAAGAACTAAGGATACCACATGCCGAATACCAAGACCTATATTTGTGGTATATATTCCAACACACTACAGAAATTGAATTTGCAACCAGATGTCATTTAAAGCAAAGTAATATCGTAATATTGGTTATTAAGAGCTTGGTTGAGCCAAAATTTTAATCCAGGAGAAGCATTTTTAGTAATGTGAAACTGTTCCAAATCAAAACTAGAATTTGAAAATAGAGTTTTCCATGTACTGTTAGCTTTTAGAAGACTTGCAGGCCAGCTTTCCTGCTGGGTACTCTTCAAGGCCAGTTAAGGAGAACACATATTTCTAAAGCAAGTAGGATTTTCTGGTTATTTGATTTGGGGATTGCTGTAAAAAGGCAGAAGAAAAACGCTGAATGAATTCCCTAGGTCTGCTTTTGAATGGATTTGATCCACATAAATATCCTGCTTCTGCAGCAACCATCTTAGAGACAGCATCCTTTTAACAGAAATTCAAATCAAGAATTTTTAAAATTACTGTGAAGCTGTAGGAGGCTCCAACGTTCCACTAACTATTGGTGAGATTTCAAAATTTATGCTCCAAGTTATTTTTGTAAACTCATATGTTAAAACAGGATTTACAATTTTAATATGAATCTTATATGAATCCAACTATTTATTATCTTGTGCTTGACAGAGACAAACATGTGCTTTTGCTTTGAGTGAAGGCTCAGCTACATCAAAAGCCTTACTTTCGTGTAAGCTTTTCCCAGTTCTCTTTGACAAAGTCCCAGGCCAGCAAATATCCAGGCAAACTCTGGCTAACAGTTGCTATGATATGTGAAAGCTCCTGTGTCTTGATGATTTCTCCTTCAAGGCTGTTCTGCATTAACCTAAAAGATAAAGCATGTCAAAAGGGACAAGAGAAAAAACATCAATTCATATCTTCATATGATTCTCCTGATACTCCTGAATTATATGGAAAATATTATGTAACAGGTCAAATGACAAATAATGCCTGGCATCTGGAACACATCAACACTCAATTGTATAACACTGTACTTATTTAGCTTTAATTTCCAAGTATCAGAGTGACCTTAGCTATAAACCAAGTACCTGAATTACCATTGTTGTTGGAAAAGATGAAGTAAATTCCATAAACTTGTAAAAGAAACCATAATATATTGAAAACAGAAGAGGAAAGCTGTAATAAGAATCATCTATTAGGTTGGTGCAAAAGTAATTGCAGTTTTCGACCATGAATTTTAAATCATTATAACTAGACTCGAACACACCTTTATTAATCAAAATAGGAACCATTACAATCAACACATTTTTGCCAATGAGAAATAAGTTTGTTTATTCCTGTAGCACAAAAACCTGTGCTTTGGGACTCAACAAACTCTACGAAAGCATTTTCTGCATCCTGCTGGTTGTAGAAGTGTTTTCCTTGCAAAAAAATTGCTGAGACGCTTCAAGAAGTGGTGGTTTGTTTGTGGGAGGCTGGGTGAATATGGCAGATGAGGCAAAACTTCATAGCCCAATTCATTCAACTTTTGAAGTGTTGGTTGTGTGATGTGCAGTAGGGCTTTGTTGTGGAGAAGAATCAGGCCCTTTCTGTTGACCAATTGCAGGTGTTGCATTTTTTGGTGCATCTGATCAATTTGCTGAGCATGCTTCTCAGATGGACTGGGTTCACCAGGGGTCAGAAAGCAGTAGTGGATCAGACTGGCAGCGGACCATCAAACAGTGACCATGACCTTTTTTTGGTGCAAGTTTGGCTTTGGGAAATCCTCTGGATGTTCTTATTGGTCCAGCCACTGAGCTGGTTGTTGCCAGTTGTATAAAATCCACATTTTGTTGCACATCACAATCTGATCAAGAAATGGCTCGTTGTTGTTGCATAGAAGAAGAGAAGACAGCGCTTCAAAACAATTATTTTTTGGATTTTTAGTCGGCTCAGGAGGCACTCACTTATTGAGCTTTTTCACCTTTCCAATTTGCTTCAAATACTAAATGACCATAGAATGGTCAACGTTGAGTTCTTTGGCAACTTCTGGTGTAGTTGTAGAAGGATCAGCTTCAATGATTGCTATCAACTGGTCGTTGTCAACTTCTGATGGCTGGCAGCTACACTCTTCATCTTGAAGGCTCTCGTCTCCTTTGAAAAACTTCTTGAACCACCACTGCACTGTACGTTCCTTAGCAGCTCTTGGGCCAAATGCATTGTTGATGTTGTGAGTTGTATCTGCTTATTTACAACCCATTGTGAACTCAAATAAGAAAAGCGCTCAAATTTGCTTTTTGTCTAACATTGCCATAGTTTAAAATAAATATAAATGGTGAGTACTAAGTTAGGAGTAGAAAAACATTAATCAAGAAACGCACATTAAAATGACGTATAACATAACCACAATTGTTTAACAATGCATTCCTGCCCTTGCAGTTCGAACATCCTGGAACATGTGTAATTAGTTGAGTTTGTTTTAACATATATCTTGAGACTGTCAGATAGAATGTCCTTTAGATGGACTTTGCTCATCATGAGTTCATTGTAATACTAAAAAGCACACCCACAAGTGTAAAGACCCCTGCCCAAGTGAAGACCCCAACCCATGAGCATGCGTAGTACAAGAAAATGACTGTGTCACCATCTGTAAATTCTTAAACAATGCTGGAAAGTGAGTGGAAAACCTGGGGAGGTACTAACCAAAATCTAAAGTATAAATGGTGTAAATATTGTGAAGAAGGGGTGCTAGCTTTGTGGTTTTATTACCTAGCACCCATCATTGCGCAATCTCGTAATAAAACAATATCTGAACTCTGTGTGTATATTCAACTGCTTGCACACCAGGTTCCTGCTTTTGGGACTGCTTACATAGCAGGTTTTCCCTGCTTTTGGGACAAC
This sequence comes from Streptopelia decaocto, assembly GCF_964273445.1. Taxonomy (NCBI): domain Eukaryota; kingdom Metazoa; phylum Chordata; class Aves; order Columbiformes; family Columbidae; genus Streptopelia; species Streptopelia decaocto. The sequence continues at coordinate 40,745,578 of NC_138657.1, forward strand.
CTTTGTGTCCTCCATGCTGTACTGAGATTTAGTCTATAGAGAGGTGTTTGAGCACAATGTAAAGTCAAAATTTCACCCAAAGAAAGAAAATAAATGAATGAATAAATAAATAAAACCAGCAACTAGTTATTATCTTGGTTATAAAGACATACCAATCTTTTAAGACTCCATAGAACAATCTTCAATTTTGTGTTACCAGTAGTGCAAAGCATTTAAGTTCAATTGATTTCTCTTTTGGCAGATTCAGAATTTGGCCTTTTAAGCTACTCTGTTATGTATATTATTTTTAAGTGTAAAATACCAGGTTCTTCATGTTTATGGAAGCCTGTACAAAATATGAGGATATGTTTATTTTGGCAATCAGAATTTTTTTCAACAATACAAAAAAAAAAAGGCAGCACTTTTTTTCAAAGAATATTTTAACTCTTTTAATTTACACAGCCTATAGCGTTTTGGTTCCTTCATCACAGAATCACAGAATGTTAGGGATTGGAAGGGACCTCAAAAGATCATCTAGTCCAATCCCCCTGCTGGAGCAGGAACACCTAGATGAGGTTACACAGGAACATGTCCAGGCGGGTTTTGAATGTCTCCAGAGTAGGAGACTCCACAACCCCCTTGGGCAGCCTGTGCCAGTGCTCTGTCACCCTCACTGTGAAGAAGTTTCTTCTCAAATTTAAACAGAACCTCCTGTGTTCCAGTTTATACCCAGTTTCATACCAGATCAGCCTTCTGACATCTTCCGTGTTGGCTAAAGCTTCAATGATTTTGCTTTTCTCTGCTTCAGAAACTGAAGAGGAGTACATCTTTAGGAGGAATTCCCAGCCATCACTAGATTTGGCTCCAGCTGTAAATATGGCTTTCATAACATCACTAGGCAGACTACAGGGAAGAAGAAAACCAATAACAAAACAACAACAGAAATCCAAACAAACAAACAAAAGGGGGACATAAAAATGCTCATCTGAGAAAAGAAGGAAGAAAAGTTACAAAATGAAATTATTAGCTTGAAAGACATGCTTCTGTTTTGAGCAGTTTATTTCTGTAGCAATTTTAAGTTTGCTGGACTGAATTCATGCCGGTCCAATATTTTAAGTCACTGGGAAAATGCAAATCATATTAGTCTAATGAAAGCACACTAAATTGTACAAAAAGATGAGTAATTTTCTGTGGCTTAAAATGCACATGAATCCAGAGCAAAATGAATTATGCAAACTAAAAAGGTATGCATTGACATTGCTACTACATAATCCTACTTGAGCATGCGGCTTAGGGAATGGAGATGGAAGCGATTTTTAAAATTCTAGCACAGTTGTTCCTCTCATCTTATAACAGCAATTACTTCTACATGAGGAACAGTAAAAGACAGAATGAAGTGATTTATCAATATTCAGTTATTAGTGGTGGTGTGTGTTTCTTGTTGTTGTTGCCAAATGAATGGTGGCAAGGTAAAAGGAAAAGAGGTAGATGAAAGATGTGGAAGCCCAGTTTTTGTGGTACCTCAGTGTTCCGTTAGACTTCATCCACTTCTCAAACATCTCAGTGGCAGTTGTTCTACAGTTTCTCAAATCATGGGTGCAGGCAAAATCTAGCAGTGTTGAACGGAGCTCTCGTTCAGACAGGGTTCCATCATCTGTCCAACGTTGTTGATCAATTTTATCTCCAAGCAGGTGCTCTATTCTGTGCTAAAGGAGGAAAAATTATTAGCAATAGCTAATTCTTACCAAGAGGTTTTTCTATATACAAAACTAGTTTAAACATCATGGTTTAAACATATGGAATGGGTAGATGAAAAACTACTATTACATATGCCATTTCTGATCTGTGTTAATAAATATCAGATACCACACAGATCTGAAAGATGGGCCAGGTCTTAAACTGTGCATTGAAACTGAAGACTACTCTTCAAACTACACTTCAGACTTCAATGCAGTCAGCTTACTATTGCAACTAACTACAACTCCTGTATGTTTAACTGCTTTTAACTCCATCAAGTGACAGTTAATGCACCTTAGGTTAGCACAAACAAACAAACAAAAATTTCATCTATAGGCTAAACACCCTTCACATCTGTAGTTTTGTAGCTTGCCAGAACCATAGCTAGGCATCTGACCAGCTACCACTTCTGCGCTGAAACACTTTAATTTAAACATAACCTCACAGACACTGCATTGCAAACCATAGCTTGGGCTGTTTATCAAGGCAGATCTGTAAAACGTTTGAATAAATACAAATAAGGAAAATTACACCAATAGGGTTTTTTTTATTTCTCATAGGTTTCCTTAAGCACTCATCAATTAACTAGTAGAAAGAAAAAACATCTACTATTTTAGCTACCCATTTAATAGTTTTCTTTCTAGGCTTCATCCCTTTGCTGACATTCTGCAATGTAAAGCAGCAAGGATCATTTTAAAGCTGTAGATTAATATAGAGAGAAGGCTTCATAATAAGAAGGTAAACAGGAAAATGAAAGACATTTCCTCAGCAAGAACTGAGGCTACAGTGTTGATTTCATTTCTAAGTCTGTAGTATGGTATGGGAATGGGATGGGAAAATGACAGCTGGAATGGGAAAATGACAACCATTCATGTGTTCCTATTTTTAGAGAAAATAGTTTTTTTTCCACTGCTTCTATACAAAGCATTTATATCTGAAATCCCTGGCCACTCTAATAATTTTGGAATTTGGAACATTTAACGAAGAACTGTTGTTTTTACATAGCTGAGGACCTGGCGCCTGACCCCAGCAGCGGGGAAGGACTGAGAGACATCAGACTATGAATCCTTAATGTAAAACACAGTCTCTTCCCGGAATATATACTGATACCTGTATGCATACTGATACCTGTATTTACAAGTCAATTTAGGGGAAAGGGTAGCCAAAGTACCAGGAATTCATATTTTAAATAGATTGATAAGGGGAAGGGTATTGTATGTAAACTGAGGCAGGTGTCAGGGTAGTCTGCAAACCCTGAAGTACCCAACCAATGGGGAACAGGGGAGGGAAATTGCAGCCGGGATTTTTGGGGGATATAAGCAGGGGCTTTTTGCCCTATTATGTGTGCCTACCTTTAGGTAGAACAGCTGGTGTTGCAATATAGTTAAAAAAAATACGCTTTGCTGAGAGATCCTGCCTAAGCCTATTATATTTGCAAAATAATTGTTTCCTACAGGAAATAACTCTTCTATACTAGAAAAATGTCACGGACTCTCTTAAATTACATATCTGTACTAAATTGCCCTTTAAAGCCACTATAGCAAACCCCCCAGACACCACTGTGTTCCTACTGCATTATGCTCCTTACAAAACACTGCAGGGGTGTGTGTGGGAAGTCAATTTAGCATTTCAGTAAGAGATCATTACTACTTAAGAAAAGCAAGAAATCTATCTATCTATCTATCTATCTACAATCCCCATTCAACTTAGTGAGATTACTGAATATGTTAAACAGGTAACACTTAAAAAGATAAGGTAACTACAAAGAACGTTACAGCTAATTGTTTCAAATTACAGTTTAGAGAAAACTAAGACATACCATGACTCGTGCTGCCAGATGTTGTTCACCCTTTTTTTCTAAAAGGCTGTATATAAGACTCAGCTGAAACAAAACTTGAGTGAGTGGCGCAGTGCTGTTCTCTTTGTTAAGGTACTCAATCAACTCAAAGGCCTTTTCCAGCGACTCCTTTCCTAGACTACAGGTCAATGAATAAAAACATTAAAATGGCTTCCAAATCAAAAGTACTTCCTGAAAAAAGATAAGAAGTGATCTTGTCCATTACATTAACAGAGAGATAGGTGAATAGAGGGAGTAACATAAGAAACAGTTCAGATATCGTAACATTAGTAAGATAGCAACAAAACAACAGTGTCCACTAACATGCCTTCAATTAACAAAAGCGAAAACAGGTGACGAAGTGTGACAATGATGTATGAAAATATTTATTGTGAGGGGAGTCAGATACAGGAAGCAGTTGTCAGAGGCCATCCAGAATGCTCAGCCTCACCTGCTCTGATGACAATGGCAAAAGAAAGACGAGAGGGAGACAGTAGAAATTTAAGAAGCAAATAGCTTATTGCTCTGAAGTGGAGCACTCATTAACAGAGCACAGGTCAACACTCTGCTAGGCAGATTATCAGACACTAAAGAAAACAGTGTCTTCCAGAAATGGAAGCTATCATGTGTCTCTTTGTGATAGAAATAAATGTATGCTGCTATAAAGAATAGAGAGATAACATCTAACACCAATAAGGAAGCATCAGTGGAATATTAGCGAATGGTGAACAATTTCAATAGACTAATAAAGACTGAATTAAAATTTCTCTGAAGCAGTTTTCTCTAGAATCTAACCATGATCTTCTTTGATTCTGAAAAAAAACTTGAAACATGTATTAGCTATGTTTTCTAATATAGAAGTCTTACCCTGCAAGGCTGAATATATTGTTGATCAAATTAGCTCTGTCTTTAGGACTCAAAGCAGTGTGGTTTTTTTTCAACAGATCAATCAGCATCTTCCAGTCTGTAGCATAGTGTACAATGTAATAGCCACTCATGTCCACATTGAATTTTATCCATTCCACCTCTTCTGGAAGTTCAATGACAGCTAATGGACAATCGGAAGCAGAAACGAATATTTAGTGACTGTTTGTTCAAATCCAAATCTATGAAGTAGACTGGTTCCAGAGTCAATAAATCATTTTCTACCCACTATTTCCTCCTGCCAGTACAAAGGTTCCATGAGGGTCCAAAATTCCACGTTGTACTTCTTCCTCTTTCTTCCTACATCTGATTGAATGAACAATATCAAAATCTGCCTCGAGTTGTATCTATGCAGTTCATTACTTAGTGCAGTAATTCTTCTCGTCCTTTCAAACAGCGCTGTCTTTTCTCTGCCCACTTTCATATATATACGAAGAGCAGTTACACACATCATATAAAGAAACAGAGATGGCATTTCCATAGATGAAAGGCCACAGTCTAGTTTCAAACTCAACTAGATACAAGAAGAGAGGCTTTGGGAAAAAGTTCTTAATTTCAGTTGATTCTATACTGTCAAAACCACCATTTGCATAGCACCTACAATGCCTTTGAAATTCAGTAAATATTCTATCCCAGTCTCCTCTGTACATGTCTCCTACTCTTTTATCCTCCATATCCAAGTTTCTACAGTGAGTGAGGAATTAGTATGATGAACACAAGACTACCAACTGGGCCATTTAAAGTGAAACAAAAATGGTAAAATCAGACTACTTGCCCATTAGTTCTAACAAGATCAAGAACACCTTTTCAATTCTGATAATTTATCATATTTTTTTTCTAAAACTCCCTCTCAAATGAAAAAGGGCAGTTATAACTTGATGGACTTGTAAAAACAATGTCAGAATGACAAAAATATTTATTTTAATACTTCTAAAGTCATTCTAGAGGGGTGGCAGTTAATAAAAATTAGTAAACAGCAACAATGTCAAGATCAGCTCTGAGAATTTGATTTTAATTTTGTGTAGTTTTATTTCAAAAATAGACATGTGAGATAGGTTTATGAATTTAAAATAACTTCCACTTAAATGCACTGAATAGTAACTTCAACAAGGGAGAAGAAAATACATGAGCAGATGTAAGACAATGGGTCAGATCAGCTTCAATAAAATAAAAAAATTGATTCATGTCAGTGAAGAGAGACAGCCAAAGTGATTTTAACACAATACTGCATAGAAGTGTACAGTAACTCTTCACTTGGTAGAGGAAAAAAACAGGGGTGGGGGAAAAAAAAAAAATCAAAAAAACCCCACCACCACCAACAACCACCAAACAAAAAACCCCCACCACAACAAAATCACAAAAAAACAAACCATAGACTAGCAATTTAGGATTCAAAGCAGCCAGTGCAGCAAAAGCGGAGTTTATGTGAAAAGATCTAGGAATTTCAAGTTTTACAACAGCATTCTCAAAAAGTTAATCTGTTCTAAATGTAATATTTTCTTATACCATTAAAGAAAATAAATAATATTTCATGGAAAGTGATGTACATTTCAGTACACTGGCAGAGCAACTCTCATATTACTCCCCCTCTAAAGCACAGGCAGTTTGAGAGATTTTGTGCTGGCACTGGGATGAAAAGAGAACAGGCTTTTACAAATTCCAGACCTGTACTACTGCCCCAGTTGCTGCCACTTACTTGTGCTATAGGGAACCTACTCTCTAATTAGCAGTGCTTGGCTCCAGATCTCTGTAAATACACCTTCATCTTCATACCTTAGGCAAGTGTGTGTTCAGAAAGATCAGTAATCTATAACACTTAAGTAACTTGCTACCGAAGTTTTGAGTCACATACCTGACTTTCGGTCCAGTAAATATGCATTAGTGCAATGGATAAAGTTGCAGCTACTGGTTATGTAGGTGAGAGGAATATGCCACAGATAACTGCAAAGCAAAGCAAATATTTGCTGACATATTAAATATATATTAATTGCCTTGAAGGTTTTTTAATCTTTTTTTTTTTTAATTTAAGCATTTTAATATATTGGTTTTACAATAACTGCATGCTGTGTAGAATAATAAAGTATAAACTTAACTCATATAATCAGAATATGATGAAAGAATACATGTACAGCATGTACAGCAATTATTTTTATATTCCCACCATGCTGAGAAGTGGGAACATTTCAAAGAATCATAGAATGGTTTGGGTTGGAAGGGACCTTCAAATGTCATCTACTTCAACCCCACTGCAATGTGCAGGGACATCTTCCACTACATCAGGTTGTTCCGAGCCCTGTCCAGCCTGGCCTGGAGTGTTTCCAGGGATGGGGCATCTACCACCTCCCTGGGCAACCTGGGCCAGTGTTTCACCACCCTCATTGTAAAAAATTTCTTCTTCATGTCTAGCCTGAATCTCCCCTCCTTTAGTATAAAACCATTACCCCTTGTCCTATTGCTACAGGCCCTACTAAGAAGTCTGTCCCTATCTTTGCCTTAAGTACTGAAAAGCCACAATAAAGTCTCCCTGGAGCCTTATCTTCTCCAGACTAAACAACCCCAACTTTCTCAGCCTTTCCTCATACAGCTGTTCCAGCCCTCTGATCATTTTTGTGGCCCTCTTCTGGATCTGTTCCAACAGGTCCACATCTTTCCTGTACTGAGGGCTCCAGAACTGGATGTAGAACTCCAGGTGGGGCCTCACCAGAGCAGAGTAGAGGAGCAGAAACACATCCATTGACCTGCTGGCTGTGCTTCTTTTGATGCAGCCTGGGATATATTTGCCTTTATGGGCTGCAAGTGCACATTGCCAGCTCATGTCCAGCTTTTCATCCACCAGTCCTTCTCCACAGAGGCTGCTCTCAATCCATTAATCTTCCAGCCTGTGTTAACACTGGGGCCTGCCCTAACCCAGGCCCAGGATCTTGCACTTGGCCTTGCTGAACCTCAGGATGTTCACATGGGCCCACTTCTCGCGTTTGTCCAGGTCACTCTGGATGACATTCCATGACACCACTCAGCTTGGTGTAACCTGCAAGTTTGCTGAGGGTACACTCAATCCCACTGTCAATGTAACTGATTAAGACATTAAATAGTACTAGTCCCAGTACAGACCCCTGAGGGACAAAACATTCCAACACACTAAGTAGGCTTGTCCAAAGTCATATAGACAGGAAATCTCTTGTTGCATCAGAAATTCAACCAGTATCATTTTACCTCACTCCAATGTTCTGTCTTCCTGAAATTTTACATGTTTTATTAAAAAAAAAAAAGTTCATTCAAGTATAAGACTCAAGTTACAAATCTTGGTAATAGAAAGTATAATTGATTTCATACCACAAAGACTACCTCAAGTGAACTGCAAGCAGGAAGAATAAAGGCTAAGAAGTAATAACCTTGTGTCTGTTGTCCAATTTTCTGTTTCCATGTGATATAAAAATTGTTCTTGTTGCACAGAAATATTCTTTCCATTTCGGACAACAGTAACTAAAGGAAATCCTTTATGCAGAATCCAAGTTTTCATCAACTTTTTTACATCTAGTGTTCCATTGGTAATCTGTAAAAAACAATCATAACTTCACAAGAAAAGAGCAAATGGAGAACATTTTAAAACCTTCCTCTTTAACTTACCAAGTAGCTAGTAGCATGATTCTGTATGTGTAAACAATCACTTTTACACCAATCTTGTATATTTCATAATCAACAATTTAAGGGAACAAGTAGTTTTAATTTTCCTAAATTGAGGGAATCCTAGCCAAGCAGTAGAAAGACAAATTTAAAACATCAGGTACATTGAGGTGGTATGTCATAGAAGTGGAGAAGAAAATGTTACAGAAAATAAACCTATGTTAAGCTCCCAAACTCCCCCCTACCCTTTCTCTTTCCTTATTCATATTCTGATATTATGTGGGCGTTTAATGTTAAAGATCTTCTTTTAATTCTGAAATGAATATTATAAATTGAATTAGAGTGATGATGTTCTTCTTTTTTTTTTTTTCCTTTCTTCCCCTCCCAATTACCAGCCTTTACATAGCTTAACCTCCAACCTCTTCTAGTCTTTCAGGAACTATTTGCACTACATCATCCTCACTGAGAGACAAGTGTTTTATAATGTACATATCACTGCCTCTCTATTAGCAGAGATGATAATCCAATCTGAAAAAGACAGTAAGTCTCCTAACTTAAAAAATATGTTTTAGGTTGAGCTATGAGGAACATAAGGAAATTAATATATCACTAATCAATTTACATTTAACTTTTACCAAGCTGTACTCTGCCTTTCTCTAGTTTACCTCATCAGCATGTTACTGCCCATTCTTCTGTGTTCAAGTCAACAATAATATGTACAGTTTACCCTTACGGGAAAATACTATATTATCACGAGCTATCACTGTTACTACAATGTTACATTATGCATTCCCTTCATAAATTGCCCAGGATGTGCTGGGTGCATGCATCAGAAAACGTCTAAAGAACCAGCTGGTGTGCTCCTCCACACAGAAGGGCAACTTCTGGCAAACAATGCTGTTAAACATCTGGTGTCAGCAGAATTAGGTAACTATTAAATTAGCACCAAATACAAAAGGTTGTTTATCATTAAAATGGGAAATACACATTGAGTTCTGATGTTAGATGTTAGCTGTTTGGAAGCAACTCACTTAACAATACTAATACAGGTGGGTGAAGCAATCCCAGAGATTAACACAATTACTTTTAACTCTTAAAAGATGATGACTCAGGTTCCAGAAGACTGGAGAAAGAGGCCTGCTGAGTCTGCAGAAAAGCTGAACTTGCCCCATGGACAAACAATTGGGTTACAATTAAAAAAAAGTGCATTTCTGAGCCAGAGACAGACCAAGCAAGTAATCTAAAGTTTTGAGAATGACTCTTTTCCCATGCTCTAGTAACAGTTAAACCCTGCATCTGGGAATATATTAATTAAATGTGAGGCATCTGTGTGGTCTCCCTAGCCACTCTATTTGGATACTACTATCTCCCTGTGGTATGTTCTCTAGGTGTGCACGACTGAAGATGGCTGGTTAGGAGGCTCTATTTTGCAGAGGTTGAGGAAAGTCTATTTTGAATGTAAAAATCACCGCACAAACCAGAAGAGTTCTCTGTCATAAGAGAGTCACAGTCTGATATCAGTAATAATCCATCACCAGCTGGCAAACTAGTGACAGTGTATGACTAAACACACAAATTCACAGCCACTTGTGACAGCTGGCAATAACAGCAGCTCTCGTTAGTAAACATTAAGTTAGTATCCTGCTTAGCACTCAGCTTCTGTGAGGGAACCTCACATGTATTTCGGACACTCACAGGGAAATCTGTTCTCTTCCCTTATACAATTACCTTGACACTCCCTGGAAATACTCAGCAGCTCTTTCTTGTTTGGATCACTCTGTCTTGCACTCTCTCTCTTGCACAAACACTCTCTCCCTCTCATACATTCCTCCCCTTGCACTCTGCCTCCAATTCTCCCCCACCCATGTGCTCTCTCGCACTCTTCCACCGCCACCCCTTCTTGCTCTGTCTCCCTCCTTCAGTCTCTCTCTTCCCACCTCTCCCTCCTGCCATCTCTCTCCCCTTCTTCACATGTGCCCTCTCACTCCTGCCCTCCCTAGCTCCCACAGGCTTGCCAACTCTTGCCCTTGCTCTCTCCTGCCCATGCTCTTGCTTTCTTGCAGCTTCGCTCTCTTCACCCACAGCCATTTTAATCAGACACAGCCTTTTGCGTGCCTTATCATTGCAGAGCTGCTGAACTAAAGCGTCCCCTTCAATTTCAGCACCACTTGCTGAAACAGAGGCTGTAACTGAAAGTTACATTAGTAGAGAGTATCGCAAGACCTCTGCAGAGGTTGGATTCAGCTGTGTCTTGAAAGTTTTGTACTACATTTAAGATGACTATTTTTATTCTGGTTTTAATACACTAACAGTGCAACTCTAGAGAGGATATGAATATACCAGTATGACCACACACGTAGATATGCATGGCGGTGCAGTGCTTTTCTGGGATGATACTCAGTAAAGTCCTAGAAGCTACATGAATCTCCATAACGATATTACAGAACTTTGGACTATGAAGAGAAAGAACTTCAGAGTACTTGCCTGCTATTATCTTATTTCTTTCATAGGCAAGGAAATAAATCAAAATTTACAACACACTTACAGAAGTGAAAAAAACAAGAACAGCATATCAAAGGCGGATACCTCATTCATGCTGTCCCACAAGTCATCACTCTGGGCAGAACCGTAGTTGTGATTATGCAAATATACCTCAATACCAGCTTGGAAAACATCCTTAGTGAGATAGTGCTTCAGCATCAAAAGAAGTGAAGCCCCCTTTAGGGAAAAAAAAAAAAAACCAGAATTTGCAAATTAAATTCCTAGAACTTGTTAAAGCATATGCGTATTATAGCTCTTTCACCATACAAGAGTAACTCAGAAGATGGCAGATTTTATCCAAAAAGATATCATTTGAATAATTACTCTATATACAGCTACAAAACAGGCTAATAGAGCTTGACATTTTTTCTAATTAACATAATCTCAAAAATAACTTCTTACTAATAAGCCTCTGCCCACTTATTCATTACTCCATTCAAGTTTTCGATAGCTAAAACATCATTTTCCTAACGTTTCCAAATATTTTTAAAGTTACCTTGATATAAGAAAGTGCATCAAACATTTCTTCAATTTGCTCTGAAGACTGAACAGCAGAAGAGACTGGGTGTGAGGAGTTCAAGGAATCCTTCATCATAGCCTTAAAAATTAAATTAAGGAAATCTTCATCCTATAAGAGAAACATTTATAAATGTCAGAGAAGCTAGAACATATATGGTAAGCAGAACAGTAAAAGTCACTGCTTTGTTCTTCTCTTGGTCTAAAATGCCACTGCTCACCTTCCTGCCAATGGAGGGAGCAAAAGAATTGTCAACGTAACATTTGTAAAATCTACTCTTTCCTTACCACATGTTAGCAGTGGAATCCCAGTCCTGAGCTTGAATCATTACCCAGATCATTATGCTCCTGTCTCAGGCAAAGGCATAATTAGCGCTAGAGAAAATAAATGTACCTACTAAGTACATACGTGACAGATTTCAGATTTGGCTCACCAATGTTTTCAGTTCATTTACCAGAAGCAGCGAATAAAAAAGCCTGACTTCTTGAGTATGCTTTAATATTAAAGCATTAAGTCTAGCGAAATTACTCACTACAGTGACATTTGTGTGAATGTAAACACTATCATATCAAATTCTCTTTCTTATTTTCTTCTAGAATGAAGATATTTGAATTTAGTACATTGTTACCAGAATGAGACAACCCCAAACACTGAAAAGAAGCTGATTGTACTGGTATTTGTCCAACTCATTTCATGAAGACTCAAGAAAAAATTCACTATAAAGTTTTCTCTAAACAGTAGAGAGTTACAAAAAATTAAAGGTATCCTTATTGTTTTGTACACAGGTCTTACCTTTTAAGTTTAAAATTTTAAAGCTATTACTGAATGTAGATGTTCCAAGTGTTTTTTTTATTAATTTTCACAAAAACATATTTTGGCACCAGCAAGTGGTAAAATGAGATGTTGGTGAAGGCAACATTTAGAATGAAGTAGATGAGTGGCAGATGTGTCCTTGTTAAAAAATTAAACTAGTTTTGTGTCCTCCCCTCACCACATATGCACCTAACAAGCGGAATGGCTACACAAACATGCTTTTTCAGTGGTCATCAGACACAACAATCAAGCTAGGCCAAATGAAAAACACCCAGTTTCAAGAAAGAATTCTACTGAATCAAGTTAGTAATCCAAGTTTCTTAATGCAGTAAGAATAAGTGAATTAGGAACTCTAACACTCAGGCAGAATGCTGAGAAGAACAGCAGACTGGAAACAGTCAGTACACATCAGGTTTTTAATACAGTGACTTATGCAAATCACATAAACTCTCCTGGCAGCTGGTTCCAGAGCCTAGCTATTCTCTCCTAGGAGATGCCTTTACCCAAGATGCAGAATTAGTCTCTCCATTGCCCCCTCCATTTAGTTCCACTAATTTTTGTTTCTCTGCCTGCATTTAGTGACAAGGATGCTTTAGAGCAGTAGCTGGTATCCCTTGGAGAGGAAAGATCAAGTTTGATTCCTTCATGTTTTCCAGAGTCTGAAAAGCTAGGTCACTTAGCACCAGAGTGAGTTGTTAAATGATCAAAGATTCTATCATTCAGCCATATGCGTAAACAGATTGCCTGTGCTTTGTACTGTTAGTGTAACTCAATGCTATCAGAATCCATTGGATGGGACCATATGCCACTTTTATATCTGGTCCTCTGACTTGTGAACTTCAGACTGATTTAGACACAAGCACGTACCACAATGATGGAAAGACAGGAGTTACTCCAAGCATATTTAGTAACTTAAAGCTCTGGTGCTTCCTAAGTGTACTAGGAAAAGTAGAGACAAACAAACATGCTCAACAACATGCCTGGACTTTCTGTATGAAGATTTTAATTTATAATTTGATATATAGATGCCTACACCTTTTAAGACCTGGTATTTTGCACAGAATTTTTTAATCAACACAAAACACAAAGGCTGCATACACACTACAACTACAGAAAAAAAAAAAAACAAACACAACAAAAACAAACTCCAGAAAAACAACGTACCCTCCAGAAAAACCCTCCCAAACTCACTTCCAATATAATGAAAGTGCCAAAGCAGAGGAGATAAAAGTATAATCTCAATGGTGGCCAAAGTGAATGTCAGTATAATTTTATAACTATCAGTCCTTTATGGCCAGCATTAAAAAACATCTTAGCAAAGGTACCGTAAGACTACTCATAGAAAGAACTTACTGAATGTAGTTCTGGAAAAATCTCCTCCATGGCAAAGTACTCCATGAAAGTGGCAAATCCCTCATTCAGCCAAAGATCGTTCCACCATTCCATAGTTACTAGGTTACCAAACCACTATGAAAGACAAAAAATGTGATTCTTTTTCAGACATAAAATCAAGCAAATACAGTAACACTCCATCCATCCTCAGCTTTATCTTGTGGCAAAGTCAAGTTCAGTCAAAGCCACAGTAATGTATTTGCAGTAACAACTCCCTAAGAGTTGTGTTTTGCCTGTTGTGCTGGAGAAAATACATCTGCAGGTATGCTGAACAGATAAAATGCACATCCCAGTCACAATGAGAGCAGGAGTGAATTTAAGGACAGAATTTCATTTAAAAAGAAAAAAAATAACCCATCACATTCAAAGAATGACCTCCACAATCTAGTACCTGATGCGCAAGCTCATGTGCTATCACTGCAGTTATTAACTTCTTATCCCTTGCTGAAGAAGTATTACTGTCAAACAAGAGTGCTGTTTCTCGGAAGGTGATCAAGCCCCAGTTTTCCATTGCACCAGATTGAAAATCAGGAATTGCTACCAGATCTGGAAAAGATTTGGAAGAAGCTTTGAAAACTGCTAGTTAAAGCAATTCTGTATTTCAAGGCTACCTATTCTATTACATAATCACTAAAAACCTCATTATTTAAATCAGGTTGTGTTGGCATCTGCTCACATCTCAAGCACAGAAGACCCATAGATTTAAAGCCATGTTTCTCTAGCAGTACTCTTACAGAAACAACTTAAAGCATTAGAGACACTGCATATAGATCTTGCATGCACACAAGTAATGAGGAAATCGGGCTTCCCCTCTTGAAAGCAATGTCTTAAAAGACTTCATTTCAGTATCTTTCCAGTCAAACTAACACATGCACAGAAGTCAGGCTGCAGATTTTGCACCTGTGAATATGGTTCTACAGACTGAGAATTCTGTATCTCCCTACTGAAGGCACATCATGTCAAATTTAGACTGAATTATTTCTTTCATGTTATATACAAGCATAAGCAATCTGATGTCAAATGCTCACAAAAGTTTTCTAGCTTGGGAATCACTTAATACTCCAACATTTTATGAATTTTTAAAATAATTTGGAGGGAACCTTTTTTCACAGATGCTTTATGTTATTGTTTATTTTAAGCACACCTTTTCAGAACAAAAGTTCCCCTGCATTTCTCAGAATCAATTAGGGCTGCTTCTTCTTGTGTTTAAAAAAAGTTCAAAAGAACTTACCTAATTTTTCAAGAGGGTAGTTTATTAAAAAGTACTTTTCATAAAATTCCAGAAGTTTCACTGCTGTGTTTAAGGCATACCCAACTTGGTTTAGATGCTGTGGTATGGCACAGACAGATACCTAGTCCAAACAGAGAAGAAAAGAGAAAAAATTTTGAAACTCACAAAAGCTTTAGAAGTAAAAGAGGACCTGGCAGTATTTCCTGAAACAGGTAGGACACAGTTTGGGGAGTATGCACATACGTTACAAACACTAGTTATGAAGCTGTCAATGAAGAGTTAATTTTTTTGCTAGACCTTATTGACTAGTCAAAATACAAAGTATCCAATTGACCAATGTGTATGCAAGAACAATTAAAGGCTGACAGCTTTAAGGAAGGTGTTCAAGAAGGGTCCATATGAACAGAAGTTGATCCATTTCCTTTTTTACTCATGAGTTATTAAGTGACTCTCCCTTTATACCTCAAATAATCTATAAGTATAGGCTATCAGTATGACATCATCTGCAAGAAATTATCTCAAGAAATAATAACTGTCACAAAGTTCACCCTTTCCTCTATGTAAGGTAGGGTCACATTGGACACGATGTAAAACACATTTATAAAAATTGAGAGGTTACAGTCTCCATCTATTCATGTTAAAGTTGCTATATCAACAAAATAACTTTGATTAGGTTAGAGGTTGATCCAGGTTTAGGATGCCCTATCAAACACAAACACAAAATAGGTTGAGACTAATTTTCCTCTTCTATTAAAAAGAAAGTAGTCCTTCTCACTATGCTACAAATCTGTAAACAAATGACATTGCCAATAGATGGATGGGTGACCTTTTAATTTTTTGAGTTTGAACCAACCACATAGAAGTAAGGCTCTAATGTAGTGCTCCTGGAAGTACAAAATTATTACTAGCTGCAAATTTTAAGCTCAAAACCAAGACATAACTCCCCCCCCGCCCGGATCTTCTGGAGTTGGGAAAAATCTCAATTGCATTATGAACACATAACAACTTTCCTTCAACTCTAAGCTATCTTATAAGATTCAGGACAATAAACTTATTTTGCGTGAACTGGTTAGGTCAAATTCTTTGAATCTCCCAGAGAAAAATTACTGGAAGCACTTTGAGAATATATTTTGTGGAAAATGTCACTGTATACTTCCTTCTTACAGTCTCCCTTGGCCTACTTGACACTGTTAGCAACAGCACAACCCACTAGCCAGACTCCAGACTTACTTGGTATGATCATTCTTGTGCTTTCTCCCTTCAAGCTGGCAAATACTTGTATACATTGCTAGATCCTTCATGTTTGGTGCCTTGGAACAGGCTGCCCAGGGAAGCGACTGAAGTAGTTGAAGAACATCCCTGGACACGTTCAAAAGATGCGTAGATAAGGTTTTTAGGGACAAAGTTTAGTGACAGTTAGCCTGTTTCCAGAAAATAAGACAGGGCTTATTTTTGAAGTAGGATTTATATTTCAAGCATCTTCAAAAATCCTGAAAAATCAAGCTAGGGCTTTTTTTCAGAGTAGGTCTTATTTTGGGGAAACAGGAATGGTTGGACTCGATGATCTTGAGGGTCTTTCCAACCAAAATGATTCTATGATTCTAAAAGCCTACTGGACTTGCCTTCTGCCCAAGTCAGAATCAAAGCCTATTCACCAGTATCTTTAGTTGTGTATATTGGATTAAAGAGAGAACTTCTCCTTCTACAATGCTACTAGCACTATTCCCTCTGGCTGTTTCTAGGTAGATACTGGCACTTCTGACATTTCACCACAAAGGGGCAGTTCCTGCTAGAGAGTCATGAAAATCATTGCTCACTGAAAAACTCCTGCACCTCCTAAAATAAGATTAAGGAGCATCTCCTAATATTACCATATTTTTGTTTAGTTACTTTAATTGCACACATTGTAGTAACTGCTCACTGACCCTGCAGGCCACATCCCCATGAAGAGCAAAGATCAAAGAGGACCAACTGTTTGATTTTTGGAACCTTTAGAAAAACAAAAACCTCACAAAGAAATCTTTGTGTTCAGGTGACTAAATGCAGACTTAAAGGTAGTCTAGATTTGCTTTATTGGAGGGCTTGGGTTTTTTAGGTAGCTTATTTATTTTTGGAGGTATAGAACATATTTGCAGCACTGCTCAAAATCATATGTAGGCTTCCCTGGTTTACATGACACTACTCCCTCACAGATGAAGCATTAAAACTAAAAGTTTAAAGCTTCCAGCTCTGAAAGCTCTTATGAATTTTAGATTTTGTAAATTTCCACTGTATAACAAGACCTGATGCTAAGTCCCTTGCTGTAAAAGTCTTCTCAATCTGGTATAAGATATCAAGTCAGTCCAACCTATAGCATATGGCTTTTGTCCCCTACCTATGATGAGTATAGTAAAACCAAGAAAAAAAAAATTAAAAGATGGGGTTTACTTGTTGGTTTTGGGATTTTCTTCTTTTGTTTTGGCTGGCTGCTTGGCTTAGGAGGGGTGAGGAAGAAATTAAAGTGAAACAAACATACCAGACTCCCATTAGTTTCCATACTGATGTTTTTCAAGTCTGCAACAACAAAGGCTACTAGGTAAGTGCTCATCTTCAAACTCACAAAAAACTCGTCTTGAACAATTCCATTTGTCACAGGAGTGGTGGCCTTCTGCAGGTGAAAGGAAAACATGGTTATTAATGCAGACAAAAGAACACTAAGACACGCAAGGAATCAATATTAAATCAAAGAACTACCTCATGCTAGAACAGTTTATAAGTAAACTTGCAGAACATCTTTGTATTTTAGTTACATTTCAGTGGGAAACATGATACTACAACCTGCTCATGGTGTAACAAAACTTAACAAGACATGGCACATTTAAGCCTATATATCCAAAAATTATTTCTCAAGCATTGTTACCACACAAATGCATTGTTGGGGAAACCATCCATCTAACTTACTTCACACTTAAATCCCCAGTATAATCCAACATCGACATAAAGATTAGCAGTAACTCAAGAGAACCTTAGGGTACATCGGAGACACAGTTCAGCATAGCCTACTAAAAATATTGGTATTACATGAGTTAAACATTTGTCTCTTGCCAGAAGCCTCTTCAAAACAAGGTAACCAGACATAGTCATTATTTAAAAAAAAAAAAAAAAAAAACAAAAAACCCCTCACACACACCCTTACAAATCAAAAGAGATCACGTTTTAAAAAGTGAAGAAAACCTAAGGCTTCAGTTTGTTCAAAGCAAAAAAATACCCAGCCTAAACGCACTACTAAGTGTAGAATAAATGCACAATAGTAAAGGTTTGGAGACAGGGATGGCAGTTCAAGTTTATTTCCAGAAACCACAAACATTTAAAAACAACTACATTAACCTTAGTTTTAGACAAGATCATTTCAAACTAAACAATGATTTCACATTTAACTGCCACTGAAAATTTAACTGTCAGCCTAAAGAGGAAGAGATTTTTAAGCCTGAAGATATAATCAATATTATCATCTAGTCTGACCACTACATATGAACAGAATGCCATTATTGATTTTCTTCAGTGAATAAATTAATTTCTGCATTTACTACAGCTTCATCCTCAAAAAGAGGTGACATTCTAAGGAAATCTACAGTGGCTGCAGCTAAGCTGGTTCAAAAATCAGTTATCCTCATTTAAAAAACAAACAAACAAAACTACAAAAGAAACCACCCACAGTTTATTTGTAGTCTTAATGTGTGCCAGCCGCTATATGCTGCCATATCAGCGATGTACACGCTAGTTGAGAAAGCCTGCTTCTGACATCTCTTGCTCATGTAGGTATTTATAGAAAATGAAGTTCACATTGAACCTTCTAGTGGCTAAACTGAAAAGTCTCTCCATTCAGTACAGCCTGTTATCAAGACCTGCAATTACTACAAAAGAATCTGTAGTAGGAGCATTCTATGGTAGTGTGGTGTAGTAGGTGAACTCGAAAGAAAAATTCTCTTGGTTTTCCAGAGAAAACACACCAGTGTCCTTCAGAGTACCCACCATGTGTGGAAGGTACACTGAAGAACAAAATACACTTTTAGTAACTATGTGCAATTAGCTCAGCAATTTCTGTTGCACACATGCAGCAATGGTAAACCACAGTACATGTAGAGCTATGGAAGCTGTTCAAAGTAGTTTTAGCCACTTGTCCAACTCCTAGCAGAGGAAAGTAAGTGAGCACTCTGACTTGTTTACATAGAACATGAGAATTGTTTAGCAGAGACTGCTTCTTCTTTCAGTGAAGAAAAGAGCAGCAAATAAAGTGCTCTGAGGCCTGGATGTAAACTTAAGTGCTGCAATCCTGTTAAACTAATGGTTGGGAATCACCACAAATCAGCATCATAAACCTTCATGAACTGTGAAAAATATATTATTTCACGAGGCTGCAGTTACTAGCTTGGTTTTCAAAAACACAGTAGCTACATCAGCACCTGAGCTTTTGACAGTCTTCTGGGACCCAAACTGCACAGTTTATACGTGTGTCCCACCAATATGAAGGTTGTAATTTTTTTCATTGCTGCTTAGATCAATGTCAGTATGAATTATGTTTCTGTTGGGTGATAAACAGTGGTAGTTTTGATGAGAGAGGGCCTACTGCAGACACAGACGAGTTAATAAATTAGTCTTGCTGGTCTGTCTGAATGAATTAGATTTCTATAAAGTTTTATCCAAAGGCTTAATAGCACAAAGCATCACCATAAAATTCACATATCCTCTTAAAAGATTTTGCCTGAAAAGATCTAGCTTAAGGAATTTCAGATCTCTTATTCATTTGCTGGAGTTGACTCTGTATTCACACCATGCTGCTTCTTTTCTAGGCTCAAAAGCACATCTTTCAAGATCACATGTATCTTTCACAGAGGCTATTGCTAGTTACATGAATCTTTGAAAAAGATATTCCAGTATTCTGCACGTGTGTGCTATCAGCAAGCAGAAAACTCAGAAGAGAATCTTAAGGGCTCTTGAGACTGATGTACCCAACAACAAAACTCCTGCAAAATAAGGATTCTTTTAAATTCAACAAGAACCCCTCCCATAGCCATTCAACTATCCCTACAACAATATTCTACACTGGGCAGCACATTAAACAGTTGTGTTTTCTACGAAGTTAATCAGTTCAAGTTTTCGAGGAAGAGGAAGTTGTTTTATTGTAAAGTCATACAGTTTATAGCTTATCTGCTCAAGTCAATCCCCTGCAACAAAAACACTATACGAAACACTTAAACAGATTACCTAGACAGCAGCTCTACTAAAATTCCTCTACAAAAGCAGGTTACCTTTGGCATATTCGACAGAGCAGAAAGTGTCTCATCTCTTTTGATCTTGATTAAAAAAGTAGCTTTAAATGCTGGTTCATCAAAGCACGGAAAAGCAGACCTTGCTGCCAGAGGTTCAAACTGAGTTGCTGCAAACCACCTAACAGAAAGAGTAGAGAGAGCAAATTAAGAGTTATGAAAAGGATAAATGTCAGTTTTTTTATAACCTTGCAACAGATTGTTATGGGAGAAGCTTTCTGAATGGTACATGACTGGGTTGGTACATTTAGAATAAATGTTTCATTAACATTTTTTTTAAACTCAAAAAAACGTATTTGGCTGTTTTTCACTATCTTAACAAAGAAGAATGCAACTGGAATAATACAATTAAAGAACAATCACCAAAATATCAGCCAGACAGCTTCCAGTAAAAAGAAAGAAAAAAAAAATTGAAAAATTAAGTCAGTGGTCATGCCAACTAAATAGAAGTTTTAAAACCTCAGCAGCAGATGAGACTACAATGAGGTGTTTTTATCTAATTGTCATGCCCTCTCCTGCAGATTCTCCCATAGTTCACCTAACTGTATGCCTGCTCCCTTTGCTGGCTGGTAGATGGATTCTTTCTAAGTTCATGCACTGCCTTGTCTCCAGTCCAACAATGAGTCACATCACAAGAGAACTTCCCAGAAGCCTACACTCTTCCTCCAGTATTTGGATACTAACCAGCTGCAGAAATGATGGCTTTTCCTAGAGAGCATCTCTGACTTGCTCCTGCTAGCCAACACTGGGAGCTCAACAAGGAGTTCCTGAAATTAAGTCTTCTACTAGAGCTAAACAGTGGAGACAACTGTGGTTGGTTGGTTTGTTTTTGTTTGGTTTAAAAAAAACCCACAAAACAAACAAATTAACAAAAAACCCAAACCAAAATAAAACACCTACTGCTAAGCTACTCACAAGTTTTGGGGGCTTTTCTTTCCTTCTGCACCATGATACAAACATTTTTGGACCTACAACTTTTCTGAGGAGGCACACTACTGACAACTAATAAGACTGCTCTCTATGCCTGCTTTCAACTTCTTACCCTTCTCTTCCCCCTCACTGACAATCTTGATGTTGGTGCAGTAAGTTTCTTTTTCTTTTTTTTTATCTTCACCCAAAGATCTTACAGAAGAAAACTAAAAAACATAGAACCATTCTGCATAGAGGTATAAATAAGGCCCAACTTCTTAAATTTGCATCTGGCAACAGGGACTTATTTTGCCATTTGATAATTTTAATGTTTTTGTCACAATATAAAAATCTTCAAAAGAAAATTAAACTAGAAAAAAAGACATTTTCTTGCAAAAGCAGCTTGACAGCTTGAGTCTTATACATAAAATGTAATGACAACAGAGGCTGGCAAGGTAGCCTGCATTTGTAAAACCACTGGCGTTAAACATACAGAGACAAAGCCTGTGGAACTAGAAGAGGCAGGCAAAGCAACAGAAATTGTATCAGCAATTATCTGAAAAGGATTTACTGAAAAACATACAACTTAAAGCATGTGCTATATCCTGTTCCTGAAGAAAAGCAGGTAGCACTGGACTGAAGGGGGACAAAAACTCAAGAACTTACTGATAGATCATATTTTTCCTTTGTGAACACTTACACATTCTCCTTCTACTACCATTAAACAAGGAGAAAACAAAGCTTCAGCTACATCAGAATAGGAAAAAACACAGAGATTAAAAAAGAGGCTAATCATTCACAAGATGTTTGCCTTCTACACTTACTGTGTTCTTACTCCCACTTCATGGTAATGCTTGTAATTATTGTTTGTGATAAGCTACTTAGCTCTATTTCATTTCCTCTTGTAGTTATGTTCTTCTGATGCAATCTACACCCTTTGTGATTCTTTATTATCCAAACATTCCACAACAGAAACAACTTGTGGCATTTTTGTTATAATGACAGAATTCTAAAGCCTATCAGCAGTTTCCCAAGTGACAACAGATTCTCTCTAACGATCACGCATACACTGTAATGTTTTAGTATACCCTGAGGAACAGCCCTTTCATAAGAGGCTTATCAACAGCACTTTACCTGAAGGATCTGAACAGTCACCCATGTTTGCACCTCAGTAAAACACACCCACCTCCATTGGAGATGCCAGCCAACTGAAACAGATCAACAATCCTTTAACCCAGTTTTGTTTCTTAAAATCCTTGATTTCCTAAAGAAAGCCCCTTAGACTACTTCAGATGAGGACCAACAGGAACACATGGGAGTAAAAAGCAGAGAGTTACTACCTTATCTAAGTTGCTGACCAGTTCAAGAACCCACTTAAATGTTCCACGGTTCAATCTGAATGCACCAGGTTTTGCATATATTTGAAAATAACTTGCAGCTAACTTAACTTCTTGCACACTTCAGCACTACCTCAGAGACCCAATAGGAGTGGGAGTTTTAAAGGCAAATTGTAAAAAACCTCAGAAAATGCTCAGAGAGGTCTCCTGACTCTGAAATTCTCCTGACTCTGGGATTTTGTTCAGAGAACAGAAAAGAAATACATCTTTCCAATGTTATGCAGCTTGCTAACAGTCTAAGAAATAATCTTTACACTAAGTATCTTGTTTTGTTTATTTTTTAAATATGAGCAATCACTGAGGGACTTAAACAATTCAAACATCAGCAGAGTATAGTTTCCATATCTCACTGGAAATAGAAAAATTATGACTAAGTTTGCCACACTTCTGTTTTCCTCTTCAGGCAGTCTCACTGAAACAGTCTGCAACAGCTCAATGAAACATCTTGTTTTAAGTAACTGAAAAGAAATACAATCTCAGTGTGATTATCTTCCCAGATAATAATTTCAAGCATATATTGTCAATCTGAAAAAGATTGCATTGGTGATGCTAATTTTAAATTCTGCCTTCTGCTTTCAGGAAACAAAATCTATTTATTAGTATTTTGGGAATTTCCATATAAACTCTCCCTCTCTTGCAAAGATTTGTAATAATATATACATTGATTTGTCTTGCTTTTCCTTTACAACCCATTCAACTTTTTTTTTTAAGCTTTAGAGCTTAGTATTTCTTAGCACAAGTTGGTGCTATCTTTATTTAGCAGTTGTTTTGTGGACCCTTCAAAACTACTGTTCTGTCAGCTGGTCCTGGACTGACTCATACTGCTCGTTCAGTCTTGTGTTTATCGCACTGCTCTGTTTCTATAAAAATTGCATGGACAATTATGTGACAACAAAGACAGGAACACTCTTACGTGCATGACCAGTGTAAGGCCCATTTGAAGTGGGTGGTGGTGGGTGGCAATTTAATTAATCTTCTTGGTAAAAAGTTTGATCACCCTTTTTTAAAAATCAGTGTGATGTTCCCCTCTTCTCCAGTCACTGGGGACTTCACCTGACTGCCATGACTTTTCAAATACGATTGAGTGGGGCTTGGCAACTACATCTGACAGTTTGCTTAGGACTGTGGGATGAGTCTCATCAGGTCACATGGATTTGTATATGTTCAGGTTCTTCAGATGGTTTCAAACCCGATCTTTCTCTATGATGGTGGGACACCATTTCCCCACTCTCTGTCTTGAGACTGAGGAGTTTGAGAGATGTAGGAAGAATTTCTGAAGAGAGAAACTAAAAATTAAACAAAAAGCCACACTATAGCTACCTACAACCAGTATACTGGTTGTATATATCACTCCATTTAACTGACAGAGAGGCTGCCCTGACTTAGTGAACTCATCCATGAAATACATTTTTCAGGTAGATTAATCAGGAGATCAAAGATTGACTGTGCTCAACAGGAATCAGTTGTACGAGACATCCAATTAAAAAAGCAACCCTTGTTATTTCTATTATCAAAGCACGATCTAGAAGTGATCAAGAGAGAAGCTACACTGTGGGCATACCTTTGCTTAGAATTCTCATCCTTGTAAGAAATTTTGTAAAAGCCATAATAGCTATCTGATAAATTAGATGAATATTCTATGTTGATGGTATAATTCTGTCCTACAAGGAGAGCCTCAGGAACCATGACTGCAATCTGGTCATGCAATGGATACTCCAGGAATTCAACTGGCTTTGCTTCATGCCCTCCTGCTGAAGTAATGGTTGCCTTGGTGATATTAAGTCCTGAGCTGTGAAGTACAATCTTCCGAGTTTCCTTGGTAATGTTAACCACTATCTTTACAGAGCCTGCGAATTTCAGAGTAGTAAGGTTTGGCTGCATGATGAGATCATAATGCAGCGGTACAACATCAGGAGGAAGTCTAATTTTTGCCCATGGAAACACTTTTCCATTGGTTGCCAAAGGGTATATTAGTTCCATCGAATGATTTTTTTTATGGCAGCCTTCTTTGGTAAAGGTACATTTGGGAAGAAGATAAATCAACATTATTAATGAAACTGCAATCACAAGAACAACTGTGCAAACCACCACAGTCCTCGTAGAGGGTGCAGAACACAATCCATTTGGATTTTGTGTATAGCCAGACATGTTATTCCGGAGACCCGAGCTTCTGTTCATGAAGGACATCCCCAACAATTTTGCTGATGACTCATAATCCTCTTCATCATCCTCCATTTCGTGCTCTCCAAGGCCACGCACCAAGAGCCGGGAGCTCCTTGGTTCATATTCCACTTCATCAGGCTCCAGGGGATGCAAACAAGATTCTTTCGCCAAGTCAACCACATCAGGCTCCTCTTCAAACATACTATTTTCAATCATATTCCTGGGTAACTGAATTAGATCTGAAAAAGAAAAGATCATATGTTACATCATAAACAAAAGGCATGATTATAATACCTCGAAGATAGTTTACTGAACTACAGAATGGGAAACACTTTTACGGTACATATGATCAAGAGCTCTTTGATTTTTTTCTCTCAGGTTTGCTTCTAGAAAACATTTATGTGCTTTTCTGCGTACTGTAATTTTTCATTCAGTATCTCTGAAAGAATGCTTCTGTTGTACATATTTAATCATGTCTTGCATCATAACTGGGGATCAGCTGTATCACTGCATAGAATGCCCAGTTCATTGATGTCAATATCTTGGCTACATTTCCTCTACTGCAGAAAACTATATCTGTATCCAACTAAAATAGTTAAGATGGAATATTCTTTATCTTGCAGGGTAAAGCACAGGAGGCCAATACAGTTCTAGAGGTGTTTCTGAATATGCTAGCTACAGAGTTCTTCAATACAGGAGAAAATCTGCCAGTGTGCTGGCACTTACAAAAATAAAACATCCACTTGACATTATTAAACTTAATTTTTCACACACATCCCCCAAAATATAAATAGTATTTCTCACATAAAAATGGCAGTATAAAAATTACAGTTCCAATTGACATCTTCCTTTAAGATCTAGCTCATAGAACCCTTGAAAAAGATCCATGCAGGCAAGAACTAAAATCAGTGCCAATCAGACTGTTTGTCTCCATAAAATTTGCCCTTAATAGATAATGGAACACTGAACACAAACGAAGAATTGAAATCCATATCAAATGTTAAAAGGATCGTGTACTCTCATATTCTACATGCAGTTATATTTTAATCAAATGTCTATAACTGTTTCTGTAAAAGGTTATCTTTCAGATGACCTGTTTGGTGGAAAGTGGAAAAAATTAAAAATACTGTTGGAAAGAAGCATATATATGGAATGGGACATGGACATCCAAAAGTAGCTAACTTAGGAACAAGGAGCTTCTTTTTTTTCATACTGTATTTAATTCAAAGCACTATAAACATATAAAAGATGTCAATTGGCTTTTGTTAGGACACCATAGAGTTGTCTAGAGAACAAAACAATGAAACTAATGCATTTCACATATGAAAGTCTACTGTTAATTGAACAATAATCACATCATGCCTCTATCCTCCACATTCTGTTTTCAGAATGAGAAAGATAAGTTTTTATTTACATCTAAGCATACTGAAAAGTAGGCCAACTTTATTAATTTCTGACAAGAGTGTACATTTGGCAAGTCTATATACAGTCTACAATATCGGTGTTCCTACCATACATTACTGATTTTATCTGTATTGCTAAGCTCCTATCCAATAATTGAGGATAATATACATAAATAAATTGCACCAATAATTTCAGGAATATAACTATGCATAGCTGCTTGATAGGGCTTAAAACACTGAAACAGACTAAGGCAAGATATTGGCAGGGTAAAGATTTATGGTTTGGTAGTAGCCTTATTTCCACCCCCCCACCCCGCTTTTTTTTTTTAAGTTGGGTTTCTATATGGCTGAAATTCTGAAAGGTGAAAACAAAACATCTTAAAGAAAATATGTCAAGAATCTTTACAAACTAGATATACCAAACTCTTCAACTAAGTGTCTAAAATGTATCAAGGCCACAAACTCAGAAAACTATAGTGTCAGTAGGTGCAACACTGAAAAGGTTGGAGCAAGAATTTTTATTCTAGCCCACATCCTACCATTATTTTCTCTTTGTGTGATATCTGTGTATTAAACCTCTAATAATATTTGTCTGCCATTTATTTCATAGTTATACATACAGACCATTCAGATATCTTCAAAACACAATATCACAGTATCACAGTATCACAGTATGTTTGGGATTGGAAGGGACCTCAAAAGATCATCTAGTCCAATCCCCCTGCTGGAGCAGGAACACCTAGGTGAGGTCGCACAGGAACATGTCCAGGTGGGTTTTGAATGTCTCCAGAGAAGGAGACTCCACCACTTCCCTGGGCAGCCTGTTCCAGTGCTCTGTCACCCTCACTGAGAAGAAGTTTCTTCTCAAATTTAAGTGGAACCTCTTGTGTTCCAGCTTGATCCCATTATCCCTTGTCCTATCATTGTTTGCCACCGAGAAGAGCCTGGCTCCATCCCCATGGCACTCACCCTTTATATATTTATAAACATTAATAAGGTCCCCCCTTAGTCTCCTCTTCTCCAAACTAAAGAGACCCAGCTCCCTCAGCCTTTCTTCGTAAGGGAGGTGCTCCACTCCCTTAATCATCTTGGTTGCCCTACGCTGGACCCTCTCCAGCAGTTCCCTGTCCTTCTTGAACTGAGGGGCCCAGAACTGGACACAATATTCCAGATGTGGTCTCACCAGGGCGGAGTAGAGGGGAAGGAGGACCTCTCTCGATCTACTAACCACCCCCCTTCTAATACACCCCAGGATGCCATTGGCCTTCCTGGCCACAAGGGCACAGTGCTGGCTCATGGTCATCCTGTTGTCCACCAGGACCCCCAGGTCCCTTTCCCCTACACTGCTCTCTAATATGTAATCTCCCAACCTATACTGGAACCTGGGGTTGTTCCTGCCCAGGTGCAGGACTCTACACTTGCCCTTGTTATATTTCATCAAATTTTTCCCTGCCCAACTCTCCTTCATAAATCAGCACCTTGCATGTCCAACAAAAAACCTGCTGTGTTACTTTAAAAAATATCAACCTTGAACATTTCTCTGCAAAGGTCTTAAAATAAGAAAAAAAGAAAATAAAAAATCCTACCCTACAGAAGCCAGTAAGAGGAAGATGCACTGGTCAGTCTAAACAAGGAATATGGACATGGATGAAAGCAGGGAGTTTGCTGGAATTTGGATATACCTACTCAGCCTTTGTGCCATTGTACACTTGCTGCTTTGACAAGAATAGGATCATAGGTTCACAGGATACCTGAGGTTGGAAGGGACTTCAGGAGGTCATCTACTCCAACCTCCAGGCAAAAGCAGCTTCTAAATGTTTCTGTCCTTATGGCATTTCCCAGTACAGTGCTCATGTTCTAGCCTTCGGGCTGTGGTTGGAGTTCAGTGCTCCAGCAGTGTGATCCCTACGTTGTAGCATGTGCATTCGTAAGTCAGATTGGAGGCCTCACAGAGCCAAGAAAGAGGATAAAAATCTAAGTTACACGTGAAAACACATACACTAGGTAGTGGAAGAAAAAAGTGGAAAGACAAAGCATTGTGCAATAGAAGCTCTTCTGCAATTCTTCTACCCAAGAAGAGTTTATGAACAATTCATTAATCTATTTCTAGTAGATTCTTGTTGATTACTCCCTCTGCTGGTTGCTTTTCAAATCTGCAGGCTAACTTCAATCAAATTTGAAAACAGATGCAAGACCAAATTTCTTCAAGTCCCAGTGCAATCCCACCCCAAAACAAGGTGCTGGCGGAACACACCCAAATCAGTATCTGCTATGTAGAAAAGGCAGATATTAAGACTCACATTGTAAGCACTCCAAAAGGTAGCAGACAGTCAGTACACAGCTCCAACCACAGCCATGGCATGTGCTGCTGCATGGCCAGCAAAAGAGGCAGAAGACAGGGGAGGCGCTGCAGAGGGAAGGAGGAAAAAGATAAATAGCATAAAACTGGCAAAAAGTAGGCTTCATCAGCTTTGCAGCTGACAGAACAGATTGCTTTTTAAAGAGCTAATAAGTTTCTTCTAAGGTCAACTATCTTAATATTTTCAAAGTTCCATGTAGGAACTAATAACTCTTTTAGTCAAAAATAATCATACAACATTCTCAAACTGAAACTAAGACATTAAGAGATAGTTTCAAGTTAGTTTCAAGGCAATGCACAGTTTTAATAGCCAAGATACATGAATCTTGAGGAAAACAGCAGTTAAAACTAATTTCTACATAAGTATTTGCAAAAATGAGAAGCAATCCAAGTCTTGGTTTTTCTGCAATGCTGAAAATCTGTAGGATCAGAACTTTACTGAAAATCAAGGGCATAACCAGACCACTATTCTCCACTGGAAAGCACATGGACACAGTATCAAAAGGTTACTGGAGTTATTTATGCTGACATATACATTCACAGAAGCACTGAAGCCAGCCTACGTTTTGGAGAGGAATCATGGCAAACATGTTTAAAGCTTTTACACTCAGATAAACTCCGGACTGCTTGCTCCCTGCTGGATTACGTGAATTTATAACATAATACTGTGAGTCATCAATCATGTGAACTGAACTCTTACGACCTTCCAGCTTTAACTCATGAGCTACAATATGAGCTAAAAAAAAAACACACTAAGGACAGAAAAAAGGTATTATTAAACCAAAACAATCCATAAGGAATAAGCAGCTGCCTGAGGAACATGACTGCAACCATCACATTTCACTGTCATCTTTCACACCAAGTATGGCCAAGAGGCAAACACTGCCACATTAAAAGAACATTAATTCAGCTATCCAAGCAAATTACTTCAGATTCCAAATATGATGCAGGAAAAATTAATATAATTGCAAGGCTAAGGAAATTTAACCTGCAAAGAAGCTGCATGGTTCCAGTGAACTACCATTGTCATGCCAGAGGCTGTAGGTGCACTAAAGGCATTTGTAGTCACAGTAGCACACAATTAAGGAAGTGCTGATCTGAGCTGCCAAAATTATCTGTCATCAGGCATAGCAATTTATATCTAAATCTTTACTAAACATGCGCTTAGCGTGAGAGTGAACAAAAAGGTTAAAAAAAGTCATGGGGCTAAGTCTTGTTGCTCCCCGATTAGCACTAATGTTATGATGCTAAAAGCTTAAAGCTACAGCAGCTAAAAGCTTAAACGCACCCCAGTAGAAGCAATTTTACTAAGTTCTTCCACAAATGTGTAGCGTGCAAATTAGAGATTTTCAACACCTTCCTCCTTATGTGATCTATTATCACATCTAGAAGAGAACAGTATGAACATTCACAGTTCACAAACAATCCTGAGAAGTGATGTGAGGTTAAAAACTAAGTGTGGCAGACCAGTGTGTCAATATCGTTTTTTCCAGTGGCCATATCAGCTTCTTTGATGCCTTCAAAGGGCCGAATGTAATTTTAGGACTGTATAGCTCCTACATTTATATCCTTTCCTAATCACAGAATCACAGAATGGTTGGGCTTGGAAGGGACCTCTGGAGATCGTCTAATCCAACCCACCTGCTAACGCAGCTTCACCCAGAGCAGATCACACAGGAATGTGTCCAGGCAGGTTTTGAATGTCTCCAGAGAAGGAGACTCCACAACCTCTCTGGGCAGCCTGTTCCAGTGCTCTGACACCCTCAAAGTAAAGAAGTTTCTCCTCCTATTCCAAAGGAACCTCCTGTACTTCAGTCTGTGCCTGTTACCCTTTGTACTATCGTTGTGCACCACTGGAAGGAGTCTGGTCCCATCCTCTTGACACCCACCCTTGAGATATTTGCAAGCGTTGATCAGATCCCCTTTCAGCCTCCTCCAGGCTGAACAAACCCAGCTCTCTCAGTCTCTCCTCAAAAGAAAGATGCTCTAGACCCCTAATCATCTTTCTACGTCTCCACTGGATTCCCTCCAGTAATTCCTTGTCTGTTGTAAACTGGGGAGCCCAGAACTGGGCACAATACTCCAGATGCGGCCTCACCAGGGCAGGGCAGAGCAGAGGGGGAGGATAACCTCCCTCGACCTGATGGTCACACTTTTCCTAATGCACCCTAGGACACCTTTGGCCTTCCTGGCCACAAGGGCACATTGCTGACTCATGGTCAGCCTGTTGTCGACCAGAACTCCCAAGTCCTTCTCAGGAATGCTGCTTTCCAGCAGGTCCACTCCTAACCTGTACTGGTGCCTGGGGTTATTCCTCCCCAGATGCACGACCCT
This sequence comes from Streptopelia decaocto, assembly GCF_964273445.1. NCBI lineage: Eukaryota > Metazoa > Chordata > Aves > Columbiformes > Columbidae > Streptopelia > Streptopelia decaocto. Next base: position 40,776,044 of record NC_138657.1, read on the forward strand.
ACACTTGCCCTTGTTGAAATTCATCAGGTTCTTCTCTGCCCAGTCCTCCAGCCTGTCCAAGACACGCTGAATGGCAGCACAGCCTTCTGGTCTGTCAGCCCTTCCTCTCAGTTTGGTATCATCAGCAAACTTGCTGGGGGTGCACTCAGTCTCTTCATGCAGGTAACTGATGAACAAGATGAACAGGACTGGACCCAGTACTGACCCCTGGGGAACACCACTAACTACAGGCCTCCAACCAGAGTCTGCACCGTTGATCACAACCCTCTGAGCTCTGCCATCCAACCAGTTCATGCTCCATCTCACCATGCATTCATCCAGCACTTCCTGAGCTTGTCTATGAGGAGGTTGTGAGAGACAGCATGAAAAGCCTTGCTGAAGTCAAGGCAAACAACATCCACTGCTCTGTGGACAACATAGTCATATCTAGACGATAGAAAGTGGCATGACTTAAGGACACAAAAATGAGTAATTAATCAGACCAAGCTAAACAGAAGGGGACTTCAGCACACCAGATGTCTGCTGGACATACAACTGTCGCGGTTGAGACGGACAAACGACATGGACCAAATTCTTTCAAGATGAAAGTAATAGGTGCTGAAGTCCCTCACAAGAACAAGGGCTAGTGATTGAGAGACTTCTCCTAGATGCCTGCAGAATATTTCGTCTGCCTCTTCATCCTGGTTGGGTGGTCTGTAACACACCCCCACCAGGATGTCTGCCTTGTTGGCCTTCCCCCTGATTCTTACCCATAAACAACTCTATTGTCACCAAGCTCTAGACAGTCAAAACCCTCGTTAACCTACTGGGCTAGCCCACTTCCCCTCCTTCCTTGCCTGTCCCTTCTGAAGAGTTTATGACCATCTAATGCAGCACTCCAGTAGTGTGGGTCATCCCACCATGTTTCCGTGATGGCAACTACATCATAGTTTTTCTGCCACACAGTGGCCTCCTGTTTGTTGCTCATGCTGCATGTATCCGTATAGTTGCACTTCAGCTGGGCCATTGATCCCGCCACCTTTTTGGGGGGATAAGCCCTAATTCCTTTGTGACCATTCTCAGGCAGCTACGTGGTTTCTAACACATCTGTAACTCTCGTGTCTTTGCTACTACACTGCTCTCCATCCCCTGCCTCCACTGAGATGGCAGACCAAAGGGCCTTGCTAGGACCCCTTCCCTCAAATGCTGGCATGCCACCCTTGGTTTTGTCCCTGCTGTACCTGTTTTTTCTCCCTTCCCCCTTCAAATCCAGTTTAAAGCTCTTTCAAAGAGCCCTGCTAACTCCTCTCCAAGGATCCTTTTCCCCCTTTGAGATAGGTGCATCCCATTTGTCACCAGCAGGCCTGGTGTCGTGTAAGCTGACCCATGATCAAAAACCCCAAAATTCTGCTGATAATACCAGTCCTGCACCCAGGTATTGATCTTCTGGGTCTTCCTGTATCTTCCCTCGTCGTACCCTGTGACTGGGAAGACAGAGAACACTACTTGTGCTCCTGATCCCTTAACCAGTCGTCCTAAGGCCCTGAAGTTCTTCTTGATTGCCTTCAGATTTCCTATCACAGTCTCATCACTGCCTACCAGAAAAATTAGTAGAGGATAGTAATCTGAGGTCCTAACCAGGGCAGGAAGTTTTCACATCTTCAACCTTGGCCCCAGGGAGGAAGCAGACTTCCCTAAGAAGTGGGTCCAGTCTGCATATTGAGCCTTCTGTTCCCTTCAGAAGGGAATCTCCTATGACAATGATGTGTCTTTTTCAATGTGTCTTTCTCAATGTTGTTGTTTGGTTCCACTTGCAGACACTCATACCTTTCCAAAATATTTCTAACCTTTTGGATGTTCAGTGTAGTAATATTTAGTTTTCTTCAAAATGCCTTCGTGTGCCTGTTTCAGGACCTGTGGAAATGAGTAAGTGTTTTGGAACTCCCATTTGGGCCACCTGTCTCCCTCTCCCATCAGCCAAGGCTGGTAACAAAGCCAAGAAGCAATAACTGCAACAACAGTTTTGGCTGAGAATAAGATCAAGATTTGTAGGAAGACTCAAGCAATGAGTCTAACATGGAGCCCACAAATAGGAGTGTATGTTCCTCTCTTTCTTCTAGGAAAAATTTAATGTCTTGCAGTTTGGAATTTTGGAGATTGATTCATTCGCTGTTAAACAGTATTGGTAATCTGACATCAGTAGGAGCAGAGCCTGGTTATATAGTTCTGATTTGCACAATTCTGTTAAAATTACGTTATTATTATTATTATTATTATTATTATTATTATTATACTCAGCATAAACTGATTTATGGCTTTGATTAAGTGAATGTGGAAGATGGGTCTGTGCCAAATGGAATTAAACAAAATTAGAGAAGTGTGGTTGAAAACCATATTCTATGTTGCTTTTCTACAGTAATACTTCTGACATTTTAGTCAGGACAATTCAGAGAGATATGGAGTATTTAGAGAACATTTCTCTTTTCCTACCTTCCCTTTACCTGAGGCTGAAGATGCAGATTTGGGGACAAAAAGTTCAGGATTAAAAATGTAACCCTTCAATAGTACTTCCTAATCTTCAGTGTCTCAAATACACTTATACGCATTTTAGATAACTATTTAATGTGAGAAGTTACATTTTTGTTCCTACAGTCAAGTCTAGCCTTTCTCTCCTGCCATGCATTGGGATTATTTTTCTCTAATGAAAAGATAAGTGTTTTTGCATTTAAAATGTTGACTTATTTTGAATTTAAAAACTAGTAATTGTTTGATCTGAACAATCTGAACAAACTTGTAACATTTCTCAAAGCTTGCTGAATATTACTTATGCTGTTGTCCTATAGCTTGTTTTCCTCCTTCTTGCATTTAAACTGTACAATGCAAGTTCCTCTGGTTTTTATTGACTCTCACATTTCATGTTGTTCTTGTCTCTAGCTTGGAAGGACTGATGACATGACGTGTGTCAGTAATTTTGCGATGTAAACCGGAAGTAGGTATATTTTTGTTTTGCTCTCTCATAAATACAGATGAATAATGTACTATAACATGTCCATCCTTTTCTTAAAAGAACAAATTCTATAGCAAATACAGCTATTGCTCACAAAATTTCTAGTGCCGTGGCTGCACGGGCATCTGCACAGATCATATTACCTCTTAAAGATACTGCCGTTGTAGCAGAGAAATTTTATATATTTGTCTTCACTCTAATAGTTTCTTTTAAAATTGTGGAGTGCTCCCAGCAGTGAGAAAGAGAGACTCCACCCCTGGCCAGCCCCCTTTTGTAACTCAGCATGACCTCATGTGGTATCGAATATCCCTTTGGCTGGTTTTGGGTCAGCAGTCCTGGCTGTGTGATCCCCCCAGCTGCCTATGGAAATGAAACCTATCTTGGCCAACCCAGCACATACGGCAATATATCTGTCTCCTTGAAGTGTGCTTGCCTGCCTTACACAGTGTGTTTGAAAGTGCTTGCAAGTGCTTCACATGTTTTCATGGAGTCCTGTAAACAAAAAGCTTTAAGCTGTTTGCTAGAACTCAAGAGTGTTAAATTAATTTTTGAATGTTTTAGGAATAGTGGAGCCTTTGCTTTTTTATATTAGGCTGTGTGGCACAGTATTTGTTCCTGCTGGCACCTTTTTCTGAAACTCACTTTACCATCATGGTAGCAGGCTTATTCATGTGTTGTACTCTGAGCTTACTATCTGTGCTGAAATCTTGCAAGTGTTTCAGCAATACTTCTGGAAAAGGTGGCATTTAGATAGTTACATGAACATAAAATAGATCTTTAAAAGGAAAAAAAAAACTCTTGAAGTTGCTTTTCGCCCCGTTGGATGGTCTTAGCGAATGCGACCAGTCATTAGAAGGAACAAAATCCATGTGGTTTGTCTATGGAGTTTACTGTTTGGTCAGCAAATGCTTCTGCTAAGAAAAGACCAGTGCTTTCCAAGTTAGACATAAAGGTTAGATATCTAAAACAGTATTATGGCCTGAATAATTAAACCCATTGTTAAACACCTGTAGCTATTCCTGAAATAATTGGACAGAATTATACTTTGGCATAATATTAGTGAGTTGCTTGACAGCAAGTCAGATAGCAAAATGAATACTTTGTTCATAGTTTTCCTGTGTTCTTTCCTGATAGACCAGACACAGAACACATCAACACATTAGTATGTTTCTATTTTGGGGCATCACCCTCTATCCCATAACTTAAATGCAACAGAAGTAGTCTATATCCTGTCAGAATCAATTTTTACTCCACCTAGTAGGTACACTTTATACAGGGCCACATGCTCTGGCCTTGGGTCTTGCTACATCTGCCAGTCTGTGACAACATGCAATCTGGTAGTCGTTTGGCTTCTAGGTTATTCCAGTTTCCTATGCTTATCTAAGGGTTTGGTTGCTTCAAAATGCCAGGTGTTACTGCAATTCTTTTAACGTTTCCTTAATTAAAAATACTGTGTTGTACCCGCTCATTATTTAAATGTGATAATGTGCTAAACTTAAGTCTCAGAAAGTGGGGACAGCCTGTCTATCAGTAGGATTTATTTGGTTTAAATTGTGCAGTTTTTTAATTTGAACCTTTTAATTTGAATATAGAAAGTGGAAGAAAACAAAAATTGCCTTTGAGCATTTTCTGCATACATTTTAAAAGGGAATTAACTTGAAGAATGGGTCAGTTATGTTCATGTAAGAATTTTGAGTGTTGCGATTTCAATTTGAGATAGAATACCTGGACATGAAGCCTGATAGCAGATTACTGATTTTGTTTTGCAAGGGAAATGTACATACTTCTCGTATGATAGAGAGGTATCAATAGCGCTATAGGAAGATAGTGACTCTGAAAAATAAAGGAGTAACGACTTTTTGTATTCTACAGAATATTTATAACGACTTTCAAAACTGAACATTGTAAAGATACTTCATTGTTGCACGTACTGAGATTCATTACATGTGTTGCCTGAGGCTTTTACACTCGGGAAAGCTTACATTATCCTTGTTAGTGTTAATGGAGGTCTTTGGACAACATAAATACTTGAAACAAATACTAGGCAGTTTTGCTGCAGCCCCTGATTGTCCCTGCATGATCATGTGTTATACTAGAGTATTGTGGTAAAGTTGCTTTGTAATTTAAAAGACTAATTTGTGAAAAGATGTAGCAGTGAAAGATGTATGGCTTATAGGAACATGACAAGGGACCACCTTCTGTTTAGCTTGGTCTGATTAATTACTCATTTTTGTGTCCTTAAGTCATGCCACTTTCTATCGTCTAGATATGACTATGTTGTCCACAGAGCAGTGGATGTTGTTTGCCTTGACTTCAGCAAGGCTTTTCATGCTGTCTCTCACAACCTCCTCATAGACAAGCTCAGGAAGTGCTGGATGAATGCATGGTGAGATGGAGCATGAACTGGTTGGATGGCAGAGCTCAGAGGGTTGTGATCAACGGTGCAGACTCTGGTTGGAGGCCTGTAGTTAGTGGTGTTCCCCAGGGGTCAGTACTGGGTCCAGTCCTGTTCATCTTGTTCATCAGTTACCTGCATGAAGAGACTGAGTGCACCCCCAGCAAGTTTGCTGATGATACCAAACTGAGAGGAAGGGCTGACAGACCAGAAGGCTGTGCTGCCATTCAGCGTGTCTTGGACAGGCTGGAGGACTGGGCAGAGAAGAACCTGATGAATTTCAACAAGGGCAAGTGTAGGGTCGTGCATCTGGGGAGGAATAACCCCAGGCACCAGTACAGGTTAGGAGTGGACCTGCTGGAAAGCAGCATTCCTGAGAAGGACTTGGGAGTTCTGGTCGACAACAGGCTGACCATGAGTCAGCAATGTGCCCTTGTGGCCAGGAAGGCCAAAGGTGTCCTAGGGTGCATTAGGAAAAGTGTGACCATCAGGTCGAGGGAGGTTATCCTCCCTCTCTGCTCTGCCCTGCCCTGGTGAGGCCGCATCTGGAGTATTGTGCCCAGTTCTGGGCTCCCCAGTTTACAACAGACAAGGAATTACTGGAGGGAATCCAGTGGAGACGTAGAAAGATGATTAGGGGTCTAGAGCATCTTTCTTTTGAGGAGAGACTGAGAGAGCTGGGTTTGTTCAGCCTCGAGGAGGCTGAAAGGGGATCTGATCAACGCTTGCAAATATCTCAAGGGTGGGTGTCAAGAGGATGGGACCAGACTCCTTCCAGTGGTGCACAACGATAGTACAAAGGGTAACAGGCACAGACTGAAGTACAGGAGGTTCCTTTGGAATAGGAGGAGAAACTTCTTTACTTTGAGGGTGTCAGAGCACTGGAACAGGCTGCCCAGAGAGGTTGTGGAGTCTCCTTCTCTGGAGACATTCAAAACCTGCCTGGACACATTCCTGTGTGATCTGCTCTGGGTGAAGCTGCGTTAGCAGGTGGGTTGGATTAGACGATCTCCAGAGGTCCCTTCCAAGCCCAGCTGCTAATTACTGATCCAAAATTAGCAAAGGAACTGAAGTTCTAAGCCATACAAATTCACTCTCTATTTCCTGTCCTCCAGCCTATACTGAAGATCTAATTTTTTTGTTTGTTTGTGGGGTTTTTTGTGGGGATTTGGTTTTATGGTTGTTTTTATTTTCTTTTTTTGGGAAAATTCTGCCAATTGGGCTGTATAATGGAAATTAAAACAACACATGATTATGTATTTCTTAAGGTGCCATAAGAAACAGGAGCTACGAGTGTAATCTCATATAAGTGACTGTTTATTAGTCTTCAGTACTTCTAAAAGGTTTTCTGAATGTCTCTTCCTGTTTTTTAAGGAAAGCACAATGGCATTTTCTTTGGCAGGACCTCAGGCTGAATGGATCAATTATACATAAATAGTCAGACTACTACTGATATGATTTTTCAAATCTCTAATGTTATCAACAAAAAGAAAACATCATGGAAGGGGAAAAATAAGAGTTTGGTTCATTTACTGAACACGCTACCTATTCAACTGGCAAAAAATGTAAGCCACTTTTGTCATAATTATTTTTCTGGAGGTCAGTGTAAGTAACTTCAGATTTTAAGATTAACCAATACAAGCTTAATCTGGATTTTGGTATCCAACACAGGTATATCATTTCCATTCACATCTTAACAAACATTTTCAAATTTCAATCTGGTACAAGCTGGGTTTCCACTGTGAAAAGCGGGGAAAGTGGAGGAAAGGGAAGAGGAGGAGGTTGTTTTAAATGATATTTTGCTCTTTGGGCATAGCAAACCTGAGAGAAAAAACCTGCACCAAGTCCCAACAATATTAAGTCACTGTTCCCTTGGTTGATTGAAGCACAGGATGGGAAAGAGGGCTCTGAACTTTAATTTTAGAACTTTGGATTTTAGTTTCCTGTTTCAAATCTGATCAAGGATATGTTTTGCAATTAAAATGATAGAAGATGTTTCACCACAGGGGTCTAACAAAAAGGCCCTGAGTCTTGGAGACATGCAGAAAGTTGTCTCAAATTCCTCAAGCCAGTCAGAACTGCTGACTATCTTATTCACTATATCTGTCCATCAATTTAATGGCTAATAAATACCAGGCTCATCACAGCTGAAGTTTTCTCTGCTAGTGTCAGTTGTTTGGAAGAAAAATTTTCAGAGAACTTTGCAAAACATCTAACAGACTTTCAAGATTACAATCTGATGGACTGCACGCAACCTGATGCTTGCTCAGTCTTTTGTTTGTTTTGGGGGTTTGTTTGTTTTTAAATAAAGCAATAAATTCAAACTATCATACCATCTCACCTTGAACAGAACAAACCAATGTGCCTTCCAAATTGCTATTGTTACTTAACACATACTTGACAACTCCAGTGATAATACTACACAAAATCTTTGAACGTCTTTTGTGAGACAACACTGATCATGAAATAAAACATCATCTGTGCTCAGGCAGGCAAACTGAGCTAAACCAAACACACCGTATAACCCTGAAATTCTTGTTTCTTGATCAACTGGACAAGTTTTGCAAAGCTTTTCCCTCTGGTCCTTCCTCCCAATTTCCTTCAAGAATCTCCATCTGTTCTCTCTGTTTCTTCCTGGCTACAAGGCACGCAATCTTTTTGTGATTCTTACAATTTAAGGTTAATATACTTTCACTATTAAAAGCAGTATCTACTGAATTCATTTCTGAGCATCTGTTGCTAGACAGTGAGTTCAACATAATGCAGTAAAAAAGCAAATACATATCCAACTTATTGAGTAAACAGGTTACTGTTCAGCTTAGCTGACAAAAGAACACAAGACATAGACGCTACAACACAGCTTTGTTGCAAAATACTATCCAGCAACATGCACTTGAAAAATGTAAAAATTACATTTAGAAACAGATGCAATCAGCACTTTTTCTGTCAGTAATACCTCACTATAGTAAAATGCTGGGGTATGCAAAATATGAAGGGAAAATAAAGACATTGAGAACAGACCTCTTAGAATTTTTATCTACCATCTTACTAAAACAGATTACTGTCTATTGTCTATGACTAAATAATACAGTTTAAAACAAACAGGAACCATTCTGCTCCATGACACAAGAGTATACAATATTGACAGATAACAACATGCCTATCGTCCCCAATAGACTTAGGCTATGCACACAGAACTTGTTTCTGCATCTCCAATATGTGTATATAATGGACAAAACTAACACAAAGGAAACATTCTGGTATTGACAGGAACTAGCTGAGATAACTAGATTTTGTAAGTGACATTTTCCACTTTGTAAATGACTACCTAACTTGGTTTATTTCTACATTCTACAAAAAAGAAAAAAAGTCTTCCCATAACAGCCTTTTTATTTTGTTCCCCAGTTTACTTATGTAATTAATTTTCAATGTTTCCACTCACTGTGTAAGGAAAAAAAAAAGGCATAAAAATAAGTCTAGAATGTGACAGTGAATGTTATTTGCATTTCAGCAGATCATCACAAGTTATCCCTTCTGCAGTTACTCATTTATGCATGTCACCAGTCTTAAGTGAGAAACACTAATAGGTCACTTCTACCTTTCTGTTTCATCTCAAATGGAAAAATTCCATGTTTAATGTATTAAACAGGAAATGGTGAAATGACCTTTTAGAAACACACGCAATATAAAAATACAAGCAAAAGGCTTGCAAAATATTTTGTAATATTGTCCAAAATAAAGATGTCCCAAATTACATGACAGTATTTCAGTAACAAATGACTAGTTACAATTAATACATTCTGCTCATTAATTTGCAGTTCCCAATTCAGAGAAATTTGAGATCATACAAAATAGGGGCAGAGGGGGAAGAAATATATATATATATATAAAAAAAAGCAAGAACAAGGAAGTCTTCCATGTACTTTTAATTACACTTTGATTATTCATATTTCTGGAAAGGTCTCAAATTAAGAATAGCCATGTAAAACAGAGAAAATTGTCTATAAAAATAAAATCTTAGCAGTAACCATTTCTAAAACATTTACTAATTTATAACATTTCAGGGAATGTTCAGGTTGGACATTATTAAATGGTTCTTCACTAACAGGACAGTCAGTCATTGGAACAGGCTCCCCAGGAAAGCGGTGATGGCACCAAGCCCACCAGAGCTCAAGGAACATCTGGATAATGTTCTTGACCATACGGTTTAGTTTTAGGTAGTCCTGCAAGGAGCAGGGAGTTTGTCTCAATGATCCTTATGGGTCCCTTCCAACTTGAGATATTCTAGGATTCTGTGATTAACTCAGCTATTCCATGCCCTAATGTAGCCAGAGCTACAGACCTCACACATTATATCCAACTAAACTCCTGGGCAGAAGGGAAGGTGTCTCCAAAGAGGAGTGAACCTAAGTTTCCAGTGCAGGGGTCAGGGGTGAAGTAAAAAAAGAACACCTAAATAAAAATATTTAGGATATCTGAGTATTTCTACTGGAGAACCTATTCAAACAATAAAGAGTCTGGCACACCCACTAGCATTTCAAGGAAAGGATAAGAGTTTCTTTGACTTTTGAAATAAATTATGGCTGTGGTTTTCTTTTTATTTAAGGAAAATTTAAAACCCACCAAATACTGAACTAGAAAAACAGTCATCCTCCATATCCACTTCAGTGCATTTGCTGCCTTAAAGACTATTTTAAGATACATATCCATTCTGACATGGATCTACATCTGCTAAGTAAAACAACGATTTGTCTTCTTGCCAGTTCTGAATCCAATCAAAATGCTTTTGGAAAATCTTAAGATTCAGTCTGTTCCCTCTATTTTAGGAGGGTAAAATCCCCAAAGAACTCAGAGAGCTACAAATATAATATTGTAACCTTCCTGTCATAGCTCTCTTTTCCTCTGAATTTACACAACACTTTGCACCGGAAATCAACATACAGAGTCACAAACAGAACTCACTAATACAATAGAAGACAAATCAAAAAACCTTCCAGTTTATTTGAAAGATTTGATGCTCACAAAAGCTTCCAGATCACCAGCCATGGAAATGAAAAGTCTATTCAAAAAGCTGATAGTGTAAGCCTCCCCTTCACCTTGGATTTCATCAGCTGCTGTTGAGCACCATGCACCTCTCATGATCATAAAAATAATGAGCAACATCTCTACACTAATATCTGCACATTCTTTTTAGTGTCCCATCCAGCAGAGCCACCTTTCTGGAGGAAATTCATTGACCAGCGTCAGCTCCAAATTTTCTTTCAAACAGTCCCACTATCATCTCCAGGTTTTTCACTTCATGGAACAAAATTAGGAACGAACATCGCTTCTCAGTAGTAGCAAACAGTACCTTTGAACTGAATGATCAGGCCTACACATGATTTCTTCCAGTTGCATGGATATATAGCAGATCTTTTTTTAATGTTTTGTCATGAGTCAGTAACAGTATTATGTCAAACAGATTTTTAAAGTGATAGCGTGATGGCTGTCTCTCTCAAAAGGAATGGACTCAGCAAGATGACTGTAAATAAATCTCTCCGAAACTGCATTACTATTAAAGATAAGGTCTTTTTACCATGCACAGAGGAATTCAGGTTACATCCCTGTGATTGTAATAAACTGTAGTTGAAAGATCTTCTACCAGGGCTGGGATTAAGTACAAACCCAAAGCATCAAATGCTTGCACAAACTGTAATTTTAACATGACCAAAAAAACCCTCCACGGAAGTGTGATTTAATAAATAAATAGATAAATAAATAAAGGGGAAAGTTCCATCTTGCTAGTTAAACCAACAAAATATGCCCAGAGCTCATAACCTTTGGATTCTAAGAAGCAGCATACAAAGGATGGGCAATTTTTAGTGTATTTGAGCAAAGGGAAACACAAGGCAATGACAATGTACTTCTCAAGTGAAACACAAAATTGACTTTTTACTGCATCAGGTTTTTCTGAATTTTGTAGAAGTTTTGTACTTTGATTTGGCAGGTCACAGAGGAGTTAAAATACAATGCAGCAAACTCTGCTTTAGCTATGGCTACCCAGCATGCCTGCCATTTAAAAGACAAGATGCCACCTGCAATAAAAGTGCTGCATTTTCAACAGGAAGCCTGTTGGTTTACCCAGTGTCTTCTCCTAATTCCATATTTGGCTATGGTCTTGAGTCTAACCAAACATACTTTAGTTTCAGTTTGAGAGCGTCATTTCCTCCTCTCCTTGATGCGTAGAATGTGTTGCTAACAGAGAAGCAGTAGTAACATGAGCTTCATTTCAGTCACAAACACAAGATCCACACAAGCTGCTGTATCACAATGTTATCAAACGGTCCTATATGCTTATCTCTAAGCTGCAACCACATCACTATTTCAAACACTTGTGTTGAAGTACAGACAGCTGTGAAAGCTTTTTGGCTTCCAGGAACACCCTGAAACATTGCTTCAAACACCCTAAATCCTCCTGGGCTTCTCCTTTCTCTCACCGGGAGGAGACACTGATCAGAGTGCCTCGACCAGGAGAACGGCATAAAGGGCAGGTCTGGTTCCTCCTTCCCACCGGAGTCACGATGGCTTTGGCAATTTGGACGCACATAAAGCTCTTTCCTCGGAGCAAGAGAGAGAGAGAGCACACCTTGGTGCAGAAGTTGCCCCTGCCCCGTGGCGGCCAGGGTCTGCCACCGTGAGACTATGGCCGATCAACAAAACGCACAACAGTACCGCAAAGGAGCCTCCTCTCACGTTCCTCGTTACAGACATGCGTGCCTAATTAACCGAAATAAAACAAGATCTGAGCTAATGTCCAAGCCGTGGGTCACGGGGGCGGCACGCCTAAGAAGCCTCTCCTGTTTCTCTGGACAAGTGGCTCCTACCGGGAACCCCGGCTGCCCCTGGGCCCAGCCGAGCGAGCGCCCGCCGGGAAGCGGCTCTGCCGGCCGGGCGGGCGGGTAGGCCCGCTACGGGGGGGCCGCGCGTCCCCGTCCCAGGCTCCGGCTGTGCCCACTTGCAGCACGGCGCTGCCGCGGTACTCACCGCTAGGAAACGGCTCCATTTTCCTCCAGGAGTCCGTCCTCAGCCCGCGAAAGCGAAGCCCTGGCGAAGAGCGAGAAGACGACGCAGAGACGCAGCCACGGCTCTTCCTCCTGCCGCCGCAGGCTCCCAGGACAGGCGCTGCCTCGGGCTCCCCCGAGCCGCTGAGGCCCCACACGCCTCAGCCAGTGCCCACCGACCCTGTGCCGCTCCTTCCGCGGCCGGGGACACAACCGGCTCAGCCCGCGGTTCCCCGCTCAGCACCGGTCCCAGAAGCGCGAACCCTCACCAGCCATCACTCGCCCGGGTCTCGGCGCCCGCTCTCCCCTCCCCTTGCGGGTCACGCGGCACCGCCTACTTCTCACACAGCCATGCCGCCCAGTGCGCTTCACGCCCCGGAAGGTTGTGGCAGGAGCTCGCTGGGCTGCAGCGTCTCGTGGAGGTTCCCGAACCTCGGGCGAGCGTCTAAATGACGGTCCGCTGTCCCCTGACTTGTTTGGGCTACTTCGGCCGTGTCAGCCGAACGCCGGCCGCCGCGGAGGCGGAATGACGCGGCCACGGCGGGATGCGGTCGCAGCCTCGCAGGCCACTGTGTAGCTCTGGGGCTGCCCAGCGCGCTGCACGAAGGCCCCGCGGGCGCCTGACGCCTGTGGCAATGCCGCCGAGCCGGGCCAGCTTGGCCTGCCTATCGCCGCCATGCTCCATTCGTCGCTGTTTAACCTTAGATTTTATTTTTAGCCTTATTACTGCCTTACCTGCCCCCTCCTCCCAGACCATGACACTGCTGCTATGACTGTCTGAATACCAATATTTTTTCTTGAACATTGGAAATTTTTAACTGTTAATTGTTGGAAAAGAAAAAAATGGGAGTTCAAGAACTTGAAATCTAAAGGCCGCTATATTTATTTTGCCCCCCCCCCAAAAAAAAAAAAAAAAAGAAAAATTTAACTGGAGGGGGATCAGGGCAAGAGGTCCACAGGACTCAGGACCTATTCCCAGTCCTGTACCTGTTTTCACTGTTCCATAAACCTGTAAGCGCACTTTTTCATGCCTTAGTTTAAGTGTTTCACACACTTAGTTACACTAACAACCCTGTCACACAAACTAGGTCATAGTTATGTTTCACCAAGTCCTTGGAATTTTATACTAGCCCAAACGTTGGGCACAGAGCTATATGAGTTTTAATGATCATTTAATTACCAATGTTTTTTAGATATTTCTTAACATATGTTAACACAGAATCACAGAATGTTAGGGATTAGAAAGGACCTCAAAAGAACATCTAGTCCCTGCTGGAGCAGGAACACCTAGATGAGGTTACACAGGAAGGCGTCCAGGCAGGTCTTGAATGCCTCCAGAGCAGGAGAATCCACAACCTCCCTGGGCAGCCTGTTCCAGTGTCTGGCACCCTCACTGAGAAGAAGCTTCTTCTGAAATTTAAGTGGAACCTTTTGTGTTCCAGTTTGTACCCATTACCTCTTGCCCTATCATTGGTTGTCATGGAGAAGAGCCTGGCTCCATCTGCCCATCCTCAAAAGAAAAACTTAAATTATGAAATCAGCAAAACATTTCTTCTAACAGTATAAGATGTCCTGAGAGCTTTCTTTTCTACATGCTGACTGTGGCTGGCCTATAATTAAATACATTAAATAAACATTAATGTCCCAAAAGTAGGGTTCTTTAGCCAGTGTGCAGACATCTGAATATGCACAGACTCATGGTAGCATTTTATTGTGACATTGTAAGATGTCGGGTGCCGGGTGACAAAACCACAAAGCTAGCACATCAGAGTTAAGCTGCATAAAATACTCATACACTTCAGCCTTTAGCCACGCCTAACATGTTGTACATATTTATGCCTACTAGGCGTTCATTGATCTAAACTCCGCAGGCCTCAGTTTAAAGGCACAGTCCACATTTATTCTACACATGCTCAGTGAGCAGTGGGCTTTCCTGAGTAGGGCATGTTTTTTGAGGCAGAGGTCGCAATCTCCCCTACCATCTTCACCATCCCCCTTGCCAATTTCTGCTGACTTCATACTTCCTGGCAATCATCCTGCTTGCTAATTCTTTCTGGGGCAGGATGGTCCTCTCTTACCAGTTTTTTCAGTTCCTCTTGAAAGGTTTATTCACCACTAAAACCTTGAGTTTCTCTTTTGTCTTCCTGCTATCTTCTTAAGGGAAGTTACACTTCTGGATACATAGCAAATATTTCTACACAATATGAATCCTTGAAGTCTAAACAATAAGTCTTAATTTTTAAGAATCAAGACATCATCAACAAGCATGTAGCTGATTCTGCAGTGCTGGGATCCTATACCATGTCATGCAGAGGCTGGTTAAAATTAATATACTCTCTTCTTTTTTATTTTTTTAATTTTGGCAAACTAACTTTTTTCTGAGCTCCTCATCACTTGCTTTCAACATTCTTCATTTTTGCCAATCCAAAATCCTTAATTAGCATGACACATCTCTGTGAAGCAAAAGAGCTAAAATAAGATAATGCTTCATTACATATACAGAAATTTCCATATCTGGATTTTCCTATTAAAATCAAGTTTTAAGAGAATACAATGGGAACTATTCATCCAGATGGAGTTAGGTATAGAGGTCTTTTCACAGTATCACCTGTTTGCATCTGATCAATATTAGAAGAATAAGGGTTTCAGTGTAATTTTGTATAACATCATTTAGAACAGAATTGAAGCTCCAGCTTTGCTGGAGTTATTAAAAAAGCTAGAATTTCTACAATGTGATGAAAAAACCCTATGTCTGAAAGCTACAGATTCTTTTAACTCTAAAAGTCAGCTTTTACTTACAGTTTAGTGGTATGAGCAATTGATAAAAGTGAAGAATGTTAAATTGTTGGATTTTTTTTCAGGCCTTAAATAATTATTACCACAATGGGGGTTTTGTGGGCTTTTGTTGTTGTTTGGTGTGGGGATTTTGGTGTTTGGTTTAGGTTTTTTTTGTTGTGGTTGGTTTTGTTGTTTGGTTGGGGTTTTTTGTGTTCTTCTTGTTGTTTTTCCAGGGTGAAGAATAAAACATTACTTTAGCTACTCAAATCCCTAAGTATATCCTTAAAGCACCTGCAATGACTTATATTTCACCTTTGGTTGGCAGCCTCCATTCAGCAATATCTTAACTGAGTCTTTTCCATGGGGTAGAATATGATTGCCAGCAACCCTGTCTCTTTTTCCTCTTTGAAGACCTGCTTCCCCCAAAGAATGCTTGAGATACTTCAGCTTTTAAACTGCATGAAACATGACTCATACCTTCTTTGTTCTGGTTTATTTTTCTGGTGAGAGAAACAGATTTGGCCACAAGAACATTAAAAATGTCAGGTAGACATTTGGGTGCCTTTGGCAGAGTTGAAAGTCTTCAATTGGTTTCAGCCAGATCTTCACATAAGAAGTTACACTGTAATAAGCTTTGTAGCTGAGAAGCTCCAGGCATTTGGAGACAAAGGAGTTACTTCATCAGTTTTGCTAAAACATGTCAGAGGTAGCTCGGAATCAGGTGTGGGACTGGTGAATAATTTGGCTGATGACCTTAAAAGGAGATGAAAAAAATGCCCAACAAACACTTGTGCCTAAAGATTGAGCAGTGGTAAGGAATGGAGAAGTCTCTTTATTCCTTGGCTGAAATAGTTAGTAGTGTTGATTAATACGTTTCCTCCTTAATTTAAGGTTTTATATTTAAAGCTAAAATTGTTTAACTGCTGTGCATGCTGTTCTGCATACATCTGACCCACTCACCTCCTGCCAGCACGAGCTACAGTTGTATTATCTCAAGAAATCCATAGCATTCCATTTATAATGAAAATATCCTTATCTTTCTAGGTATCTATTTCTACAGGTGTATCTGTATGTAGGAGAAGCAGCTGCTTCCACGGAGGAGTCATTACTATTCATTTTTTGTTGTCACACAACCTATCTTTCAGCAATACTTCCTAGCTCTCCATTTCTTTTTGAATAGATGTAGTAATTAAGTTTACACAGCTTCCTTGCCTCTGTGTCACTTTCAGAAACTCTAAGACCACTTGCATTTATCTTAGGGAAAACATATAAAGAGCAACAAAATTTCTACCAGTTAGATGAAAATAGATCTAAAAGGATAGGTACCATAAGTGCCTCAAAAAGAAAAAAAAAAAAACAATATGAACGATACACTTTGCATAGGAACACTTAAAATTGTGAACATGTAACCTTGTATAGGAACACGTACAATTGTGCATGTAGAGATATATGAGAGGGAACATTTAAGGATGCTAATACAAGAAAAGTGTCTATTAAGAATTTGTACTGAGTTAAGATATGCAAAGACAACCACATTTCATTTAGCTCCATTGCTCACAAAATAATTTACTTAAATTGTTTAACTGTGTATTTTCTTAGAATCCAGCAACTTTTTTATTCTCTATGGCCTAGAACAAGGATTTTACAGGATGCCAGTTGCACTCCCATTCTCAATAGCTACGTAGAAATAAACTACAGTAGCACATAAGCCTTGAGATGGATTACAGTGCTACATTACAGATAAAAAAACAAGCTCAGATGTATTCTAAGGAGGAAGAGTCATGACTGTGTTAGAACATGAGAATTTTTTTTTTAGTATAGACACTTTGCCTGTAAATGCTCTCACTGATTTGCGGGTTTTGTTTACATCACAAAAATAAACAAACCTCTGTAAAAACTTTCAAGTTCTGACGTGAAATCAATGTATTTTTCTCTATTCCTTCTAATATTTGTAGTATGCTTGTATCTTACTTCTAGACTGTAAAGACTCCCTTTTTCTTTATTTTTTTTTTTCTTAAGCATGTACTCGCTAGAAATGATAATGTCCCCTAGGTAGCACAGAAGTATCTCACCAGCTTTTGTGGTCAGAATGCCACAGGGCATAATTGAAAAGTTGTTTTTTCCGTAGTCAAAATTAGAATACAGTTAAACATGAAGATTTAGGCAGGTCTGACAGCTCATCACGTGCCAAAGGACATGGCAATGTCCTTCTCTCTGCTCAGCTCTTTCTCTCTGCCTACATTTGCCTCATGGTCTTACTACATACCTTGAACCAGCTCTGATGCTTGTATTCCTCTGCAGGCTGATTCAAATCTTCAACTGCCTAATCTGGTAGAAAACTAATTCAGCAAAACAATGGATAAGTTTCATCAGAATCTGCAAAGGATCTGGATAACAGTAATAAAAGAGAGCTCATGAACATGCAGCTAAGCAACCTCAGCTCAGACTGAGAGGCAACAGAGGAAGTCATCCTATCATACAGCACAGAACCCAATGAATTTTGTACACCACTTTAAAAAAACTGAAAATAAACTTGTTTTCTCAATTAAAAAATCAATTTTATTTTAATAAGAATTTAATTGTGCAAGAACTACATTTGGTATAAAATCCTCTGGCCCATATGTGGTCTCTAACGGTAGCCCATTATATATGCAAACTTATCATGAGTACTGTACAGAAATGCCAAGTACCTGGTTTACAAAAAAAAAAAAAAAAATCTCAAAAAAAGCAGTTGAGTAGTGAATCCAAGAACGTGATTCGTCCTAGATGTCTTACAGGAAGAAGCGAATTATTGAAAAGGCACATGTTCAGCACACAGATCATAGAACACTCAAGAATCTACCGGTATGCTGAGGCTGTGGCTGCCAGTTCCCTTGTAAGGAACACCTGTATTTGTCAGTTTCATTATTTTTTACTTTAATATGTGTGGGTTGTCTAAATTCATATGATGTGAATTGATCTATAACATAGTCTTATACATATAATAAGTTAGCTAGTCTGTTGTAAGAGTAGGCCTTGGTAACAGTGGGAATGCCCTGTAGTGGAAAAACCCGACGTGATGAAGCCAAGGACAAGAAACAAAGGACTTACAGTGAAAACCAGGTGTCTTCTCCTTGCAACAAAGTATATCTTATGACCATGAGACTAGCAACTATTAGCAACTATTAGCGATGGGAATGTAGCTTGTAAAATCTTCTCAGCCGAACTAACTTTGCAAAATGTAACTAATCAGTATGTAACACGTAAGCCTTAGACTATATAAATGTCTCGCCTCTGATCAATAAATTGGATATCTTGCTTGCATCAAGTCGTGTCCCCGTCTCTTAGTCGCGGCAAATGGTGACCCCGACGTGATAACGTGATGCGTGATCGTCTGTGACAGGATCGCAGGTCCATTAACCGCCTGCCTGGTGGCAGCCCAGGGCGAGGTGGCCGGCCGCGACATCCCGCAGCCGCAGAACTTGGGAACGAGCTGCTGAAAGGAAGCAGGACAAGCCGGCCGGCAAATCAATCCCTCCGTCTGGAACGAGAGGTGAGCTGCTGCGGGAAAGATGGGGAATCAGGAGAGTTCCCCCGAAAGAGACGTTTATGAGCACATGAAAACTCTGCTTAATAAGCAGGGAAAAAGGAGCTCTTTCAGGACAAGATCTTAAATTAATCCCAAAATGGGTGCAAGTTACGGTCCCTACGGTGACTGCCTCCTCAATTTTTACGCTTGAACTTTGGGACAATATAGAGCAGAGGGAATGGAATGGAGTTAGCGGTGGAAATCATGGGACTGCCTTAAAAGACCTTAAGGCTGAATGATCTGCTGCTGCTGGAATTTTTGCAGCGTTGCAGCCTGATAAGTATCCTGAAAGTTGCTGTGAAGTTTACCCGGCTTGTGTCTGTGATACCCTCCCTACTCCATCCCCTGCTGTACTGTCGGCGCCCCCGATGGCTCAGCAGTCCGGGGCGGGGGGAGGAAAAATGCCGAGCGGGTGGCCTCCTGTACCATCATCCAGAGGATTGGAGTCGGACAACTTACTCAAAGACCCTGTGAAAGCTGAGAATGCTAAAGTCGTAAACGAGTGTACTATCAGTCCTTTTACCAATTTTACCAGTTTGCTTTTACTGTTTTTTAACCCTCTAACCCCTACGAAAGAGCAGAGGGAGTCACCGGATGAGAACTGGGCAAAGGAACTCTGTGAAAGGTAACAGCTATAGATCATTAGAGACACTAATTGAAACACCGTAATCAGGGTCCCAATGAGACCTACACGCAATTTATTGACCATCTTCAAGAGGCCATCAGTAAGCAGGTTAAAAACTTGGAAGCTGAGAAAGCATTGGTGTTTCAATTAGCAGTAGAGAGTGCTAATGTTTGCTATCAACATGTTATTTGCGAGTTTTACAGTGCATATTGTGTGTTTCTGTGTATTGCCTCTCTGAAAATCGAGCGGCTTGTCAGGAATGTGAGTTAACTGTTTTCAAGCAGACCTGTGCGTTTTCCACCCCCCCCCCCCCGCCTTTTCCTTCCCTCCCTCCCTCTTCTCAAGGTTTTTACTTGCAAGATGGGGTCAGGAATAATTGTTTTCAGCTGTGTTCCTAAAAAGATCAGTATTGCGAGGTGTTTTAAAACTTGGGAAAGCACTCGGAATTATGAGGAAGGAAGATCTTGTTAAATATTGAAATCAGTGTTTGCTGCTGTATGAGTTAAATGATTAGGGAAAGTGTCCGGAGGATAGAATCTTGTTGCAATTAATGTTGTTTTTGAGGCCAGCAGAGCGGGACAAAATGAATCCCTGCAAGAGATCATTAAATCATCTCAGACAGCTGAGAGACTTAACTGATAACACACAAGTCGCGAAACTTGTTAAAGTCTGCAAGGTTCTTTCCTCATTAACCTGTGTTCTTTGTGGGTATCTGTTTAAGTATGTTGCAATTTTGGTAGGTCTGTGCTATATAGTATGATAAGTTCGTACTCTGTTAAATCGTGAGAATCCGTTGACTCAAAATGTGCATTTTGTGATGGTTCGGAAGATCATGAGTGATTTGATTCCTTGCTGCGTGAATGTGGTTGTAAAAATTTTGCGTGTAGTAGCTGTTGTTTTTCTCTCTAGCATGCTAGCTTTATTCCAATATCCAGACTTGCGCAACTCTGTGACAGGCTGTCTCTCATCTCGGTACACTAAATTTGGCTTTTTCATATGCACATCAAGTAAAGAATCCAGGTTTTGGATTAACAGTTATAGCGCACCAGATGAGACACTGAAAACAAAACAAAGTAAAAAGGAAGGCCTTGCCCGGTTCAGCTCGTTGCGATGGCGGGGGGGCGAGTACTGATGGGCTCCGGCGCCGCTGACCTGTTTTGTCAGGGAGACCCAGAGGTACCTCCGCCTGCCTGAGCAGTGAGCGGCTCAAAGGTGCAATGCAAAAATTGAGATATTGTCTTAAATTAGTGTGACTATAATCTATCTGCATATTTGACCTGGGTATTTGGTTTTCACATCTGAGCTCAGTATTTTGGTTTGCATATTCATATTTGGTACCAAGAGAATCTTTTCTGGGGAGATAATTACAAAATGGGAACCGGTTCCACTGCTAAAATTCCACCTTGCTCCCCCTTTAGGATGCATCCTTACACCTTGGAGCAATTGCTTATATTGTTAGAAAAGTATTTAAATTGTTAAAATGCTATGATAGATGTGAATTTAGAAGAGGTTGTATTTAAAAGTTGCTAGAATATTAACTGATTTAGATTTAGGAAAATAGAGTAATGGATTGAGGTTTATTATACTGGTTTATACTGTTTTTGACATGTCTAATTGTAAAAGGTAAATAGAGCTAAGGAATGTGTAACTGAGAAGTTTCCCAGAGCCTCCTTCTACATCACTGCGCTCACCCCAAGTAGTAGAGCAGTTACTGCAAGAGATTAATAATTATCTATGGGACATATTGTACCCTCTACAAGTCCCTGGAATTCACCTGTTTTTGTTATTAAAAAACCAAATGGCAAGTGGCGCTTGCTCCATGACTTGAGAAAAATTAATGACGCTATGGAAAACATGGGAGCCCTGCAGCCCGGGCTACCGTCACCTACCATGATCCCTCAAGATTGGCATTTAACTATCATAGATCTCAAAGATTGCTTTTTCAATATTCCATTGCATCCAGACGATGCTCCTAAATTTGCTTTTTCGGTCCCTAGCGTCAACATGCAAGCTCCTTTGCAAAGATACCAGTGGGTTGTGCTACCACAGGGAATGAAAAATAGTCCCACAATATGCCAATGGTATGTGGCCAAAATACTTAGTCCTGTCAGAACTGTAGTACCTGCTGCATTGGTAAATCATTATATGGATGATATTCTAGTGGCAGCACAATACCATGAAGTTATGGAGAAAGCCGTAGCCCTTGTCGTGGCTGCTGTAAAATCAGCAGACCTCTGTATTGCACCAGAAAAAATTCAAAAAGTACCACCTTGGAAATACTTAGGATGGCGTATAAGGGCTCAGACTATTACTCCGCAACCTTTACAAATACAGGCGAATGTAAAAAATTTACATGACGTGCAAAAACTGTTAGGAACAATCAATTGGGTCAGACCATTGCTGGGAATCACTAATGCAGATCTCAGCCCCTTATTCGAAATGCTTAAAGGAAGCTCGGACTTAAACGCTCCACGAAGTCTCAGTCCTGAGGCCATAGCTTCCTTGCATAAAGCTGCAACAGCGATTACCTCCAGACAAGCACATCGATGGGAACCAGAATTGCCTTTTCAATTAATCATCCTTAACCCTGCTCGACAGCCTCATGCACTTATTTTCCAATGGGACTGCCAGAAAACGGACCCCTTACTAATCATTGAATGGATCTTTTTGCCTAACCAAGCCACAAAGACTATCTCAACACAGCATGAGATGTTTGCATCTTTAATCATCAGAGCTCGACAGCGATTACTTACCCTGGCAGGCACAGACTTTAGCCTTATATGTATGCCAGTAACAAGTGTTTACCTGCAATGGTTACATCAACAATCAGATGCATTAGGCATAGCTCTAACTGGCTATGCAGGCCAACTCACTTGTCATCCGCCTTCTCACAAACTGTTAAGCATTGACTTTCACCTTTTACCTATTCCAAAGTGGAGTGACCAACCTTTACAGGCTCTTACTGTTTTTACAGATGGCTCTGGGAGATCTCACAAGTCGGTTATCCTTTGGTGGAATAGCCAATACCAACAATGGGAATCTGATATTGAAACTGTTCAGGGTTCTCCTCAAATAGTGGAATTATCCGCAGTTGTTCGAGTTTTTCGTAAATGGTCTGTTCCTCTTAACATAATTACTGATTCTGCTTATGTTGCAGGAATTGTTAGCCGAGCCGAAGCTTCTGTATTACGAGATGTTTCTCACACGGCACTGTTTAACTTGTTACAGGAACTTATCTTTCTATTGGACTCTCGTCTTCACCCTTATTTCATTATGCATGTTAGGTCTCACACTTCCTTACCAGGTTTTATCGCGGAAGGAAACCGGCAAGCTGATATGCTGACGTTGCCAGTACAGGTATTACCAGACCGTATCGCACAAGCTAAACTTAGTCATTCTTTTTTCCACCAAAATGCTGGAGGCCTAAAACGACAGTTTAACCTTACCTCACAACAAGCCAATAATATTATTGCAGTGTGTCCTGATTGTCAAAGACACTCTTTTCCTTCCATAGCAGAAGGAGTCAATCCCAGAGGTTTACAGAGTCTTCAACTCTGGCAAACAGATGTCACTCACTTTGCCGAATTTGGTCGTTTAAAGTTTATTCATTGCTCTGTTGATACATTTTCGGGAATGTTATTTGCCTCCTGTCATACAGGAGAAAAAGCACGCGATGTGCAAAAACATCTAATGCGCGCTTTTGCCACTTTAAGGGGTACCCTCTCAAATTAAAACAGACAATGGTCCTGCATATGTGTCTAAAGTTTTAACAACCTTTTTTACTTTTTGGGGAATTTCTCACGTTACAGGTATCCCTCATTCCCCCACGGGTCAAGCTCTGATAGAACGCTCTCACCAAACCTTAAAACGCTTATTATTAAAACAAAAAGGGGGAATAGGGACTGCTACGCCAGAGGAGCGAATACAGAAAGCCTTGTATGTTTTTAACTTTTTGAATTGTTCCTTATTAGATAGCAATCCTCCGGTAGTTCGCCATTTCAGCACAAATAACCTTTTTGAACCCAGAGTGAAACCGCCGGTTTTGATCCGGGACCCAGAAACAGGTATGATAATGGGACCCTATCCCCTTGTCACATGGGGAAGAGGCTATGCTTGTGTTTCAACAGAAAGAGGCCCTCGCTGGATCCCGGCAAAAAACGTGAGACCTGACCGAGAGGCGCTGCAACAGTCTCCTGCTGACGATGATCTGGCTCTAGAGCTGGGAAGTGATGCCAACGGCTCCTACTGATGACGTCACTTCAGGACGTGGACAAGTGCGATCTTCAATGCCCTCACTGTGGACTGTGCAGCCCCTGGATCCTTAGAATTTGTGCAGACTGTGAAAAGCTACAGTGGGTTAATAGATGTCGTGTAGGGCGATGGTGTAATGATTGTTTACTTGCTCACTTTAGGATTTTGCAAAATCTGTTGGTAGATACGGGAATTGAGGGTGAAAGGTCTCATTCTTACCAGACAAAGTCGGAAGAATGGCACAGATATATCGCTAAACGATCAGACAATATCCTTTGGAGAACTATTGAGTGTGCCAAATTTGTTCCGGTACCTCAAATTTGGGAAGTAAGCCCCGATAAGTGGGAAGAAACAAAAAAGAAGTGTTTAAAAAAGAGAAACAGAAGGAAGAATAAGAACTTGCAAACATGGGCAAAGTGTTAGTCTCTTTGTCATTTATCATAGGTATAGGCTTTTGCTTTGATTTGCATCATGTTGACCCTCGCACTAACGTATGGCTTACCTGGGCAAATCGCACTGGGACTACAGATTTCTGTTTGTCCTTGGCACAAGTAGGCTTAGACCCCAAGTTCTCTCGGTTAATGGGTCAGTAATACCCCAAGAAGCTTGGCCAGTTACTAAGAAACAAGCAGATCATATAGTGACAAACAATGGTATTACAGGATGGATGAAAGATTTGCTCAAACAGGGAGTTTCTATTCTTTTAATAATTTGTGTGCTGTTAATAATGATTCCGTGTGTGTTGCAGTGCTTACAGAAATCGATAACTGCTTCAATGAATAAGATTTTCCTTGTACAGCAACGAGACTTCGCAAAAACCCCCAGTGCTGAAATGTTGGTGAAGCAAGATGTCCTGGAATTGGTCGGACGTCGACCCTGGGAAGAGTCAGATGATTTAAAACAAAAAGGGGGAGATGTGGGTTGTCTAAATTCATATGATGTGAATTGATCTATAACATAGTCTTATACATATAATAAGTTAGCTAGTCTGTTGTAAGAGTAGGCCTTGGTAACAGTGGGAATGCCCTGTAGTGGAAAAACCCGACGTGATGAAGCCAAGGACAAGAAACAAAGGACTTACAGTGAAAACCAGGTGTCTTCTCCTTGCAACAAAGTATATCTTATGACCATGAGACTAGCAACTATTAGCAACTATTAGCGATGGGAATGTAGCTTGTAAAATCTTCTCAGCCGAACTAACTTTGCAAAATGTAACTAATCAGTATGTAACACGTAAGCCTTAGACTATATAAATGTCTCGCCTCTGATCAATAAATTGGATATCTTGCTTGCATCAAGTCGTGTCCCCGTCTCTTAGTCGCGGCAAATATGTTCATCTTATCTGAACCCAAGTAGAGAGGAGGGATAAAAAAACATGCCATCAACACCTGGAGACTGAGCAGATGAGAAAAAGGAGTCATTTTAGTATGGTATGATGGACAGAATTAAAAGACAAAAGGCTGTCAATTTATTTCTTCTCATTCTTTATGTTCATTAAGCCCTTCTGTGCTGTACCACAGTGCAGTGCACACCTACAACAGGGCAGACCCTGGGGTCTACATAGAATTAACTTGATGCAATGAATATATGCCTGTTGACTTGTCTCACAGCCTCATACGTGACTGGTGATCTCAGACAATGCTGTTTCCAGGCTCTGGCTGGTCAATTCTGCGAAGAGCTGAGACCACATCAGTCTCGCTTCAGGTGGCCCGGCCCCTCAGGGCGACAGGCTAGAGGACAGACAGCAAAGGAAAAGCACTCCCACCTCCCCACGTCCGCAGCGCCGCTTCCTCGCTCTTTCGGAGCAGCAGCCTGGGCGAGTCCTTTCGGCCGCGGAGCTCAGGAAGACGCCGTATGGACACTTCCCCGGGACGCTTGCTTCTGCTGCTGCGTAACCTGTCCCTTCCAGCGTTCCCGAGGAGACAGCGAAGACCCCTGAAGCTGCCCCCAGCAGAGAAACACTATGCCGACGCGTTTCCGCTCAGGGCGGAGCGCCCTCCACAGCAACGCCCGGCAACGGCTGGCCCGGGCCCGCCCGGCTCTCCCCGCCCCCAGCCGCGCCGGTGGGCGGGCCGTCACGGAGGGGCCTGCGTGTGGGTGCGTCCCTCGCCTTCCCGGGGCGTGTTGCGGCTGCGCTCGCGAGAGCCCCGGGGCCGCGCGCGGAGCTACGGCCAGTGCCTTGCTCGGGCCTGGAACGCTTCGGTCCTGCTGGAAAATCGGAGGCCTGAGCGGGGCCTTTCCAGGCGCTGGCAGCCGAGGAGCGGCGTGCCCGCGGAGGGGGGCGCTTGGTCCGCCTCGCCGCCCTGCTTCTCCATGCGGGCGGCGACGGTGAGGGGGGCTGGGGCGCCGTGCGCCAGGAGCAACGCGTGGTGCTGAGAGGCCGCGGCCGGGAGAGACGATGGCCAAATGGCTGAACAAGTACTTCAGCCTGGGCAATAACAAGACCAAGAGTCCCCCGCAGCCTCCACGGCCCGACTACCGTGAGAAACGCAACGGTGCTGGCAGCACGCCCCGCCCCGACGCGCCGCCGCGCCTCCTCCATCTTCACCACCACACCTCGCCCAGCTTTCCGCACCGCCGCCTGCGCGACGACACCAGTGACCTGCTCCGCGCCTACCGCGCGCAGAAAGACCGCGACTTCGAGGACCCGTACAGCGGGCCCGGCTCGTCCCTGCGCAAGTTGCGCGCCATGTGCCACCCGGACTATGCGCCCGAGGACCTAAGAGAGGCGGCCCGCAAGACTTTCTCCTCTTCGTCGTGCTGCGCCGCGCCCTCCGCCACCTGCACTCCGGGCTCCCCTCTCCTCTTTCGCAGCCACAGCGAGCGCCGCCCGGCGACACCGCCCGACGTGAAGTACATCTCTTCCAAGCACAGGCTTATCAAGGTCGAGAGCGGCAGTGGCAGCGATGGCGCAGACAAGAAGCTCGACAAGGGCTCCAAGCAGCTGGTGACCTCTGCCCCTCCTGCCGTGAAAGATAAAGTGAGTGTTGTGCTCCAGTTCCCGCCCCCGTAGACTAGGTACCAGGGCTCGGGCTATATAGCCCCTTGGAGGTTTTTTGGTGAGAAGGCTAGCTCCTGTCTGAGCACATCTGGAGTGCCCACTGCTCTCCACCATGCTTCACTGAGTGTCCTGGCCCTTTTTAACATTTCAGGGCTGGCAGGGCATGTGCAAGGCTGGCAGATGAAGTAGTGTTCCCCTAGCTGGGCTTTCAAACTCACCTCCCTTCTGATGGGTCAGGTTTGCAGGTGTGCCTAGCCTTGCTCTGAAGAACCGTGTACTGTCAGCCTTATGACTGATACCAAGGCTCTTGGGCTGGCATACTCCTACAGAACAGAATGTGAGTGAGGGGTTGCTTGGGTAGACCTAGAGTCACTTGAGAAGCTCCTTGCTTTTGACCCCAAGTTGTGGCCTCAGCCCTATTGCGTGTGGTATGGAATGGTCACATATTAAATAAAAAGCAAACAAACAAACAAAACCCCAAACAAACAAAGCACCCACAAAACCCCAAAACTCAAAGAGGTGCCATCCCGAGTCAAAATGCCTGTTTTTAAGGAGACAATTTGTCATGTGTTCAGTAATAGCTGCTTTGCCTCCTAGTTCAGCATTGAAGTAGTTCAAAGTCCTGTGTTACAACAGCATCACAACTTCCGTGATAACTTTGTTTCCAAGTGGCAGATACTGAAGCAAATTCCGTAACTACTGGTTCTGTTGTGTTCTCCGCTCTTTTACTGGCAGTTCTCTACAAATATTAACAAAATAATGTGGACACAGTAGTGGAAAGTGCTGTGCTCAGGATCTCAGGTTATAGCTGAGAAACTTTACAGAGGGAGGTAGTATTAGTTATTTTGTAAGCACAGCACATGTTCCCCTCCCTCTCTTGCTCCTGTGAGTATGGTTTATTTTTTCATAATGGGAAATTAATATTTCTCCATTTTGTAAACTGGCATTCACAACTTCAGTGTAATAGTCACATCACAGGAATTCTAAGTATGTGCAGAATGTTATCAATTTAAATGATCTGTGCGTACATGTTTAAATATGTAACATGTTTGCATTTCCATGACAACTTAGTAAAATATATCATGTCCAGATGGTATTCCAAATAAATCAGCTTGCGATGGTGGTAGTGCAAGATTGAAAGTCTAGAATTTATTACATTGTTTGTCATTTTAGGTGTAGTTTCTGAATGAAAGCAACATCTTTTATTGAAGTGACTGGTAGAAGTTAGAGTCTCACTATGTTACAATCTCAGTATATTCAGTCTTCTTTCAATTGCCTGTATTTGCTACCGTGTATCTGCTCTTAGGCAATACTTCAGGAACTTCATCTGAGAGAAAATAACTGCTTGAGGCAAAACACTTGTAAGTGCAACTACTATGTATTTTATTTTTCCTAAGTGGGGTATGATTTTTTATTATCTTTCAATCTTAGACCCTACTGAAGCAGGTTTTGAAGCAGAAAATACATCTGTTGCTAGGTAATCTGCTACCTTGTGTGATCATAAATCTGTGTGCTGTCCCAAGCACTTGTTGCACATTCTAAAACTTGTTTTCAATTCGCGGCCTCCATTAAAATAAAAAAATAACACTCATAGTCACATTCTTTCTGGTTTTGAGACAGCAAATTATTTGTGACAAGCAGGAAATCTTAACATGTCTAAGAAATGAAATTGTCCCTACACCTCAAAAAGTAAGTGTGCCTGCCCCCACCCACAACTGAGTTTCATTTGGGGGAGTTACATAGTTTGCCTTTTGTTTAATTGTGTTATTTCCTCCTAGTAATGGAAATGAAATCACTCTTATTTCACAGCCCTGAAATGTAAAGCCTGACAGGTGAATCTGGTAAGCAATTGTCATACTGGGCAGGCAGAAAACTGCCTCTCTCCAACACCTGTTATTCACAGAGGATAAAAAATGAGGAATTTAGTTAATAGAGTGTGTCTAGTTTAGTAGCAAATAAAGCAAGTGGAAATAAACTTCTGTAAGAAGGGTATAGTAGAAAGGACAGTAAAGGTGGTATATTAAAAAAACAAAGAACAGAGGTCCAACATTTGGAAGAGTTGATAGAAATGTTAAAAACATTGGAGAGAAATCTGTGAGTAGCGTAGCTTAAGCTAGTAAGTGCCTTAGGAATTAAAAAAGGATCTAGTTGCCATATAGGTCTATCATCATAGAGGTATGTTAGTGTTTAATGGTCCAATAGTATTTGCTAAATGCTTGTGTTCTGTTCCAGCAACTCTGTTTTTTTCTTTTTCATATACAAGGATAGAGTGCTGTTTTCCTTATGTGTCAACTGAAAAGCAAGAAATACAGTTTTCAACAAATTCAGTGAGCAATTTTGTGACTGGTCACCACCAGTAAAGAGTTAGCTGAAGAGGTCAGTTGTGTGTTAAACTTGAAAGAGTTACTTGAATGGGAAGGAGATTCAGGAAAGTGCTTATTTGGCATGGTTACTTATAAAGGACAAACAGCAAAGTATGCATAAAAGATTCCAGGCATAAGTTGTAAAAGTAACATCAGAGATGTAATACATCTGGGGTTCAGAAAGCTTTGATGTGGAGAGGTAGCAGTACCAACTAAAGTTGAGGCAGAGAAGAACAAATAACCAAGCATCTTTGATACTGAGGTGACTAACCTCTACAACAGATGCCCAAGGGAGAGTTGTCATTCAAATTGGTGGGTGGATTTTTTTTTTATTTTTTTTTTATTTTTTGTTTTAAATTTAGGTAGTACAGTCAGGCAGGTTTTTGTGCTTTAGCAATGATGCTTATCTTCAAACAAGGGAGGGCAAGCTGAGTTAGAATTCATGGCAGAAGCAGCTCAGTTCCTCCAGTATGAATGATTACTGTCTTCCTTCTTTTGTGCTGGCCTGGGACATGATAACTTCTTAGCCCTCCTGTGGCAAAAAAAATGCATGTAGGCAACATGTGGCTATATGCCGGAACAATATGGTGGCTACTGTATTTGTGTGAAAATAAATACAAGACTTGGCTTAACATCAACTCAGTAGACAGACCACCTGGTGAACTGGGGATCTAAAGGAATGAGTTTAAGTCTCCTGAGAGACTCTCCTCTATTTGGCATTGTGTGATGTGTGTAAATCTGTGAAAGTAGTAATCTTTGAGGGTAAAGTGTGTGAAAGGACACTGTGTATTTTCTCACATATTACACTTGGTTGAATCTGAACATTTCTCTGCCTGGCTTTGTAGCTGAAGAACATGGAACACTATTCAACGAGCAACTGTATCGCACTCCATTGCAGGAAGTTTGTAGAATTTAAAAGCTGGCATTGTAGTGTACTTGTCCTTTAAGAGATAATTATTTCATAATGACCAGCACTTTGCACTCCTTCTGTCCAATGGAGGCAGAACTGTGCCACAGTTCTGGATATTGAATGCAGAAGACACTGCAAGATGCAAGATCCGTTTCCACAGGATGTATCAGTTACCATGGAAAATAGCTTGGTTCTTCACAGGCAGAGCTGATCCAGTACAAAGGCATGTAGCTGTGTGGCAGCAGCAATCAGGCAGGAAACTGTACGGAGTAGCACAGTTACTGACTTGGTTTACAAAGGTCTAGAAACAATGTCTGTGTGTGAATTCTGTGCTTGTATAATATAAAATCCTTTGTTTCCATGGCATCCACCTCAGAAGTGTGTGGTACAGAGACCTGGCTGCTAGCTGAGCATGTGTGCTAAAGCTCTTTGCCTTGAAAGCTTTCCTTACATTATGTAAGAAACAAGTACTTTTTTGATACTGCAATAGACTATGGAAATGCTGTTTGAACTTTGAAGGTCTTGTATAAAAGTGTTTAGGCTCCATGGAACATTATTAATATCGTTATATAATGAAAACCTTTTAGTAGACTTTAAGAAGGTGTTGTATGTGGAAAGTCTAAGTTTTATTTGTTCTTGCAAGTGAGAAGAAGTAAGGTGTATTTAACGGAATCTTATAGCTGATATTTCTGGTCTTATGGTATGGTACAAAGTACTTATTCCTTTTGGACTGAGAGGGTGAGGGATACAGGATATTAGGTATGAGGTTAAAAGTTATAGCAAAAAACTCAGAAGGGATACATTTTTCTTTTTAAAAGTGCCCGTGTTTGTCTTTCCTTGCATTGTCCAGCTGTAATCTGTTTGGTGGCATCTGTAATAATGGACACTTCAATCTTGGTAATGTGTCCCTGTCCTATTTCTGGACAATAATAATTAGCATGATTGTTTTTCTGTCTCTTCAACATTTCTTCTGAACATCCTATGGCATAGAGGTGGCTGGTATGTGTTCTTGGAGGAGTGTTAGTCTGAGCTTGGTGCTTAAAATTTTGTTTCTCCATGTGTATTCAAAGTCACATTTAGAATTAGTTACCAAAACACATTTGGTAATGACTGAAATTGGCACTAGGGGCTTAGTTTTTACTGCAAGGACAGAATCAAAAAATTGCAGAATCGTTTAAGTTGGAAGGGACCTCTGGAGATTATTTTGTGCAGCTCCCCGCTGTTCAGGCAGGGCCACACAGATCCAGTTTGCCAGGACCATGTCCAGATAGCTATTGAATATCTGCAAGAGCGGAGACTCTCTGGACAACCTGAGCTGTTGTTCAGTCACCCTCACAATGGAAAAAGTGTTCCCTGATGTTCAGATGAAAGATCCTATATTTCAGTCTGTGCCCATTGTCTCTTGTTCTGTCACTGTGTACCACTGAAAAAAACCTGTCTCTGTCTTTGCATCCTCCCTTCAGGTATTTACATACATTGATAAGATCCCTCTTGAACTTTCTCTTGTCTAGGCTGAACAGCCTCAGCTCACTCAGCCTTTCTTTATATGTGAGGTGCTCCATTCCCTTCATCATCTCTGTGTCCCTTTGCTGGACTCTTTCCTGTATGTCCATGTCTATTTTGTACTGGTGATCCCAGAACAGGACCCAGCACTCCTGGAGTGACCTCACCAGTGCTACAGAGAGGGGCAGGATCACCTCCCTAGACCTGCTGCTGATGCTTTGCTTAATGCAGCCCAAGATGCTGTTCACCTTCTTTGCAGCAAGGGCATATTGCTGACTCACGTTCAACTTGGTGTCTAACAGAACACCCAGGTCCTTTTTCTGCCAAGCTGCTTTCCAGCTGAGTGGCCCCTACCATGTGCTGGTGCATAGTGTTGCTCCTCCTCAGGTGCAGAACTTTGCACTTCTTGTTGAACTTCTCAAGGTTAATGTCAGCCTATTTTTCCAGGCTATATAGGTCCCTCTGGATGGCAGTACAACTCACTAGTATCTCAGCTACTCCTCCCACCTTGGTGTTGTCTGCAAAATGGCTGAGGGTATACTCTTCCCATACCATCCAGATCATGAATGAAGATGTTGAACAGAGCTAGATCCAGTATTGATCCCTGTGGTACACTGCTAGTCACTAGCATCTAAGTAGACTTTGTGTCAATGACCTTGTTGTTCAGCCAGATTTCAATCTACCTCACTGCTTATCCAGCCTATAAATCAACAGCTTATACACAAGGATCTTGTGGGAGACAGTGTCAAAGACCTTGCTGAAGTCACAGAATCACAGAATCACAGAATCGACTGGGTTGGAAAAGACCTCAGAGATCATCGAGTCCAACCCTTGGTCCAACTCTAGTCCGTTTATTAGATCATGGCACTAAGTGCCATGTCCAATCTCAGTTTAAAAACCTCCAGGGACGGCGAGTCCACCACCTCCCTGGGCAGGCCATTCCAATGCCTGACCACTCTCTCTGTAAAGAATTTCTTTCTAATATCCAGCCTAAATTTCCCCTGGCAGAGTTTAAGCCCATGCCCCCTTGTCCTATTGCTAACTGCCTGGGAGAAGAGACCAATCCCCACCTGGCTATAACTTCCCTTCAGGTAGTTATAGAGAGTGATGAGGTCACCTCTAAGCCTCCTCTTCTCTAGACTAAACAACCCCAGCTCCCTCAGCCTCTCCCCATAGGTCTTATGCTCAAGTCCCTTCACCAGTCTTGTTGCTCTTCTCTGGACTCGCTCCAGCACTTCAATGTCTTTCCTGAACTGAGGGGCCCAGAACTGAACACAATACTCCAGGTGTGGCCTCACCAATGCAGAGTACAGGGGAAGGATCACTTCCCTTGTCCTGCTGACCACGCTATTTTTGATACAGGACAGGATACTGCTCTGCCCTCATCTGTCAGGCCGGTCATTTGGATTTCCTGACCATATTTTTCAGTTCTAGCTGAAAAACTAACAGAACAAATCATGGCTACAGTGGACTGGAAGTAGTTGGGATGTTTTCCATTGGAGGGATGGAAGGCCAAATTGCTTGTTAATATTTGGCTCTGAAAAATAGTTACCCTGCAGAACTTCTTTATTTTTGTAGCTGAATTCCATACATTGATGTCAAACAGTAATGCTTGGATTCTTATGTTGTCTCAATGTTGCATGGCAAAAATACTAGATATTGAATTATCAGTGGCTGTATTCCCAAAGGGTTTCAAAGCATTTCACAGGCATTATGTGTGAGAGTGATAGTGAGCACTGGAGGACTTCAGCCATGTATGATTTGTAATGTGGTATTTCTTTGACTGTGGACTAAAGGCTGCTGAAGGGTACTACAGGAGGGGTGTGTGTGAACAGACTACCCTCCTGGAACTCAGATCTCTGCTCTTCCGAGATGTTTAAAGGTCTATTTTAATTTTGCAGGGTTTAAAAAAACCATAAACACCAAAATCTTCGAAGAAAAGTCACAACTGTCCCAAATGTAGTTTTGAAGATCAATATGTAAAATCTGAACAAGACACAAACAGCATACAGCTGTGGTACATATTCTGTTGGTATTTTCTGTGTTGGGACCTTATAAAGATTGTTAGATTATAGCTCAGTAAAGTGGGGCTGTGAGGGAATCTCTCCAAGTGAAGTTTTAGGGTAGTCTCTCTTTAAAGAAAGTGCTGCTTTTCAAATGCAACATTTCTTCCTTATTTTCAACCCATATTGTTCCAGCAAACAGATTTTTTTGCCTGTCTTAGAGTAGAATATTTTCAGTTGGAAGGGATCTACAAAGATCAGCTAGTCCAACTGCCTGACCACTTCAGCTGACCAAAAGTTAAAGCATGGTATTAAGGGCATTGTCCAAATGCCTCTAAACATTGACAGGCATGGGGTATTGACCACCTCTCTATGAAGTCTGTTGCAATGTTTGACCACCCTCTCAGTGAAAAAATGCTTCCCAGCGTCCAGTCTACACCTCCCCTGGTGCAGCTTTGAACCGTTCCCGTGTGTTCTATCACTGGATACCAGGGAGAAGGTATTGGCACCTCCCTCTCCATTTCCACTCCTGAAGAAGCTGTAGAGAGCAATGAGGTTGCCCGTCAGCCTCCATTTCTCCAAAGCCCTTAGCTGCTCCTCAGGGGACATGCTTCCCATCCCTTTCACCAGCTTTGTTGCCCTTCTCTGGATGTATTCGAGTACCTTAATATCCTTATTAAATTGTGGGGCCCAGAACTGCACACAGTACTCAAGGTGAGGCTGCACCAATGCTGGATACAGCAAGATAATAACTTCTTTTGACTGTCTGGTTATGCTGTGTTTGATGCACCCCAGGATGCGGTTTGCCCTCTGGCTGCCGGGGACACTGCTGACTCATATTGAACTGCTGTCAACCAGCACCCCCAAATCTCTTTTGCAGGGCTGCTTTCCAACCACTGCTCTCCAAATTTATAATTGTGCTCAGGTGTTTGGACTTGTAAAATTTCGTGCTTGTTAGATTTCATGTCTTGTGGGTAACTCTGCATGTGGTGGATGTAGAAAGGAGTAAGAGTGTGGTTAATGTTAAACGGGGAAAATATCCTGCCAGTTAAAGGGAAAGCATTGGTCCAGCTTGCTGTGGCTTTTGTGATCTGTGACTAGTATCTCTCTCTCTCAAATCAGAGATATATTAATTTGCCTCGATGTTCACTGCTTCTCTCTTGTCTCTGACACCCTGACATGTCCACATTAAAGAAATGAACTGGTTAGGCATAGTGATTGGCATGATTGCCCTGCCAGAGATCTGCAGGAGAAATTGAAGAATGAAAAGCCACTGCAGGCAGTTTAAAACCTGAAATTCATTTGAAAAGCTCTGCTGTGGCTGAGAGACATCTATCTCTGGTAAAGGTAGTGCAAAGTCACTGAGGTTGCAGCAGCAATGAAGAAGGTAAGCTGAATGATTTGGTAAATCTTGGGAGTGATTTTTCTACTGCGAGGATCAGACAAATGACTCATAGATAAGGACTGGAAGCCTCCAACCTAGCAGGAACTAAAAACTGCCAGGTCCTACAAGATTGTAATAGAAGGATTGAGAGCTGCCTAGAATGTCTGTTGCATTCTGTTTTGGGAAGAATGAGTGTCCCTAGGGCTGCAGACAAATGTCTGCATTCTACCCCTGACCCCTTGCCCTGCACTGTTGTTATGAAGCTCACACAAGGAAAGTTCCAGTGAGGGACTGAGAGAGGCCTTTGGCAGCAGGGTGGAGCTCCCAGCTGTTATATGTAACACTAGATTCTGAAAATCAATGGATGGTTGATTTGACTTGATTGTGGTGCTGTGTGTATTGAAATGGGTAACTTCTTTAGTCTGGGATCACTGAACTGCATAGGTGTTGCTGAGAAGTTTCCAGCTAGCTTTCAAGGATAATAGCAAGCATTGAAGGGAACATGGGTGCTGTTGGGTTGGGCTTGCTGTCACCATACCTTTGAGGTTGCTTGGTGATATATTTGTCTGTTTAATACTGAAGTTGTTTTAACTGCTGATCTGGCATGAGGGAAGGGGTGCTGAATTCTGACATACAGGGAGGAGATGTCAAGTCTAGGGGGAATTTTGATTGAGATTTCTGAGCTGTGATGTAGGGATCCTGGCTCATCAGGGTGTGACATTTTTCTTAAGAGTTATTTTTCTGTGGTCCAGTGTGGACTGAGTGCTGGGCTATAATGTCTGTCTGCTCCATGAAACAGACTTAAGTAAACCTGAACACCAGACTGGAAAGTGGGGAGTTCTGGGGTGAATAAGGCAACTCAGTGAGTCCTGAGCTGTGTGCTGAAACAAGTTAATAATACACAGTTTTCAGACACCATTTTCATATTAGGAAAATTGTTGGGATGGCTGTGGTCAGTTAGTCTTTGGCACTAAGTCTAGAGAAGCCTCACGTTAATAGGCAGCTATTGCTGGCTTAGTATATCCATGTTATTGTACTGGTCTATACTATACTGCAGTATAGTATTGCAGTGTGGTTCTCTTGCAGCTGAAAAAGTTGCACAGGACTCCTGTAACTCAGAGATTAAAACACTTAGTGTGCTGGAGGAGACAACATGCTCTTGTTGCTGAAGGTAAGGTGGGAGGGAGCACAAAGAGTTTGCAATGGCAACTGGAGGTGAGACTGAAACACCTTGACTTCAGAAGTGGCCAGCTGTGTGCTGACGTCTGGGCAGAACAGCTGGATGCTGGCTGTGTTTCTCTTTAGAGGATGGTAGGCTTTAGCTACACAGCTGGGCCTTTCTGAGCTGGCAGAAGGGTGCACCTCGTTCTTACTCCCCTCAGCTTTCTGGTACAGAAAGAGGATTGATCTAGCCTTACTGCCTTATCTTTGAGAGGTCATTTAGACTGCAGGGATGGCCGTAGAAGGATATCAATCCATGCAGTAGCCTTCCAGGTCCTAGCATTGGCATGACCATTACAAGCTTGTCTTGTGTGGTTCGCGATTGGTTTATCTCTTACTGCTTCTGCATAAGTTCACCACTTAATCTATCTGTTGATTGCTGTGGGGATCTATAATCAAAAAATCCATCTGTGAGAGGAAGGGAAGTAATTAATTGCTTTCACATGTCTCTGCTGGTTCAGTAGTGATGACTTCAACCTATTTCAAGCAGCTGACAACTTTATGGAGACAGAAGAGAAAGCTGCATGCTATAGATGCAATTTGTGCTCTTGCAATATCTGTAGATTGCTCTCACATATGAAGACCCTGGAGCATTCCTTGTAAAAGCTGAATTTGCATCTATGAACAAGCATTAGCTTACCAAAAATATGAAAGGAACAAGTAATAGTGAGTTATGTCCCTATGATAACACTTTCTTTTGTCATGGTGTTCTTGTGTTCAGACAGCAATTCTAATTAGTCGTCAAACTGATAAAGCTAATAAATGTAGGAGACAAGGAGGTATACTGTTTAATCTCGAAAGGTAGTAAAAACCTGCATATGGCAAAATGTTGGATAAGGCTAAATTGGATAGTGAAAGAAAAAAAATCTACCTAAAAATGAATGCAGTATTAGAGTTTGCATGGATGGCAAAAGAAGTCAGGTGGAAAGAGTCAAAATGCCAGCAGCATATTTATTGCCTTACAGGTTGTGTCTTGAAATATAATTGAAAACTACGTAGTGGATACCACATACTGCCTGTGAAAGGATTTTTCTAAGTTATTGAGCCGAGTCTAGAGCAGTCCCACCAGTGCAGCACTTGCTGTCTTCCCTCTTCACGGGAACAATAGTATCTGTGAATGTAATCTAAATGCCTATTTAATCACATCCTTTGGTCCATGTCTTTTCTGTCTTTCTGGTCTTTGCATATTTCGTCTAATTTCAAACTGTTGCCTTAGTCTACCAGTTTATTTAAATAAATTTAGGTTTTCTTGTTACATATGTTGAAATGACTTTTTAAGTTCTGAAATCTACATGTATGTACATACACACATATACAAAAATATTATAAATATGTAAAATATATAGTTACCATTATTACATGTTATTTTATATATATACACACACATGTGTATTGCTGAGGAAGAGGTTGTGGACTTTTTCTGTCTTTGGATACTTGAAAAATTTATCTAGGTGAGACCCTGAACAACCTTATCTAGCTTTCATATTAGCCATGCTTTGAGCAGAAGAGTGGTTTAATTCTCTTCAAAGATCTCACAGAACCTCAGTTTTAATGTAAATCTGTTCAAAAACTGCCCTGGAGACAGAGTGTTGCCAACAGACTTATGTTAATATAGTGCAGGATCTAAGGTACAGCTCTGTAGAGCTACAGTGCTTGTCCCCATTCTGTAGATTAATCTATACAGTCAGTGAATGTGGAGTCAGTCTGAGAATAGTTTCTAAAACGTACAAGCATGAAAGAATGAATATGGCTTTGTTCAGATTCAGTGCATGTATATACATTTGGGCATTACTGGGTGAGTCAATGAAAGAGAATGATGTTATGAGGACACTAAATACTGAAGGCTGAAATTACTGGTGCTAATCAGCAAGAAGGAATGAATTGTGCCTGCTTCTGCAGACTGTTCTCTGAATTTTCACGTGGGTGTGTGCAGGAGTTGGGTTAACTAAGTCTGGAAGTACTGAGACACTAAGCATAGCTAAACCAGCATTCATTACACAATTTTGTTTCAACGGTTGGGCCACATAAATCCAACTTTCTTACTACTGTGTGATAGCACAGATATTATCTGCAGCCTTTCTTTCAAAACTACTCGGATGAGGGAAGAGGTCTGTTTTACACTTTAGCACATCCAACTTAAGGGAAGCTTGAAAGCAAACCATTAGCATTACAACTGTTCTAATGTAATGTATATGTGGAAGTAATGTGTGTGTAACGTGTGTATACGTGAAAGTGAAACCTTCTGTAGACAGAGTAAGGTTTGGTACTTTATTGTGATTTAAAAGGCATTTTAACTGTAAATGAGAAATTAGGCACAGTAAGAACATGTATTGGAACTTATGTAAATGACTTTTAGCCTGATTAATGAACTGAAAGGATGTAGAAAGGAAAAAGGTGAAATTCTGTTTCTCTTTTTAACCATCAAGTTCACAAGTAAACTTCTGGTTTGCAATCTGATCTTGTGTTGGCCAGTTTGCTATTGCATCTGCTTGGATCACTGCAGAAATGCCTAGTCTATATTTTTTTACAAGCTTCTTTGCTCACTGATACTGTTTGGAATAAGAGAGATGTTTGTGACTCTAGACACCTTTAGAAACTGCAAAGACTAATTAATCTTCCCTGAAAACTAAGCCTTGTATATGAAGGAGTAGCTCTTGAAACCCTGTTATTAAATACTGGGTTTTCTTTTTTTCTTTCCCAACACCTCGCCATCAGTCCACATCTGTCTTAGAAGTTTAGGAGCTACCTTTCTCAATTTGTACTTCAGTTACAGTTTAGACGAGGAATGCATCCCCCTCTGGAAATCAAAGCTATGAATGAGGCCTGTGATTTCTTCCAGGGAGAGAGCTGATGCAGGTCTTTCCAACACTCAAAGTTAGGAGTAGAGGAAAGGCTCTATCCACAGCTCCATCTCTAGAGTAGCCTTCTAGAATCAGACCTAAATTTCTGAGTCGATTAACAAGATATTAAAAATCCTTCTTTTATTCTTCCTGGTCCTGCTGATCTTTTGGGAATTCAATCATATATAGATCACTGTATTTTTAGGTTTTCCAAGGTTGTGAACTTTATTTTGAAAAAAGTGGTGCTGCGGGTATGGGGAGGATTACCTAAGAGGTTCTTGAATTTGTTGATACATGGAAGAAAGTGTAAGTGCAAGTCTTTATTCATTTGGAAAACCAATTCAGAGCAAACATCATGGTTCTTCTGTATGCAGGCTGAGTTTTGTCCAGGCTTCATCATGAGACACCTTTCTGATGTGTATTTATCTAAGCATTAAAGGAAAACAGTATCTTTAAAGAAGCATCTGTCTAGGACAGGTTTGGGATGTGAGACCTGAAGATTGCTTGGGGACAAGGAGAGAAATTTGTATTAGTCAATTTCACATGGTTGTTATTTAAAAAAAAAAAGCCCCTCCCCCCCCCCCCCCAAAAAAAAAAAAATCCCAGAACTAAGAGAAACACCATGCTTAATATAGAGTGACTTCTAGTGTAGCTAGTGACTGATCTTTTGTAACTATAAATTCTCAGAGAGGATAAGGAATTTTCATTACATTATATTAAATGTGTTAACTCTGGTGTTCTCTGACACAAATTCAAAGTGCTCTTGTATTCTGTATTCCTGCTGACGGTCACATGTTCTTGTCTTTGATATTGGTAGATTTAATTGCTGATCACAGAAGCCAAGAGAGGAGTATATGGTCTGCATTTTTTTTTTAATTGAAGTATATATTAATCCTCCCCTTCAAAAAGAGTCTCCCGTAATAAGTCTCCCAAAGGTATGACTGGCAGAAGGGGTATTTTGGGCTTTTTGCTTCATGTTGTTTCTTATAATTCCTCTTGGATTCTTCTAGAACAGTGTGTTCTTAATCACAATAGCCAATAAATCAATCAAATAACAAACAGTTACTTTTTCAAGGATAGATCTTTTGCATTTCCCTTCAGTTCAAAGAGAGGTTATCTCTAAAGACTCAGTTTATTTCAGTGTGGTAAGCTTCTCATTGGTTTCTTCTTTGTTCCCTTTAAAATGTGTTTTTTAGTTAGAAATATCTGCAAAATTATGCATCTGGGTATGGTCTTATTTTTCTCCTGTGACTGCCTATGCAAATCATGCTTTTGCATATGTAAATACTAATTTAAACTTGTATTTAATAATGTATGTAGGTCTTAAATGATATTTTTTAAGACTGTAGAGGAAGGAGGACTGTGCATCAACAGTGAAGCTTGCATCTTAGTTAATATATATTACAGGAGTAAACCAGAACCTGGGCTTCTTTTTAACTCTTCTTGGGGGGAGGGGTGTTGCTATTGTTTTTTGATCTTGTATCTGCTGACTGACGTTTTAGCTAGAGCTATGGTTTTGAGTTCGTCATCTGGTCTGGTAACTGAGCCATACTCTTTTGCCTTTGAGCTGTAACAGACAATGTGCTAGGGAGAACTCTTGTAAGTGTTCCCTAGATCCTTGTTGATCATCTCCGATTGCGTAAGCTCAAATACAAGTTTTGCTTATTTTTGATCAGCACACCGTTATTTATATTTTGGAGTTTCTTTTGCCTGAAGTTCTCATGCCCCAAGTTACTATTACTAGATCCACGTGATAGAAAGTATCATATGTGTATGGGGCTACATGGGGTGGGCTTGTATAGAGCAGGAATCAGGAGCTGTAGGAGCTCACAGTCCTCTCTGATAATCTTGCACTCTGTTAAGAGATAGGCTAGAGGTCTTTAACAATAGCCCTAACAAATACAGCCAATTGAGACATGATTTGGAATCTGACTTTGCCTGAGGCATTCTGAGGATTCCCTGGTGGTTGTGGTTCATTTTGACAGGTAGGACCCACATAAAAGTTGGCTGCATTTGTCAGAGAGGCAAGTTAACTGTG
Organism: Streptopelia decaocto; assembly: GCF_964273445.1. Classification (NCBI taxonomy): domain Eukaryota; kingdom Metazoa; phylum Chordata; class Aves; order Columbiformes; family Columbidae; genus Streptopelia; species Streptopelia decaocto. Next base: position 40,816,950 of record NC_138657.1, read on the forward strand.
TCCCACTCCAAAGGTGTGTGAATGCCGTCTCTAGCCTGCAGTTACAAAAGCTCAGCATGTTGCTACTTCGATGGTTTCTGAGGAAGATACAGCAGGTACAGCATGAGAGCCTAGGTAGCCTGACTAGTTGAGACTTCTGGGAGGGATGCATTGGTATGTGATAGACTGCACCCATTCCCTTCTCTTTACTGTCGTGTTTTTCAGTTGCTAACATCAAAGATCAATTTGGCAGCCAGCTGAACAAGTCATTTCATGGTGCTTCTGACACTGTTTTTCCTCTGAAGGGGAGGAGTTTATACCCACTATCCAAGCTAGGGGAGGTTTTCATTCCAGGGATTACTATAGTGGATATATTTCCAGCCTCAGTCTGATCTGGTACAGATTCACAGATAAAAAAAGAAAATAATAGTAATAATTAAATAATGTGGGTTTGGACCTTCCTCCTTTTTTTTTTTTTTTTTTTTTAAAAATTTCCTTGTTGGAAAGCACCTTTTGCTTTGTTAGACCTCTCTGAATAACAAGTTTGTTTCTTCAGTCCTTCTGTTTGCTTTTGGTACAGTAAGCTCTTGAATAAGTTACCATTATGCTTAAAGAAAATCAGTCTTGACTTCTATCTCATGTGACAGCATTTTATACGTATAGTTTTCCTCCTAGTATATTTTTGGTGAATTGAGAAGATGAAATGTCAAATAACTGTGTTAGACTGCTTTCTCTTTCATGTTTTAGTATAGTTTTGGTAAGGATTGGCTAGTATTACTTTGTAAGTTTATTTAGGAGAGCAGCAGAGCCTATGCAGCTCTTGACAGGATTGGATCAGAAGACCAAATGGATGGCATTTCAACTGCAGCGCTTTTGGAGATAAACCTGTCCTTGTGACTAGGACAAATTAGTGCTGTGTGATACACATTGTTGTCTTTGTCTTAAGTGTGTTCAGCTGCTATCACTTGATTTGCTGCTTGGGCATATGTTGCCAGACTTGGGGGAAAGGACTTCTTTCATTTGGGTTAACTGTTTTTCATAATAATGAGGCAGTCATTTCAGACACTAAGAGAGAGAATTATTTTTCCTCCCTCTATTATCTGTGTCAGTTCGGTGGTTTCTGGTCAAACATAAACTTCCAGGCACTTCAAACTTCGAGTGGAGGAAAACAATATTAATTTATAAATGAAACATCAATCCCAAATACATTGGTATCCCAGCTGTTAACCTGTGACTCTAGGACATCTAAGTCATGCTCTGACACTTATATCTGTGTGTTTAGTGATAACAAATACATCTTCTAAAATGTCCCTTCTTTGGGATGTGCTTGTGAGTGATCTGTAGTCCAGCCATTTGGAGCTTATGCAGAGGAATGTGATGGAGTTTTTTTTATTGACTGGTTTTGGTGGGTTTTTGGTTGGTTGTGTTTGGGATTTTTGGGTATTTGGTGGGTTTTTTGGTGTGTGTGTGTTTTTTTTTTAAAAAATATTTACTCTGTTTATTTGGGAAGCAAAATAAGCAATATAAAATTGCAGCATGGCAGTGTTGCAGAGCCTGAGCAGTGACTCTAATGTGTTTGATGTTTTGTTCCCTAATCTTAAGAGATCTCTGCCTTTCCTAATACAGTGTTTGTTTACTTCATGGCATTTGTGTAGGTGTTTGTTCTGGGAATGGTTGTGTGTCCTGGTTTTTGCTCTGTTTGATATGGTATGGTGGTAGCAGGAGACAGAAGCAGATGCAGCTTCAGTCTCATAGCTGGCACTGTATTCCTGGTTCTTTGTTTAAAAGACTGAAGCTGTTGGAATAGCAATCTGCTGTCAGTCTTGCTGGTGCTGGTAAATGATGGGACAGAAAGATCCTTGGTTGAAAAATCCATCTGGGAGAGTAGGCTTTCAGGGCAGGACCCTTTAGGCTAACCCTGCTTTGAGTGAGGGGTCGGGTAGGGTAATCTCCTGACGTCCTTTCCCACCTGAATTATTTTATTATTCTGGGGAGATTCTGATGCTGAGGCCTGCTGCTGCCTTCTCTGCTTCAGATGCTTTTGCCTGTCTTACACTGCATCTCTGCTCTGCAGTAATTCTTATATGGAGATTTTTTCTTTGCCACAGTCCTCTTTTCATTTTCTAGAAACCAAGATTAACTCTATCCCTTCAGTAACAGGAGGAGTGATTCCTGGTACTTCAATCAGCTGATTAAAAAGCCTGTATAACCAATGGGACTTGCACAGCATGCAATGATTTTGCAGGAGTTAGGGGAGTGTGGTAATGTAGTGTAAGGGGTGAGATTTTTCTAACCTTCAGTTTTTTCTAGTCTCCTAATGGAGGAAAGAAGCTTGTTCTTCTGACAGATAATTGTATTTTGCCGGTAAATATAATGTTCCTTTGAGAGAAAGATTGGCACAGGTGGGTTCAAGAACTAAGTTTAAGCAAAAAACTTGTTTTGTGTTTTGTTCCTTTTCAACTGAGAACTAATTTATGAAGCTTCTTATTAATGCAGTGAAAAGAGTAGCCTTTGAGTATTTATTTTAAAAATTCTTGGCAATATTTTTGCTTTTAGCTGATAAACCTAAAAAACAGAGGGAGTGAGATAGGTTAAAGTGTGTGCTTTTGCTGAATATTGTCAAAATTCTCTGATAAGAATTGCACTGGATTGAATGTGCTGACAGATTGGATCTTTCTAATTTGTCCATCCCAGTTATTCCATATTTTATGCTAGCCAGAAATCTTTTGACATAGAGCCTACCTTTGTAAGGTTTCTGGTATGAACAGGAGCACACTTCTGTTTCAGCACCGTGTAATAACTGATTTGTGGTAATTGTGTATTAGTTTTCTGAACTCAGACTGTACTTTGAAGATGTCATAGGATACAGCTATGTGAAACTGTGGTTTGTGGTTTTTTGTTTGTTTTGTGTTGGGTGTTTTTGTTGTTGTTTGTTTGTTTCGGTTTTGGTTTGGTTTTTTTCTGGTATGTTACTGCCTTCTGGTTCGCACACCTGACTGGAGATTCTAGTAACAGTTACATTCCTGTCTTTCAGGTGTTGATAGCTGATGACTACTCAGATCCATTTGATGCCAAAAGTGAGTTGAACAGAATGGGGAAAGGGGAAAACACTGGCTATATGGAACCATATGAAGCCCAGAGAATAATGACTGGTAAGAAAAGGCAATTGCTCATTTGAGTTTTAATAGCATGGCAGTTGACATGGGTATTATAGCTGCTATGGAATGAAAATGTCCTTTGGTCTGCAAAACCATTTTCTGAAGGTGCTTAGATGGTGAACATTAAGGACGATTTTCATGTGCCTGCATGTGCCTTGATAACACTGCTCTAGAACTCACTATTGAATATAGAGGATTTGTACTGTTATGTGGGGAGACGAAAATGTGAGAAGTGGGAGTAGGAGTGTGTATTACTCAGCTTGGCCATCTCAATGCTGTATCTGTGTTCATAGTAGGGATGGCCCAAGGATAACATTGTGTTAGTTCACTTAAAAAAAGTTGATCAACTTTTTTTATGGCCTTTTTTTCCTCGATCAGATTCAGACTTCTTGGTCTTCCCTCTGGAGGAGGGCTGCTATATCTTTGTGTGGCTTCATTCCTTCCTGCCTTCCTTGGTTCTCTGAGTTTTTTGTACCAGTTGTCAAAATGAGACACTTCAGGACGTCTGTGACCCTTTAACTGCTATTTTGGTAGTATCTGTCCTTTTCTGTCATGTAGTTGATTTAAGGAGGTGGTTAATGGGGGTATTGTAGGAGTTTGAGCTGTTTGAACTCCTTGTCCTGGTGTTGTGTGACTGTATTGTCCCTGTATTTTCCTCATATTATATGCATCCATTTCCTACTTCCTGACTGTGCAGTCTGTAAACTTTTCTGGGGTATGGGACCATGTGTTTTTACTTTATGATGATTTGACTCAGCCAACACATCTTTGTGCAGATCACTTGTGCATTTCTTGGATTTGTACAGCACATCCTCTTTTTCTCATTGTAAAGTAGAAATCACTCTTGTGCCCAGTTGAGTTGATTCTATGCTTTCCTTTTCTATTGGCATCTCCTGTTTTGGGCCCTCAGGAAAGATTAATCAGTGGGAGAAGATGAGGCTGTTGGATGCAAAGATCCTTTTTTCATGCAAGTGTTCCTGTTTATCTCAAATAGCATTTCTGAAGAGAGACACAGGAAATGGCATCTAGACTATGTTATTTGGAATTTTTCAGTATGATACAGAGGGGGTGGGAGCTTTTATTTCTCACTGATGTAAATCTATTCATTCTAGTCAAGTAATTTATCAGAAACAACAGATTAGTCCCAATAGGTTCTTGCTCTTACAGCAGTGATAAGCATTTGTAATTTTAACTGTGAAGTCTATCAGTCTTGTGTTTAGGACATGAGCATATTTTATCTCATTTTCCAGATTAGCCATAGAGCATGGTATGGCTTAGTGCACAATGATGGGTGGCTTAGCTAAAGTAAGGGCCAGTAAATTTCTGTACCCTTGCAATTGCAAGACACCTTTTTGCCAAACTGGTGTTTGGTGCAGCAGATTAGTTGTTCTATCTGCTCCATATATTGTTATAAAGGAAATATAAGGAGCTCTCAAAGATGCTAAAGGCACTTCCAAAGCTGGGGTTGAATTGTAGATAATGGTATAGCCAGTGTTATGAATATGTATTTGATTGAGCTAGTATAAGGTGCTTGATATCTATGTGAAAACCTTTAGTCTTTTGAGATCTGGGTATTTGGTTTCCAGTCATCTTGTCCTAATGCTGGTAAAAACAGAAAAAGTCTTCCCCTCAGTGAGGTCAGGTTATGTTCCACTTTTTTTGTTTTTGTTTTGTTTTTGCACAGATGTCTGTGAATTGTATTTGGCAAATGAAAATCCAAAGGCAACTTTTTGGCAAGTTTTTAAAGATTCAGTTTATATTTCCCAGCTGAGTTCTGTTATGTATCTAGTACTTCTAAAGAAGATCTTTGGAGTGCAGTTTGGTTGGCCTCAGAATGTTTACTGCTTTGTTTGTTGTGTTTGTTAGCTGTGCTGTCTGATGATCAAAAGAGCAGTCTGTGGCTATCCATATATGGTGAAATCCTTCTGACTATATTGAATGTGGGTTAATCCCGGAGAAGGCGAATCTGCAAACCCCAGAAGAATACACTTTAGGAGACACAGAAAACAAAATAGCTTTTTGTTAGTTATTGCATGTTTACTGATGTACTCTAACTCTTGAACAAATCTGGAAACCAGGTGTAAAGGCTAGTTTGAAATAGGAACCTAAAGTTTGTGTGTGCTGCATGCTCCTTGAGTTAGTAGAGGATTATGCAAAAGGAAATGTCCATATGAAATAAGACCCTATTATTTCAATTTGAGAAGCTAAGCTTACACCTGAGTAGAAATGTATGTTGATTCAAAACATTCTTTCTTCATGAAGCTCTGTGGACATGCAGTTGTTTCAATAAACTATTTGTCTGTCTGATTCCATGTTGTTTGTGGTTAGAATTGGGTTTAATCAGGCTTGAAGTTTCTTCTGCTGATAGTGTCCCCCTGCCAAATACTGTGTTCCTAGACTTGTGGTTATGTTGATTGAAAGAAATCAACACTTACGCCAGGGTTTGGAAAGGCTTTCAAGGAAAGGCTTGACCTGAGGCAAAGGTAGAGCATGTTGAGAATGAATGTGTGTTTATAAGAAGCTGTCATATCCTGGCAGCCAAACACATCTGTTGGCCTGTGCTGATATTTGTGTTTATCCTGTCTTCAGGAAGTGCATGCCAGAGGCTCAGAGAAAATTCCTAGAAATCCACTTCCTGGTGTGCTGTGCAATGTGAGTCTCAGCTTGGGTGGGTGTACACTCAAAGCCACAGGAACAGTGTTCCATCTTTGCTTTATCCCCAACCTGTTTGGGGATTGGTTGTCCCAGCATAAGTGCAGATGTATGAAGGAAGTTCTCTTTGATCTTAATATCTGACATACTGCATCCTGGACTATGCATGGAGTGAGATCCTGGCCTGCCTGCTAGCATGTGTGAAAACAAGTAGAGATAAGCGATAAGATGCTGAATTCGAAGGATGCTGAGAAGCAGGTGGACAAGAGAGAAAAACGTAACCTGCAAAGAAGATACCAACATTGCTGATACTGCCTGAGTAACCGTAATCCCAGCATGAAATAGACGAAGATGGGTTGGAGGCAAAGATGAAAGAAGAAGCAATGCAAGATAACATTACTATCACTGAGTTTCATCAGGGTCTGTTTGTTTTCTGTGGTGATCTCTTACTTGAGAGGATGCCCTCAGTTCATGGATATTGCTATGCTGGGGAAAAATGTGCTTTTTTTTCCCCTTTAAAGTCCCATTAAAGTCATAAGGCCGTATCCCAGCCATACCCTGTGAGCTGGGAGGGATAGTGCCTTTCTACTTCCTCCTGACCACTGCACAGGTTGACACAGCTTTTCCAGGTATCTCTTAGAAGGAATTAATCAAATCCTCAGACTGCATGAAACATTTGTAATCAAATGCCAAAACAAGGCAGCAGTCTGCCTTTTGGACTATAGCTGGTTCAGATGTTGGACCTGCCTCTAAAACTCACGTTTGCAGGAGCATCCAATTTTGGATCATTACTCAGATGGAGATACGCTGTCAACCAAGTTATTACACAAAGAACTGTATCTTTTTAAGGTATGACAAAGAGTACTGGCTACAAGAAGGAGATAATAGACTGCATCTGTTACCCTTCTTAAATTGCTACTTGGCTTTGAAGGGAGCTCCTCACCTCAAGCTCACAATTTTTTTGAGTACAAGGTGCATAGCATGATACATGCTATAACAGAAAAATTAGTTTACTTGAATAATAGTAAAATTAAGGTCACTAAGTCTCAAACTAATTTGGTACTATGTTCTCAAAAACGGGGGAGGGGGATATGTGAGAGAGGAGGTAAAAATCATTATCTAAGGGGCATGTCTACCTTGTGGAATGTGTGTCAGCAAAGACGGTTCTGTCCATTCCAGATCATGAGCTGTGTTTTTGTGTTCTAGAATGGCTAGTGAAGGAGAGTTGGGGCAGGCTGGGCCCTTGAGTTAGGACGATGATTTGAGAGTTCAGGTAAACATATGGTACATCAGTACCTTGATTTCTTAGAGGCCTAGAAGTGCCTTGGGTTTGTGCCCTGCCTGGAAGTTTGAATGCAAACCATGTTTTTCCTTTGCTTTGTCAGTCATCACCTAGCATTGTGCCTTGGTATCATGCGTCTGCTTCATTTATACGGTAGACAGGGAGAAACCCCTCTTCTTGTATTTCAGAATTCTGTAGACTTCAATGGGTAGCATTTCTGAAAATAGTTGCTTTCCCTGAGGTGTTACTTTGTGATTGATGCATTTGTCACAAGAGGCTTGTCACACAGCTGTCCTGGGAACTAAACGTGTTAGATCAGTCCCTAATCAACCTAGCAGCGTGCTTCCAGTACCCCTTGAAGACTGGAAGTTGCAAAAGGGGTTCTGGCCATAAATGGAAAGCTAAATTCAAGTCTCCCAGATGTAGTGAATTCTGAAAAGAACATGTCCTTCCCCATACAAGCCTGGTCTGTGTGGTGCAGACTGAACAGATAATCTTGCATACATGCTCCAGGGGTGGGTAACTGGTACAGAACAGGGGTCTGTGTGTTGCATCTGAAGAGCTGGAATTTATTTCTAGGGATGCTCTAGAGCATTTGGATCATGGCACAGAGATACGAGTTTTGTTGGCTGTGTTGTTCAATGCGTTCATCAGCCTGGGTGATGACACGTGCATTATCAGCAAAGGTGAACATAAACTAAGGGAAGTGCTTGATGAGGAAGGGCAGAGCATTGATAAATGTGAGGGTTCTGTCAACTGTGGGAGATTCAAGGGATTTTCTTGAGGTTGTTGTGTGGATGGGTTTCTATTAGATGGAGATTTATTATTGAACTAGCCAGGCCCAAAGGAATTTCAAGGCCACTTCAAAAAGCTGAAAACAGGACCTGCTGTGGGAGTGAGGCAGTTCTACAATAACAGGGCCTCAACAAGATGTAAATCAACAGACCTATTAGCAGTGAGACTTGGGCGCGTGGACAGCTCGTGAACATGGACAATATGCAGTCAGCTAATGCATGCTTGGAGCGTGGACGCATGATCAGGAAAGAACTGCATATATAAGGAGGCTTGTTTCTGTAATAAATGGCTTCGCTTGAATTCATATTGGATTGTGTGGAGTCCATGAGTTTTCGCCCTTGCAGTCAACAGGAACTTTTTTGAGGTTAATCAAGGAGAATATTAGAGAGAATTCCAAAGGAAAATTCACGGCTTTGTTCACAGGCTTGCAATATTAGCATCCTCCTTCCTTTCTTTTTCTGTGTGTTTATCGTGCTGTCTATATATATACATTATCCTGGCATTACAGTAGAACAGCAGTAAGCAAGTTTAACTAGCTCACACCTATGGATGCAGAAAGCTGAGCCTCCTCTCTAGATGCAGGTGATGTTAGCAGAGCAAATGCCTTCCTGCACTTCACTTCTTTTTTCTAGTATCGGAATCACAATGGAATCTCCAATGCATGACAGGCAGCCTAGCAAAAGCAGTGCACCTGCCTCAACTAGGAGCCATCTGTGGACATGCTGAGAGAGGTAGTTCTTTCTTGATGCAAGCTATCATAGAAATACTGGGACTGGTGATAAAAACAAGCATTCCCATGAATGCACACCTACTTCAAAAAGTCTTGGGTGTCAGTTTCCATTGTAGTTGGAGAGAGGCCTCTTTTTTGTTTTGTTTGGGCGTGGGTTTTTTTGTTGTTGTTTTTTGGGTTTTGTTTGTTTGTTTGGTTGGTTTTATTTGTTTGGTTTTGTTTGTTTTTGTTCAGACATGTAACTTCATTTGAATAGTCTTAAAACTTCACTTGAATAGTCACTATAACACATCGATGGTGAGTCAGTTCTTGCAGATTCCCTTACTAGTGGCCTGTGGCAAGTCGCTTGTTGGCACTGAGTTTACTACTGTAAATAATGCAAAAAGAGCAATGGTAATTACTTTGATAAATATTAGGCCACACAGATTAGCACATACAGCATGGGATGTTTAGAAAGAACATTTCTGGCCTATTGAAGGTCACTGAGTCTAACAAATGAACATGTGATCTTTAACCACTGTTGTGGCTCAGTTTAAGATTTGCAATCTGTTTGCGTTTGAACGTGGCAAACAGCTGCAGTCAACACAGGTCAGGCAGTGTCTTTGGCCACTAAGCTCAACAGCTGGCATAGTTTTCAACAGACTTTAAGTTTCTTCTTTTATTCCTATATTGTATGTATTTCAATTCTAGATTCTATTTGAGGATCTAACACTAGGCTGGCCATGACTAGAAAACAACTCAAAGTTATAATTCATCCATCATCATTCAATCTCACATGGTACTGTGGATTCCTTACTGTGGAGAGTTTTGGGCCGTATGCTGTGAACAAGCCAGGGCTTGAGGTGGCTGGGGTGCACTAGGACCATGCGCAAGTAAACAGAAGCTGGTCTGCCCTCGACCCAGGCTGCAGGAGGGTGCCGTCGTGTCGCTGCGCATGTGGACAGTGCCCTGCAGCCAATCACCATCGTGGTGGGGGAAGAGTGACTGCAAGTGTAACCAATCGTAGCCCGTGCTTGCCGCATGGCCTTTTGGGTATAGAGTATATAAGGTTTGGAAAACCGTGGTCTCGGCGACATTGCTATTCAGTGTTGTTAAGAGTTCATTAAAGGGTATTGATGTTAAATTCATATTGAATTACTCATTACTCTCGGCGGCCCGCCCGTCATGCTCAAAGAGGTCCTGCCGGCAATTTTGCATTCTCCACGTCGTCTCACGACAAATGGTAGCAGAGGATGGTTAACAAAGCAGGATCTCCGGAGCACAATTACTGCGGCAAGCAGCATTCCTAAAGACGGAGCCAAGCCGGGCTGTAGGAGAGTGTGCTTTGTCCGGAAGTAAAAGACAAGCACCAGACGGGCTGGCCACTCGCCTTCTACTTTAAGACCGTTTGCCTAAAAGCACAAAATTTGGAGCTCGAGGCAATAGCGGCACTGTTGACGAGTATACTCTCTAAGAGAGGTATTGAATCATCACAGGAAAACCTAGTCACATTGATTTTTTTAGCCCAGAAGTGGGGACACTTTGGAGAAATTCCACTTTTGTTTTCCCCAATGGAATGGAGATCAGTGGGGAACACAATGTGGGATAAGACTATCAGAGGGGAAGAAGAGAAAGAAATTAAAGCTCTGAGAGAATTGTGGAGAAACGTGTTAGAATCATTAGAAGTAATGAAGTCCGAACAAAGCGCTGCCCTGAGAGCCGCGAGGGCACTTGTCCCAGAACAAACCTGGACTGATAAAACTTGTCGGCGAAAAGAAAAGAGGGGCCTCTGGGCTACTCTGTGGGGTCTGCCTGCCGTTCGGGGTGGCCGAGGGGTCCCGGCTCAGCCCATACTCTCGCAATCCGATCTGCGGCGGGAGTTGGAAACTTTGCCGTCCGTAAACAAAGAACCGGAAGTTTCTTTTTCTGAGTCTCTGGGGCAATGTGACAAAAAACCGCAAATGCAACTAGGGGACTGTCCGAATGAGGGAGGCCCTGAGTACCGCCCTCCGCCTACGGCTCCACCTCTGCGCGGCCCCGAGCCAGACACGCCCCCCTCTGAGACCATCGCGTCAGCCGGGCCGGGCCCGGCCGGGCCGTCGGTGACGGGGACGCCCCACGACGTGCCTCCACAAACACCTGTGGAAGTTTCTTGTGAGCCGCCTTCTACATCATTGCGCTCACCCCAAGTAGTACAGCAGTTACTGCAAGAGATTACCAGCAAGCTTGAACAACTTGACTTGCGAATGTCAGATGTAGAGAACAATAAGAGACAAATAGAGTTTCAAAAACCAGCTTGCCTTCCACAAACAATGCAGCTAAAGGTACCTATAGATTCTACTGACCAACCACAGCCCCGACCTGGCAGATGGTCAGGGGTCGTCAAAGATGCCATCCTAGAAGGTTATTGGTCTCCAGCAAAATTAGCCCTACCGGTAATTCAGAATATGAACACCCAGACAGCGGTATGGGAACCACAGGAATGGAAGATTTTACAGCAAGCAAAACAAACAATCACCAACTATGGTGTACGTTCAGAAGTGACCAGACAAATACTGCATTGGATTTTTACTGCTGACTTATTGTGTCCCATGGACTGCCAAAATTTAATGTGCTTATTACTAACTCCGGCACAATTCCTCCTGTGGGAATCGGCCTGGTATCAACGAGCGCAGCAAGAAACAGCCAAACACACCAGTCCAAATGACCCATTAACCAATGTGGTACCCGACGCCTATACGGGTGGTGGACAGTATGCTACAATAGAAGTCCGACTGTGATTTGGTGCTGAAGTTCACCGGAAAGCTGCACAACTTGCCCTAGATGCTTTCTTAACCTTACCAGGACCCTTAGCTCCCTCATTCAGTGGAATACGCCAAGGCACTACAGAAAATTTCTCGCATTTTATTGACCGGCTACATGAAGGAGTAATGCAAAACCCAGACTTGTCAGAAGAAATGAAAAACCAAATGTTTTGGTTGCTAGCTTTTGATAATGCAAATTCAAAGACTAAACAAATATTAGCAACTCTGCCACCGGGATCTTCAGTGGAACAAATGCTAACGCGAGTAGCCAGATCAGAAGAACACCAAAGTGCGGAAGTGATGGCTGCCGCTTTTGAAGGGGTCATGCAGAGATCTCTTCGACAAGTTAGCCAGCAAGTCTCATCTACAATACAACCAGTTGCAGCAGCAGTTCAGCGATCTAAGACTTTCTGATCGACCAATTTCCCTTCTTATTAGCAATTTAGAACATCCATGTGCAATCATCTGCCAGTGGCAAAACAAAGACAGGGAGTTCCCCATAGATCTTGCTACAGATTCTTCCTTTTGTGCCACTGTCAGATTGAAAACAGAAAATGATTTACGATTATTAGAATGGCTTTTTCTTAGTGTCCAACCAGAATTCAACATTCAAACAAGACTAGAAGCAGTTGGAGAACTGATTCGCAACCGAATCAATTCCCTGCAACAGAACCTTCGGAGGACACAGAGTGAGGCGTAACCTTTGCATTAATTTAGCTGTGACATGTATGTGTAATATAGTTATATAAGTAGGCCTTTAAACACCACTACTGTCTGAGTAAGTTTATCAACACCCAGCACATTGTTTGTTACATGTTAAGTAGGAGTACCATTAAACCAAAGTTCTTGGAATTTGTTTAATCAATCCATTGTGATATTTAAATGGCAATGGAATACCTCAAGTTTACTAGGAAGAAAAATATTAGCACATGGTTTGACAACCATGATAATTGCAATGATCGCCTTCCCATAGGGCCAGAGCTACAGGAAATCATACTAATTCATTCTTCGAACACCTCTTATTGTATTTTTATAAAAAGAAAAAGATTGATTTTTGATTTAAAAGGTTTAACAAATTGGCTTGGCCTAGGGGGGTGGATTAAGAGTTTATTGCAAAGTGGATTGTTTATGTTGATTGTTGTTGTAATTGATATGTATAAGTTGTCTTCTATCACGTATCAAAGAAGAATTGGAACACACAGCTAATCAAGCCTGGCTTGTCCAAAAAGATTAAAAAAAAAAAAAAAAAAAGGAGGAATTTGTGGAGAGTTTTGGGCCGTATGCTGTGAACAAGCCAGGGCTTGAGGTGGCTGGGGTGCACTAGGACCATGCAGAAGTAAACAGAAGCTGGTCTGCCCTCGACCCAGGCTGCAGGAGGGTGCCCTCGTCATCGCTGCGCATGTGGACAGTGCCCTGCAGCCAATCACCATCGTGGTGGGGGAAGAGTGACTGCAAGTGTAACCAATTGTAGCTCGTGCTTGCCGCATGGCCTTTTGGGTATAGAGTATATAAGGTTTGGAAAAAACGTGGTCTCGGCGACATTGCTATTCAGTGTTTTTAAGTGTTCATTAAAGGGTATTGATGTTAAATTCATATTGAATTAGACTCATTACTCTCGCCAGCCCGCCCATCATGCTCAAAGAGGTCCTGCCGGCAATTTTGCATTCTCCACGTCATCTCACGACACCTTACTAGAATTCTTATGTTAATTGTTTTGTTGCCAGATGGTGTGAATAGGACTACATGTTGGTCATTCTAGCGGATGAAGTTTTAATTTTTTTTTTTTTTAACGTAATAAGTGGGGAAAAGTGCAAGGTAACTCTTCACTCTTGAAATGTGATGTGTATGTGCCTTCAGCTCATCGTTTGCAATGTGAGGAGCCACTGAGGGAGATTTGAAGAAGTTCAGTAGCACACAGAGTAGGCTTCTGACTGGTAACACAGTGACTTTATTTAGATGTTGAGATTTTTCTAGAGGACTGAACTGGAAATCTTGGAGAGCTTTTCCTAGAGCTGACAAAGAAGAGGATGTCTGATGTGTCCTGAGCATAGTGCTACTATTACTGTGTGTGTTTATAGAGCTTTGCCTGCACTTGCTGCTAGCCTGATTGTAGTGCAGAACTTCCTGCTGCCTAGTAGAAGCCAGGGCATATGTTCTGAACAGCTGTGCTACTACTTTAAAATATGTTAGAAGTAATGTTAGTTAGAAACCTCCAGGGCTTTGGCATCTGTTTCAAGTTGTTTCTTACTTCATTAGAAATTTGTACAGATATTTCATTCAGCAAGGTTTTAAAAGAAATAAGTTGTCTAGGAACAATTAAAGAAGAAGACTTCTTCCTTTGCATTAGGTCTCATGCATCAATTGAGGCATGTTTGCAGTAATCTCACATGTTCTGTGAAACTCTGTCACTTTAGATGCCATGATGATTGGTACTTCTCTTCCTGTCTTGGTGGAGCACTTCACACGCCATCAGTAATTGTAAGGAAATAAGGCCAGAATGCGTAGAGTCTTATTTTTCATGTTGGGAGAGACTGTGGTGTGTTGTGGTTGCTATAACTAGGTGCATAAGTGGAGGTGAAAACCAGCTGTGCATAAAATGAATAGCATTCCTCTATGTTGAAATCTGTCTTCTCCCTGAAAATAATATAAGGCATTCTCTCTAATGGTAAATATTATAGCAGTGCTTGTTGCTCTGGATACTGCATACCAGCTTACAGATATGTGAAAATGTGTGGTCTTGAAGTGGACTAAATGCTGACACTTGAACCACAAGCCTGAATATAATTTTAGGGTTTTTTTGAGTTTCTTGCCACTGCTTCTCGTTAAGACACAACTTGCTCCCAAAATAATGGGAAGATGGTATCCAGAACTTTGGCAAAGTAGGTCAACATCATAACAGGCTAGATGAGAATGCATGTAGGAGGAACTTATCTTCATTCATGCAGTTTACTTGCTTGGTGTCTGATGAATCTGACCTATGTTCTTCCACAAAAAGTGAAGAGAAGGACTGGGTGCTTTGATGGTTGGGGAAGAGAAACCATTGAGCTCAAAATGCTATAAAACCCTTGCCTGTAGTTTGAAGAGTCCCTGTGTCATGCTATGAATAATTCTGCTTGAAAGTGCTCTTTTGAAGGAGCCCAAATACCTGTACAAACTCAGCTGTTTGTCACCATTCTAATTGCTACAATTATCAAAGGCTGTTCTCTGCAGGAGAAGCCTGCCCTTTCTGGTTGCGGTCAGGTAAGCCTCATCTGGTTTGGTGTGTGTTAGTGTGCTGATGTGTGCATTTATTTTTGTAATCCCTACTCAGGCAAAGATCTAGGAAACCTGCAGTGTGTTTCTGCATGCTCCTGGGCTATGCTGTGCTATTGTGACTGAATTTCTTGAGCAATATCAATGTGTGCAAAAAGAAGATGGCAATATTCAATCGTCATCTGAGCTTGCTCTTGATTCTGCCTTGTTCAGGTGTTGGTGGCTTGGACTGGGAGACTTTGCATACAGTTTGGATTTATGAGACAGAATGTAGGCCTGCAAAACTAATGCTGTTGTAGGTCAGACTAGCGATAAAGAACAAACCAGGCAAACTGCGAGGAAATGAGGCTTGCCTGGAGGAACCCTGGGCTTTGAGTTCTGCATTAATTTTCTGTGGAGTGGGTAGTTTGAAAATCTGTGTGAAGAAGTAGTGGGTTTGGTGGCTCTTGTGCAGTTGTTGCTCTCATATAGTCTGTCGAATAGTTGTGCTTGGCTGGGATGAGCTGCAAGACAGAAAAGCATGATGGCGCAGCTGAGCCCTTTTGAGCTTTTTCTAAGCGAGTCCTGCAGCAGCTGTTATGATTATAATGTAGTCTGAGGTGGGCTGGAAGGTGTCTGTGCTACTGTCTTAATTGAAGTAGACAGAGAAGAGTGAGACAAAGGAAAAAAATTATATCTTTCAGATATACCATTGCTTTTGTATGTTAAGCTGAGTAGCACTTACTATTCCCCTTTCCATTGGTTGTGAGATGCAATGTCACTAAGAAAACTTGGCATCATGGTAGAATATAGAGCTTATCAACAGACAACCTCTCCTAATCACTTTTTAAAGGATCTTCCTATATCTTTCTTTAAAAACAAATAAAGAACAAAACACCCAGTAAAAAAATCCAGCTTTCTGCAGTTTTCTCTTTGGGTTTGGTTTTGTGCATTGAAAAATGTTTGCATGCACATTTGTTAGTGTTTTAGAGATGCATGTTGGAAAATAAGAATGTAACTAGAAAAATGACCAGAAAGCGTTGGCTTAGTTCTATGCATCAAGATCATGACAGGAATGGATTTTTTTAACATGATGCTTTCTGACCTGACCTAAGTGGAAAATATCCTTTGTTATGCATCATGATTTGTGATGTTTCTGTTGCAAGAAGGGAAAAGAACTGATTTATGGTGCTCACATGACTGTGGTTTGCTTTCCTTAACAGTAGAGTCTGTTGTTACTGATGCTTTATTGAATGCTAACCAGATTTATTTGCTGGTTTTAGATATATTTGTAAGCACAAATGCTCTTGAGTGATGATGTGATAGCCTGTATACTTTACAGCATTTTGTCAGTAGCTGGCTACACTCAAACACTGCTTTGTGTTCTGTACTATTATATAAAATGTTGTCCAAGGGAAAGTAAACATCACTGCATTACTAACGGATTACTTGGTAAGTGGCCTTTGAACTAGGAATCGGCATCTAGTCAGAGTTTGGCTGAGTAGCATAATAACTACAGACAAATCTGCAAATAAGTGCAAGGTGCTGAGTATTAGCAACTGGGAAGCTCAGCATAGAGTATTTGAAGTGTTACATATGCTAGGTACTAGTTGCTCCTTCCATGTGCTGAGCTGACACAATAAGGGATTATAGGCCAAAGGGATTGAGCTGAATGATTTTCACAGTAATTTGATTATTCATATGCCTGTCACTTTTTCTGTGCTAGAAAGTCAGCTGTCTTTTACTGCATTCAAGGCCTTGGACTGTGAAAAGCAAATATCTGTGGCTGGATGTGATGACAACTGAGCAGCTTTCTTGGTCTGCTCACGTGGAGGTAGAATTCGAGATTAAACTATTTTGACTACCGAGCTGAAGAGCAAATGTAGACCATCTTTCATGTTTACATTACTGATCCTTGCTGTATGCATGTGTAGGAGCGTGCTGGAGTTTGAGTTTACCGAACCTCCCATTCTAACATTTGGAGTCATGCCTGAAGGCTTTTACATCCAACAGATGTTGAGTCATCTTCATTAGATGCTTGGGTACTGATCAGAATTCCTACATTGTGCCAGTAACTCAACTTGAGTGACAGAAGAGAAAGATTGCAACTAGGAGAACACTTTCCTTGGGAAAAGCAAGTCAAAGTGGGCAAATTGCAAATAATCACTGTTGCTGATCACTTTTTCTTGAAACTTGCCAGCTGCAAAATTGCAAATTATCACTGTGGCAAATAGTCACTGGCACTGTTGCTTGCACTGAACAGGAAAAAAACAGTTTAGTATACAGATGCTGTGTGCTTTTAAGTCCTGCCAGAGGATGATACAGAGTGCTGATGGTGCCTGCTCTTGCTGGAGTCCTGGTCAGAGGAAAAGATGTCTTATAGATGCATCAGATACCACATCCGAAGTTTTGACTACTCTTTGTTTACGTGGCATTTTTCTGACAAAATGGCTAACAAAGATGGGCATTAGTCTTCAGTGAAGCTTCAGACTATGTTTTGAGCTCTCAGTTTTTGATGTGGTTTTGGGCTTTTTTGTTTTTGTTGGTTTTTGTTTGGTTGGGTTGTGTGCTTGTTTTTAATCATAGTGACACAATCATTCACAGGTTAGATGTTTATTTAGAAACAATGTACTGTTCACATTTCGATGTTGCTTTTCACCATATAGTTACCATGTCCATCAAAGAAACATATTCTAGGCGTTCTTAAGCAGCAGTCCTTCTCCCTGCCTTGTCTCTATGGGGAATGCGAGCAGATGGCTAAATTAAGATAAGAGCACATCTCATCTGGCTGAGAACCATGATGAATTCTTAATCATAAATGTTCTGTTGTCTTCAACTACCTAATTCTTAAATATCAAGTCTGATACTCAAGTACTGATACTCAAGTGCTGAACTATCAGTGTGTATAATGCTAGTACTGCTTGTGGTACAGATTCAGCTGTGCTGTTTGTTGTTGAAAGGAACTGTTTCTGATCTATCTTTTAGTAAAATTACTTTACCAATACTCTTCCAATATATCAAGTAAAAGATGGACTTCCAAGCAAATTTATAGGAAACGTTTTAAAGGAGGCTGAATATGTGTGTGTATGTGTACACACACATATGTTTTTATATATGCACATACATATTTTCTCCTCCTTCTGCTTCTTTACTGTCCCTAGGTTTTAGTTTTTTCTAGAGAAACCTTTCTGCTATATAATCAAATATTTTCAACTTTTCTAATTGTGGGCCCTGATCATGAACAATTAATCAGTAACACATCACCTTATATTTACAGGTAATGTTTTCTGTGCAGTTGCATGCTTGGTCCTGTAGGTAAAAGAGAACTGTTGGTCATGGGCTCCTGTATTGAAATAGACTTATATACCAGGACCCAGTCGTGTAGATGTATTTGGCACTTAAAATGAATAATCTGGTTTGGTTTGGGGGTTGCATTGTTGTTGTGTTGTTGTGGGGTTTTTTGTGGTTTTTTTAATTTTTTAAAGTCTTTGGTTTGGTAGAATCATGGCTTCTGCCCCTCAGAAATGCAGACTTCCTGATGTAGCAGTGATTGGTTTCATAGTACTGAAAGACAGACAGATACATACATTTCTGACTTCAGAAGAAATAAACTACTTATCTTTTTGATCCAAGAGAATTCATTAAAATATCAGCTGTATATTTTTTCAAACACAGTTTTTTCTTAGTGCAGCATTTTTCCTTGAGCAGAATTCATTTCAAAAGATAGATGAAAGACAAAGACTGTGCTGCCAGAGGCTGTGCTGCCATCCAGTGGGACCTGGGCAGGCTGGAGAGTTGGACGGGGAATAACCTAATGAAATTTAACAAGGGAAAGTGTAGAGTCCTGCATCTGGGCAGGAACAACCCCAGGTTCCAGTATAGGTTGGGAAATTACATATTAGAGAGCAGTGTAGGGGAAAGGGACCTGGGGGTCCTGGTGGACAACAGGATGACCATGAGCCAGCACTATGCCCTTATGGCCAGGAAGGCCAATGGCATCCTGGGGTGTATTAGAAGGGGGGTGGTTAGTAGATCGAGAGAGGTCCTCCTTCTCCACTACTCCGCCCTGGTGAGACCCCATCTGGAACATTGTGTCCGGTTCTGGGCCCCTCAGTTCAAGAAGGACAGGGAACTGCTGGAGAGGGTCCAGCATAGGGCAACCAAGATGATTAAGGGAGTGGAGCACCTCCCTTATGAAGAAAGGCTGAGGGAGCTGGGTCTCTTTAGTTTGGAGAAGAGGAGACTGAGGGGTGACCTTATTAATGTTTATAAATATATAAAGGGTGAGTGCCGTGAGGATGGAGCCAGGCTCTTTTTGGTGGCAAACAATGACAGGACAAGGGGTAATGGGATCAAGCTGGAACACAAGAGGTTCCGCTTAAATTTGAGAAAAAACTTCTTCTCAGTGAGGGTGACAGAGCACTGGAACAGGCTGCCCAGGGAGGTTGTGGAGTCTCCTTCTCTGGAGACATTCAAAACCCGCCTGGACATGTTCCTGTGCGACCTCACTTAGGCGTTCCTGCTCTGACAGGGGAATTGGACTAGATGATCTTTTGAGGTCCCTTCCAATCCCAAACATACTGTGATACTGTGTGGTTTTAATTTAAAGTATTTGAAGGATTTTTTTTTTTTTTTTTCCAAATAAGCTGCCCTTTAAGATAACCTTTTTGAGGTTCTGCCTGTATTGAAAGGTGGTAATGTAGTTATCATTCATAAGTAGGAATTATCATGACCTATCTTGCTTGGATTTACATTATGGGTTTTGGTGTATATTTCTTCAAGTTTACTGTATCTATAATGTGTCAAGTTAGTAATTTTTTTCCAGGTGATAAGGGCACTGTCATATTTTAGGAACTTTACAGTACTTTTGAAATGGTTTGGAGCAATGACTTTGTTAGAAAGGTCTTGCTGGTAGATGAATTTATGAACAGCTTTTGTTACAGTAATGGAGAGAATTGCTCTGAATCTTTGCTTCATTTGCAGGTTAATAAGTTCCCTTCTCCCCGAGGTGTTGTGTTGTGTGTTGTTTTTTAAGTAACTTTACAATTTGCTGCAATTAATTTTTTTTCCCTTCAGTGGGCAGAATAAACACAGAATAGCTGAGGTTGGAAGGGACTTCTTGGCATCATCTAATAAAACACCCCATTCAAGCAGGGTCAGCTGGAACGGGTTGCTCTTGACTGTGTCCAGTCAAGTCTTTGATATCTCCACAGGTGGAGACTCCACAACCTCTCTAGGCAACCTGTTTCAATGTTTGACCAGTATGGCAGTAAAAAGGTATTTTCTTCTGTTTGGATGGAACTTCATGTATTTTGATTTATGTCTGTTGCCTCTTGTCCTGTCACTTGGCACTGCCAAGAAAACTTTGACTCTGTCTTTACTCTTTTCCATCAGGTGTTTGTATGTGTTGATAAGGTCCCCAATGAAACTTATCTTGTTCATCCTGTCCAGTCCCAGCTCTCTCAGTCTGTCCTCCTATGAAAAATGCTCCAGTCCCATTTCCAGCTTCATGGCCCTTTGCTGGACTTGCTCCTGTATGTCTGTGTCTTTCTTGCACTGGGAAGGTGAGTGCTGGACCCAGCAGTCCAGATGAGACCTCACCAGTGCTTAATAGAGGGGAAGAAGCACTCCCTTGACCTGCTTTCAACCCTCTTCCTAATGCAGCCCAGGTTAGTATTTGCCCTCTTTACCTTGAGGGCGAATTGCTGGCGCGTGTTCAACTTGCAGTCATAGAGGACCCCAAAGTCCTTCACTGCTGAACTGCTTTCCAGCCAGTTAACCTGCCATTTTCTGACATCTGCAGGTGCCTCTGAATGGCATCACAGTCATCTGGTCTGTAACCCACTCCATCCAGTTTTGCATCAGTAGATGGAGTCACCCTGGCTTTGTCTAGCCAAGGCTCTGCAAATTCCAAAGAATGGAGACACTTACCATGACATACCTGGTGACCTGTCCTAGGACTGCACTATACACCAGGGGAAGAAGGTTCCCCCGATGTCCCACTTGGATCTCTCAAGCTGATCTTGTGTCTGTTTCTCTTTATTGCATCTTTTGATACTGCTCAAAGTGTTTGGCTCCAACTGCCCTTCAGGCAGCTGAGAGCTGCTGGTAAATCCCTCTTGGCCTTCCCTTCAACAGAACAACCAAAAACCATATCTACTTATCATAGGCCCCAGGACGCTGCTGTCTTGGTAGCTCTACACTGGCTCCTTTCCAGTTTTATGAACTAATATTCCTCTAGTCTTAGGTCATTTTCTGCTGATATTCTGTAGAGGTAACTGCAGATAATTTTATTATCAGCTTTTGTGAGGGTTTTTTGTATGTTTGAATTGTACTTCTGAACAATCTGCTCTGGAAGAGTTAACTGTAAAACAAATTTCAATGTTCTTGGGGATTTATGTGCAGTTGCTTTTAAGTGTGCTTTATACAGGCTGACAGGGATTGTGTGCTTCCTGTAAGCTGGCTCTGTGCAAGCTGGGGTGTGTTGGTGGAGGCATGAGACTGTGCTGTGGTTATTAACTAGAGCAAACTTTTGCTTCTGGCCACTTGCCAAATGCAGAGGTAGAATTTAGAAGTCTTGTACAAGCTTGCCATCTGAATAATTATGTGTCTATTAAGGAACAGGTCAAAGTTGCATGCTCTAAAATTATTGACTGTAACGATAAGGCATGGTTAGTAGTGATGCTGATGTGATTTTCTTTCTTGCCAACAGAGTTTCAGTCCCACCAGAAAAACATGCAGCTCTATGATACACCCTATGAACCAGAAGGCAGTGTTGTGGATTCTGATTCTGAAAGTGTGATGAGTCACCGTTTACAAGAAAGCAAATTGCCACAGGATGATGATAGGCCTGCAGATGAATATGATCAGCCATGGGAGTGGAACAAAGTCACCATCCCAGCTCTGGCAGGTAGGATTCCTAGATGAGGGAGTTGCTCTGCAAGGTCCTTAAATTATGGGGCAATCCTTAAAGGGTCAGGACAAAAAATAGCTGTGTAACATGAATGCAGTAGCATGCTTCTACTCAGTGATGAGTTTCTCAATATTTGGACTGTTTTTGTTATAATAGCAAACATTTCTATGGATATGTAGAACTTGGTTTTGGATTAATCCTTTTCAACTGCTGGAGTTCTCCCACATAAGAACTTATCAGTCAGGGAGATCTGTCACAAACTGTTTTCTGTCTCTGTAGATGTCTGTGCTTGGTGTTGGTTATACTGCTCTCTTTTCTTCCTTTTGTTGCTTCCTTCTGTAGATGTCTGTGCTTGGTGTTGGTTATACTGCTCTCTTTTCTTCCTTTTGTTGCTTCCTTCAGTGAGGATGTGATCCTAAAGGCCAAGGCTGATTTTTTGTTTGTTTGTTTTTGTTTTTTGTTTGTTTGTTTGGTTTTTGTTTGTTTGTTTTTTGTCTTTGTTTTATTTTGTTTTGTTTTTTGTTGTTGTTGTTGTTTTTTTTTTGTTTTTTTTTGTTTTGTAGAGCCTATGTGTTCCCAGCAGAACCTAGTTGTATCAGTTGGCCCAACCATGTTTGAGAACACTCTTGTAGGGTCCTGGAGTCGTACATGCTTTATGATTTTCCCTTCAATGGCATGTTCTAGTGAAAAGCTGTGTCTAGGAGCAGGGTTGTTCCGTTTCCTTTGTAGGTGTCAACTTGGCAGAAAGCTTGGAAAGGAGAGCTGTGTGTGTTGGTGATTGTGGTGATGGGGGGGCAAAAAGAGATGTGGTTCTGGGAGGGAGCATGGAAGAAGACTGAGAGCAATGATTAGTAGTCAGTGTTCACTTACCCTGATTAAATCTTGCTTAACAAACCTGTTTCTGCATTGAAACTACTAGATCTGTTAATGAAAGGAGAGCAGTAGGTGTCATCTGTCTTGACTTTAGCCTTCAGCATGTTGTGCTGTGGCATCAGCTGTGTTACCTGGTTTGGAATGCTGTAGCCTGGATAGTCTGGACTACTAGATGCATGAAAACCTGTCAGGGTCATTGACCTCAAAAGTAAATTACTTAGTGATTCATATTCTTCCTGGAGTATGGTTAGAAGTGTGTTCCTGTTCAGCATCTTTTTTAGTAACCCAGAGGAGGAGGAGAGGAAATGCACCTCATCAAATGTAGATCATGCAAAGCAACTGTTCCTCTATACTTCACATTTCTTGGACAACATGTGTAATACTGCGTCCAGAATTCTGCTGCAAGGAGGATGTTGATAAATGTTGATGTCAGCAGAGAGCCACCAATATGACAGGAAACTGTAGCATGTAACTTGTGAGAAGACACTGAGAGAACTGGCTTGCTTAGCCTGGAGAATGATTTGCGGGCATGTCATGGCGACTTTCCAATGCCTATGAGGAGATCTTCAAGAAAATGGAGCCAGGTTCTTCACAAATGAGCAAGTATGTGGTGAGAAGATGAGACATAAGTTGAATTAGGAGAGGTTCTGATTTGATATTAGGAATCTTTTTTTTTTCTCTGCAAGGACAGTCAAGCATTGGAACCAATTGCCCAGGGAGCTCTTGCAGTCTCCATCTTCAGATTTTTTCATCCCGTGTGAAGGGGTGACTGGATAAAGTTCTAAACAATCTGATCGGATCACATAGCAGACTCTGCCTTCAGCAGGCTGGACTAGGTACCTCCCATGGTCTCTTTCTACCTGAATGATTCTGTGATTTTGCAATTCTGTGTGCAATAATATTACTACACTTACAGGAATGATAAGTGGCTTCTCTCCACAGCTATATAGGGCTACTGTTTTGTAAACAGAGCCTGTTGTGACAATACCCTCTTGGGTGCTTCTGATCTGATCCCCTAATAGGCAGGCACATGTGGGTGGCAGAAATACTTTTCTCTTCTAGCACAGTGGAGTAGAGCAGTGGCAATCTGTTGTGAGTGTCGTTCTGCCTCTCTGCTTCATTTTTTCTTACATCTTTAGGTTGTTTGGGTTTGTTTCCAAGCTAAGCTGATGTCTGCAGTATCCATCCTGTGAAATGTGGGTGGGAGCAAGAGACACATGGATGAACTTGAAGCAGCTGCTTAAAACCTCTTGCTCAGCATCCCCTTTCCTCTTGTTGGGCTCCTATGGAACAGAAGAAGAGGTTAGAGAAAACCGATTTCTACTTCCTAGCAGCATGGTTTGCTCTCGCATGTGAGCTGTTAACAATCTTGTGCAGTTCCTGGCTCAGGCACTTTCCCATTAAGTGTATGCTGGTAGTTCTTTAAAGGCTGGATCTAAACCAGCATCCAGTTCTGCTGGATGCTGTCCAGGTAAAGGAACCTCTTTCCTTAGACAACATGAACTCCATCACACAAATCTAACCTGCTAGTGTGACTTCTAGTAGGATATATGGTTCCACTGCTGAGCTCTGCCAGGAGGAAGCAGGCTTTGATTCAGGCTTGTCTGAGCTTACTCATCCCCTTTGCTGGACCAGTTAAATGCTTGCAAGACTTGTGCTGGGAGTTGGCTTGTCTGTGAGATTCTGGTTATTCTGTCTGTGAGATTTGGGATATCCATTGTGTACCAAGACAGACTAATCAACAGAGAAATCTATCACCACGTTTCCAGTGCCGCAATGTCTGTTTTACAGATGCTGAATATCAGTCTCATGTATGTGTGTAAAGCCTTCTGCTTTGGGTTTGTGCTATGGCATTGGTGTCCATCCCAGTTCAGTAGATATTTACTTGCATTTTCATGTGTCTCTGTGATGGCAGCACTGCTGCCATTGCCCAGAGCATGTGCGCAGCGTCCATCTCCTGACAAGTGAGCCCTACTACACAGCAGCACAGTCCACAGTAACTGTTGCGGAAGTAAGATGTCTGCTACTTGGAAGGACCAACAAGCTACCCACAACACATTGAGAAGCTGTGCAGAGCCACCAACAGTAGATTTGCAATGGGCCTTAGGCTGCTCTTTGCAGTGTTTTCCAGGTAGTTTCTCTGTTCCAAATTCTAGAGGGTTTTCCACTCGTTTCCCTCTAGCACCATCTCTGCTTCTTGTCCATCTTTCTTTCTTTTGGTTGTGGTCTTCTTTTCCAATTTCTTTTGTCCCACAGAATTGCATCTGTGCCTACACTCTCATTTGTCCTCCTACCTGACAGCTGGTCCCACCCTGTTAGCTTCTTATGTCTGCTTGGGAATTCTTTTCTCCCACCTTGAGAGAACTCCCTGTCAGCCAAGACCCTCTCGTATTAGCTGTGTGTGCATTTCTGCCCATGAGGAAGAAGGATGGTATGCTTCCTCATTCATCCCCATTGTTCTAGCCCTCTGAGCAAGACCAGAAGCCATGGTAGTGTCTGGGCTACAGTGACCAGGGGTTGATGCTGAAGAGCTTCTGCGAGGAGGGTGAACAGTTAATGCTTGCTGACTGTGTTAGTTTAAAGGCTTCCAGTTATTTTTTGCCAACCTATCCAGTGTTTGCTTGGCTGGAGACACATTCAGCCATTCTTGCATGTGTTCTTGGACAGTTTGGTGTTAGACCTGCTTTTGAGCAACAAATATTTTGTTTGAAGGTGAGAGGGTAAGTAAAGCCCTTGAACTGCACAGAAGAGCAGGGAGGATCAAATGCTTGAGCAGGTGACACTTAAGTCTTCAAAGGTGAAATTCTTTAGGGCTATTTACCTCTCTGCAGGTTGTTGCTGTGGTTTAGTGTGGCACAAGGGTTCTGTGAGTTGAATTTTTCCTTACATACTAGTTTTGATAGTTTTCTAAATGCTAAGAATAATACCAGAGTTACATGTTAGCTTCCCACACAAGGATTGTGTGCTACCCAGAAGTAATTTTTCTTTCAAAGTATGCAAAATACCTAAAACTGATCTCCTTGTATGACAATATGACCCACCTAGTAGATGAGGTAGAAGCTGTGGATGTTGTGTACTTAGACTTCAGTAAAGCCTTTGACACTATATCCCACAGCATTCTCCTGGAGAAGCTGGCAGCGCATGGCCTGGATGGGTGTACTCTGCAATGGATAAAGACCTGTCTGAATGGCTGGGCCCAAAGAGTTGTGGCGAATGGAGCCAAATCCAGTTGGTGGCCGGTCATGAGTGGTCTCCAAGGCTCACTATTGGGGATAGTTCTGTATAGTCTCTTTATCAATGATCTAGATGCGGCCATTGAGTGCACCCCTGGTAAGTTTGCAGATGACACCAAATTGGGTGGGAGTGTTGATGTACTGGAGAGTAGGAAGGTCATACAGAGGGATCTGGACTGGCTGGATCGATCGGCTGAGGCCAGTTGTATGAGTTTTAACAAGGCCAAGTGTCATGTCCTGCACTTGGATCACAACAAACCCAGGCAGCACTACAGGTTTGGGGAAGAGTGGCTGGAAAGCTGTGTTGTGGAAAAGGGCCTGGGGATGTTGGTTGACAGCTGGCTGGATATGAGCCAGCAGTGTGCCCAGGTGGCTAAGAAGGCCAAGAGCATCCTGGCTTGTATCAGGAATAGTGTGGCCAGCAGGACTAGAGAAGTGATTGTGCCACTGTACTCAGCACTAGTGAGGCTCCACTTTGTTCGGTTTTGGGCCCTTCATCATAAGAAAGACATTGAGGTGCTGAAGCAAATTCAGAGAAGGGCAATGGAGCTCATGAAGGGTCTAGAGCACAAGTCTTACGAGGAGCAACTGAAGAAACTGGAGCTGTTTACCCTGGATAAAAGAAAGGAGGCTGAGGAGATCCTTTATTGCTTTCTACAACTACCTGAAAGGAGGTTGTAGCATGGAGGGTATTGGTCTCTTCTCTCAAGTAGCAAGTGACAGGACAAGAGAAAATGACCTCAAGTTGTGCCAGGGAAGGTTTAGATTGGATATTAAGAAAGAATGCTTCACGGAAAGAGTTGTCAGGCATTGAAACAGACTGCCCAGGGAAGTGGTTGAGTCACTATCCCTGAAGGTGTTTAAATGGTGTTTAGATTAGGTTCTCAGGGACATGGTTTAGTGCTAGAGTTAGGTTAGGTTATGGTTGGACTTGATGATCCTGAGGGTCTCTTCCAACTGAAATGATTCTATGATTCTTGAGAAGAGGATCTGTAGATGCCAAACTTCATGACCTCTGCTGGCTGCAATGGTGGTTGTACAGAAAGCTGGAACCTGGAGCCCTGGGGGACTTGAAGCAGGGGATTTCTTTCATGTCATGAGCAGAGGGGTGTGGCACCCACTAGGGGGCAGAGGCCACATAAAGAATGAGAAAGGGTCAGGTATCCAGTCGGTTCAATACTGTAATGGCTATGTAGTCCTAAGTACCATAGCAATAAAAACATTTCCACTCTCAGCTGCATGGAGTTGAGCTTCTGAACCTTCATGGTATATACTACAGCTTTAAGGGGAGATTTATAGCAGCCAAAACTCAGTCCTGATAACATTATGTGGGTTGTTTCCTGACTCAGTATAATGCCTGGCAGTTTAATCTGCCTGGATATCCCTTTCAGACTGCTTCTTCCTGCCAGTTTATTTCACACACACACAAAAGAAATAGGACAAGAGTCCAGAGACATGTCTGAACTTTTCAGACAAACATTCAAAATAATCTGAAATTTAACTTTGTGCTATTTTTGGAGAACAGATTCTACTTGTAACCATCGTGTTGTAAAGATGTTGCTGTTTACAGTCAGAACTGAATTTCACTTTTTTTTAAACTAATTTTTTTGTTGTCTGAAAGATGTTGCTTGGTCAGAAGCTGGCATGAAGTTCACCAGTCTTCTTAGAGTTCTCAAATTACATCCAGATGTTTTTCTTACAGTTGAAGTAATAGTGCTCTTCATATATATCACTGCCAAGTACACACAAGCAATATTTCTTCTTGTTATGCTAATTAGCTTTCATTAAGCAGTAATGAGGTTAAGTCTGAGTTCTCATTTTAAGAAATAACCAGCATATTTCTGCCATGCATACTTCAGAATTTGATTGAATACATTGGATCAATTTTTTCACTAGTCTGTGCCTACTTCCTCTGAGTAGAGAGGGGATTTGGCAGTGTCTTAAGCTCCATGAAGAAAGCATATTAAAACAACAAGAAATGCTCCAAAACATTTTCTATGTCCAACACATCTTTATTCTGCATGCTTTATATTTTTGGCCATCACAGCTGCCTGCCTGTTGTATAGCATTGCTTTAAGAGAGTAAGTACTACCAGCCGCAGGCCTAACTGGCTATGTGTTATAATTATAAGAAGTTGATTTCTAAATGGATGAGATCTACAACAATCTGTTATAGGGAGTGCCTTTAATTTTCCTCTTAACTTTTTCTTTGATATTGCTGTTGAAGCTCACGTTGTGATGTTTGCCTTCTGATACAGTGAAGGGGTTTTTTTTCCTGGTCCCCAGTAGATGACCTTAAAACAATAATCCATCTGCAGTTGAGAGTATTAGTTTTTGAAGCAGAAGGCAGTGAGAGTCAGAAAGATGGTGGATGTAGCTCCTTTTGCTGTTTCTGTCAATATTCGGTCCTTTAATTCTTTGAAATGATTGGTATGTAGAATCTGTAATTTTAAGTGTAACTGTAGAATAAGGATGCAGACATAATTAGTATGTGCTTTGCTACAGATGTTACAGCGGTCTAAGAAATTACAGCTTTGCAAAGTATTGCTTTTCTTGGAACAATACAGTTTGTGAGAGAAACTAACAAATGCCATTGTCATTACTTTGAACCCTAGTGTTTCAGATAAAAGCTTTGTGCCAGCATTGTGTCAATGGATATACTTTCAATTCTTTGCTGCTTGCCAGTATTTCTGACATGGATAGGTGGGTGTTAACTGTCTGGATTTGCACCTAGATCACTGTTAGATGATTCCACATAATTTGAACTATGCTGCATTCTTGATGTTCTCATTTGTTATTGCAATTATGGCAGATGACTGAAAGCCTATCTTTGTTACTGTTACTTGTTTAAAAGTATCTTCTCTTGGGGAAGAAAGTATAAAATGTTAGGATAAGCACTAGTTATTGTAACAAGGTTTAGAAGAGTATGGATTTTAATACTGGAAAAGCAAGAGTTTTAGGACTGTATTTGCCGTAGTTAGAAACACCTTTAGATGATACATATAACTTTGCAGATAAACGACTACATCTTAATGCTAATGGGTGCATGTTTATTCTCCCTGAGTAGTGTGAAACCTCTCTAAGTGCTACAACTATTTTGCTTCTTGCTACCCTTCACTGGAGAGGTAACTCTTATGTATCTTGCAGCCCAATTTAATGGCAGTGAGAAACGGCAAGGATCTCCCTCAAATGACCAGCGCAGGCAGTTGAGAGCACCTGGAGGAGGCTTTAAACCCATCAAACATGGCAGTCCAGAGTTTTGTGGGATCCTGGGAGAGAGAATAGATCCAACTATTCAACTGGAAAAGCAGATGTAAGTAAGCACAGTAATTGCTCTCTAGCTCTTTGCCTCCCCACATACAGGAGCAGCAAGTGTCCTACATCCTGCTGTCCAGCTCCCTTTCCTCAGTATCCCCTGTGTTAGTGCTCACAAAAAAACTATTCTTATTAATCCTGCAAATTGTAAGTAACTTTTGTGAGAAACAAAATAGACTTAAACAGGAAACTCATCTCAGGAACAGTGAATTTTATCTCCCAAATATGTGCAGTTATTCTGCTTTCAACCAGGTTGATTACACTGCATCAGGGAAAACAGGCTTATTTTGCATTTGTACATGTTGTGCTTTAAAACTGCACAAATTCCGTATCTTTGTGGCTGAATAGCATGTTTCTAGTAATTCAGACATGCTGTGCATCTATCTGTAATACTGTTCCAGGGAGAGATTGATAAGACCACTTACAAAACTTTCAGAAAAGAGACTGCTATTTCTACTCTGGTATCAAATGAAGGTGGTATTTAGAGGCAGTTTTGTCAGCTCCAGACTCAAGTTTTAGGGGAATTCCCTGGAGTGAATGTCTGGTATCCATGAGGGTACCCTTCTGTCCTGCCTCATTGTTACCCTCCTTGAACCATTTGGACAGACTGACTTGTATAATGAAATGACCTACTGTCCTGTATCATACTCAAGGGGCAGTCTCATAGAAGGGGCCAGAATCCCCTGTTACACAAAGAAAGAAAAGTCATCTTGTGGAGCAATTTACAGAGGTTACACTGATATTTTTGAGCACTGAGAAGCCAATGGATTAATGCAGAAAAGTGAGGAAGCTGTGCCTTGAATCCCTGAAGGCAGTCCCACTCCAGACACAGTCATTCTAAGTTAGATGCAGAATTTATTTTCACAGAAGAGGGAGGGCATAATTTAGTGTGCATGTGAGTGTGCTCTCTATGAGAATACTTTGCTCCTGAATGGTAGCAATATTGGGCGGATTAGCAATCCTTTTGCATTTCAGACCCTCAGTAGGAGAGGATGTCATCTGTCAATTGCATCTGTGAGAAAGTAGTTTCAGAAATTCCTTTTATTTTGATATACTATTTTCATATGCAATATTGAAAACTTAAGCTTGAAACAGAACATTATCATCCCCATGGTATCATATTCCAGCTAATCAACCTCAGTCTTTGAACCATCTGCTCATTGATAGAATGTAGGTGTATCTCCAACAGAAGAAGTAGCAACCACTATTGTGAAATCGCTCACTGATACTGTTAGATAAATGACTATAAGGATATAAATTTGAGTGTAAAATTTGATCCTCAGATTTCAGTAATTCCAGCCCACCGTACCCCCCATACACTTAAAATACTTGAATACTTTAAGAAGTTTAGCATATGTAAATAACTTTTGACTCATAAATATGTCATTGTGTAGTTCTCTCTTTTAGTACAACTGCAGTTATATATAACTGCAATTGATGATAACAATAACTGAAAACTGGAGAGCTAGGTTTTTTCCTTTAATTATTCAAGTGTTAATCACGTGAGATTCTTTTGAATTAAACAGGATCAAACCTGAAATGCACAGTCTAAAATAATGTGTCAGAAAATGGAAGAGTTTAGATGTATTGTACATTATCAATAATTATTCAGACTGCTCAAGTTTTAGCAGCATGAGACCTCTCCACAGCACATGCCAAGACATTCCATTTTTCTCTAAAAAAATTAGTCTGTTTTTGTAGAAAGGAGTACAAGATCTAGAGGAAAGGAAACATGCAAGTTGACAAGTGGACAGGTAGATCAGGAAGTTTCCCAAGATTAGGAAGTTTCCCAAGCAGTCAGAAATACCGATGTGTATTAATATATCGAGAAAATACTTTTAGTTACTTGTGATCAAGGAATCTGTAACTGTGAACTTAGTAACTCATGGACCCAGAGGCGATGAATGAATTTGTTCCATTTCCTCAGTAATAGTGAAAAGAAGAAAGTGTCTTCTGCTGTTTCTGTTGTCTCATTGAAAGTGAATCCCTCCCAGCCTTGATTTACAAGATCTGGTCACTTCCTATTTTGCTCTGAACAATTCAGAAACAGACCAATGTTGTGCATTATATGAGCTGTAATAACTGATTATACTTACTGCATAATTGGTGCAGCTGTCCTGTCTTCAGTGGAGCTGTGGCCATATAGTTGCCGAAACCCGGCCATTGATAAAGTAAGGGACATTAGGAAAAACTTTCTATAAACCACAATCAGGGTACTCTCTGTCCTAGGAGAAGGTCCTGATAAAGGTCAAAGTGTGTGATTAGGTTTGAATTTTGCTTTCAGGTTTGCATTGTGTGCCTGTGTTTTCCAGGATATCTTAGAAGTCATACGTGTCTTCAGGTTTTTATGTCCCATGCTCTTGCATTGGTATCTTTGACAAGGTGTCATTTCACTATTTTGTGATTGCATCGTTGACATTTGAATCTTTGACCTTTCTGCACAAATATCTGTATTTTGGCATTTAAAAAGTAGATAGACCCAGGGCAAACATACCTAATACAGCTGGAATGGCAAACTAGTTAGGAACTTTAAGCTGACAATAGCACTGTGCTTATCTCGCTATGTGTCTAGAACAGGAGCAAACTGAGTGTCCCATTTACATGGGCATATGATTCACAAGCAATCACACTTCTGGATATTGCAGTTTGTTCTCAGCTGTAGCCACAACAGCTTCCAGGCATCACTTCTGAATCAGACGTTCTTCCACCAGCACTTGTTTTCATACTTCATAGTTTTTCTTCCAGCTGTTTTAAAAGCAGGTTTTGCTGCATGGAACCAGCCCTGCATTCTTTTTCCATGAACCTCTTTGCCAAATGGGGAGTGCTAGATCTGAAGAACATATAAAATACTTCCCTCTCAATATCAGAATCCAGGGTATGTCCCTGTTTTTGGCTAGGTCATATTTTATTTCGGTTTTATTTGGCTCTTTTGGGAGAAAAGAAAGCAAAAAATATTTATAGCTAACAGGAATATTTTTTTAGACTTCCCCAGATCCATTTTCTGATTTACACTTCGTGTTATATTCTTCCCTTACACTCAGAAGACAACCTAGTCTTATTTGTTGAGAAATATCCTCCAGCCCTAACTATCTAATGGGAGACAGGGAGAACACTGCCCAAAAACATTTGAATCTGTGTCTCAATTATATCTGAAGTGACAGAGTTGTCAGGGTCTTCCTTTCTAGTCTGTCTCGTATATACAATAGTATAACCCTCTTTTAGCTTTCTCTGATGCAGACTTTGGTTGTAACCAGACACAAAATGAACTTTTAAGTTGACCATCAACTTTTGTTTAGTACATTATTCAGATTTTACAATGGAGCTGACATCAGCGCAAGGTAGTTAAGAGCATGACTTCTGTCAAAGGGATTTGTTTCGTCTTTATTCACTTGCCTTTTAGTTGGAACATCTCCCTCAGAGTAAATTCAGCAGAGAAATATAATTGCAACAAATGAAAGAAAACTTTTTTGCACAAGGCCATCAACAGTTCCTGGTAATAACAGAAACAGAACACTTCTGATTTTATGAATTAGCCTTCTTAGGCATTGTGCTTTGAAGTGCATCTGACAACTGCAGGAAGGTACGTTCCTCAGGGGTGTGATTGCTGCAGTGCAGGGCCAGGCACATTACATTGCTCAGGAAACTTGAGGGAAGGGTCAAAGCATTCCCCATTGGACTGTGAGGTTTTAATTGCTGATACAAAGTAGCATGTGCTAATAAGGTTCTTTGATTGCAGGGGTCAGTTTAGTGAAGGACCCACCTCTCCTTTCCTCATTTCCTTGCTTCTCTGAATTGATCACACCTGCTCCACGGGTCCACCAGAGATTTACTTAAAGTGCTCTGAGTTGTCACAGCTACATTTAGAGCAAGTATCTTTGTTACCGATCTTCATACTTTGTAACTTTCCTCCTTTCTCGAAGATTTATTTTAGCAAATCTTTTCCACTATTAACTGTTCATGATCTTCAGATGTGATTTTGTTTTCTTTTTGTGCTTTTTTATATTAGCAAAATATTGATATATCACAGGCATGCAATGGGGTAAATGTGTACATTGTGGATCTACTGCTTGCAAGATAAAGATTATGATGTGTTGCACTGAGTGGGAATTTCTTACATAAATATGTACACCAATCCTGTTACACCTTTTCCTGATCTAAATTTTTTTCCATCAGCTGACAGGAACTACAGGCCTCTTCACAAGCTGTAAAGTTAACTTCAGCTAGTGCAAGCAATGTGCTTTTTATCTCTAATATGTTAGATCTTCAAAATATCTGTGTGATATTAACCACAATTCATACTTTAAAGAAACAAAGTATTGAAAGGATTATGAATTGGAGTATGTACTGTATTAATCTCTCTGCTTTTTCCTAGATGGTATCATGGAGCAATCAGTCGGACAGATGCAGAAAACCTGTTACGTTTATGTAAAGAGTGTAGCTACCTTGTAAGAAACAGTCAAACAAGCAAGCATGACTATTCTCTTTCACTGAAGTAAGTACTTGTCAGTAAAACATAATCAAGTTAATTTATAGGCCCTAATTTCTCTGGGGTTTTTTTTATAAGCTATTTATAGAAACCACAATACAAGAAGAGAAAATTATGTAGTCTCCTGCACTGTTTCAGCTCAGGTGGCCATGCAGAGTTTGAGACTGTCAGTCTGCATGACATATACTGAATTACAGTGCAGTTTGGGAATGTGAAGAGATTTTTAGTTTTAATTTTGTGCCTATTTAACTAAATAAACTTGTTGGTTTGGGGTTTTGTTTGTGGTAGGTTTTTTGTTTTGTGTTTGGGGGTTTGTTTTGTTTGGTTTTGGGTTTTTTGTATATGTGTGGTTTTTTCCTGATTTGAAATGCTCCTGCTGCTTGTGCTTCAGGCTGAATAAGCAACTGTATTGTTGGGGAATTTTATTCGTTTTGCTTCATACGTGGAAGGAAGGCTTTGTATACTTTACTGTGGTAGTATTCTTGCAATTTTAGAAACCAAAAAGCCCAAGATCAAGGATGGAAGATCTACAGAATTAGGAAACGAGCATTGTTGCAGTTTTAGTGCTGCTTTGAACTTACCTCACTTACCTTAGCCTGATTCAGGGTACATTACAGATGCTGGTTTCAGCGTATCTTAGAACAGAATCACAAATGCTTTGGCTTGGAATGGACCTTCAAAGATTATCTAGTCTAACAGCTCTGTCATGGGCAGGGACATAAACTCACTTGCATTTTTAGCAGAGGGAAGGTTTCCACTCAGTGCAGGAGAACAAGAATGCCCTTGACCTTGGTATAAGCTGTAAAAGTGAATTGTTTCCTTTCTTTCCTTCTTAGAGGACAGGGTCTGATGTAGAACCTATCCTTCCAACTATGTCTGAGAAACAGGCCTACTACATTTTTTTCCTAGCATTACTCCTACCAGTTTGGCTTTTACATGGTTTCTTCACAGGTTTGTTCTAGAGACACATTTTACTGCTGGGATGATGGTGATACTTGATGGTAATAAGGCAACACTTTCATAGACAGCACCTGATCCTTTTTACCTTCCTATCTTCATTAGAAATAAAGAGCCACGCCTAGCCCTGGTTTATTCTGAAACCCTGGTTTAGTCTCTGTTTAGTTCAGCAAATTTCAGGTTGGTTTTATATCTCTACTTTGGGCTGAGTAGAAGTGCTTCTGTTAACCTAGTTTTAAGATTGTATTCTAGGGCTTAAGAAAAATATTTTTTAGAACTATTTTTAAAAATCTCAATTCCTGTGCTATTATTGTTGGGATCTCTCTGTAATACAGAGTTCTGCCTTGAACTGGAACACATCTACTTTATAAATGCTGTTCAGCTCCTGTTGTCACTTTTGTCATTTGATTTGTGTATTCTTTTATATAGTGATCCTCTAGATATTTTCAGAAGTTGAGGCATTAATAGCACATGCTTCACATATATGTAGGTATAAATTTTCCCTTAAATTATTCTAAGTTTTGGAATATGACTTTCATTTTTTAAGTATTTTACTTAATTCTTGCATCAGCACAGCTAAAGCACAACTTCAAGAGGAAAAGGTGACAGTTACATTTGTATTTGCAGTTATGGACATCTGAATGCATGTTGTGGTCCCTTTGCATGTTGTATTCCTAAGTTTTTGAAAACATTTCCTGGTGATATTTAAGTCTCCCTGTAACTTGCTCTATGGTAAGGTAGCTAAGTGATTGACCTCATCCAATCCATGCTTTCTGGAGTGTAAGATTCTTTCATCAGCTCTTCTGCCATACTTCTGCCAAAACTAGTGCTGACTCTAGCCTCTCGATGCAGTCTATTAATTCTGTATACCATCTCCCTGTGATGATGATTGTTCCCTTATGACCCCTCCAAAGCTCACATAATCCTCTTAAGCTCATGATATTGCAGTCAGAGTTCATGTCCTCTCCATTAGTGGGTGATCAGTTTTCTTTCTTTCCAGGAGCTCTCCTGACATCCTGCAAATTCAATCAGTGTTTTCTCTAAAAGTATCTAGCTGAATAAAGGATCATGTAATTTAACCACACCTAAGTTATCATGCAAACCTGCTTCCTTTGCTGCTGGAAAAGTAGCACAGTGAGCTGTAGGCAATGCAAGAGACTTCTGGAGTGCATTGAGGATAACTTCTTAAGCCAGGTAATAGACAGCACTGCCAGGGGGATGTGATACTGGACCCGATGGTCACCAATGCAAGTCAGCTAATAGGAGACATCAAGATTGGAGACAGCCTGGGGTGCAGTGGTCAGGCACTGGTAGAGTTTGCAGTCCTGGGGGATGTGGGTCAGACAAAAAGTCAGGACTCTGAATTTTAGGAAAGCAAACTTCTAGCTTAAATAAATATCATAGCATGTCCTGAGTTGGAAGGGACATTTCCCTTCTGGAATGCTGTCAGGCTTGTTCCTGTGCTCCACCACCCTCTGGGTGAAGAACCTTTCCCTGATATCTAACCTAAAGCTCCTCTGGCTGTTCAAGTAGGTAAGTCAATAGGACCCCATGGGAAACTGCCCCTTAGGACAAGGGAGCAAAAAAAAGCTGACAGATCTTTAAGGATGTTTTCTGTAGAGCAAAAGAGCTTGTGGTCCCCAGGTGTAAGAAATCAGGTAAGGAAGGCAAGAGGCTGCCATGGCTGAGTTGAGACTTGCTGGTCAACTAACCTAAAGGGCAAGAAGGAAATGCACAGGCAGTGGAAGCAGGGCCAGTACCCTGGCAAGAATACAGGAACACTGCCTGGTTGTACAGAGATGAGGTCAGGAAGGTCAACATGTGGCTGGAGCTGGACTTCACAGGGGATGTGGAGAATAGGAAGAGCTTCTATAGGTATGTCAGCCAGAAAAGGAAGGTCAAAGAAAGTGTACCTCCCCTGGTGAACATGACTATCAAACTGGTAACAAGGGGTGAGGAGAAGGCTGAGGTACTCAACAACTTTTTTGCCCCAGTCTTTGCTGGCAAGCTCTCTTCCCACAACTCTTGAGTGGATGGACCCGAAGGCAGGGACTCGGGGAGCAAAGTCCTTCCCACTGTAAGTGAAGATCAGGTTAGTGACCACTTGAGGAACCTGAACATACGTAAGTCTGTGGGACTTGACAAGAGGCATCCCAGAGTCCTGAGGGAACTGGCGAAACCACTGTCCATGATATTTGAAAAGTCATGGCAGTCACTTGAGGTCCCCAGTAACAGAAAAAAGGGAAACATCACACCCACTTTTAAATAGAATAGAAAGGAGGACCCTGGGAACTACTGACCTGTCAGCATCACTTCTGTGCCTGATAAGATCATGGAACAGATCCTCCTAGAAGCTACGCTAAGGCACATGGAAGACCAGGAGGTGATTCAGTACAGCCAGGGTGGTTTCACCAAGGGGCGAGTCTTACCTGCCCAATAAAATGGCCTTCTGTGATGGAGTAACTACATCAGTGGACAAGGGAAGAACTATGGATGTCATGTATCTGGATTTCTGTAAAGCCTTTGACACGGTCCACCACAACATCTTTCTTTAAATTGGAGGGAGATGGATTTGATGGATGGACTGTTTTGTGGGTAAGGAATTGGCTGGATGTTTGTGTCCAGACAGTAGCAGTTAATGGCTCAATATCCAGATGGAGGTCAGTGATGAGTGTTGTCTGTCAGAGTTCTTAAGGACATAGTTTAGAGGTAGACTTGATTGTGTGGGGTTAACAGTTGGACCCAATTATCTTAAAAGTCTTTTCCAATCAGAACAATTCTATGTTTCCATGATTCTATATTGGGACTAGTACTGTTTAACGTCTTCATCAATGGCATTGACAGTGGGACTGAGTGCACCCTCAGCAAGTTTGTGGATGATATCAAGCAGAGTGGTGCCATTGACACACCTGAGTGATGGAATAACATCCAGATTGACTTGGACAAGCTTTAGAAGTGGGCCCATGTGAACATGCTGAGGTTCAACAAGGCCAAGTGCAAGGTCCTGTATCTGGGTGAGGGCAACCCCCAGTGTTAATACAGGCTGGAAGATGAAGGGACTGAGAGCAGCCTTATGGAGAAGGACTGCTGTATGAAAAGCTGGACATGAGCTGGCAATGTGCACTTGCAGCCCAGAAAGCCAACTATATTCTGGGCTGCTTCAAGAGAAGCACAGCCAGCAAGTCAAGGGATGTGATTCTGCTCCTCTACTCTGCTCTGGTGAGACCCCACCTGGAGTTCTACAGGAGCCCTCAGTACAGGAAAGATGTGGACCTGTTGGAACAGGTCCAGAAGCTACAAAAATTATTAATGTCAGAGGGATGGAACACCTTTCCTATGAGGAAAGGCTGCAAGAGTTAGAATTGTTCAGCCTGAAGAAGATAAGGCACCAGGGTGACCTTATTGCGGTGTTGCAATACGTAAAGGGGACTTGTAAGAAAGATGGGGACAGACTTTTTAGTAGAGCCTGTTACAATAGGACAAGGGGTAATGGTTTTAAACTAAAAGAGGGTAGATTCGGACTATATGCAAGGAAGAACTTTTTTATTATGGGAGTGGTTAAACGCTGGCCCAGGTTACCCTGAGAGGCTGTGGATGCCCCATCCCTGGAAATCTTCAAGGTCAGGCTGGATAGGGCTTTGAGCAACCTGATCTAGTTGAGTTTGTCCCTGCTTATTGTAGGAGTGTTGGACAAGATGACCTTTAAAGCCCCTTTCCAACCTAGACTATTTTATCAGGTGATTCTATTCTTAATGTACTTTGTGTCCCAATGGGTTTCTAGCTTAAGCAGTCCTATGTCTTCCCATGTGTGATGGTAGGAGAGATTTCAAGCCAAGTATTCTTTCATAGTTTTGTCAAATTCAGTGAACAGGCTAGGAAGTCTACAAGTGGTGCAGCTAGTGTTTAGGTGGCTTTGTACTGTTCCTAGTGCTTCATCTTTGAGTGATGTTTATATAAGACACCCTCTTTCATCTCCCATTTTCACCAGGACAGATGTTTGGCTTGTATAGAAGTACTTAAACAAGGTATTGCATGGGGTAGTTGACAGAGTTAACCACAGATACAATGGCAACCAGCAATCCCCTCCTCAGACTGGACTGAGGATATGTGTAACCTAGTTCATGGTGTTGATCCCGCTGCTGAAAGTAAAATTACTTCTGTTGACATAAAAAAACCAAGCCCCCGAAACATTCAGTTATAGACTTAAGTTGCTGCCTGATGTCACTAGCAGGCGGCTAATTTCCATTCTGATCACTAGGATATAAGTAGGTGATGTGGCTTAGCCCCTGCCCTCAACCAGCAACGAGAACCACATGTTGCTTACCTACCTCTTCCTTGCTCCCAGTGGGATGGGAGGAGAATCAGGAAACAAAAAGTAAAATTTGTGGGTTGGAATAAGAACAGTTTAATGGAACAGTGAAAGAAAAACAAATAAGCAATAACAACAACAACAGTGTTGGCTTCTCTTTTTTTGATGGGGGACCCTCACACCAGTTGCAGATACAGATGCAGCCTCACCAGTTGTCTGTAGAGGAAGCAGTCACTTTCTTCAAGCAGCTGTCTGCACCTTTACTACACAGCCCAGGGTGCAGTAGGACTTCATGGGCAGACTGTTGAATCATGTTCTGTGTCCTGTCCACCATAATTGCTTTTCTGACCAGTCATGCCCCAGCTTGCACTGCTAGCTGGGTTTATTCCATCCCAAGGGCAGAAGCTATTTGCCTTGGTTGAATCCCATTAGGCTACTATCCATATCTTCTAGGCTACTTTTTTTTTTTCACTCAGCTTCAGGAACAGTGTGGCCTCCCAAAAGGCTGACCTGTCATGACATAAAGGAGATGCTTTTTGTTTGCTTGTGTAATTCTGATAGCCATAGGCTTCATATACTGCAAGCTCAGTGACTATGTACTACTCAAACCTAAGTGCGTACACAGGTCCTTATTAAGGAAGCACAGCTGTCTGCCATGAATACATGCCTTGTAGCAATTAGTTTACATTATATGTGGGCTTTTTCTGTTTCAAAAAGGGCATGTGTGCTTGCCCTTTCTGCATGAAAGTACAGTTGGCAGATTGTTCTCCAGTTCTTGCTGTACTCCTGGAATTAGCACGCACCTGTCATTTCATTAATTTATCTGCACAATTTTAAAGCATTTTGTAGAAAAGCAGATGTGTAGTGAACTGAAGGAGGGGAACAGTACATCTGTCCTCATAATAAAGTATTTATAGATGCCTCCCTTGTTAAAGGGAAGTTATTTAGAGAGCAATTATGATTTGAAAGAGATTTTTTGCCTAAGAAACTGGTATTTAAAGAAAGATTTTAAGTGTGTATAGCTATAACTATAGTGTCTGCAGTGATTTCTGCTCACCAGAAAGGGTGTCTTATCAGAGAATTGTTGAACACATCTGAAAGATATGAGATTGATTGTGCTACAAGCACTTCCAGAAGGAACACTGTACCTCCTAACTAAAAAGTGGCAGATTTTAGAGAAGCTGCTTTTAACATAGCATGATTTGTTTTCCTGCTCTAGCTTTCTGTGTCATCTTAAACTGGATTTCCTTGTTGACATAGGCCAACCCCAGTTTTAACACTATGGTATTTGTCCCTGGACACAGGTGGAAGAAACTATGGTGTGGAGTCATAAAGTTAGGGAGCAGGACATGAAGCAAGCTGCAAGAACGCTCTGGGCCTCATTTAACTTCTTGAAATGTAGGAGCTGTCCTCTGCTCTTGTTTTGTCCTGGCTAAACTCTACACTCTTAAAATAGCCTGTATTACATGCTAAAGACAGCAGACACTGAAGGGTCACCCATGGGAAGGTATGAGGTCAGCTCTACCACCTCCTATACTATGTCATATATTGATGCTATCCACCAGAGTGGCATTATGTTAGATGGGTTGCTTTTGCAGGAGCAAACAAGGTAGTTACCGTGCCACTCTCCCCTGTGTAATCATGACCCCTCAAAGAGGCAGTGTGCTGTGCAGGCAAGTCATATAGGAATTGAATTCTTCTGGTATGGAAGTTACAGACTGGTTTCTGCCTGGAGAAAGGCTGCAGGATAGCAGCGTTTGCCCAGTGGTGTGGAAGTGAAATTCTTTATGCCAATTATCTTGGGAACAGGCTCATCTAAGGAAGTTTTCCCAGCTGAAGGCACCAGGTTCTGTACATACCCATGTTCTGCGCAGCTGCTGCAAGGTTGGGATGGGTGTGGTCTGTCGTGAGGTCAACACAGGACAGGCCTTGCCATATCTGAGGTTCATGGCCAGCCTATGTGTCTACGGAGAGAACCTCAGGCCTCTAACAGATCAAAACCAATGATAACTTTTGGTCCAGAAGTAATGATGAGCTGTAATGAAAAGCAGATGTTCACAGGAAAAAACTGTAGGGGTGGGACAGGAAAGGGGTTGTCCTCTGGCACTTCTCTGGATCAATTCCGTGGTAATTGTCTTGTCAGGCTTGCGCTTGGATCCAG
This sequence comes from Streptopelia decaocto, assembly GCF_964273445.1. Classification (NCBI taxonomy): domain Eukaryota; kingdom Metazoa; phylum Chordata; class Aves; order Columbiformes; family Columbidae; genus Streptopelia; species Streptopelia decaocto. The sequence continues at coordinate 40,857,806 of NC_138657.1, forward strand.
GCAGCACAGGTTGTAAAAACAAAATACTAGCTTAAGCTGCCATTATACTGGACTGTCCATGGGGGTTTGCAGCTAGCAGTCACTGTCTGTCAGAGTCTGGCCACTGTCTTGGCCAGTCACTTAGCAAATGCATACATTTTGTTCTCCTACATGCCCCTACATCATAAAGGAGGGCCTGTTGTGGTGCTCCTTCCTCGTTCCCTATGCACAAGCATGAACTAACACTTTGCTTTCCTTGCAGGAGCAGTCAAGGTTTTATGCACATGAAACTGATGAAAACCAAAGAGAAATACATCCTGGGTCAGAACAGCCCTCCCTTTGACAGTGTTCCTGAAGTCATCCACTACTACACTACAAAAAAGCTGCCTATCAAAGGAGCAGAACACTTGTCACTGCTCTACCCTGTGGCTGTGCGGACCCTCTAATAACCTAGTCTCACCCCTTCCTGTGGATGGGAGGTGAGAGGTAAGCTGGGCTGCACAGAATTCATTGCTGGAATGTTCAGTGCTTGAGTGAGACAGAGAGTGGCAGGCTTTAGTCTTGGGAACATGGGCACTCTGCAGAGTTGTGTATGGGACTGTGTGTATGGTACTCTAATGCTGCAGCATGCCTCTAGAGCTATGCTTCTACATAAGAGAAAGAAATCTTATTTTAGTGCAAGAATAACAGATAAACTTCATGGAGCTTCTCTGTCGTTGAAAGTACTTCCCAATGGAAGTTCTTCATCCATGTTGTGAGAAGAATCAATAAGTTCTTCTCAGCTGTAAAACACCAGCAACTTTGATTCTCTTGCTACCCTGGGAAACTTCTCAATGTGAAAGAGTAACCTGACTCTGAAGGACTCTAGGGTGTTCTTGGTGGAACTTAGAAGGTGCTGCTTAGCACATGAGTCCTTGTGGTGCTGGTCACTTAGTTTGGTGGGTTTGGGGATATTTTAATACAGTTTCTTAAGGTAGTCAAATATTGAACTCCTATCAGGCACAGAATCTTAAAATCATTTTGTGAGAGCAAATCATGGTCAATTATTTATGAACAGGGGATGTAATTTAAAAGTAGTTTGTTGTAAGTTTTTATCCTTTTTGGTACAATAATCTCTTAAGGGTTACTGTCTTCATTTTCAAGTTTCATTCATAGATGCAGGCAGCTAATTCTGTTTGGAGTAGTTATACCATAATGTTTTAATTAGTTGAGAATGAGTCATTTTAATACGTGTGTTAGTATTTATGTATGCGAGTGGTCTAAGGCTTTTATAAAGCTTTAGTAGGCAAAATCTTCACTTGCTCATTCATCTGGATCAAATGGTTGTCCTACTGAGGTAGCAAACTAACAAGTGTATGTCATGCTGGCTTTCCACAAGGTCGCCCTTGCAGCTGTGTAAATGAGAACTGCAGTATGTAACAGAACAGAATTTGTTTTTCCGGGGTACCAAGGCATTCTTAAAACATGATCACTTGAGATCTACCTTTTGCACAGTGTTCATTTTCACCATCAGCAGAAGCCTCCTGCTGTGTTTCAACCATTCTCAGTCAGAAGCTCTGCAGAAGCTTCTCTGTATGTTAGTCCTGCCAACTCAGTGCCCATCTGCTTGAGAGATATTTTCTACCATGTTCTGTGTGCTTATTGAATGGGATAAGTGAAAAAAATATAATTGTGCAGAAATTGGAACTGGGGATCAATAGCCTGATAGTCCGCACTTTCTGCCATCTCCCGTCTATGTCTAGAATATTGTGCATTAACCCATCAGCTGTTGCAGTAGCAAACTGGTTCTATGCAGTTTTTTATTTTACAGACTTCAACAGGACTCTGAAATTGTGTATTGTTTAATTCAGCTTTCTTACCTGCTAATGCCTTTTATGATTGCAAAGCTGAAAAATTTTAACAGAATAACCACTTACTGCCTGTAAAAGTAGTGATTCATCGTATTGTGTAATCTGATAAGAACCTCAAGGATGTCCCATATAATGTCATTGGTGATTAATGTTCTGATTCCGTTTAAGCCTGCTTTGTTCATTATATGACATCAAACACAGTTTGAACAGGAGAGGATCACATATGTGTGAGGAGCTCCGTGTCGCTCTGTGCAGCAACCGAGGGGGTTAAACTGTCCTTATCTAATCCAGAATTTGAAGCTACATTAGAATAGGTTCTTACTGGGTGGCACAACGGAGTACAAAGACAACACTCCTCTCCAAGTGAAACAAATCATACCCTTTTTAATGTACTCACCTACATGCACTTTTTATTTCTCTTAAGTCTTTGCAGAACTTTTCATTCTCCTTTTGACATCACCCAATTGGCAAGAGCATACAGACACTTCTCAGTTCTTTTCTCACCAGAGTAGGAGTTCCTGAAGGTGGCAGAGCTTGCAGAGATTGGGAATCAGATTGCATCTGCTGCTGTCTGGGTCGTTGCTGACGACAACTCCATCATGCCCCTTGGGACGGAAATAGGTCATATGGCTTCTTTTGTGTGTTGAAGTGCATTTTTGGCAATCTGGCAGTGTTGCTGTTCCATGGCCTGTTTTTTCTTCTCCTGCAATGGAAAAGTGAGCCCCTACTGTCTCTAACAGCAATTACCAGTAGAAACCAACAGCATCATTTACCAAGGCCTTTCCAGGTTTCTTAAGCATATTGTCTTTAGCTCATGGGGATGACTTTTGTACTGAATCTTTCTTGTCATGTGCCTGATCAAAAGTTAGCTGAAGCCCGGAGATGCCGCTTTGTTGCTGTCTTCAGATTTTGGGTTGGAATCCCATGCTTCATAAAAATGAGGTTGATATGCATCATACAAATGTGTATGGAGTTTATTACAGCTTCAAGGATCATATCAGGGTTCTTGTTTCATCAAGAAGAGATCATCTCAGAACATGCGAGTTGTCTGTGGGTGGTTTTTTTGATTCATTTTTAAAAAAGACTTTTAGAAAGTAATTGCAGAATAAATAAAACCAGGATTTTGTTTGCACTGTAATGTTGTCTTTATTTAAGTGATTGTATTATATTTTCCAGTGAAGGAATATTTTTCCCAGACTTCTTAATGTACAGTGAAAATGTGGTATGTTGCATTGTGTAGTGCTGTGTATATGGTGGAAGATCTCATAACGATCATGCCTATATAGCACATTAAAAGTATATTTAAAAAAAAAATATAAACCTCTCCCTTTTTTTCCTCTAATTGTCAATGTGTATTCGGACTGTCTTGAACAGCTAATGCTTGAAGCAGCCTTTCAGAACAACTTGTTTATGTGTCTTAACTGTGTAGTGAAAGTAATCACTAGGCTATGATCTTGTTTGGAGTCTGGAAAATCACCTCAGTTCTGCCCTGAGTAATTTTTTTGCCAATGTGCACTTTTGCAGCGGCTGTGCCAAAACACCACAGGTGAGTGTGTGAATGATGTTGCTGTCCAATTGCTTGAGGTGCTCAAGGAATCCAGTTATTGCTGTTTACAGCATAGCACTGGTTAATCACTTTTTGCAGGCTTTGTAAGAGGTGTTGATTAGGCTTCTATTTTGATGAGTACTTCACAGTGTGGTGAAAGTCCTTGAGCTGTGAACATCTGTATGATGGGTAGGAGAGTTTTAGTGGCCAAGATTACATCTCACAGCTCTTTCCATATTTGGAAAAATCATTAGGGTTTGTGGAAGTATAGTCATCCCTGTGGGTTCTGAACTTGATAGTAGCTTATTCTCTGACTCTGAAATCAAGTCTTTAGAGCCAGAATGCAAAGTGCAGGGCTCTCTTAAGTACAAAGGTACAAACCACACATTTCCAGCTTCTCAAAGAACACGGCCTGAGTCTATGCTCTGAGGAAAACGGTTTGTGGCTTGGAGGATGACATATTTATGTGCTGTTCCTCACCATCCCAGTGGGGTTCAGGATTTGCCCTTTCCCTTGCTGTCATGACACAAATTGGCAACACAAACACTGTGTGGTAATGTTGGTGGAGGCTGCAAATACAGGCTCTGATTCCATATTCCACCCTGCTGCACTGCTAAGCTACACTCTGGGGTACTCTATCAGTCCTATGCTGCTGTAAGTTATTCATGCTGTCCACAGGTTCTGCCTATGGTGGTGCCTGAGCAGAACAAGCAAGTTCTTAACTCTTGTTTAAATAGATAGATAGATAGATAGATAGATAGATAGATAGATAGATAACAAAACATGGCTATGTGAGCTCCTTGGTGAGGGGGGAAAACAAAACAGAAATGAAAAATGCCTGTCCGTACTCCTGGTCTGAGTAAGGGGAAAAGGAAATTAACAGTGGACAGTCAACTGTTTTTCATAATTTTTTCATTTTCAATGATCTGCAATGATCCCACATAAAACACTGCTAATTGCATCCTTTTATTAATTCTTGCTGGAGTCCCCAGTAAGAAGAGAAGAAAAAAGGAAGGAAATGGCAGCAGCTGAACAACGTTGTTGGTCTGAAATGAAGCAAATGGAAGTTCTGCTGAAAAAGGATGTTTATAGGGTACAAGGGATGATCATTTTCTGCACCATGTTATTGCCTGTTTCAGACCATGAGGTTTCTCTGAGAAATGTGTACCCACAACTCAGAGTTGCTGTGTTGGCCTCAGTGCTCTGGACCTTCTAGTTAGTTCAATGGCAAGATCCATCCAGACATTGCCCATGCTTTCTCAAGTGTCTTTCAGGGTACCTGGATTGTATGTATTGCTGCTGACAGTTCCAAGACACAATACAGCAGCTTAAGAGCAACTTTGAAGGGATCAATTTTCTTTCTAAGCCTGGTTTGGAGATTGGTATTACTGTGATATTGCATTGGATACAGGTAACAGTTAAGTGTTGACACCTGCAGCAGTAGCATAGGAAAAACAAATGTTGCATTCTATGCCAGACTATCAGAGCCTTCCTTGGTCCTGGTACTGTCCTGCATGGCACACAGGGCCCTCAATGGCTACCTATATGCAAAGCTGATGTGGAATTTCTATCATGGACTTCTATTGCTGGGGTCACTGCAATTACTACAGCATAGCCTACAGCATTATCAAGTTACAGAAAAATCTCAAATTTCCTACTGCCAGCTATACCATTTGGGGAAGTAATTTTGAGGGACTGATATCAACATCTCCCCTGTTTTAAGTCAAGCCATTTTGCCACAAGAAATGGACTGTTTACCTGTCAGCTAAAAGTCAAAGTGTACAATGCTTGTAGTCCAAGAGTTTTTTCAGGAGTGTCCTGGTTTTGCTAAAAAACAAGTTTCTCTTTCAGTGAATTTTGCCTGTCAGCTAAAGCCTTCATATTAACTGCATTTTCCTGGAGAACCAGACACATGTTTTGGTAAACCTAGCAATGGAATGCAAACATATTGATAAGCATGGATGGACATCTCGCGAGAGGGGCGACGAGAAACAAGTGACCAAGAAACTGACCAACTGTGTATAACATTCCATTCACGTGAATACTTCATATAAAAGTGGGAGACCATGAGGATCTCTTCCCTTTTCCCTTCTGCTTATGGCCGACCTTAGGAGAGGATCTTACTGGCCATCCCTGAGAACTGAGGCCTAGTGAGAGACTGAATCCAGCTCCGCTTGGTTGCAGAGTCTAATCCAGGACTTTGGATGCCGGCTCTGCAGTTGCTGAGACTTTCAAGATTGGTTTTGTATATTTTGTATTATTTTCTCTATTCTTATTAGTAGCATTAGTAAAACATCTTTAATTTTTCCAACTCTCTTCTCTCTGTCCTTCTTTCCCTCCCGATCGCCTGTCCTGAGTGGGAAGGGGGGAGAGGGAGGGGCAAAAAGGGGGAAGTGGGGCGGGAGAGGAGGTTAACAATACATCTGCCAGGGTTTTATTGTCACCCCGCAATCTTAACCCTCGACAGATAATTTGGCGCCCAACGTGGGGCATGAGAAAGGGGTAATTTTCAAGATTTTTGGCTTTTCTGCTGTTCTAACGTACCTTTCAGTTTTCTTGGCACGGTGCCAACTCATAGAGTTGTGATACTTGCGCGTCTGTTTGCTTCGGACATTATTTAGTGGTATTAAGGCAAAGTGAATTACTCTGATTTAAAGATGTTATGGCATAAGTTGTATCAGTTGTTTTCTACATTGTGCTTACTGATTCCATATCTGTGTTGGGCTTTCTTTTTAAATCGAAGTATTCATTATATAACAACAAGGAACTGGACAATGATCATGATGATACTGTGTGGTTTCTCACTGGTTTATTTCATTGTACTGCAGCCGCTAATTAACTTCTACTCGCTTCTGCTTTACCTTGAAAAGCCTCCAGGAGAGATTAAAGAGCAGAACGGCTCTGTGTTTGCTAATTGGTCGAGCGAATCTTTAGAAAGGCTGACTAACAATACTTTTGTCTTTTCGCTAGGAGAGTTCGCAAATGTTTTAGAGAATTTTGAATATCCTTGGAGTTTTGACAGAACTGTTATGGTATTATCTGGTTTGCTGAATGTGTGTCAGTTTGTCCTTCTGTTAAGAGAAATGGCGTTCAACAGGAGGTTTGTGTCTCTTTGTTGTCCTGAGATTTGCGGTGCGTCTTCGGAAGCTTTAGCAAAAAGCTCTCCCAGCCGCTCGAGAAAGAGCAAAACAGCAAAAGCTGCAGCTGCTGCCACTTCGCCGGCTGAAGGTACGGCTCCTATGCAGCCCAAGGCCGATGCTGATAACGTTACTTCTCCAGCCTCACAGGCTAAGGCAGCCCCCCTTTCTTCACACACTGGGCACTGTTGCTGCTGTAACCACAGTAACCACTGTGACAGTCATTCAGACTGTGGAAATGAATCAAATGATGGTAAACCCATATCAGCATCAGTTGCCGGTTGTAAGAAAGTCACTAGAAAGACTACCCGTGCAGCAGATGATGGCACAGGGCCAACATCAACCCAAGGGGCATCATCATCAGGACAGGGAGGAGATGAAGTGACCACCACTCGGTCCTTCTCTCCAGGTGAGCTGAGAGATCTGCGAAAAGACTTTAGTCGTCGTGAAGGCGAGAATATTTTAACCTGGCTGCTCCGATGCTGGGACAATGGGGCAGGAACAATTGAATTGGAAGGTGGTGAAGCCAGGCAGCTGGGATCTCTGTCAAGAGATTCCACCATTGATAGGGCAATTTCAAGAGAGTCTAATGCCACTACTCTCTGGACCCGACTCCTGGCAGCTATGAAAGTAAGATTTCCCTACAAGGAAGATTGTATATCCAAGTTAGGGAACTGGAATACTATGGAGAGAGGTATTCAGTTCCTGAGAGAATTAGCTGTGTGAGAGATCATTTATTTTGGACCAAACAGCCAAGAGGGGACAGACCCAGATAGAATCAATTGTACACGACCTCTGTGGCGCAGATTTGTACAAAGTGCACCACCTGCATATGCTAAGTCATTGGCAGGAATGGTCTGGTCATCACGAGGTATACAAGATATTACTGAAGTGATTGAGCAGCTCCGGAACTTTGAGGACAGCCTTGCTGGTTCTCTACGGGCTTATGTCTCTGCTGTGGAGAAACTGTGTGAAAAATCTGATGACCGATTTGAAAAGCTATTGCAAGAAATCAAAGAACTCAGAGAAGACACATACCATTCACGACCTGCACAAACCTATGTTTCAGCTGTTAGGAAAAGGCGTTTCCAGTCTCGAGAGAGAGGACAGAGGCAGCCCACAAAAAGAGGTTCACTGTGGTTCTTCCTACATGAGCAGGGAGAAAACATGAATAAGTGGCATGGAAGACCTACCTCAGAACTTCAAGAACGAGTACGTGAGATCAAAGGAAAAACTCCTAGGAAGGTGGCTGCTCCAGTTTACAAAAGGAGCAGAAGAGATTCTGATGCTCTTGAAGGAACCTCTAATTCACACCCAGAGACTGTGCAAAACAGAAATTAGAGGTGCCCTGCCTCCAACCAGGTGGAGGAAAGGGATAACAGAGTTTATTGGACTGTACAAATACGATGGCCTGGTACAACACACCCCCAGGAGTACAAAGCTTTAGTGGACACTGGTGCTCAGTGCACAATAATTCCTTCTAATTGTAAAGGAACGCAATCCATCAATATTGTTGGAGTGACTGGGGGATCCCAGGAACTGGCTGTTGTAGAGGCTGAAATGAGCCTAACTGGAAAAAACTGGCAAAAGCATCCCATTGTGACTGGACCAGATGCTCCGTGCATCCTTGGCATAGACTACCTCAAGAGAGGGTATTTTAAGGACCCAAGAGGGTATAGGTGGGCATTTGGTATAGCAGCTGTGGACACTGAGAAAATTGAACAGCTGTCTGATTTGCCTGGTCTTTCAGATGATCCTTCTGTTGTAGGACTGCTGATGGTTGACGATCAGCAGGTGCCAATTGCTACCACGACGGTGCATCGCCGGCAATATCGCACCAACCGCGACTCTTTGATTCCTATTCAGAAGTTGATCCGTCAATTGGAAAGCCAGGTTGTGATCAGTAAGACTCGCTCACCTTTAAACAGCCCAATCTGGCCAGTGCGTAAGTCTAGTGATGAGTGGAGACTAACTGTGGACTATCGTGGCCTGAATGAAGTTACGCCCCCACTGAGTGCTGCTGTGCCTGACATGCTAGAACTGCAATTTGAACTGGAGTCAAAGGCAGCTAAGTGGTATGCTACAATTGATATTGCTAATTCATTTTTCTCTATTCCTGTAGCAGCAGAGTGCAGGCCGCAGTTTGCTTTCACCTGGAGAGGCATTCAGTACACGTGGAATCGCTTGCCCCAGGGGTGGAAACACAGTCCTACCATCTGCCATGGACTGATCCAGACCACGCTGGAGCAAGGTAAAGCTCCAGAACACTTGCAATATATTGATGACATCATCGTATGGGGCGACACAGCGAAAGAAGTCTTCGAGAAAGGTGAGAGAATAATTCAGATTCTTTTGGATGCTGGTTTTGCCATAAAACGAAGCAAGGTCAAGGGACCTGCACGAGAGATCCAGTTTTTAGGAATAAAATGGCAAGATGGCCGTCGTCAGATCCCAATGGATGTGATCAACAAAATTGCAGCAATGTCTCCACCTACTAATAAAAAGAGACACAGACTTTCTTGGGCGTTGTAGGTTTTTGGAGAATGCATATCCCTGACTACAGCCACATTGTGAGCCCTCTGTATCGAGTGACTCGTAAAAAGAACCAATTTGAGTGGGGCCCTGAACAACGACAAGCCTTTGAACAAATTAAGCGTGAGATAACTCATGCGGTGGCCCTTGGACCAGTTCGGACTGGACTAGATGTTAAAAATGTGCTCTACACCGCAGCCGGAGATAATGGACTTACCTGGAGCCTCTGGCAGAAAGCACCAGGAGAAACCCGAGGTCGACCCTTAGGTTTTTGGAGTCGAGGATACAAAGGATCTGAGGCCAACTATACTCCAACTGAAAAAGAGATACTAGCAGCATACGAAGGAGTTCGAGCTGCTTCTGAAGTGATCGGTACTGAAGCACAGCTCCTCCTAGCACCTCGACTGCCGGTGCTGAGCTGGATGTTCAAAGGGACGGTTCCCTCTCCACATCATGCAACCGAAGTTACGTGGAGTAAGTGGATTGCATTGATCACGCAACGAGCTCGAATTGGAAATCCCAATCGCCCGGGGATCTTAGAAGTGATTACAGACTGGCCAGAAAGCAAAGTCTTTGGGATGTCTCCAGATGAGGAGGAAGTAAAACGTGCTGAAGAAGCACCACCGTATAATACTCTTTCAGAGACTGATAAGCAGTATGCACTGTTCACAGATGGATCCTGTCGTCTTGTAGGAAAACATCGAAGATGGAAAGCTGCTGTGTGGAGTCCCACACGACAAGTTACAGAAGCCACTGAAGGACAAGGTGAATCTAGTCAGTTTGCAGAAGTGAAAGCCATCCAGCTGGCTTTGGACATTGCTGAACGAGAGAAGTGGCCCATACTTTATCTCTATACTGACTCATGGATGGTAGCAAATGCCTTGTGGGGGTGGCTACAGCAATGGAAGAAAAGCAACTGGCAGTGTAGAGGTAAACCCATTTGGGCTGCCACACTGTGGCAAGACATTGCTGCTCGGCTAGAGAGCCTGCCTGTGAAAGTTCGTCATGTAGATGCTCATGTGCCTAAAAGTCGAGCCACCGAGGAACATCTAAACAACCAACAAGCGGATCAAGCTGCTAAGATTAAAGTAGCTGAGGTGGACTTGGACTGGCAACATAAAGGTGAACTTTTCCTAGCTCGGTGGGCCCATGGTGCTTCAGGGCATCAAGGTAGAGATGCAACATATAAATGGGCTCGCGATCGAGGGGTGGATTTAACTATGGACACTATTTCACAGGTTATTCATGAATGTGAAACTTGCGCCGAAATCAAACAAGCGAAACGGTTAAAGCCTGTATGGTATGGGGGGCGATGGTTAAAGTATAAGTATGGAGAAGCTTGGCAGATTGATTATATTACACTTCCACAAACACGTCAAGGTAAGCGTTATGTACTTACAATGGTGGAAGCAACCACTGGATGGTTGGAAACATATGCTGTACCTCATGCTACAGCCCGAAATACTATCTTGGGCCTTGAAAAGCAAGTCCTTTGGCGACACGGTACGCCAGAAAGAATTGAATCAGACAATGGTACTCATTTCAAAAACAGTCTTATAGACAATTGGGCCAAAGAACATGGTATTGAGTGGGTATATCATATTCCATATCATGCACCAGCCTCTGGGAAAATTGAAAGGTACAATGGTTTGCTAAAAACTACACTAAAGGCACTTGGTGGTGGAACCTTTAAAAACTGGGATTCACATTTAGCAAAAGCCACTTGGTTGGTCAACACCAGGGGATCAACCAATCGAGCCGGGCCTGCCCAATCAGAAATTCTACGGACTGTAGAAGGAGATAAAGTCCCTGTAGTACACATGAAAAATATGTTAGGAAAGGCAGTCTGGGTTACTCCTGCCTCAGGCAAAGGCAAGCCCATTCGTGGGATTGTTTTTGCCCAGGGACCTGGCAGCACCTGGTGGGTGATGCTTAAGGATGGAGAAGTTCGGTGTGTACCTCAAGGGGACTTGAGTTTAGGTGAAAATATTCAATACTGAACTGCAGGATGTGAATTGCCGTACTAACAGTGTTTAATAAGTGTCTTTCAGATCAAGACAGTGATGATGAAACCAGAGCTATCTTCTTCGAGTGGCGCCTGACAAATTCCTCGAAGTTGATGTCTTTAACCCACAAACAGTGGTCATGAGATGCACTTGTACCATTTTTCCTGCCCTGGGAGACTGTTGTGACAAAATGAACTTAATGAACTTCTTAAAGGATGGTCCACTAATTAAGTACTCCTGTGTATATATGTACATATGTAGATATATATATATAGTAGTAGTGATTAATTAGATTGTGTTGATAGATTGTATTGATAAGGTTTAAGTATTCAGTGAATGGCATATTATAAGGGGTGGAATGTCCTGGTTTTGCTAAAAAACAAGTTTCTCTTTCAGTGAATTTTGCCTGTCAGCTAAAGCCTTCATATTAACTGCATTTTCCTGGAGAACCAGACACATGTTTTGGTAAACCTAGCAATGGAATGCAAACATATTGATAAGCATGGATGGACATCTCGCGAGAGGGGCGACGAGAAACAAGTGACCAAGAAACTGACCAACTGTGTATAACATTCCATTCACGTGAATACTTCATATAAAAGTGGGAGACCATGAGGATCTCTTCCCTTTTCCCTTCTGCTTGTGGCCGACCTTAGGAGAGGATCTTACTGGCCATCCCTGAGAACTGAGGCCTAGTGAGAGACTGAATCCAGCTCCGCTTGGTTGCAGAGTCTAATCCAGGACTTTGGATGCCGGCTCTGCAGTTGCTGAGACTTTCAAGATTGGTTTTGTATATTTTGTATTATTTTCTCTATTCTTATTAGTAGCATTAGTAAAACATCTTTAATTTTTCCAACTCTCTTCTCTCTGTTCTTCTTTCCCTCCCGATCGCCTGTCCTGAGTAGGAAGGGGGGAGAGGGAGGGGCAAAAAGGGGGAAGTGGGGTGGGGAGGGGGTTAACAATACATCTGCCAGGGTTTTATTGTCACCCCGCAATCTTAACCCTCGACAAGGAGCAAATCCAATGACTCTCCTATGTCTATGTCTTGAACAGGCATCCTGGACTGGCTCCATCTGGCAGTCTGTACTTTGGAGATGACTGTTAGCTGTTGATAAACTAGAAGGAAATTCAGAGTGAGCTTGATTGCCACAAGGAATGGGCCAGCATGAACCTCCTGGAGTTCAATAAAGACAGTCCCATGCTGGAATACACTGGAGAAGAGTAAGAAGGAGCTGAACAAAAGTCAGCAGTCTGCCTTGGCAGTCATGAAGGCCTACAGCAGTCGGGACTGTGTAGTGGAAGTGTAGCCAGCAGGTGGAAGTGATTATTTCCTCTACAGAGCAGTGGTGAGGCTGTGTCTGCATACGGTGTCTGGTTTGAGTGCTTCCAGGTACAAGGAGAGGTCTCAAGAAACTGAAACAAGTCTGGAGTAGGGCCACTAGGATGGTCTGGGAGTTGGAGCACATGATGTATGAGGACTGACAGTGGGAACCGGGCTGGTTTAGCTGGAAGAAGAAAAGGCAAGAGAGGGGTACCCCATGGCCTGGATACCTGGCCTATGAGGACAGGAATGTTGCTGCTACTGTTAATCTGGTGCTTTGTATCACCTGAGGCTGCTGGTTTCTTGAGCTCTCCCCCCTGTATTACTCTCTAGTTTCCTCACAGGAACTCTGGAAGGTATCATTGAAGCCCATTGATGGTGTTCTGTTGCTGCAAGCTCAGTGGGGGGAGGATAGGGTGGCAGGGATTTTTAGCAGAGCCTTTCTGCTGTCAGTCAATCTGATGGGGGGTGGGAGTTTGCTTAGGCATCTTCTACCACCAGCACCTTCCCTATCTTCATCACTACCATTTGGTTTGAAGTGGCAGCAAGTAAGAGTCTGTCGAAGTGGGCTTGGAGCAAGGTACTGCATGTAGCATTGGGGGGCATATGGAACACTGCAGAGACCTAGCTACAGCAGAGGTTTGGAAATAAGCTTTGTATTTTTGGCCAGTGTGGCAGCTGACCTCGGCTGGGCTTGGCTGCACTTCAGTTAAAAGGTACACAAGAACAGGGGAGTAATTTCAGGGTTTAGTTTAAGAGATATGCTCCAGCTGCAGTAAGAGTTGGAGGCAGAAGTAGTAAAATGGTATGCCAGCACTGACATAGCCAACACATTATTTTATGTTCCCATAATAGAAGGGCATAGAATTCAGTTTCCCTTCACCTGCGAAGGAATGCAGTGCACCTGGAATCGATTACCCCAAGGATGAAAGCACAGTCTCACCATTTGCCATGGACTGATTCAAGAAACCTTGGAGATGGGCAGTAGCCTTGAACACCAGCAGTACATTGATGATGTCATACTCTGGGGAGAAAAAAAAAATGCAATATTTGAAAAAATGTTAAGCTGTCATTAAAATCCTGCTGAAGGCAAGGTGTGCCATCAAGAAATCTGAAGTCTAACACAGAAATGCAGTTGCTTGGGGTAAAATGGGTGGAAGATGACATATCTAGTGAAATGGTAGAAAAGATGAGGTGTTTCCCAAAGCTAACAATGAAAAAGAAGCTCAAGCATTGCCTTAGAATGGTAGGATTCTGACAAATGCACCTTCCCAGAAAGAGTCAGTGAAACCACTATAAATGGAGGTGTAATTAAGATGCGTTTATGTGGGGACCAAGCAAAAGCAAGCCTTCCAACAAGTGAAAATGCAAGTGGCAGAGGAAATAGCCCTGGGCCCTATCCAAACTGCTACACTGACCCACTTGACTTCTCTCCTAATACAGGACAAGGAAGTAACGTTAGGAACTGCTACAGTGACCAAGCTGATTTCTCTCCTGGATCACACAATCTGTCCTGTGGAACAGGGAAGTCATGTTACTCATCATTAACAGCACACATATCCATGACTAGACTGTTTTGGTATTTGACTCCATTTAGTCTCTGCACTGTCAATTTGGTCTTAAACTGCAACAACCAGCCTTGACCTCCCTGTTCTTTAATAATGAACTACTGTTAATTATTTCCAAGTACAAATGTATGTTATATAATTGTATTAAATCATTATAATAAAATGGTTTCTGGATAGTGAGTTCATGTAGCCAGGATGGATGCAGAGATGAAGACCTGGTTGAAGCTACCTATTCTGCTGCCTGTGTGTTTCCAAACTGCGTATCATCAGTTCTATGAAAGTAAAGACTATTTAAACAACGTCTTTGAATTTTGCTGTTCCTTCATAAACCTCATTTCATCACAAGTGAAGTAAACTTTCCTCTGAAATCATCTTATTAATTAGCTCCATTGATGGAGAGGATTGCCTGTAAGATTTTACCATCTGTCTGCTGTGTCCACACATGGAGAATACTTTTATTTTCATAGAATGTTGTAGGTTGGAAAATACCCTTAAGGTAATAGAATCCAACTGTTAGCATTGCCAAGATGACCGCTAAACCATGTCTCTTAGTAGACCATCTACACATCTTTTAAATACCTCTAGGACAGATGGTGATTCAACCACTTCCCTGGGGCAGCCTGTTCCACTGCTACACAACCCTTTCACTGACAACATTTTTCCTGAAATCCAACCTAAACCACTGCTGGTGCAACTTCAGGCTGTTTCCTCTCATCTTCTTACTTATTCCTTGGAAAAAGAGACTGACACTCAACACATTACAATCTCCTTTCAGGTAGCTGTAGACAGCAATAAGGTCTCCACTGAGCCTCCTCATCTCTAGAAAAACAACTCCAGTTCCCTCAGCCGCTCCTCATAAGACTTGTTCTATAGATCCTTCACCAGCTTCATTGCCCTTCTCTGAACAATCTCCAGCACCTGAATATCTTTCTTGTAGTAAGAGGCCCAAAACTGAACATGCTGTTCAAGGTGCAGTCTCACCAGTGCTGAGTACAGGGGGATGCTGCTTCTCTAGTACTGCTGGTCGTACTGAGAGAAGCCAGGATGCTGTTGGGCTCCTTGGCCACCTGGGTGCAATGCCAGCTCATATTCAGGTGGCTGTCAAACAACATCCTCAGGCCCTTTTCTAATAGGCATCTTTCCCCCCACTCTTCCCCAAGCCTGTAGCATTGCATGGGGGTTTTATGACACAAGTACAGGACCCGGCACTTCGCCTTGTTGCAACTCATACAATTGGCCTCAGCCCACTGATCCAAGCCTGTTCAGATGCCTCTGTATGGCCTTCCTACCATCCAGCACATCAACACACCTGCCCAACTTGGTGTTGTCTGCCAGCTGACTGATGGTGCACTGAATCCCATTGTCCATATTGTTGATAAAGAGATCAAACAGAACTGGCCCCAATACTGACCCCTGGGGAACACCACTCGTGATTTGACTCCAACTAGATTTGACTCCATTCAATCACAACTCTTTGGGCTACACCATCCAGCCAGTTTTTTACTCATTGAAGAGTGGACCTGTGTCCAAGCCATAAGCAGCCAGTTACTTCAGAAGAATGCTATGGGAAATGGTGTCAAAAGCTTTACTAAAGTCTAGGTAGATAACATCTACGGCTTTTCCCTCATCCGCTAAGCAGATTACCTTGTCACAGAAGGATATCAGGTTAGTCAGGTGGGACCTGCCTTTCATAAACCCATGCTGATTCAGCATGATCACTTGGTCGTCCTGTGCATGCCACATGATGGCACCCAGGATGTTCTGCTCCAGAACCTTTGCTGGCACCAACGTCAGACTGACAGGCCTGTAGTTCCCTGGAGTCTTCTTGTGGCCCTTTTGTAGATGGGCATCACATTTGCTAATCACCGGTCAACTGGGACCTCCTCGGTTAGCCAGGACTGCTCATAAATGATTGAAAGTGGCTTGGTGAGCACTTCTGTCAGCTCCCTCAGAACTCTTGGGTGGATCCTATCTAGCCCCATAGACTTGTGTGTGTCTGAGTGATGTACATGGTCACTAACCATCTCTCCTTACCCATTGGGCTACAAGGATACTATAGGAGGCAATGTCAAAGGCCTTGCTAAACTGTGCAACATCTGCTGCGTTCCCTCTGTCTAATCAGCCAGTCAGCTCATCATAGAGTGGTTTCCAAAGATGACTTCCTCTGCAAGCTTCCAAGACACTCAAATGAGATTAGCTGGCCTGTAGTTCCCCAGCTCATACCCTTGCCTTCCTGAAGGTGAGTGTGAGGCTTACCTTGTTCCAGTCATTGCGTTCCTACCCTGACTATGTAGGATCCCACAGGAAGTCCATTAAATTCGTTGACAAGTTAAAAATGTAGGTATCTTAATATATATACCTGTGAAATTCTGAAGAACGATGTGTTAAAATTAATTTTTATGATGTGAAGTGTTATATTCCTATGAAAGTTTGCAATGGGTGAAGATTGGACCGTATCTACCTCTTTGACAGGAGTTAAGATTTCACCCTTTTGTTCCTCAGTTTAACTCAGACAAACCCAGCATCCAAATAAAAGACAAAGTCAGGTTTTTTTCCTTCCTCAGGTGTACAGGTGTGTACTGCTACACCCAGTGCATTTTTCCATTATTTTATTGGATCCACAAGACTCCTCCTTCCAAAAGGTCCATTCTGCTATTGCAGTTTTCAATGCAGAGGTGGCTCCATGGCAGAGTGGGACTGGTGTAACCCTGTGCTCCTCCATATCTCATTTGCCTGAGCTGAATCTTCCTGAACAGGGCACTGGTACTTATGTGATCAAGGACTGAGCTGCCTCAGGAAGGCAATTCAACCAAAAAACTCATCACTGTTTTGCTGGTGAGCTTTCAGCAAAGAGAGTTGTTACAACTGGTTTCCACTTGCATCAGCAGACCAAGAGAGGAGTGGGAGCATGTAATAAGGAAAAGCAGGAGTGGGCCCTGATACCTACAACTTCGAGCACATTCATTTGCTCTGTACCCTTTCCATCAAGTATAAATGTATGTTACATATAAATGTAGCACCTGCATGGATTAGTTAGGACTTCTCCAGGCCTGTTTCATGAAAAGTAAAAAGTATAACAAGCAAGGTACAACAGTGGCAAAGATGTAATGTGATTACAAAGATGTGAGTTTTTCTTTATTTTCCCCTATTCTTCAAGTATGTGGGAATGTATTTGTGGTATTAAGTTCGCACACAAACAATTCATTTCATCCTGATTTTTGTTTAGGAATTTGTTATAAGGTGTATTTCCATTGACTGATGTGATATGGTGAGTTGAGCCTGGCTAGTTGCCAGGGGCTCGCCAAGCCTCTCTATCATTCCCCTTCCTCAACTGGACAGGGGGAGAAAATAAAATGAAAGGCTTGTAGGTCAAGATAAGGACAGGGAAGTCACTTACCAATTACTGTCATGGGCAAAACAAGCTTGACTCAGGGAAATTAATTTATTTTATTGCTGATCTAAATCAGAGTAGGATAATGAGAAATAAGAAAAATCATAAAGCAACTTCCCCACAGCCCTCTCTTCTTCCTGGGCTCAACTTCACTCCAAATTTTCTCTACCTTCTCCTCCACAGTGGTGACATGGGATGGGGAATGGGAGTTGTTGTCAGTCCACTACCTGTTGTCTCTGCCACTCCTTCCTCCTCACACTCTTGCCTTGCTCTAGCACAGGGTCCCTCCCACAGAAGACAGTCCTCCATGAACTTCTGCAATACACATGACTCCCTGTCAACTTAGTTTATTCAACTAACTACCATCTTGTGAGTCTCACTTGCAGTAGATCTTTTCTGTAGGTCCCTCTCATAATCAAGCACTTCAGTAGCACTGAGGGGGACAGAATAGAAACAGTGAAGGATTCAGGGTAAAAATAATCCCACTGCAAAGTCTGGCTTACAGAAAGCTCTAAACACCACTTCAGCTGTTACCAGCTTTTAGAAATGCCTTGGGCACAGTGGACATTTAACTTGTTCAATTTTTTTTGAAACATTATACCTAATGTCACTGGTTTTGACAACAGACCCTGATAAAAACCCTGAGAGTGATATTGTACAACTGATTCAAGCAGACCATTTGGAGATATGGAAATTTACACTCAAATTTTGTGTTGATTTTTAGACAGAATTTGTTACGAGGTTGGAAGAAACAAGCACTCCTGGTCTGCAAAAGAGTTTGCATGAGTGTCAGACGTTCTTGCAGAGATTGTTCTGACTCAAACCAGTCTGAAATCAGCTGAAGTGAAAAGTAGTCTACAATACCTAGTGCAGTAGCTTTCTGATCATTATTAACAATATTTCAAGTTTGTAAACTTTAAAGCAAAATAAAAGTCACAAAAAAAAAAAATCACTTGGTATAACTTTTTCCTGGATCTGTTTGATGTAAACTGTCAACTCTGGACATCCATCAGTATGTTTCTGTTTGGAAAAATGAGTTAACATACCATTTTTTTTAAACCTCAAGGAGAGAAAATCTTGTCTTTAAATATCTGAAGACCTTAAGCAGACATGAAGAAGGCTGTACACTGCCAAAAGCTTGTCTGATTTTCCAAATGTGGTAATTACCCTAATAAGTAATATCTAAGGGTATTATTACCTCTTCTCAAGACACTTGGAAAAAAAATCTAGATCTAGCTCTTGCAATGATATTCTCTTGAAAAGGCTTGATCTAAATTTAGAACCAACAGGAAAACTGAACTCCTCAGCTGCAGAAGTAAATGAAGACCAATGCAACAGAACTATCAAGTTATGTGTCTGTAAGACTGCTGACCCATACTGCACAGAAACAGCCTTCCTGAACTTCCAGATAGCCTACAGTCTGAAGTGCATGTTAGAATAATAATTGAGGTAGCTTCATGCTGCAGAAATATCCTTCTTTTGCTTATTTGTGGAAGACAATCTAGGTGCAAAAAAGTTAGAGAGGTTGTCTTTGTTGAAGAACTGATGCTATCTTCACATCTTTTCCTGTAGTATAAAATCCTCCAGCATTCAAATCTGTGAAGTTTTCAATGGCTCACAAAAAACGAAGTCTGTGCCTCAATGCAGTCTTACTTAATATCTTCAGTATGCGAGTAGTTTTAAAGCAACTTCCCCCCAGGAACTGAGTAAAAAATGAATCATCATAAAGTAAGAGTGGCTCTGTTCCTCTCTTTGTACCACCTGTGCATTGCTAGGAGCTTCATGCAGACTGCACGTATTTGCCCTATAGCAGCAATCTGAGAGAGGTGTAGACCCCTCAGAAAGGTGAAGCAGAAGATGCAGTGGGAAAGTACTTTCCGACCCATGTGTTCCACAGGATCGCAGGACAGGAGCTTTTGAAGATGCTCCTTGATTCGACGCTAAGGACATGAAGGGTTATCTCTGTGGAGTTTAAGCAAACAAATTGAGAAAGGTTTTGAGTGGCCTTCTGTAGTTGCTGAGACACATGATTCACGTCAGCAGAAGGCTACAAGTCCCAGGCACGCTAGCCCTCTGGGGAGTCATGAACATCTTTTCCCACACTAGGTGAAAACCTCAATCAAATGGCACCGAGTGAGAGAAAGGCTGGCACAGCAGGGTAACACTGGCAAAGGCATGATTTGCAGAAAGCTTTCCCACTCACAGCATTGCACAGGAGAAGGTGGCACTGCTGTTATGTGCCAACTGAAATTAATTCTCTCTCTGCACATTTAAATCCCAAAGAACTCTTGTTCCATTGATGACAGAAAGTGCATCCCTCTAGGCAGTGAATTTCACTAAGCAGTGATTTTTCTTTAGTTGTGTATCAGTTTTCCCATTATTTTACTTATCCTGAAAACTAAACCCAGCTGGACCGGCTTGGAAAACAAGGCTGTTCACCAGAACACTGACACACACGCACAAACGCTCTTTCATTAAAGAAAAACCTCCTAGTTGCATTCCTGGTATCTTCTGATGCAAATGGATTAGCCTGAATAATGCATATCTGACAACACAGCACTATACCGTCATTCCCGTGACAAATTAAGCAGTTCACCGACATCTCTGATTTTTTGCACACACCGGCAGGCGCGCTCCGCCCCTGCACCGTGAGCGGCCCGTAACAACCGTGCCTCGCTGACGCCTTCCAAGCCCCCGGCTGGGTGGGATGCTCCCTGGTCCCTACATGTGCCTATCACGGCCTGCTCCGCCTCAACACCACTCAGGCCCAACGACAGAGGGACAAGCCCCGCCCTACCCGGGGCCGCCTTCTGCCGCGTCGCCGCTGCGCGGCGTCCACGCGCCACCGGGGCCGAGCGCAGCCACTGTAATCGCGCGGCCGTCCAATCGATCGCGGCCTTTGGCCTCTCCGCCGGTGGCTCCCGTCGGGGTACCGTGCCGCTCCGGTGGGCGCAGGGAGCGGGGCACGGAGCAGAGGATGAGCCGCCCGCCTGCCGCGGAGCGACGAGGCCCCTGCACACCGCAAATGCGAGGGGCCCATGCGCAGCAGAGACGGAGCGCGAGGCAGGGCGAGGATGATTCCAAGCTCTGCGCGCACTTTGCTCCTGGGGGCTGGCACCCGCTGGGCGCCGGGGGGCCCGTCCGATCGCGACTCGGGCCCCGCTCTCTCTCCCGCGCCCAGCCGAATGGGCGGCGGGGGCAGCGCCACAATAAAGGGCCGTTGGCTGCCGTGCCCGTGTGCGTTCCGCGGTAGCGCTGTTGCGAGTAGGCTAAGAGCCCCGGGAAGCGAGCGGCCTTGGGGAGGTGCCGGGCTGCCGGTGGCGCGCTGAGCACTCCCGCCCTGCGGACCGCTGGGGCCGGGCCAGGGCGCAGAGAGGAAACAGGCGAGACTTCCTCGGCCGCGAGCCGGGCGGCGGCGGTGGTTTCTCCCCTGGAGCAGCCGGCACTGCTCGGCACCGGCCTCTGCTGCCTGGCTGACGGCTGCGCCCCAGCTGGAGGGTTCCCACGTCGCCCATACCGCCCACATCCCCCCGCGCGGGAGCCGATCGCTCCTCTGTCCCTGCGGCGGGGTTGCTCTCGGGAAGCCGGGTGCCATCGGCCGGCCCGAGCAGGGACCGGTGTCGGTGGTCGCCCGCTCAGCGCCCCGGGAGGCACACCGTGCCGCCCGTCTCCTTGCTCTCGCCCGCCGGCGGTGCCGCGGCGACCAGCTGCCCCAGCCCCCGGCCGAGCCGGCGAGGCGGGCGGGCAGACGAGTGGCTTCTTCCACCGCCCCCTTCCTGCCTTCCTTCTCCTCCGCCCCTCCGCCGTCGCCACCATTCTCCGCTGCCTCCACCCCCACCGCCGAGGCCACAGCTGCCGCCTCCGCCTCCTCTTCGGCTGCCTGCCTCCTCCTGGCGCACCCCTGAACCCGCGCTCGCTCCCGCTCCGGCTTCCGCGGAGTCGCCATGAGCGGCGGTGCCGCTCGCTTGCCGCCGCCCCTCCACGGGCCGAGCCTGCCGGACCCGGGAGCGCGCAGCCAGGGACAGGGTAGCCCTACCGGCCACGGCGCACCCCGCGCCGCCCCGGGAGCCAGAGGCCCGCCACCAGGTGAGCGGGAAAGGGGTCCCAGCGTAGAGGTAGTAGTTCCGGGCGTCCCACCCCAGCCCAGGAGCGCAGTTGGCCTGGAGGGGCCTGCCTGTTGTCCTTCCCAGCCCCCGGAGTCGTGGCCGCCCCGGGGCCGCGGGACGGGGGAGGAATTTTTGCCGGTCACGGCAGACCGACGCAAGTCGCGACGGCTACCCGCAGGCTGTCTGTTGCCCGGCCAGCCACGGCGTGCCCGGGGCCCCCTGCGCCTCGGTGGCCGGCGCGGCGATGGCTTTCCCCCCGCCGGTTGGGATACGGCGTTGTGAAGCGCGGGCGTCCCGCCGTGTCGCCTCCAGTCGTCATACCACTGCCAGCGCTTCCCCGCCCTGCACCCTCTTCTGTGGGCCGCCGGTGCAGCCGGAGGGGTTGCGCTGCCCCTTTATGCTTGCTTGCCCTCGCGGTGGCGGCGGCTGCGTCCCGTGCGAGGCTTTGCTGTGTCCTCGACAGCGCCGAGGCCTGTTCGGCCCTGCCCGCCTTTCTCCCTGAGGCGGCCGCCGGCATTCAGCCGGCCCTCGGGCTCCGCTGTGCCGCACTCCTGAAAGGCGTTGGCCCGGGAGGGGAACTGTGTGTCCGTGTCCCTGTCCGTGTCCCTGAAGCAGGCGCTGCCGCTCCCAGCGGGCTGCCTGTGTCTGTGGGAGTCCACGGTTTGCAATGGCAGGTCACCTCAAGTTCCTGCGTGTAGCTCCAAAATGTCTTGAAAGAGAAGCTGCCTCTGTGGGAACCTTGACTGAGTGCCTTCTGGGCCCTTGACAGCTGCCCCTTAAACAGGTTCTTGAGTTTCCTGTTAGAAGTAGCCTACAGCAAGGTGTCTCCGAGGAACTGGTTTTGGGCATGTGGTTCACTAGTTCTAGACCTACAATGTTTTCAGGACCGAGGTGCCAACATCTGGGTTGATGTGCTTTTTGTCAAACACCAGAGCCACTTCTAAGACTGCAGTGGAGTTTCCCATATGCTTAAATTTAAGCGAGTGTCTATGTGGTTTCAGGACCGGAGCCCCATAGCTGTGTTTTGTGAATGGCAGCAAGAATGAAACTGTGGATATGAAGTTAGTAATTAGGAAGTGGTATGGGAGAACGACAGAAAACAAGACATAGTTCTTTGGGCCTGGAAGGTGAAGAAATGAGATACCTAATTAGTATTCTTAGAATGTGTTTATAGTGGTGCTCATGTTTTGGGACTTACTTGGATGATTTACAGGAATCTGCAGTGTGGGTTTTTATACTGAAGGAAATCTTGCTATGAAGTAAAGCAGGTTTTATAGACAAGTTCCTCTTGAAATTTGTGGTTGACAGTATTTGAGAGAATTACCATGCAGAAAATTGAGAAAGAACTTGAATTTTTACCTTTGAATTGTCTTATATAGCTCAAAAATAGCTTTTCCTATGTGCTGAGACCACACAGCACATGGGGAAGATCAGTCTCCCCTGTTTAGCTATTTGGGTCTTCCAAATAAAACGTATAGGAGAAAAATTTTCTTCCGATATAGGTGATCTGGAAATGGAGGTTTTACCTGATGAAACTGTATTTCAGCTTTTTGTGTTAAAATTGCTTGGACATTTTTGGTGTAGATTATAAACTTATCTTAAAACCCCTCCTAACCTTCCCGCACTCTTAATAATCCAACAGAGAAATTGAACTAGTATGGTACTATTGGGGGATAAAAGGTCTTTAATATGACATGATTTGGGAAATCTTGGTGGATAGAAGAACTTATAAACCTTATCGTAGACTGAATTAATCACGCACCTACTGTACAAAAACTGTACTGCTGGAGTAGGACATGCTGAGCTTTTTCTTCTCCAAAAAGGGAAGGGGCTTTTTGGCATTGCTTGAAGTTTTGGTATTCACTAGCACAGATTTTGTGCTTAAAAGTCCTGTGCTCAATGGTAATTGGAATAATCAGAACCAGTTTGCTCAAAAGAGCTCTTGCAGATGGCCAAGTTAAACTATTAAGTTTTACAATATACGTAAGTCACAGTAGCAGCTGAATGTTTGTTGTTAGTCGTGATCTCAAAAATACGTAAAATGTTTCCATGTAGTATGATCTCTGATTTGTCTTATTTTAAGGTAACATCTCTAATTTACAGATAAATTCAGGAGATTTCTAGACTGGGGATGAGTAATGTTGTTTTTTTTTTTTTTTCTCAAAAGGGAAAGACTGTTATTTTTGCTTTGTGAAAGTCTACCTGTTTCATTCAAATATTTGTCACCAGAGGAGAAAATGATGCACCAAACTCTGGCATCAGGGCCGAACTTGGATGGTTTTGCTGAGCATCCTTAGTTGTGCTCTTGAAAGCTGTAGTCTCTAATTGGTGGTCCTAATATATTAAGTTTTGATAAAAATACTGTAGTGTGGTCTGGTCTTCAGACATTAGGGGTTAGGGAAATTACTGTAGTTTACAAGCTGTTTAGTATTTCTTTTCCCGCAGCCTGGTTCTTTTGCTGATGTTGTTTCTTTTTTATTTTTCTATCAGTGTGTTTCTACAGAAGGGAAAGTCTCCATCCATGGCTGTCAAATTAGTGAAAGAATATTGGACTAGAAAATGCTGCACTGAAGAGCTGATTCTTAGTTTCATTCAGGAAATTGATCCTGATCTTACAAGGCACTTCATCTTCCATAAAGTACTTTGCCTCCACTGGGATACATGCATCTCCTCAGTGAAAAGGAGAAACTAACCTAAAGGCAAGGTTGTCAGCTGAGAAAACTGTGCCCATAGTGGAAATTCTCAGACCTTTTCAGCTTCACTTCTTTTTTTTTTTTTTTTTTTAGGCAAAGGTTTATATTAACATTCTCAGGTTTTGTGGCATTTGGAGAGGAAAGATGGCTTTTGAAAGTTCCAGTGTATTTGAGATACTGGTGTGCTGTCTCTAGCTGTTGAAAGCCAGTTTTGCCTTAAACATCTTTGTTATGCTTATCAACTTTTTGGATGTTGTCTGGTAAACTTTAAACTTAATATTGCTTACTTCCCTTAGTGTTGCAAAGCCTTGAGTTAGAATAACTTCAAAATAAATGTTTAAGATGCACATGAGGCTAAGTTCTATTGGAAAATATTGTTGCGAGGAGTCATGGCAGGTGCTTATTTCGTCAGTTAACTAGGCATCTGCTAACTTTTTCAGTTTGGAGAAGATGAAACTGCTGATGAAAGTCTCAGTGCCAGTTTTTGAACATAAGTATAACTGAAGTATGAGAAGGGATGGACTTGCTTGTAATGATAGTACTAATGGGTTGATCAAGTGCAGTAGAAACCTGTTTGAATTCATAGTGATTCTGCCTAATGCTGTATATGCTAGAGAGCTGTAAGTACTAAAACTCCTTGTATGTTTATATTGTACATGTAAGCTTTTATAGAATCATAGAATCATTTCAGTTGGAAGAGACCTTCAGGATCATTGAGTCCAACCATAGCCTAACCTAACTCTAGCACTAAACCATGCCCCTAAGAACCTCATCTAAGTGCCTCTTAAACACCTCCAGGGATGGTGACTCCACCACTTCCCTGGGCAGTCTGTTCCAATACCTGACAACCCTTTCTGTGAAGAATTTTTTCCTAATATCCAATCTAAACCTCCCCTGGTGCAACTTGAGGCCATTTCCCCTTGTCCTATCACTTGCTACTTGGGAGAAGAGACTAACACCTTTTATGCTGCAACTTTTCAGGTAGCTGTAGACAGCGACAGGGTCTCCCCTCAGCCTTCTTTTCTCCAGGCTAAACAGCCCCAGTTCCCTCAACTGCTCCTCATCAGACTTGTGCTCCTCTGCACTCTCTCTAGTACCTCAAAGTCCTTCTTATGATGACGGGCTCAAAACTGAACACAGGATTCAAGGTGGGGCCTCACCAGGGCCAAGTACAGTGGCGTAGTCACTTCTCTAGTCGTGCTGGCCACACAAGCCAGGTTGCTCTTGGCCTTTTTAGCCACCTGGGCACACTGCTGGCTTGTGTTCAGCTGTCTGTCAATCAACATCCCCAGATCCCTCTCTGCCAGGCAGCTTTCCAGCCACTCTTCCTCAGATTTGTACTGTTGCATGGGTTGTTGTGATCCAAGTTCAGGACTTGGCACTTGGCCTTGTTGAACCTCATACAATTGGCCTCATCCCATCGATCCAGCCAATCCAGATCCCTCTGTGTGACCTTCCTACCCTCCAGCAGATCAATACTCCCACCCAATTTGGTGTCCCCAATACTGAGCCTTGGAGAACACCACTCATGACCGGCCACCAGCTGGGTTTGGTTCCGTTCACCACAACTCTTTGGGCCAGTTCTTTATCCATTGAAGAGTACACCCAACCAGGCCATGTGCTGCCAGCTTCTCCTGGAGAGTGCTGTGGGATATGGTGTCAAAGGCGTTACTGAAGTCTAAGTACACAACATCCACAGCCTTTTCCTCATCTACTAGGTGGGTCACCTTGTCATAGAAAGAGATCAGGTTGGTCAAACAGGACCTGCCTTTCATAAACCCATGTTGACTGGGCATGATCATATAGTTGTCTTGTATGGGCTGTGTGATGTTACTCAAGATCATCTGCTCCATGACCTTCCCCAGCACTGAGGTCAGACTGACAGGTCTATAGTTCCCCAGATCCTCCTTCTGGCCCTTCTTGTAGATGGGTATCGTGTTTGCCAACTTCGAGTCAACTGGGACCTCCTCAGTTAGCAAGGATTGCTGATAGATAAAGGAAAGTGTCTTGGTGAGCACCTCCACCAGCTCTCTCAGCACCCTTGGATGGATTCCATCTGGTCCTGTAAACTTGTGTGTGTCTAAGTGGTGTAGCAGGCCACCAGCCATTTTGTATTATTTGGGCTTCATTCTCCACCCCATTCCTGTCTTCTGGCTCAGAGGGCTGGGTACATGGAGCGCAACTGTTATCACTATTGAAGACTGAGGCAAAGAAGGCATTTAGTACCTCAGCCTTTCCCGCATCTTCTGTTTCCCTCTGTATCCATCAGGGGATGGAGATTCTCCTTCACCTTCTTCTTGTTGCTAATATATTTATAGAAACATTTCTTTTTGCCTTTCACAGCGCTGGCCAGGCTCAGCTCTACTTGGGCTTTGGCCCTTTTAATTTTCTCCCTGTGCCTTTAGCAGTTGTGAATAGTTCTACTGTCTGTGCATCATATGTGTTGTTTTGTTCTCAAACTGGAAAGCAGTTACTGTGACTTTACAGTGAGTGCCATAATTAATTCTGGCATGCCTGGAGATAGATATGAGTTTTCTGATTTATGTCATGGTGATGTCTTCACAGCTTTAATAACTGTGTAAAATAAAGCAAGATGTAAAATTAATTTATTAGTAAGTACAAGTGAAGCACATTTAGTATGTGGGTGATTTTCAAGAGTTCAGATTGATTTCTGTAGATTAAAACAAACCAAACAAAACCCCAAACAGGAAACTAGCATTGTAGCACCTTTATTTGAACTTAAAGTGTAATGTTTATAAGTAAAGAAGTGGTTTGGTGGTACTTCTTGGTTAGAATTACTACAATATTACAAACCTGTTACTGTGCATGTTTTTTGGGTAGAAATAACGTGTCATGGATACTAGTTTGTATTTACGTTTAGTATCTCGGAATTATTTATTATAGTGTTGGTGTATTTGTTTTGCTAGTTTTGCATTATAAAGGAAGATAGACTTTGCTTTTTACATAAAGCAGTTGCACTCTGAATAGATTCTAGTAATCATGGAACTAATGTCAGCAGACAAACATTGACTGTTTATTTCAAGAAGTTGGTTATAATGGAAATAAGTTGCATATGCATGGGATGAATTTGGGAAATAAATGCCAATGTACTTCCTTAACAAATATTTTCAGGTAATTTACATACTTTTAAAGTCATTCTCTGACTACTCTATCACTTTCTGTTTCACTTTGACTTTATTTGATAAATTAATATGTAGTGCTTATATGAACTGGAAATGCTAATTTTATGGCCTGAAATTGTTCCGTGCCATAAATATACTGTACGAAGTTATTTTGGAGGTATGGTTTTTCGGTGCTGGCACAAACCAGCTCAAGTGAATGCCAGCAGATGCTGATATTCTGCCCCCCACCCTGCGCTCCCAGTTTAAGTATTTAAAAGTAGTATGAGACTGAGATAAATGTATTTTAGGGAAAATAAATAAAATAAAATTAATATGTAGATCTTTTAATTGTAGTTCTTGCAGAACAAACAGCTTCCTCCTTGCTCATACTGGCATATATTTCAAATGTAAAATATGTAGGACCACAGGAATTAACAATTCCAAATTGTCTCTACAGTACAAATTTCAGTTTAGTAGGAAAAAGACCAGATACAAGTGTTTACTTTTGAAATGCATGCCCTGCTTTGCACCATCTGCTTATGAAATAATCTAAATTATCGTTTTGGTCTAATCCATCAAGATACAGATTATTGTCTACATCTGTTGATTCAAACTGGATCACCTGCTGGAACTGATCCTTCAGCTGTCAGGACTGTGGGTTTGGGAGGCTACACAGAAGCACATAATACAGAACTGCAAGGTAGCTGGCAGTTGATTTGGTTTGTAAACTCGCCCATCTTTTGTTGGCTACTGCCTTGCCTAAAAGTTGTTATTTGCATAGAAAAAGGCAGAGAGATTAATTTTTAAGAGGGGAAGTGTAAGATGTGAGTGTGCGTTGATTTTTCTGCTGGTGTCACTCCACAGGCATTAGTGAAGATTGCATGGATTTGCAGCTGAAAAGCAATATGGGTCTGATGTCTTGTACAGTTTTTATATTAGAGTTTGTTTGGTTTTGAAACAGATTGTCTTGTCTCAATTAAAGTAACTAATAACAGGTAACTGATGATTGAACATGACGTATGGTCTCAGTTCAAAGAAAATGAATTTCAGGAAAAATTACAGGTATACATATATATGTGTATTTGTGTATATTAGCTTTGTTCCTGCTGTAACAGTTCTCTCTTGTATCTGCATGATTTTTCTGAATTTAATGACAATGCTACAACATTTGCATTTTCATATCCATCTGAAGTTGTCATTTCTGGAACATCATATATGCTATTAAGCCCTGAGCTGTTTCTTTCCAAGGTGAAATTACTACAGGAAAAAAGGTAGGCAGCAGAGCAGTTAGGTAGCTTCGCCCGTGCTTTCAGATGGGTGAAAAGTCAACAGTCTTGTCAGCGTAGTTGACAAGTATGTTTGCCATATCACAAAAAGGTTAAAATGAGAAATTGCTTTAGAGAGTATTAATAAACATGATTGTGAACATTATAAATTCTGGGAAAAGCTGTGCTCAGTTAAAAAATAAAGCATATTTTTTTGTCTTAATATTTCACATTTAGTATTGCTGCTTATACAGCCCTTTTTCACCCGCAAATTATCTTGGCAAAATGAAATCTATGAGTGCACAGGATCTTTTTGACCCATGCTTTTTTCCTGAGAAAGATAGGGTTGATATTTTTTTCTACCAATAGCACTGCAGCTTTTCTTCTTATTTCTTGCACCCCAGGTGTTTTAAGTGGTCTCTCATATAGCATCTACTGCATGTCAGAAGTTCAGGTGGAGGTGTGATAACAGGAACAAAAATCTTTTAGAAACCCCTAGGCCTAATGTAACAAGATTAGTCTTAATGTAACAGGAACTTAATAGAGAAACAATAGCTCTATTAGAGACTGGGCATGAGGCAAAGCAGGGTGACCTTGGTTTGCAAGCTGGGAAAGTGGAATGTTCCACTGAATGAAGAAGGAGCTACGCGGCTTTTGCTGAGTAGCGGCACAAAATGACAATATCCATGTTCAAGAAATTAGGTCAAGAGGCTGGCACTGGGGTTGGGGGTCGCAGAGCACCAGGCTGCAGAGACCGGTACCACTAGAGACCTAGATGAAGACTCTGGAATACCAAATATGGACTTCCGGCAAAGGGCGGGATTATGGAAATAGTTTATGTTTAATGCATTAACTAAGTGGTAGAGACAAATGAATATGCAATAGGAATATGTAATACATACCAAGAAGTGCAAATCATACACATACTCAATTGGAGGAATGATCCTGTGAGTGTCCGGTGGGCTGCAATAAAAGTGCCTGTTTTTTAACACTTTCAAAACGATGTTAAAGAATCTTTGTGCCGACTTGTCAGTATCAGATGTGTCATCTAAAACCAACAGTTGTCAGTGTTAAGGTGGTGCAAGATGTGGGTGGGATAACAAGAAGGTAAAGCACTAAAATGGCAGAGAGCATTTTGTCAGGTTTGCATTAGGAGCTCCCTTTGCATGAATATTCTATGTGATGGGGCTGCTTTGTCCCACCTTTGCTTTTCTGGGTTTTGTTTTCTTGTGGTTGTTTTTTGTTGTTGTTGTTGCCTTTTCTTTTTTGACACCTCCTAGTTGCATTCTTCTGTGCTTGTTCTATTGTTTTCTTCTTTGTGTATGTGAAGTACAGTAAATGCTTGCTTGCTTGTTTAAATTCCCTGAATGAGGAAAAGATCCTCCATTCTTAAAGGGAAACAACTGTTGTTCTTTTGCTCTGATTACTTAACATAAAGTTTACTTCTGGAAGTTACTTGATGTGTAATGTAGAACAAAGAATGCATACTTCCCTTTATTTAGGGAAAGATGCAGGAAGTGATTTTTGAAACACTAAGTCATAGGTATTTTCAGAAGTATTTTTAAGCAAACACAGTATACTTTTTTTTTTTTTCAGAGTTCCTCAACTGCACACATGTGCTCCAAATGTTCATTCTTAAAACACTCTTCCCAAGGTCGATCTCAGTTGAGAGCCTCATGTCTCAGCTCTAAGCTCCTGGATTGCTGTTCCCGTTGTCGCTGGCATTGTGTTTAGGTTGATCCTCTGCATCCTCCCTCTCATGCAAGCACTTATGATGTATGAAAGAGTAACATCTGTGATCAGTATATTAGTGGTACAGTGTGTCAAGATGTTTCTCTGATTTCTCTTGTAATGACTGGAGTTCTGCATCCACACAGATAATCTATGTTGCTTGCTGCATTGTCTAACAGCTGGCCTGGTTTTCTTGGTCATGGGCTGTCATAATAACCACCCTTCAGTGAAACATTATTTCAGAGCTTAAAACTCTGAAGCATTTGGGCTTGGTCACCAGTTTCTGGGACAATCCCAAACGGGAAATTATAATCTTAAAAGGAGATGTACTCTATCACTTAAACTGAAAAAAACCCAAACAAACCACAAAACAAAAAAAATAGAAAAGCTTACTTGGACTGAATTTTTGTTCTTCTGTATAATATATACTATGGCAGCACAAGGTTATGCAGGCACTATCAAGAGGAACATTACTTGACTGTTAAAGGGTGTTTATGATTGTTTTCAATATTCCTTATGAATACAGAAATTGCACTTTTTTCTGTCGTAGTACTGATTTGTGCTCCAGGGCACATTTTTTTGAAACAATAGCAGGAGGAAGGATGTTAGTTATAGATTGGTGCAAAAGTAATCATGGTTTTGGACTTGAATTTTGGACTTGAATTTTTAGTCATTATAACTATGCTCAAACACATCTTTATAAATCAAAATATGAACCATTACAATCAACAGATTTTCGCCATGAAAAATAAACTTGTTAATTCCTTTAGCATAAACATCTGTGCTTTGGGATTTGACAAACTCTTGGAAAGCATTTTCTGAATCCTGCTGGTTGTGGAAGCATTTTCCCTGCAAAAAGCTGTCAAGATGGTTGAAGAACTGGTGATCAGTTGGTGAGAGGTCAGGTGAATATGGCAAATAAGGCAAAACTTTGTAGCCCAATTTGTTCCACCTCTGAAGCGCTGGTTGTGTGATGTGAGGTCGGATGTTGTCATGGAGGAGAACTGGGCCATTTCTGTTGACCAATGCCAGCTGCAGGTGTTGCAGTTTTTGGTGCATCTCATTGATTTCCTGAGCATGCTTCTCAGATGGAATGGTTTCACCAGTATTCAGAAAGCTGTAGTTGATCGGACCAGCAGCAGACCACCAAGCAGTGACCATGACCTTATTTTAGTGCAAGTTTGACTTTGAGAAGTGCTTTGGATGTTCTTCTTAGTCCAGCCACTGAGCTGGTCGTTGCCAGTTGCCGTATAAAATACACTTTTTGTCACATGTCACTATCTGATTGAGAAACAGTTCATTGTTGTTGCATAGAAGAAGACACTTCAAAACAATGACTTCTTTGTTATTGAGCTTTTTCACCTTTCCAATTTGCTTCAAATGCCAAATGACCATAGAACGACCTTATCAGCCTAGGGAGTTGTCCAGTCGCATCCCTGGCCTCAGGGAGGCCGCACACTTCCCAGTAGGTTGGGTATGGTTGGCATATTTGGCCCTCTGTTCCCTTCAGAAGGGAATCACCTACGAAAATTACCCTTCTTTTTGTCTTAACATGAGTGGTTTTGATGGGTAAGACAACCCTCCATCCCAGAAGGGCCTTCATGTGCAACATCAGCTCTCTGCCCATCCAGTTCCAGGGCCTCAAACCTGTTGTGTACAGTTACCTGGGAAGGTGCGGCCGGCTGAGGGTGTATTCATCTGCTGCCCCGAGCAGTAACCTGTTTCCATTCTCCCCCATCTCTGGGGTCTCCCCTTTCAGCCTGGTTCTGAGAGACTAGGGCATCCTTTGTCTGTAATGCCATGATTCACTTCTGCACCTACCTCAGTGATGGTAGAAAGCAAGTCCACCAGTCAGCCTCCTCCTCTGACTCCCTGATGCTCCTCAGTCTCCTCCTGAAGCTGTCACCAGGCTGAGCAGCTCCTTCACTTGGGCACATCGCCCACAGGTGAGCTCACCGCTGCTGTCAGTTCCTGAGCAGAAACTCAGGCGCAGTCTGCAGCCCGGGACCTCGACAGCCGCATATTCCCTCCCAAGCTCAGTTTGAGTGGCTGCATCAGTTCTTACAGCCAGAGGGACCATGCAGGATGCTGAAGGCACAGCTCTGCCAGCTGAATACCATGCCTCCTGCTGTTCTTAGCTCCTTGCTAGTGGGTTGTAGCCTCTGCTTGCAGTGGCAGGGTAGTTCCTGGTCATGCTGCTTGTGCTAATTGCCATGCCCCTGACTGCCACGCCCCTGTTTGCCCATCGTTTTTTCAGTGTTCCTGGTTGGCTTCAGGCACTGTAATAGAGAAGTAACACTAATTTGGGACTCTGGCCAGTTGCAGATGGCCAGAAGTGATTGTGAGAATTCAATTTGCTTAGGCATACAAGTGTCAGCTTGTCTTGCAAGGTATTTTTTTTTTCAATTTTGACATCTTCACCATGATGGTCTTAACGTGCTTCTTCCCCACACATCCAAAAATGCCTTTTGCAATGGTATTTTCTTTATAAAAGCTTTTGGGTAAAAAGTGTCAGTAGCTGTTTTTATTTAAAGGAGTACTGAATGCAGAGCTACAATTCTGCCTCTTAGTCCTCTTTCCTAACTTACTGGTGTACTGCTTTATGTACAAGCTGCCAGTTTTCTTTTGACAGACAAAAATGTGCACTTAGTTGTTTTTTTTTTTTTTTTTTCAGTCTTAGAGGTGTAGGGGATGTTAAGTCTTCTCTTTACTGTCGTACTTGTACACTTTCTCAGAAGTTGCCAGATAAATGATTTGAGAGATATGTTGTTCCGTAATGGAAGACATTTTTTTAAGCTTTTAGGGCATGTGAGATATTTACAAATAAACAAAACATTTAAAATATATTCACTGACATATTTTCATCTTGTTCCATTAGTCTTTCTCTAACAAGTATTTATGTGATGAGTCTACTGTAGGAAACAATTATTTTGCAAATATAAGAGGCCCAGGCAGGATGTCTCAGCAAAGCATTTTGCAAGACCGGGTGTTCTACCTAAAGGTAGGCACACCTAATAGGGCAAAAAGCCCCTGCTTATATCTCCCCCAAATCCCGGCTGCGATTTCCCTCCCCTGTTCCCCATTGGTTGGGTACTTCAGGGTTTACAGACTATCCCAACGCACACAATACCCTTCCCCTTATCAATCTATTTAAGATATGTATTCCTGGTACTTTGGCTACATTTCTCCCTAAATTAACTTATCAATACAGGTATTGGTAAGTATACAGGTGTCAGTACATATTCCGGGAAGAGACTGCGTATTACATTAAGAATTCATAGTCCGATGTCTCTCAGTCCTTCCCCCCTAAATTAGCTTGTAAATACAGGTATCGGTATGTATACAGGTGTCAGTACATATTCCGGGAAGAGACTGTGTATTACATTAAGGATTTATAGTCCGATGGCTCTCAGTCCTTCCCCCCTGCTGGGGTCAGGTGCCAGGTCCTCAGTTATGTAAAAACAACAGTTCTTCATTAAATGTTCCTTACATCTACGAAAGCATAAATCTTCTACAGTATTTGTAAGGAAAAAATGGTACAAACAGTAGTTCAGTGAGTAACATATAATATGAGCATAGCAGACAGTAGGCAGAGAGCAAAATACTGTGGTATATGACTTTCACGGGGGCACCCCAAAAGTCAATTAAGGCGGACAACAAGTTCTAAACCAGACTTTATTCTAGCTGGAAAAGTATAGCCAATAAACTAACTAGAAGAGGGGTTTATACAATTATTTAGGACTCTAACAATATAAAACACAGATTTGGCTATCAGTTTGAGGAGATTATTTGGGCATGACTTTGTAAGAATAATGAAGATCCACAGCATGCACACATTCGCTTACAAGAAACAAAACCAGAGGCCTCTCACTGAAGGGTACCCAGAAGCAACAATCACTTTCCTGGGTTAGGCAAGGGCTCAGTCAAGGATATATCCAGCAAAGAAAAACAACCACTCTCCCAAACGAGGAGATGAGGTGCATTCAATCCCTGGAAGTCTCCTTACATAGCGTCCCAGGCTAAGGGGAGGGCTCCAGTTCACAGACCCACTGCTCTGAGAAGACCACTCAAAGGGGGTCTTTGTGGACCTCATTTTGTAGTCTGGTCAGATCTGGCTGGGTTCATTACAACACAGTCGAGAAGCTTCTCAGCTTCTCTGGGCACCTCCTTTCTTGGGGACCCTGTCAATCAATTGAGGCTCCCACCCCTCCTGCCCACCAGCCAGGGGGAGGTGAGGTCACCCTGCCCCCAGCGGGGCAAGGTGGGACTGCCAGCACTATCCTAGGTGCGTATGTGGAGACAGGAACAGTGGGGAATGAAAGGTGCCAAAGAGCCATCAGCTGCCCTTTTGAAGGCTTGGTATCTCAGGGGATTTGCAACTGCCACAATTACCTCCTCATGTTGCCTTCCCTTGTGAGTGTGCATTTGGCATTCTGTGTAAAGCTGTGGTGCTTGTTCTTTTAGTCCTCTTTCTGTGTAAATAGCTCCTGACCTGATGGAGGCTTTTTCATTTCTTAAAAGGAACTGTAAGAAATCAGTGGTTAAGTGGCAGATAAATTAGTCTGTTCTCTGAAGAAAACACTGTGGAGAGAGCTGATGCTGTTCTTTTTGGCTTACTGACCCATGGATCTAGGTAGTTTCTGGGCAGTTAGCCAGTGATGTGCCTCCAAACAGCTGCAGTGTATGGTCTCTCTTAGAGGGACATAGGGAATAATGGAGTGTATAAAGGACCAATGACACAAAAGGAATTGCAGGGAATGGAACCTGTAAACATTTGGAGGGGAACTGCATTATTGCAGAGAGGGAGCATAAAAATACAGAACAAAACTGTGAAAACTACTTTTCATTAATTCTGCTGCTCATGTAACTACTGATTTATTTTGAGGATGACTCTTAAAACATCAATGGCATAAAAGAGAATTTCCAAAGTAAACGCATTGCCCGTATTGTTATGGACTTGTTTATTATGAATGGACTGAAGTGTCATCTCTATCTGTTGTTAACCAGCTGGATAGAGGCTGTGTGGCAAGATGGGTAGTGAGGCTGAACGAGGATACCAGAATTTTCTGAAGTTCCTGAGTCTCCGGTTAGATTGGGACAAAAGTGGCCTTAAAGCATTTTAAAGCAAAGACTTGTGCCATTTGTTTCATTTATTATTCTTTAACATCACGTTTCTGTGTTAGGTCAAGTGTTTGTTTCCTATCAGCTATGTTTTGGCTGCTGCATTTTCTGTTTGGCACTGATGTCCTAAAGAGAGAAACGTTTATAGCTTAGGTCTTCCTTACTTTTGTGTTTCTCCCTTTTTTGCTCTTTTACCTTTTGTTTTTTCCCTCAAATTTAATAGCAATGAAAAGAGGACTAGCAAAGAAGTCCAATAGTCTGCATCAGTAAGCAAAGCATAGGAAAGCATTCTATAATTGTACAAGGCCATAGGAGAACTTTGTTTACAAGGCACCATGTTTGGGTTTGGGGGCCTTTTATTTCTCTAGAGATTTTCAAATTAAGGCAGATTGTCTAGCAAAGAGATACCAAAGTGATTGCCAGCTGAACTATTTTTAATTTTGATGTTCCAAAGATCTTGAGTTTATGCAATTTGGAGAAGAAATGCTGGCTAAGGTTTATTGCATCTCTGTAGAGAGAGGGCCTAGAATCACCATGGAAGATTTTATGATCTCAGTAGACAGCAATAGATAAAAATACTTTAGAACAGTTGAGATGACTGTTGTTGGATGTCTGTGTACTGACATGCTGTGATTTTATTATCCAGCATCTTTGGAGTTATTGCTTAGGTTTCGTCTGTGCTAGAAGGTTAGGCTATGCTAACTTAATCAATAGCTAAAGTGGCAAAGGTGGTCTTCGCAGACAAGGTATTGACTTTGAATTGCTCATTGTGGAGAGTTTGTCCTGTTCTGAGAAACAAAGTAATTGGTAAGAACTTTTTGGCCTGATAACCCCATTGCTCTTGAACTATAGACACAGTGCACCTGGAGAATCACTGTTTACGAATACACTTGCCTGTCCTCTTATGTAGACTACCAGGTCACAGATGCTTGAAATTGGAAGTTATGTTATGTTTGGTATTGAAAAGAGTTTTCCATCCATGTTAGGGGCCCAGGTAGTGCCTTTGGAGAGCTTCAGTCTCCTTGCCCTGGCAGTCCATGTGTTCTACAAGGCATTCATGGTTTATGACTTTCTCTTGCTTTACCTAATTTCTGCTGTGTTGGTTTTGCTGTTCCTTGTGTTCAAAAATTTTGTGCTCCTTTCAGCTCTTTTGACAAGTAACACTGGAGCTTCCTAGATTGGTCTCATTGTTTTCCAGGCTTTTCCCTTGCTTTTGCTGCTTCCCAATCCAATTAAGCTTGTCCTTTTCAAGGCTATTGCTGAAGGAATGAATTTCAAAGTGTAATAAAAATGCTTTGGTGGGCTGCATTGCACCGCACCTCTTGCAGATTATTTTATTCAGCATTCTTGTGGCCACTAGAGCTATTTATGTTGTCATAGGAACAGTGGCATCAAAATGGGAGGAGGTATCACGTAGCCTTAGGAGTGGGAAAACTGGGACTTACAGATATCTGTTTTCAAGGGCTGTCCAGAGGTCTCAATGGAAAATACAGCTAGCAGGCTGAGGTTGAAGAAGCACCTGTAGGATACATGTTTCTGGGATGTGAAAGTGAACTGAGCTCTGGTAAACAAGATGTTTTCTTGCTCCAACTGCTTGGATTCCCTGTGAAGATTTTCTATGAACACTGGAAATCTGGGCTTAGAACTTTGTTTTTATGGTGTTGTCAACGAAGGAAACTGCTGTTGTTATGAACTTATGACTCACAAAAATAAGGGGAAGTGGATTGTAGATGGTGCATGTATTTAAAAAAGAAATGTGGCAGTCTGATTTCTAGTTAGGTTTGAATTCCTGGAGTTTTTCTCTGGATATGGCGTATTTTGTGTTGCAAAAACTTGGGTAGTGAGAAGTTAAATTCTAAGTTTACTCACCCAGGCAATGCAGATGTTACATTCCAGAAAACATTGTGAAATAAAGCAGATGCAGGCAGGTTTTCAGGAGATTTGCTCTACTGTGTCCAGAAGTGTAGGCGTAATTCTCATCATCAACGATGAACACACGTGCTTCAACTTTGCAAATCGAGTAGCATGAAAGTAGAACTGATCTGCGACCTGTTGGTCTGTGTTTGTTAATTTAACTGCTTTACGCCTATGTGAAAGGAGGCGTAAGTGCTCCTGTACTGCAACACGTGTATTTGGAAGTGGGGAGGCAAGAGACGTGATTCCTATAGACTTCCAAAAGTCCAGTGGCTGTTCTTTGTTGCTAGAGAGAGGCTACTGGTAGGTTTCCTTTTGTTTTGGAGATGGCCCAGAGGCTGTTGAAGTAGGAGCAGCCCTGAGAAAATGGCAGTGTGCTAAAACAAAGATGGATATCTCACAGGTCGCAAGGTCATTGTTCATTCAAAGTCTCCTTTAAATATACATATATATTTCTGTTGAATAATCTCTATTTTCCCACTTGCTATTATTACTGTTATTAGCATACTGGTGCTCTCAAAGAGGCATTGAAAATTCAAAACGAGCACAACTGGTGATAAATCCAGTGTCTTAGGTTCTAACTCTCTTCTGCCTTGCATGTTTTCAGTTGTATGTTTGCTGTTAGAGACAAACACCCTGTGCTTATCTCAGTACCTCAGTATCTAAACCAGTTACCTCTGTATCTCTTAAAACAATCAACAGTTAGCAGTGGTCACATTCCTTGACTTGAGATTGCTTCACTGCATTATTTAAGGTATAAAAAGATGTACTGCTGAGGAGGAAAGTGGCTCTACAGCATCCTAGATTTATGTATGTTGAAGGCGTTGTAAGCTTTACAGGGTTCTATTGTGAAATTTGTTGACAATATTTAACTCTACTAGCTAATGACTTGCTATTGGGGCTGGCTGACCTGGTTGCTTAGATACTTCTCCTCCAGTTCAACTGAAATATGCCTGAGAGTAAACTATACTATACATATGTTTTTAAATCTGTGTATATACATTGTCCGTAAATCTGAGAGCCCTTTGTACCTGGACTCTACAGAGGTATGCCTTCATGAAAAGCAAAAGTAGTACTGTGTTCAGTTGTATAGATCCTGGTAATAGCAGTCACCATCAGGAGTTAGTCACTTAAAATGACCACATAGACTAGGAAAAATTGCAGTAACTTGCCTTTTTTCTCAAAGCTTTTGTGTATCTAATAGAGTTTGAACTCAAATGGGTATTTTTGCTGTTAAGCTGCTAGATAAACAACTGAAAACTGCTGCGCTATGTGGATATGTCACTGGCTGACGTGCATCTGTGTTGCTGCTTTTGCTTTCAGATGTTACCATGAGTATCAGTTGGAGCACAAGGAGCTATGGTAATAGGAGTGTTTGGGAGAGCTGGGTCTTATTTACTTGAGAAAGGTAAGAGTGTGATGGGGTTTTGGGAATTCCTGATGGAACAGAGTCAGAGTGGGTGATAACTAGCCAGGCAAGACCACCAGGGAATGAGATACCTTACAAAGTTCAAAGAAAAAATGCCAGAAGTTGAGAACTGGCAACTACACAGAAGGAAACACTAAGAAATCCACTAGAAAGGAAAATAGAACTGATTACTTCTGTAGCCTGTTACTGAATTGGGAGATGTGAAGAAAATTCGAGAGTGCAGTTATATTACGCAAAACATAAAAAATTAGAAACTGTGGCAACCAAAATGAAATCCTGTGCAGAAAGAAGGTTATCATGTTGCGGTGAGTTAACTTTGGCTAGATGCCAGGCACCCACTGAGCCGCTTTTTCACTCCCTGTCCTCAGCTGGACAGGAGGAAGAAAATATTACAAAAGGCATATGGGGTGAGATAAAGACAGGGAGATTACCCAGTAAGTACAGTCATAGGCAAAACATATTCAGCTTGGGGAAATTAATTCATTGACAATCAAAAGTCAGAGTGGGATAATGAAAAATCAAATCTTAAAACATCTTTCCCTCACCTCTCCCTTCTTCCTGGGCTCAACTTCACTCTGGACTTCTCTACCTTCTCCAGCTATGTAACACAGAGGAATGTGGAATGGGGCTTGCAGTCACTTCATTACAAGTTGTCTTTGCTGCTCCTTCCTCTTCATGTTCTTCCCTGGCTCTAGTGTGAGGTCCCACACAATTCAGTTCTCCATGAACTTCTCCAACATGAGTCCTTCCTCTGGGCTGCAGTTCTTTACAAACTGCTCCAGCATGGGACCCTTCCACAGGGTGTGCTCCTTCAGAAATGGACAGCTCCAGCATGGATCCCCTGCCAGGAAACCTGCTGCAGCATGGACTCCTTTTTCTGTGGGTCTGCAAGTCCTGCCAGGAGCCTGCTCCGGTATGGGCTCTCCGTGGCATCACAGCCTCCTTCAGGCACATCCATCTGGTCTGGCATGGGGTCCTCCATGGGCTGCAGGTGGATCTGTGCTCCACCGTGGACCTGCATGGACTGCCAGGGGACAGCTGGCCTCACTGCGTTCTGCACCATGGGCTGCAACAAACTCCCTGTTCTGGTACCTGTAGCACCTCCTCCCCCTCCTTCTTCACTGACGTTGGTGTCTGCAGAGTTGTTTGAGTCTTCTCTCTTGGCTGCTGTTGCACAGCCATTTTTATCCCTTCTTAAGTATGTTTTTCACAGAGGTGTTACCACCGTCGCTGATTGGCTCAGCTTTAGCCAGCAGCAGATCTGTCTTGGTGCTGACTGTCATTGGCTCTGTTGGCCATAGGGGAGCTTCTGTCATTTTCTCCTTTCACCGTTCAGCCTCACAGCTCCTAAGCAAACGTACAGACGTGCTAATCGATTTCCTACTGAGGTGACTCCTTCCCATGTACAGGATCTGTACATTTGACTGTTGGTTATAGACAAGCTTTGGCAGGTCCCTGTGGCAAGTGAGCGTGAAGGTGGTTCAGTCCCGCCTTCAGAAAGGCGACTCACGACGGACATGAGGATTTAAATAAAAATGGAGAGAGGGAGGAAAAAATGCCCAAGAATATTAAAGCTACAAAGACATTCAATTAAAAAAAAAAAGTCAGTCTTTAATAAAAGAGTAAAATTATTATTTTTAAGCTTTGTTACCCCCCATGCAGAGTCAGTTCTGCTGCTCACAAGTCACCTCTATGGAAGTTAAATCCATTAAAAGCTCAGGATATTACCAAAGCCATTTCTCACATAGCCCCCTGCTGCCAAAACCTTGCTGTGTAAAACCAGTACAACATGGCCTGAAATAAAGGGATCTGGAATTATTTACATAGATAACCAATGCAGACAAACATTGCCTATTTGTATGTGCTTATCCTTTGACTACACAAGGCATTTGAGCTCGTAATTTTGTCACAACTCCAAGAAAGGTTCTTCAAGAAGAAAAACACAACTACTTTCCATATGGTGTCCTGGGGCAAGGTGAAGTGTATGAAGAACTGAGTGAAAAAGCTAATGTAGGGGAGCAAAGTGAACTCAGCACCTTGTATTTTTTGTGCGTGTGATTACTTATAACTTAAGCAGTTTGCTGCCTAGAAGACTTCTACAGCTGAAAAGGGTAATGTAGTTGATCCCAAATGCACACTTTTTCTGGGTTCCTTTTGCTATACCTTGGATCTAAAATTGCAGATAAGTTACAGAGAAGCCATTGTTTTGAGTAAAGAAATGCATATATACAGAAGGATCTGTCAATCCTACTGATATTCTCTTGCTTACTCACTAGTCAGAAATCTTCGACTACTCTAAGTTTGCCATGGGGGAAAAGTCTGGAATTGTAAATCCTCAACCAAAACCTTTTGATGCAAGAGAGATTTATATATTGTGTCTTTTGCTTAAGTTGTGGTGGCTTCAAATATTTAACTTTACTCAGAAGGCTTCCAGAAACTTGTGGGGTTTTTTGTTGTGGTTGTTCTGGTGCTGTTTTGCTTTGTGGTTTGTTTTTTTTTTTTCTTTTCAGGACTAACAAAAATGCAGAAATAATCCAGCTGTATAAATGGAGTGTTCAGACTGATGGGCGATTTGCAGCAAAATCTAAATATGAGTGACCTGCTGCTCTGTCATTTGATAGAATTGCTGCATTTTGTCTATTTTTTTATAAATGCAGTACCTAGATTTTTGTGTGTGTTTTTGCAAGAATCTTTTAAGTGGGTTACCTCTGTCTAATACTTGTGTTACAGGCAAATGTCCATGGCTGTGATGTTCAAAGTAAGCTTCAGAAAGCAGTCACACGCAACACAAGGACAGAAGGAGCTTTGTTGTGTATTTTCATGTAAGGACAGAGGTCAGCAAGGTTGTTGGCAGGACCAGAGAGTAATAAACTTTGCTCATCAGTGAAAACATGTCTCTAGAAGAGTGCACGTGATTTACGAGTAAGGGGGAAAGGGAAATGGCTTCTGTCTGTGTGCTTATAAGGAAGTGCTTCTTTTTGAGTTGCCTTTGGTTTGTGTACCAAGACAAAATGATTAAGAACTCTTGTAAGGTGTTGCTCTAGGTGACCCGTCTATGTTGTACTGTGGTGAAAAGTGACCCATTTTGAGCCTCTTCATAGTGCTGTGGCTTATTCAAGACATCAGTATGGATTGAAGAAAATTCTATTAAGTGTTTAAAGGGATCAATTTTTCACTGGCATGAGTGGATGTGGGTCCTTTTCATGAACTATTAGGGAGGTAGGCCCTCCAGGAGGCTTTTACCATGAGGCACAGTCTCTTCAGAGTAAAGAACACCATCTGCATCCATTTCTAGAAGTGTTTAAACACTGGGCAGGCTCTGTATTATGTGTGAGGCTGTGAGACCTTTGTGGCAAAACAGAGGAGGAAGGTGATATCAGGACATGGCTGCAAGAGCTGATTTGGTTTGTGGGTTTTTTGGGGGTGGCTGGCATTGGTTGCATAGGACAGCTTTGGTCTTTTCAGAGTTCATAAAGTGTTTGGTTTGTGTGTGTGTGTTTGTTTTCTCTATTTCTTGTCATTAAGCTCTGAATCAGGAATTTGCCCCTTATTAGCTATGTAGAAACAGTATAAGGAATGTCCTAAAAACTGTGTTTCTAAGGTCATAGCTTCATGCACACTTAAGCTGCATCTGGAATAGCAGAAAAAGCTGCCCATTATCACCTGGCTTATAACCACCTTGCTGGATGAAAGAACTGCTGCAGTGCAACACTAGCATAAAGTGTTAACTGAGGTAAATCCCTTGTCCGGTTTCACTGAGTGTTTTTACAGATCTGTACCTGCAGTGTGTGGCAGACCTGGAAATGTTTCCCTCAGTGCTGCCTTATCACGAGATCATGAAATGAAATCAAAGAGGTTACAATCTGTTTAATAACTTCTAGGTGATATTTGTTTCTGCCTCTCTTTGTACATTGTACGAATTGATACATTGCTAGAAGCACTGACAGGGAGGGCTGCCAGCTATTACAATGTTGAACGTAGAGATCTTTTTTTTTTTTCCCCGCAGTAATCTAAAAGATTACTTGCTCTAACTAGTAATCTATTTTGGTAGTCTTTAGGGGGCTATTAAGATAAATGGATTAAATTTTGGACAGACCCACACAGTAAATAAATGCTTTGTAAAGGTAAACAGTGATGGCATTGATTTATTTATATTTTTGGCTGTTCAAAAAATCCCCAACTGGAGCTACTGATAGAGGTGGCATCAATGATGAAGGAACATACACCTGGGAACTTGGGAGGGGGAGATAGAATAACTTGGGATTTTAGGAAGTAAAGGTTTTATTTTCTTTTGTGTGCAGCTCTACAGTAATGCAAAGTGAATTAAAAATTTTGCAGATGCAGTGGCCTCAATGTGCAGATATATCTTTGAACTTTACCTTCATTTGTGTCATAAAGTTTGTTCATTAATCAAAAAGAATAGCTTTGTTTCCATTCTACCTGCAGTTCTGAGTAATCCTCACTATTCAGGAGACTGAAGCTAGAGGCTTCTCATTTTGAGGGTAGCGATTCTTCCCACCTAACTCCAAGTAGTAGTGCAAAGCACAAGCTTGCAGGCTGGTAGACACCAACTTCAGCTGCTGAACATAATTTTTACAAGGCTCTGCTGTATGGTTTGCTCATGTAGCCCCAGTGCTGTCCTCCTGTGCTTATGGTACTTTTACATATTTGGTGCTTTTTGCCTCTTGTATGATACGCACAGGAAAATTATGATGTAAACTATGTTCAAGGCATATGATTAATATTATTTCTTATCAAATAAAAACCAGAAAACCTGAATTACCTTTATCATCCAGGAGCATGTTATAATTTCACAGAAGTGTATTAGCCCTGTCCTACCTGTCCTACAGAACTAAACACCTGACTACACTTCTTTTTGCTTTTTTCCCAACTGAACTGTTAGTTAAAAACATTTTAGCATCGCAGTTATTTTCATCTTAGAGTTCATTCTCATA
The DNA here is from genome assembly GCF_964273445.1 of Streptopelia decaocto. NCBI lineage: Eukaryota > Metazoa > Chordata > Aves > Columbiformes > Columbidae > Streptopelia > Streptopelia decaocto. The sequence continues at coordinate 40,901,472 of NC_138657.1, forward strand.
AACTTTGTAGTATGGTTGCCAGTATTGGTAAGAAACAATTTCCTGTAAAAAACAGGAGAGTTTCCCATCCTAAGATGCTGCTTCTGTTATGAAAATAATATAGAAAACATTGGCATTTAGACAAGTGATGATTTGTGTCTAGAAATCCAGAGCATAGTCTAGTCATTTGACTATAGGAGAACTAACATTAGATGGCTTATTGAAACAGGCTGCTGATATTAATTGAGTTATATAATCTGGATTGTGCTTTTCTCTCTCAAACTAGCTCTTGAAAGGAAGCCTATATGTAGGACTATTAGGAGCATTAAGCAGGGTCTTCCAGTCTTTCTGATGGCTTCTGAGACACCAGAGTTGAGATGCCTGTATTGAGAAACTGAGATGCCTGTATTGAGAATACATATTTCAGTTACTGCTCTATATTGGGTTCTTGTTAGAGGATACTTTGAACCAATTGTAATATCCTACTATTGGTGGAAGTGCAAATCTTTTAACACTGGACAGTCCCCGGGTAGAGCTTGTGTCTGGGAGGTGTTCTCTCCAGTTCAGTTTTTCCCATTTTTTAGTCTTGGCTGCACCTACCCTTGTTTATTTCCTTGCTACTTAAATCCTAACTCCTAATAATGTTCCCCTACATTCCAGCTCATCTTACCACCCATCATCTCTGGCTGTCTTGAGGAGGAAGAGAAACAAAGACATTTCCAGAGGATGTATGTAATATTTTGTTTACTATTTGCTTCTCTCTTGTCTAACCTTATCAGCTGTTCTTTCTTCTAGTTTCAGTTTCTGGGTACCTGAGTACGGAAGGGTCTGTGATGTGAGTGTTGAGCAATCTAAAGAAAGTTCAGAATTTCCTCAGACCTTGTATCTTGCTAGAAATCAACATCTGACCCATGGTCATGTTCCAGGAAAATCATAGGCTTGGTACGTGGCTTCTGAACTGGGAAGTAGCATTCATTATTTCATGGGGCAGAATCTTTTTGCTTATATTGCTGTTGTGCTCTGAGAGGCTGTATTTTGCACAGTGCTGCAAATGCACAGTGCAAAAAGAAAAACTGGTAATCAAGCAGACTACTTTCAAAGTGGAGAAGAAGTGTCATATATATTCTGTCTGACCTGGTGCCAGGAGGTTTCTTTTGCTCTGTTCAAGCACTTACCAGTCTATGACAGGACTGCTAGGACTATGGAAAACTGCTTATGTCCAGTAAGCCACACGACATCTTGTTAATGGGTTTCTTACACTGATAGGTATCTGGTGTCAGTCCGGCTGATGATGTCCTGTTGTGTCTTGCAGCTTTACTCAGGCCACACAAAAGTACTGAAGTGCTTTCCTACACTTAGAACCTATCTATAACTTGACTTAAAAGTCTGGAGGGTTGTTTGTGGAAGGTGGACAGTGGTTTTGGAACAAATTGTTCTTACATTGTCAAATACAGGTTAGTCCTAGGTCAGTCTAGATTGTTCTCAGTTGCGGCATGTGGCCCTCAGTAAATGCTTAAGAATGGAGTTTGGGTGAGGCACAAACTAAGCAATACTTCCCATTATATTACCCAAGCTTCAGAAGGTCCTGATCAGGGATCTTGTGAACTGGAAGTTGTATCAGGTGCATTTTATTCAGTGGACGGGACTTTTTTTGAGGCACAGTGAGTAACTTTTCTTTGTCCACCTTTTCTGCGGCACTCATGATGTTCACTCAGTCATCTGAGTTCTCAGCTGAAGAGTCCAGGTCTATATGGTGTCTTCCCCCTGCCTCCCCACCCTGCTCTACTTTCTCACAGTTCTCTGACTTTGATTACAGGCTCTAAAGAACTCAGTTTTCAAGACACTAGCAAACCCTGAGGTGTACAACATTTTCAGTATGTGTTTTTTTCTGCTAATTCAGAATGGTCATCTGTTAATTCTATCAGAAGCTTTGCAAAGAGACCATTTCCACTTAGTAGGTGGAAACAAAAGGGAACTCGTGGTCCACAATTGTAGCTGGGATTGTTTTTCTCTATGTGTCTTCTTTTGTAGTTACTAGCACTGAATTTCATCTGTCACTCTACTTGCCCCTCACTTGCTGCTGTTAAATCATGTCATAATTCTGTTAAATCATGTCATATTCTGTTAAATCACGTTGTAATCTTCCATTTGACCCCAAGTCGTGTCTGTTACTGATCTTAACAGACGAGAAAACGAGGGTTGCTTTGAAACTTTTCAGTCCTTGTCTAGTATTGCAGAGCCATTATAGACAGATGGGGATAAGCACTTCTTTGTTGAACAGTTCTACCCACACTTCATCCAGCACCATTGTATGTCTGTGTGGAATGGGCTGGGACATGTCTCCTGCTTTTGCTTTACTGACAGTGTGCTACTCTGTCTGCTCCTGAACAGAGTATGTCCTGAGGATATTCTGGAATCATGGAGGCATTAGCCTGGCAAGTGGGACAGAGGTCTGTAGCAGAGGTATCTCCCTCTGACTTCACTCGTGATTCTGTCTTTTTATCTCCTTGCAGATATTTTTTGCCCATCTCCCTGCTTTTACTTATGAAATTACTTAAATCATGTTTCCACTTTAAAATGGTAAGTAACTAGATTTCTGGTCAACAGCCTTGATTTTAATAGTTATGAATAATTAGGAATCTTTTATAGTAACCCCTTACTGTGTCTTCAAGGTGACATGAATCTACTGATCCCTCCTTCCCCTGCTTTCTGGGAATGTGTCAACTCCACATTCCACTGCTGGGATTGCCTCTTCTCTGTAATCTTGCTGTCAAGCCAGAGTGTACGAAGCTGTAATTTCACTAGAGCTGCATGGAGATTGCAAGATTTTAAAATGCTGGCACAAATCTAGCAGTTTCCTGCAAGGAGTGCTCCCAGCTGTTTGCTGTATTCTGATTTTAGCGTGTGTTTTTGCACTGGCTTGGGAAGTTTGGGTTCTGTCCACTAGCTAAATCAGATTGCTGCTTCCTTAAAATTAGCCACACCAAAAAGTATGTCTCAAGTCTCCTTTGTTTGTCTTTTAAACAGAGAACAAAATAATCCTTTCCATGCAGTAATTATCCTGAGAGCTGTGTAAATTTCTTGAATAAGGTTCAAGCAATGCTATTGAGGAAAAGTCTCCTGAATGTTACTGGATGTGGTGGTGGCACGCTGTGGGGAGTCTCCCTTCTCCAAGAACTTTGTTTTTTAGAGGCAAAGTAAGCTATGTTCTGACAATGTTCTTGTGGATATATTGACTGGTCATTGAGGCAGTGTCACGAAAGAAGCATGGGTGGAGTCCTTGTGGGCTTTTGCAGTAGTGGAAATGCTGGAGGCAGAATTCATATCTTGCATCTGCATTTGAGCTGGTGGGAAGAAAAAAGGCAAAAGGATTCACCCTGGGGAGAGGCTGTAATTAATCAATGTGGCAACCACATCCTTCGTGTTTCCCAAATAAGCTTTCTGAGTTTTCTGATAAACAACACCTGGTTGCTGTCCACCTTAAAACCTGAATGAATATTTGAGTCTTCTGATGGAAGGGGAAGCTGAAGTGTCCTGTCTGGATAGCATTAATACTTTCTATTAAAAAGAAGTCTTCAGTGAGATGTAGATTATCATTAGCATGCTTGTTGGCCTAGGTTACTGCCTGGATGTTAACTTCATGTTATCCATCTTGTATTATTTGGCAATATGCGTCAGGTGGTCAGTAACGCCCAGGCTGAAAGGAGGATGAATAAAAGAAATAAAATAAAAAGCACTGCGGTGGGAGAAGTGGACATTTTGCTACTCATATTAGATGGGACAGCAGATCTAGTCACAGTAGCAAAGAATTCTGGCACATTTGGGGTTAGGACAAAAAATTGAACAGTTAAAGTAATATGTGTGGTACTGAACCACTTGAGCTTCAAATAATGCTCAAAAAACTTCTGTGCTGTGGTTTGGTTTTTGCTATAGCCATACAAACATAGTATAGCTTTTCTGTTTCTCGGTTCTGGGTGAGAAAAGAACACAGTTCAGCTCCACAGTGTTAAGGCAGTTACCTGACCTTTTTATCCCACTTGTTTTTCTCGTGTGGGCAACATCAGCAGTTTCTAGCCCCTGGAAAATCTTAACTTTTAAAACATTGTGTGTAACTTAGGTAACTGCAGGTTAAATATTGTGATCAGTGATTATCCAGAAATTGTTATAAGTTGTTATAAATTTTGTTATATAATATCATTTAATAATATAATTGTTACAATCTTTATCTCATGCCAGACACACTTTGTGCTTTCTCCAGTTCCTCTTGTATCAAAGGTCTATCTGGGTAATTTATGCCCTTGATGTTTTGCTTTTTCTACTGATTTCTCTTTCCTGTAGTTTTCAGAGACAAGGGCAGCATGCCAGCATTTGAGGGAAGGATTTGAAGAGCTCTTTGGTCTGCTGTCCCAGTGAAGGGAGGGGATGGAGAGCCGTGCAGTAGAAGAGATACAAGGGTTATAGATGTGTTAGAAACTGTGGAAGCACCTGAGGATGGCCACAGATTAGGACTTCTCACCAGAAAAGGGTGGCAGAATCAGTGGCCCAGCTGAAGTGCATCTGTACGGATGCTCGCAGCATGGGCAACAAACAGGAAGAGCTGGAAGCCCTTGTGCGGCAGAAAAATGACAATATAGTTGCGATCACAGAAACACAGTGGAATGACTCTCACAACTGGAGTGCTACATTAGATGACTTCAGAAGGGACCCACAGGGAAGGAGGCGAGGTGAGGTAGCCATGTATGTTAGGGAGGGTTTTGACTGTATAGAGCTTAGTGCGGGTGATGATAGACTGTCTGTGGGTGAGAATCAAGGGCAACAAGGCAGACATCCTGGTAGGAGTCCATTACAGACCACCCAACCAGGATGAAGAGGCAGGTGAAAAATTTTTCAGGCAACTGGGAGAAGTCTCTCTATCACTAGCCCGTGTTCTTGTGAGGGATTTCAACCTACCAGATGTCTGCTGGACATACAACACAGCAGAGAGGAACAGTCCAGGGGACTCCTGGAGTGCATGGAAGACAACTTCCTGACACAGCTGGTTAGTGAGACAACTAGGGAAGGAGCCCCACTGGGTCTGTTTTTTGTGAATAGAGAAGGACTCATGGGCAACATGTAGGTTGGAGGTCACTTTGCGCATAATGATAATGAAATTATTGAGTTTTCTATTCTTGGAGAAGTAAGGAGGACAGTCAGCAGAACTCATTCATACCTTGGGCTTCTGAAGGGGAGACTTTGATCTGTTCAGAAGGCTGGTTGATAGAGTCCCTTGGGAGGCGGTGCTGATGGACAAAGGAGTGCAAGAGGGTTGGTCTCTCTTCAAGAAGGAAATATTAGAGGCTCAGGAGCAGGCTGTCCCCATGTGCCGAAAGGCAAGCTGGCAGGGAAGAAGGCCAGCCCAGCTGAACAGAGAGCTGCAGCCGGAACTTAGTGGTAAAAGGAGAATTTATAACCTTTGGAAGAAGGGGAAATCTACTCAAGAAGACTAGAAGGATGCTATGAAGTTAAGCAGGGCGAAAATTAGAAGGGCCAAAACCCTACTGCAGCGAAGCCTGGCTACTGCTGTTAAAGGCAAGAGGAAATGTTTCTATAAATATATCAGCAACAAAAGCAGGGCTAAGGAAAATCTCCATCCTCTGGTGGATGCAGTGGGCAACATAGTGACAGGTGAGGGAAAGTCTGGAGTACTAAGTGCCTTCTTTGCCTCCAGTTGTTAATAGTAAGAACAGTTGTGTTCCAGGTACCCAGCCCCCTGAGCTGGAAGACAGCGATGGGCACCAGAATGAAGAGCTAATAATCCAAGGGAAACAGTGTGAGCGAAGGTCATGGAACAAATCACCCTGAGTGCCATCACATGGCACAAGACAACCAAGTGATTGGGTCCAGTTAGAACAGGTTTATTAAAGGCAGGTCCTGCTTATCACTCTCTACAACTACCAGAATCACAGAATGTTAGGGATTGGAAAGGACCTCGAAAGATCATCTAGTCCAATCCCCCTGCCGGACCAGGAACATATAGATGAGGTTACATAGGAATGTGTCCAGGCAGGTTTTTAATGTCTCCAGAGAAGGAGACTCCACAAGCCCCCTGGGCAGCCTGTTCCAGTGTTCTGTTACCCTCACTGTGAAGAAGTTTCTTCTCATATTTAAGTGGAACCTCCTGTGTTCCAGTTTGTACCCATTACCCCTTGTCCTATCATTGGTTGTCACCAAGAAGAGCCTGGTTGTAGCTTGGAGGGTGTTGGTCTCTTCTCCCAAGTAGCAAGGGACAGGACAAGAGGAAATGACCTTAAATTGCACCAGAGGAGGTTTACGTTGGAAATTAGGAGAAAATGCTTCACGGACAGGATTGTCAGGTATTGGAACAGGCTGCCCGGGAAAGTGGTGGAGTCACCATCCCTGGAGGTGTTTAAAAGATGTCTAGACGAGGTTCTTAGGGACATGGTTTAGTGCTAGAGTTAAGTTTTGGTTGGACTCAAAGATCTTGAGGGTCTTTTTCCACCAGAATGATTATATGATTCTATAATTCTTTCCTGTCTAATCACCAACTTTCATATTGGTATCTAACCCTGTCATGTGTTTTCATCATGAATTTCTGCAGCAGGCTAATATGATTTATGTCTATGCCTTTCATGTAACTAAACTCTGTCCTGAATTGTGATTTTTCACTTTTTCTCTTTGAAACTTTTCCTCCTTCCAACAGCATGTAGGTTGCCATACATGTTACAAATCAAGTCAGCACTGTTAGCATTTGTACGGACTAGAAAGACTACTATGGAATTAGATTATTGGTACTGTCTGTTGTGTTAATGCTATTCAAAACCTTGTTAAAAACCAGAAAAGCTTTAACTGCTGTCTTAGTTTGAGTTGTAATACTCTACTTTCATAATGGCAGCTCATGTACGCATGTATTTTTGTTTTAGTATTGCAGTATAACACAAGGTGCTCAGTATTAAGAACTTGCCTGCAAGGTTATCTTGTAAGGAGCGCAAGCCAGAATGTGACAGCACAGGGAAACCTTGGGGGAGTAAGTACAGAGGTAGGCTGCTTAGACTGGTGGCACTTCCCCCTGCCTTCCCAGGTAGTTTGGGGAATTGCTGGATGATTAACCTGTCATTTCACAGGAGGGAGACGAGGCAGAAAAATTGTGCTTGGTTACTTGTTTGTCAGAAGGTAGGCTGTGGCTGACTAAATATCACTGTCATGATTTCAGAGCCTGCCTGCCAGTGATGATGAGGATGACTGTTTAGGTTTAGTAACTTGGTACCACCAGTACAGCTGGAACTCTGTATTGCAAGGGTGGGAGTAGTCCTAGGTATACTAAGTGCCTTGAGCCTTTTCTTCTGGCTGAGTACATTGGTGTCAGTTTTATAGATTTTAATGCCTTTAAAGTGCCTGATGTTAATGACAAATTTTGGACTATTTTGCTAAAAACATAAACTCCCGGAAGGCAATGCTATAGCGGTTGGACTGTGTGATGGTTTTGGTGGATTGTGCCCTTTGCTTTCTCTGAACTAGGTATGTGTGTTTTAGATTGTATGCCTTCATGGAACAGCGGGACGTTTTGAATTCTTTTTCCCTTCAGTGAGAACTCAAAACTGTGATTTTAGTGAGACTGCAAAGTTCTTCAGGGAATTAAGTTTCAAATAAATTGTTCTAAGTGTTGTGTACTGAAATGTATTACTTGAGTCTTGACAACAGGGCCAGAAGTTACCATATAATGAGATCTAGCTTTGCAGAAGGTGCTGTCATGATAAAAGCATTTGTTCTTTGTGGTGACTGCTGAAGAAACTCTAAGGTATTTAGGAACAGCTTTTTCATGGAGAATTCAGAAAGATACTGTAAGAACAGAAACAAGGAGGTTGAAAGAAGAATGGTAAAAGGGAAGGGGAAAAGGGTCTATTTGAATTTTTTCATTTCAAACTGCGTTTCTTCCTTCTTAGTTAAGCATCATTGATCAATTTTAGGGGTATAGTTAAACTCCTGTTAATGAACTGGAAGTGTAGTTTTATTTCAGGTTTCATAATTACCACTTAAAGAAGTAAAAACAAATGCTTTGTTCATTATACTTTTCCTCAAACTATTACGATTTCATTTCTAAATTGTGCATACTAGTAGGTCCTTCTTATATGTCGGTTTTTCTGTCCTCTTTAAATGCTGCTTAAAAATTTATTTACCTTTTGATTATTTAATTTATTTTTAAATTTAAATTTATTAACCATTGAAGGAAAACTACATCAACCGTAGCCATCTGTGTAGTCAATGTTTCTTGAACAGAATGCTGGGGGGGCCTACTCTTGTGACTCTTCTTTTGAAGTCATAAAATAGTTGTTGTTTAAAGCAGAGACTGTTAACATATGATGGTGCCTGAAGTTGAAGTGCTTTGAGGTGGAGAATATCTGAGTTCTTGGCATATAAAGGTCATGACTCCAGTGTTGTATACTGGATCCTCAGCATATAGTCTGTAGTTGCTGCACTAAGAAAAATATTTTTTTATGATTCACAAAAGTTATCTTTTATTTTTTTTAGGATTTATGTCAAACTTCACTATAATACTGCAGGACTTTTTTTGCCTGTGACTTGTCCATTTTATTGCATGTACAGTTTTAGTCCAAAGAAGTTTTTGTTTAATTTGTCTGAGGAATTCTTGAACTATTATTTTTGTGGGGCGGCACAAGCATTCTGATAGCAATCTAATGTATTTTGCAGTGAAAATCTTAATTTCTGGTCTTTCGTACAAAGCAGTAGACAGCTTGTATTTCTTTCTTCCATGGTACATAATCTCTTCCCCCCAATCTCTGTGCTGGTATTTGGACAGATCTCATGAGAGTTATTTACAGAATTTGAAAGTAGAGGGTCACTTCCTGATTATTTTGAAAACTTCTGTCAGACTCCACAGGCACATTGTGTGGACACCTTAAGAAAAACATCCAATATTGCCTTTCCTTCCGTGTTATATATGTTCTTAAAGCTGTTTCAGGAAGAATCTGTAGCATCTCACCTGTTGAAACTGGTAGTGGGTGGGAGGGTTAGTATGAGAATTTTTATCTTTGAAGTGAAAGTCTGATGAGGTTACAAGTACGCTCACATGGGCCCATACAGTCTCTCTGCTGCTGGCTTGCCTGCTGGCCACAAGGCACACCATCTGTATAGCTTGTAAGTTTGACTGTGAAAGAACTAGTGAACCAGCATTATTTTTTAAATTACCTGGATTGAAGGAGCTCTTATTCATACTACCTGGTCCTGCAGACAGTTACGGTCAGAAAGATGGCACGGGTGCTGGCAGAAGGACAAAACCTTCCTGTAGCCACTAGGTTGTCTTTCCAAAGTTTGCTTTAGGAACACAATTACCTGCTAGCAGGCTTTACTCGCATTTATTCTTCTGTTCTGTTAGCTGGTCATCACAGAATCACAGAATGGTTGAGGTTGGAAGTGACCTCTGGAGATCATCTAGTCCAACCCACCTGCTAAGGCAGGTTCCCCCAGAGCACATCACACAAGAATGTGTCCAGGCAGGTTTTGAATGTCTCCACAACCTCTCTGGGCAGCCTGTTCCAGTGCTCTGTCACCCTCAAAGTAAAGAAGTTTCTCCTCATGTCTAGATGGAACCTCCTGTGCTTCCGTCTGTGCCCATTGCCCCTCATCCTATTGTTGGGCACCACTGAAAAGAGTCTGGTTCCATCATCTTGACACCCATCCTTAAGATACTTATAAGCATTGATGAGATCCCTTCTTAGTCTTCTGTTCTCCAGGCTAAAGAGACCGAGCTCCCATAGCCTTTCCTCGTAAGAAAGATGCGCCAGTCCCCTGATCGTCTTTGTAGCCCTCTGCTCATTGCAGATCCAGTTGCTTCTGAATGTTTGATTGCTAATGGCATTTGAGACCAATTGAAACAATAGTGTCAAAGTTGGGGAAAAAGCAGCTGGTGCTGAGTGCAACAGCAACTTTTGTTTTGAAACAGGTGACAAAAATAAAATGGTGAATGGTCCTTCTCAATGCTGAGTGTCCTGTGTAACTGAGTTAGGAGTGCAGGAGAAAATGTAGATGTTTTTACACTGTCATAAACACAGTGGGGTTGAAACTGATGTTGTGCGAGCTATAGTAGTTCAGCCATTTCCTGAAATTCACTTCTCATTTGTAATGTGATTCTGATTTAGAGCCTGTAGAAGACTTATCTGGAATTTCAAAACATTTACAGTATTTTCAAAAACTTCTGCTTATTCTCAGCTGAGATACTATTTTTTTCCTCTGTGAAAGGTGAAATCAGTGAGCTAATACTTTAGACAATTGATTAAAGGGTATTGCTGACTTCATTTGGGATATAAAATTGCTCATATTTCATTTTTCTTATTGTGTCCAAATGAACACCATGCCCTCCCTTCCTCTTGTTTTTGTCAAATAAGGAGGTTCTGTTCTGAAAGAGTTGTTGTGTTTAGTGAGAGTGTTTGTATCATGTTGAACAGGATCCTTTATTTTCCTTTGACTTCTGCTTTATCGATTTTCTGTCCCTCCCTTGCTAGCAAACCTCTTGAGCTGGAACTGGGCATGTGTGACGATGACCTCTGAAGAAAGTTAAGCACTGGAATCTTTCAGTTATTTTTCAAAAAGTCATGCATCTAACATTGCATCCCCTTGGGAACAGACAAACCAGAAAATACGTAACAACTTTGCTAGAAAATATAGAGATTGAATGTGTTAGTCTCCTGTACACACACTTAGGCTTGGGTATACATCCACTTTCTTCCTTCCCTTTGCCTTTCCCCATGGAGGGATAAATGTGACACAGGTTTGTCATTTGTCCTCAAGTTGCTTAGCAGCTGATCAGCTTTTAATTAGCAGGTGTGAAGAATGGTTAGAAAACACAGAATTTCCCATTTACCTTAAGAGTGCTATTAAATGTGCAGAGGAATGTAGATTGTCCAGTTGCAAGTAGTTCCTCACAGCTACAAAGCAAAACTACTATGGAAGTAATGTACCTCACAATGTGCTTTGTTCATTGGAATCCAGACAAAGCACTTGGCTTTGCCATGCACAGAAACATCCTTAGAATGGTATTTTTTAAAGAAAAAAAATCCATAATTATGTGTTTCTTTGTGCTTGCAAAACAAGGCAGTCCAAATACTTCAGTCTTCTGCTTAAAACTGCTTTGCTGGCTTAGCAGGTGAATACTTCTGCTGCAACAAACTAGCAAGAACAGAGAAGACATGATGCAACTGATCTGATTTCTCAGCCTTCATGCTGGCAAGCAGAGATAAATAAAAATGAAACAGTAACTTGTGCATGACTCAGGATTTCCAGTGGTAACATAGCTGCTCTGGGGTTGGCACTCTGTACAATTAATATTTTGAGTAAACCAGGTGAGCCAATGGCTGGAGAAAAGTGCAGTTTGCAGTCCCTACTCTGTGGACATTGAGGATTTTTCTCAAGACTGCTGAAGTTGCCAAACCACTGTAGGAAGATAAGTAGTTTGACTTTGGTATTGACTTTGACTGAGTAGAGTTTAATACTTATTTTCATCACACAAATGTTTTTAGGCTTAAGTGTCATGTCCCTTAGTTACTTCTTCTCTAAGCTGAAACATACTGGTCTTTTTATGATCTCTTCATGTCATGATCCTTCTTGCTGCAAGTCTCTGCACTGTCTGCCAAGTCTGAGTCCTAATCTTGCTGCTCTGCATCTGCTTCTTTGACAAATCTAGCTTTTTTGTAATCTACACACCTCATTCCCTGAAGGCTGGTAAAGAAATATATTCATGTGTAACTGAAGTGTGTCATGAGCTTGTTGCTGCTACTAGCTTACTCTCTCCTAACCTTTCAAGCCTTGCTCTGGCATCTTCTTTGTAGATGAACTTTTAAAACCTCCTAATGAGTGTTGTAAGATATGTAACCCTCAGCTAGCCTAGCCTCACATAGTAGACTTTGTGTAGCTTGGCGTCGATCATGGTTATGCTGCACTGAAAACGAGGCAAATACCCTGTTGTGTGTATAGGTGCTTATCCCTATACCTTGATAATTAACTTCATTAGTTGTACCATTTTTTCTTGGAGGGAGTGATTCTGAAAGCATGCTGATTTGGGAAAGGTTGCACAATTGGTTTCTCTGTGTGTCTTCATTTCCTTATCAAATATAGTCATTTGGGGCGTACAAAGATTTTTTTTGACTGCAAGCAAAATTCACCCAGAACTCAAAATGCCTTCTTTCTTTATTTTGCCTAGTAAGAAAAAATGAAGGCCAGATTAAGGTCTCTGTCACTCATGGATGACCTGACAACAATGTTTTGTCAGTCGGAACTAGCAAACAATATGAACAAGAAGTAGCAATTGACTCCCTTCGTGAGCAGTATTGACACCTAACCTTGTTAGTCCTTTTAGAACATGGTATCTACAGGCTTTCTTGTTGAAATTGATGGGACTTTTAAGCTCATGAGGAATACAATCTTCGATGCAGGAGCACACCAATATGTATAATTATTTTTTGGAAGAGAAACATTTTTATTCCAGAAAACTTAATTTTCTTTTTTTTTTTTTTTTTTCCCAGTAGTTGTTAGTCCTTTTATTGGATCACTATATTGAATTATACCTTTTTCAGACAAGAACAAAGATAGTGAGCAGCATTGTAATTCATTTCCTTAATACAAATAAATTGTGCCACAGGTTTTATGAATCTGCAGGAAGAGCATTTGGATATGTAAATTCCTTATTTACACTGATTATGCCTTTGGCTTTACATCTCAGTTTGTAGTGAGTTATACACAGTCTTCCACTTTGTAACTGTGCTGGTCTTATTTAAAATTTACCAAACATGAGGAGACTCTGAAAGTGACTGCGGTTTGGCACAGGTTGTTCAGGGAGATTGTGGAGTCTCTCACCTTGGAGATATTCACAGGCCATCTGAACATCATCCTGGGCAACCTGCTTTAGGTGGTCCAGCCTGAGCAGAGACACTGGACAAGATGACCTTCAGAGGTCCCTTCCCTTTCTGACCTTGACTATTCCGTGATTCTTTAGTCTTTTTCATAGCAAATACTTGTTTCCACCGTTATCAGAAATCATAATGGATAATTTCTTCCACATTAGAAGAACTGTCAACATCTTGTTCTGAAGCATGAAATGGGAAGTTGCTACCTCCCAAAATGTTCTCTTTCTTCCAAAAGTGCTTTCTTGTCTAATACTTGGATGCAATTTTTAAGGCATTTCAAAGATAATTGCTGGGAACTGATTTAAACTAACTTCAGAAGGTGAAAATCAAATATTGTTAATTTTCATCTGAAGGCTTTAGATAAGAATCAGTTTAATTAGAGCATCCCAACATCTGCTTTGTAGCTGGAAAGCCTTCTTGCAGAAGAATGCCTTCTGCTGCCTCCAACTAAATGCTGGATTGTAATTGTAGATGTGAAAGGCATCTTGCCGTAATAAGCTCTTGGAAGGAGAGGGAAAACTGAAGCAAATAAACATTTATGTTAAAGCATTTGTACCTTGGTAATATATTTCATTTTGAATTTGAACTTCCTTTTTTTCAGAATGTCAACGGCTGTTCTGATTTGGAATTTAAGTAAAAATTTACAGCTTTTCACAGACCAGAAGTACTGTTTTCTGACTGTCTCTTGTAACATATCAGGTGAATTTTATAAGGGAAGGTGAGAGGTATGTTTTCATTTGAATGGCTGGTTTTGTCATCCTGTTAATAATTTTTTCTGTTGCCGAAAAGCATAATCCATCTAAAGCTTTCTTCAATGTGCAAGTGTAGCCTAACAAAATTAGCGGGGGGTTGGGGGGGCAGGCGGAGGGTGTGAAGCAGTTTGCTATCTGGAGATGAAATGGGCAGCCTGTTCACCAGAGCTTTCATAAGGAAATGAACACTGGACATTCTTGCAGAGCTTGCCTGGGACACTGACAGAAGAGTATCTACGCAAAAGCAGAGTTCTTCAGAAAAATTAACCACATCAGACCTTGCAACAACTACAAGGTCTTCAGTCACAGAGATCATAAGAAATTCACCTTGGCTAGTGAAGATGGTGTTTCTGAATAAGGTGAACAGCTTTCATGTGCTGTGGAAATCCATTGTTCACTTCAGGCCTGGCTGTTTTGTGCGTTGCTGCCAACAAAAGTATTTGCTAGAGGCCCTCTGTTTGGTAACTAACCATTGCAGCAACTGTCTCTGAAATTTGTTCATGTATGGAAATTTGTTTCGCTAGAGGTAAATGTTCAGAAAAGGAAACAGGAATAGAAGAGATCAGTTTATTCAAATAAAGGGAGAGTTCACTAGGGGCATCAGTGAGTCCACAAGACGGGTCTGTGTGGGGTCTCTCAATATATGGATTAAAAACTCTTATATCATAGTCTCCTAGCCACAAGATCACTCCTCCTCTCCCTATAGTCAGAGGTTACAACTTTCTGACATGCCTACCAACAACCTGCGGCACAGAACATGGGTTTACATGTATTGTATGTTCATTATATCTCACTCTAGGCAGGGTGAGATATAATGAATATGTATATATATATATATATATAATATATATATATTATGTATATATATAAGGCAATTAAGCATGTACATTGGATGAAAGGTCACAGAAGTTCAAATTGTGGTTTATGCAAAACAGAGATCTCCCTCCTAATACTTCTAGTTAGCTGATTGGTCAGTACTTAACTTTCCCCTCTCCTTGTCATAAGCCTGCACATTTTTGCAGCAATAGGCTTGTTGCACCTCATTTTGCAAAGACAGGTGATAGTTATTCATATCATTCGGAAGACATGAGGAAACACAGGGGTTTTTGGGTATCTGTGGTTGTTGGACTTCAACTTCTTCATGATATACCTCTGACTTACTGTTTGGCTTATGTAATCAAATATTGGGAAAGCTGGTGTAGTTTGTGTTAGAAGTAGTCTAAAGCATTCTTTTTAGAAACCAAATGTTAGTGGTTTTCTTTGGTTTATATCAAACTGCTCCCATCCTACAGTACAATCTGTGCTGTGATTTTGAAGTCAAGCAAATTGAGGTCGTTCATAATTCTGTTGTACTGTTATTTTCTTTGAGCTCTCACTCTAACAACGTGCAACCAAAATCTGGACCAGTAGTTCAACTGACAGGTTTATCAAGCCATGGAATTTCCAGCAGCCTACTGCAGCAGTTGTGTAGTGACTCACTAATTCTCTAGTATGGTAACTTTGAAAAGACAGTGCTGCAGATGGAGTGCTGTGTGTGTCCTATTGTTGAAAAGGATTTAAAGTCAGATCAAATAATTGTACAGTGTTTATTGCTCCTTACCACTTCTTCCAATGGCAGAGTATATGTCTTATACTGGAAAATGTTACTTTAATATCTGAAGTGCTCAGGAAGCAATAGTGAATGTGAAAAACAAATGTTTAGGTCACATTACTGAAGGGATATTTCTGTTAGTGTTCTGTGTCAAGCAGAAGTCTTTTTTTAATGCTCTAAATGTTTGCTGGAGTGAAAGAGACTCTGTCCAAACAACTTAGGGGGCTGCCAGTGTAGGAAACAATTACCTTGCAAATATAATAGGCCCAGGCAGGATCTCTCAGCAAAGCATATTTTAATAACGATTTTGCAAGATCGCGTGTTCTACCTAAAGGTAGGTGCCTACACCTAATAGCGCAAAAAGCCCTTGCTTATATGCCCCCAGATCCCGGCTGCAATTTCCCTCCCCTGCTCCCCATTGGTTTGGTACTGCAGGGTTTACAGACTACCTGATGCCTGCCTCAGCTTACGTATTTCATCAATCTAATTCGAACAACACCCTTCCCCTTATCAATCTATTTAAAATATGGATTTCTGGCTCTTTGGCTACCCTTCTCCCTAGATTTACTTGTAAATACAGGTACCAGTATGCATTCTGGGATTTAGTTCAAAGACACTTTGTTTTACATTAAGGATTCACAGTCTGATGTCTCTTGGTCCTTCTCCCCAGCTGGGGTCATACACCAGCTCCTTAGTTTTGTAAAAACAACATTTCTTCATTAAATGTTCCTTATACCAGTCTAGCTTTAGGATGTGAGCACAGAAATTCTTAGTGTTTCCTCAAAGGTAAAACATATAGTACTTCCGGTGGAATGTTTTTGTGAACTTTCTACATTGCATGGGATACTTTTCCTTAAGCAGGGGGAAAGTAGCTAAGGGTAGGAGTTAAAAGTGCATTACGGTCCTTAAAAAAAACAACAAAAAATCTTCCTCTCATTAGAAAAGCAACTTGTACTCCAAATTCGATCAGAAACTTTTCTTTGACTTACTTTCTTGTCCCCAGATGTCCTCACCCTCTTCACTGGTCAGGTAGTAGTCCTAGCATATATCTCATCAGAGTTTTCCTTTTATTTCCTTTTTTAAAAAAATTGTTTGTATTATCACACAGTGAAATTTTATGTATGCTGTGGGGTTTGTTCTTTGGTTGGTTTTTTCCATTGCCTTACTTTTGCTCTTAGTTCTGAGGCATGCAGAGGCAGGGATGACAACAGGGGTATACTTGGACAGTAGTTACTGTGTCCATTTTCTCCCTAATCAAGGCTATGGATGCATTTGGGACAGAGAGGTTGGGATTTCATGGAAGATTTACTTACTGTGGAGTTCGTGAGTAGGTGGGAGCCTCAGGGCAGTCCTGCAGGTGACCCTGGAGACACAGCCTGGGATGTTCTAGTCCAGATTGCTGGAGAACCTGACTCAAAGTCCACCAAGGAGCAGGAGATTGCTGTGGTGGGAGACCAAGGGAACTCACCAAGGCATTGTTGAAGCCAATTTTGACTAATCAGCAGATTACAATTTAAGTAATGCTGAATGAGAATTTTTCCTAATCTGGTCTACTGCTGACCCTCAAATCTCTTCTGCTTTCTATCTGCCCAAATGGCTGACCTTAGTAACTGACTTCCAGTGTCCCTCTGTTATATAGGGGCTTGCTTTCTATGTCAGCAGCAGTATTTTGCAACTGTTAAAGCCTTTACATTTTCCGTTGAAGTCCTCTTTTTATTCTCCTTCTCTTTTTTTTTTTTTTTTTTTCCCTGTTGTGGTGTTTTGTTTTTTGTTTTTTTTTGGTTTTTTTTTTAAGCTTAATGTTTTCTGTCTAGCAGAAAACAGGAAAAATACTTTTAGTTGTTGCTCAGGTCTTACCTGAATGAACTCTACTGAGGCTAGTAACCATCCCATGGGCTTATATGTCGACTATGAGGTGGCACAGAGTTATATAGTGGTCTCATTAATTAGAAATCTTGCTTTTTATTAACAGGTCACTGTGCAGGAAAAACACATTTAAAAGAAAAATTCGTGGACATTTGAATAAGCAGAGCTGTATCAGAAATCTTTTTTCAAAATTGTCTAAAAGTCAGGTATGTTTGACAGTAGTATTTTGTAGCTCAAAGTACTGTTGATTTTTCTTTGGAGGCCTGTCGCGGTTGAGACGGACAAATGACACAGACCACATTCTTCCAGGATGAAAGTAGTAGATGCCATTTATTGCCACAAGTGCATTTTTATACAGTTTTACCAATTCGTGTGTCTCTTTACTATTGGTTACAAGTTACAGCAGTAACATCTCATTGGCTATTTTTGCTATCATCAGTGTTACTCTTTTACTCCCTTCTCTCTCAGGGGTACATGCTTAACCTCTCCGGATGCTCCTTTACTCCCATCTTTCTCACAGGTAGGCCTTAATATCTTCAAGGCTAATTTCTGTTCCCGTGCCCTCCATCATGGAATCCAAGGACCCACCATAGTCCCCCACAATTCCCCCTTTTTGTATTTGTGCTAAAATATTGCCTTCTTTTTCTGCTGCAGGGTTCTTTGCAGCAGAGAAATCATGCATAGCAACATTAGTAACACAACCACAACAATCATCAATCAGTCCCATTTTCACTACTGATAACAACCACCATGAAAGCCCATCAAAATCCCATCAAAATCTTCACACCCATATCATCGAGCTAATAACAAAAAGTCTATTGCGGCTCTGTTCTGCAGTGTAGCATGTCTTACAGAATCTACATCTAACAGAAGTCCACTTAAAGTCTTAGAAGTTCTGTTAGTTTGCTTAGCTAGATAGCATCCTCATTTTTCTAAAGTATTTAAAGCTTTAGCTGTGCCAGCACCGGGTAGAAGAGATCCTAAAACTCTTAACCCTGATCCCCAAAAATCTACATTATCATCACATTTTGACTCATATACATGCAAAAAGTGTTTTTCCGTCTTGCTCTTCTGTGATCTATTATCATAGATACACTGGGCATTAAGAGAGTTAATCATCCCAAAATACACGGTCCTCCAACAGCATTAGAAGGAATTCCTGGCCAGGCTTTGTCTCCACAGGTCAAGAATACACCATCCAGGAGGTTTTGGGGTCACTGTCCCACATTATTAATGACACCCCTTGGATTCTTCTGCGAGGCATTACACCATCAAGTTTCATTTCTATAGTCACCAAGGGAAGCATTAACATTTTGCAGTTTTATCCATTTATATTCTTGTATATTGTTCTGAAACTTTTCACAAATCAGCTGGATACAAGTGTCCATAGGCATAGATGCCAGCAATTCCAGTTCCTGTGGTTCAATATCTGCTTCCAGGAGGCAATTAATCCAAAGTGCCATGTTGGTATTATTACAGTTTGTTGCAATGCCTTTGCACCGACCACTATTTTGAAACAGTTGTGTGATGCTGCTGCAGTCATCAAGGGGGTTGCCAACCAAGCATGTGTGGAACGGGTTTTCCAGAGATGCCATAGCTAGGCATATGGAGTCCTGGTCAGTTGGCTAAAGTAATCCACATGTTAGTCTTTGTCTGTGCAGGCATCCAAAATGCAGCAGCTGCAGCAATCGTTGTCTGGAAGGTTTCACATTTCGTGCCGGCAACGATTGCGGCCCTTGATCTGTGAAGACACAAGCATAGTCTCTCCCCCAGGTTATCAATTGATGTGGCCTTTTCCATTGACCATTAACTAGTGATTTGACCATAACTAATGTAGGTTCTTTCTGATTTAGCATGTTTTTGGGTCCTATGTGCAAAGTGTTTCATCACAGGGCAAATATGGGCTGCACCACTTAGATATAAGTGATTCATCACATACAATGCTTTTGACAATTGGTTTTGTGGTGTTTTCCCTAATTCTCCCCCCTTTCTGTTTAAAACAAAAACAAAAAAACAGTTCAGAATCAGATACATGCATTGGACCTTGACTACGTACTCAGAATCACAAATCAAATTTAGAAGTTCCTCCTTAAAAAGCTCTAAGTAATGTAAAGCTGTGTCAAGTTCTGCTAATTCGGTTGAACTTTCAGTAATTTTTACAGAATGATGCCAATTGTTATTTTCATGCCAGACCACTACAACTTTATGAGACTTCCCAGAACCATCAACAAAAACTGTGCAAGCATGTAGGATCAGACCAGATACAAGTATGGTCTGTGACCTGATGTTGAAGACTTGCAGGTTCTGCAGCAATTTACATTTATGCAGGCCAAAAGCTGTGCTGTTAAGAAAATGAGCTAGTGCAATTTACAAGGACATAGATTGCAAATTAAAAAAAAAAAATCAGAATTAAATTTCACAAATAGTACATATATGACAACAGGATCGTGGCCTATTAAGACTTAAATTCATTCCCTGCATTTCTTGATCAGAGTAACAGAAAACCTGTTCATACAGTATTACAGTTCTATAGCAGTAACATTGGTTGGGGGGGTGGGGATGGGGGGAGAATAAAACCTCCCTCTCGCCCCCATCTGAGATGGCAAGATCTCCAGCCCAGCATGAAAACAAATCAGTTCAAACTCCACATCAAACCAGCCCAGCTCCACTCCACACCCAAATTAGTACCATTCTAACCCAGAGAAGCACTGAGCACTCTGACGCCCCCAAAGCTGACCAGTGTGAAAAGACCAACTTCAGCAAGGAGGTAAAATGATGAGCTCTCTCCCCAGATGTGCCAAAATCTAGGAAACAAGACAGAAGCAAAAAGAAACAGCACCAACAACCTCTGATTCAAAGACAAGAAGCAACACAGTGCCACAACAAGGATGGATGACAACACTACAGGAAAAAAAAAAAGACAGAGTGGGGGAAGTAAAGCTCCCCCTTTCTCTGCTTAGCAGTGGGCAACCAGGTTTTCCCTTTTTTTTTTTCTTTCTCTTCTTGCTGCAGTTTAGATATAGCCAAGGCCACACAGCTGGTGTAATCGCTGTTACTAAGTGGGAGGCTCTGGCAAACTCCTCTGTTACAATGAGCTGAGTTTATCTTGCAGCTTGAGACAGGCCTGAAATTTATATTCAAACTGTACAACACAGGCCTGGAATGTTCTGCATTTTTGTTTTCCCATTTCATTCCAACCATAATACATTTTATATGCAATTCCATCTAGCTCAGAAATAGTTACATTCCTTAGCTCCATTTACCTTTTGCAATTTACAGTTGTCAAAAACCAGCATATTAAACATCAATCCATTATTCCATTTTCCTAGATCCAAATCAGTTCATATGCTAGCAACTTCTAAATACAACCTCATACAGTACCAAGTTCACATGATTCATAGCATTTAGGGTTTGTTTTGTTTCTGGTTTTGGTTTTTGTTTGTTTGGGGTTTTTTGTTTGCTTTGGTTTGGGTGTTTTTTTTTGTGTGTGTGTGTGTTTTGTTTGGTTGGTTGGTTTGGTTTGGTATTTTTTCAATGCGGATCAGAGTTTAACAATTTAAATTCTTTTCTGGTCTCAAAATTAGCAAATTAAGTCACAGTACCATACTTCACCCAATTTTTTCCAAAGTTCTGCAGAACAACGTTAATTGCAATACAGCACTAAAACCCAGAATGCCACATTAAAGCCACATTCGAGTACAGTATTGTTTCAAGTTTTCTTTTATCAGAATATTTCACCAGAAGTTACTCTAATGTGTAGGGATGCATCCTAAGGGGGAGCAAGGTGGTATTTTAGCAGCGGAACCAGTTCCCATTTTGTAGTTATCTCCCCAAACAAAATTCTTTGGTACCAAATACATATATATATATATATATATATATATATGCAAACTAAAATACTGAGCTCAGATATGAAAACCAAACACCAAGTTCAAATATGCAGATGGATCTCAGTTACACTTATTCAAGACAATATCTCAATTTTTGCATTGCACCTTTGAACCTCTTACTGCTCAGACAGGTGGAGGCACCGCTGGGTCTCCCAGACAAAATAGGTCAGCGCGCGCTGGAGCCCCATCGGCACCTGCCCCCCCGCTGCCGCAGCAAGCTGGACTGGGCAAGGCTTTTATTAGTGTCTCATCTGGGGTGATACAACTGTTATCCCAAAAACAGGATTCTTTACTTGGTGTGCATACAAAAGAACCAAATTTAGAACACCAAGATGAGACATAGCTTATCACAGAGTTGCGCAAGTCTGAATGCCGTAATAAAGCTAGCACGCTAGAATGAAAAATAACAGCTACTACACACAAAATTTTACCATCACATTCACGCAATAAAGAACTAAATTACTCATGATCTTCTGTATTATCACAAAATGCACATTTTGAGTCCATGGATTCTCATTATTTAACAGTCTGTGAACTCACCGTACCACACAACAAAGACCTACTAAAACTGCAACTTGCTTAAACAGATAGCCACAAAGAAAACGGGTTAATGAGGAAAGCATCTTGCAGACTTCATCAAGTTTACTGTGACCTGTGTGTTAGCAGTTAATTCTCTCTCAGCTTGTTGAAGTTCAAACTGTTCCAGCTGTAAAACTGTCTGTAATGATCTAATGATCTCTTGTAGAGATTTATTTTGTCCTGCTCTTCTCACCTTAAAAACAACATTAATTGCAACAAAGTGTTATACTTCAAGGTTCTATCCTCCGGCCATTTTTCCCATTCATCTAACTTACACAGCAGCCACCATTGATCATAATATTTCACAAGAACTTCCTTCCTCATATTTCCAAGTGCTTTCCTATGTTTTAAAACACCTCCCAATACCGATTTCTTAGGAACACAACTGAAAACAGTCATTTCCGACCCCATCTTCTAAATAAAAATGATGAGAAGAGGGAGGGAGGGGAAGCACAGGGCTGCTTGCAGCACAAGTGGGAAAAGTGGGGATAAGGTTTTACGGTGTACTTATACCACAAAGAAACAATTCTAACAACAACAACAACCAGTAAAACAATTAACTCACATTCCTGCCAAGCTGCTTGATTTTCAGAGAGACAATACACAGAAGCACGTAATATGTACTGTAAAACTTGCAGATAACACATTGATAGCAAACATTAGCATTCTCTACTGCTAATTTCAACACTAGTGCATCCTTAGCTTCTAAGATTTCAGCCTGCTTATTGATGGCCTCTTGAAGATGGTCAATAAATTGCATGTAATTCTCATTGGGACCCTGATTAATAGTTGTAAATGATTTGGCTGCTTTGTCGGTTTGAGGCACCTTTGTCATAGCTTGATATGCAAGGTACGTTGACTGTCTCGGGATTTCAGAAACTAATAGCACCTGTAAATGTGGTGTGTCAATTAGTGTCTCTTCCAAGAGTTGGGGGATACCCACCCCTTTCAGCAAATCCCCATTGTTCTGTCCTAAATGAGCTATGGCTGTCACATTGCATAGGTCTAATTTTGCTTGAGTCTTTCATGGTTTTTATCTGATCTTGGGGCAACACGTACACATATTCCTTTTCCTTTTAACTTTTCAAGAAAATGCTGCAGACCTTCACCATCATCCGAGTCATCAGATAACACACACTTGAACAGTGCTGGAGAATCGTTAGTAACAGGGGGGTTTGGAACAGTGCCTTTTTTTTTTTTTTCTTTTTTTTTTTTTTTTTAAATCTAGTCCAGGGAAGCCACCCTCCTCTGCTGTCTCTGCCTGTTCCCATTGCTCTTTTAGTCCTCTCAAGGTCTCTAGCAACAAGTGCCATGTCGTTAACAGTTCAGTTGTTTCTTTGTATATTTTGGTAGTGCTTTGCCCCATAGTAACATAGTCCTTTGTAAAGTCAATTCCAGAAGGCTGACACCCTGCTTCTTCAGAAGCAACTTCCATGTAGATAATATAGTACCCTCTTCTTTAGATAAGTGCCACCCCCCCTGGTTCCTGGTAGCTCACCAACTCTTGGTGTGGTGTCTTTTCAAGGATTTGGATCTTCGGCAGCTCGCCCATGCTGCTCTAGCAGCTGTACCAGGCTCCGTCTCCACAGCTTGTCTTCGGATGTCACATCTTCATTGCTGTCTCTTCTTTATGCAAGATCCTTCTTCATACAGGATCATGTCGGGGTCACCATATGTCGTGGTTGAGACGGACAAACGACACAGACCAAGTTCTTCCAGGATGAAAGTAGTAGATGCCATTTATTGCCACAAGTGCATTTTTATACAGTTTTACCAATTCATGTGTCTCTTTACTATTGGTTACAAGTTACAGCAGTAACATCTCATTGGCTATTTTTGCTATCATCAGTGTTACTCTTTTACTCCCATCTCTCTCAGGGGTACATGCTTAACATCTCCGGATGCTCCTTTACTCCCATCTTTCTCACAGGTAGGCCTTAATATCTTCAAGGCTAATTTCTGTTCCCATGCCCTCCATCATGGAATCCAAGGACCCACCATAGTCCCCCACAGAGACCGCTTGAACTGAAAACTACAAGAGGTCAACTCCATGTTTATTATAGGAATCTTTCCTTCTACAAGGAGTTCTCTGTCATTACAAAGCAGTTAAGTGAGCAGCCTCCCCATGGGATTACTGGGCAGGTTGCAGACTTTTTGGTAAGTTCCGATACTTTTTTTTTTTATTAGAAAGTTTTAAATGTTCCCAGAGTGCCACTAAAGCAACTTCTGTTATGTTAGGTGTGTACAGTGCAGGAGAAGATTGAATGACTGATCCGTGGTGTCCACAGTTAGTTAAAGCTGTGAGTGAAGTTAGTTAAACCTGTGAGTGAATTCCTTCACTCAACTATGTCTGCTGGCTGAAAGCAGGCATTCACTCCCCTAAATGCAGGATGAAAACTAAAGAACAGCAAGGTCACGTTAAAGCTCTATGTGATACAGCAAGGAAGGTTACAAACCTTGCAATACCAAAAAATGCAGAATCTGTGAAATTGTGGGAGGCACTGACTTAGAAGTTATCATGCAGTGTTGGGGAGTCTCCTTAACAATTTTTTAAAAAGTATTTATGTGTGATACGTTTACTTCTGTGATCATGGAAGTCTCATAAAACATTTACAGCATCCCCCTCACCTTGTCTGGAGAGTGAGTATCTTCTGACCCTGTGAGCTGGATCTTTAATGAACTGTGAAAAGAATCAGAATAGTGTAGTATCCTTCATTATTGAAATAAGTAGATTACATTGGTCTGAGTGGAATAAATCCTCTTGCAAGCCGTTTCTGGGTACATGAAGGAGGAAAGAGGTAAATCATGCATCAGCAACCGCATTGTCTTCTATGATGAAGTTACTACATCTATGGACGATGGGGGAGTAGAGGCTGTTATCTGCCTTGATTCTTAGCAAGGCTATTGCTTTGGTCTCCCCTGGCATCCTTGCATCCAGTTGGGGATGGTAAGGTCTGGATGGGTGAAAAACTACCAGGTGAGTGAGAAACTGGCTAGGTGTTTGAGCTCAGAAAGTAGTGGTTAGTGGGTAATACTCAGTAGTGGCCTCCAGATAATAATATCACAGGGGTTTGTCCTGGGATCTGTCTAATGTTTTTATATCTCCTTGTCCAGGCTATTGATAATGCACTTCAAGGCTGTGAATTACTCCAATCTGGGTTCGTAGTTTATACATGTGAGGTAAGGGCTGCATCCAGAGCAATCTAGACAGGCTAGAAGGTTAGACCAACAGGCATTTTGTGAAATTCAACAAAGACGAATGCAGCAGGACATTCTCTTTCCCTGAAACAATAAATAAAGGCTGAGGCTGTTGGGCTGCGGAGTTGCTCTGCTGAAAATCTCTTGGAAATCCTGGGTGATGATACGCTAAATGTGAAAAAGGAGTGCACTCTGGAAGTGCTGAAGGCTAACAGCATGCTGGGCCATATTAACAGGATCATAACAAGCAGATTGGTGAAATGATTCCTCTACTTGGCTCTCATTAGATTGCATTTGGAATACTGCATCTGCTTTTGACCCCCTCAGTATGAGGAAAAATGCTGATAAAGTAGACTGAGCTCAGCAGAGAACCATGAAGCACTGCAGAAGCTGGGGTGCTTGCTTAGCTTCTAAGGAGAGACTGGGTTCTGGGGCTTATTTGGCATGGAGCAGAGAGGTATGTATTAGTAGCAGCAGTCTGCCTGTATCTGTAAAAGAGTTACCTAAAAGACAGATACAGGCTCTTTACTCAGAGGTACAGCAGGAGAATGAGAGACAGCAATCGTTGACTGAATCGGGTCATAAATGGAATAGTTTATTTTTAATAGTAGCTTTTTGTGCTATTTTTTTTTCCTAATAATGGCTTTTTGTGGGGGATTATCTGTAAAGTGATTCTGCAAGCATTAAAATACTCCATTATAATTATTTGGGATAATGTAGTTTGTTCTGGAGTAGGTGGCTGCTTTGATTAGCCTAGAATAATCTCTGTCAGTGTATACAGATTGCAAAATAATTGAAGTTGGAAGGCACCTTCTGAGATCATCAAGTCCAGCCTCCCTGCTGAAGCATGATGTCGTGGTTTAACCTGAGCTAGCAATTCAACCAGAGTAGCTGCTCACTCACTCCTCCCCCCCGCCCCAAATAGGAGAGAGAATCAAAAGAGAAGGGAGAAACGTGGATTGAGATAAACACAGTTTAATGAAAAATCAAAATACTAATACACTACTAGTAAATGTATATATATATATATGTATATATAATAGAAAAAGAATTAAAAATAAAAGATAGTTGCAATTCCTCACGAACTCTGTTCACACTGAGCAGCCAGTCCCAGGAAACAGCATCTGGTCCTGAACAGCCAATGCTGGACAGAGAAAGAAAGGAAAAAGGCAGAAAGGCTCAGAGGTCTCTGCAAACAGCAGGATGGTGGGTGCCTCCTCCAATGTCAAATGGCCAAACTAATGTAAATCCCGAACAGAACTCCTCCAGCTCTGACAAACTGAGCAAAGAAACAGAAAAAGCCAGGGAGAGAGCAGAAGATCCCAGCTCTTCCTGAATATGAAGCATGACACTAATGGGATGGAATACTCTTATTGATCAGTCTGGATGTCAGTCAAGCTTTGCCCCACCCATGCCCCCCTTCCTCGCTGCCTCACACCTGTGGGCAGAGTGCTCAGAATGTCCTTGTCTCTCAGACCAGAGCAATTAAAAACATTAACTCTGTGCTGGGGTGTTATCTCTTTTTCTCAAACTAAGTCCAAATAATGACTGTGAAAAAGAAAGGTTTCTAACTGTATGAAGGAAATTAACCCATTTTCAGTCAAACCAGCACACATAGTCATCTAGAGCAGGTTGTCCAGGACAGCATCCAGTTGGATTTTTAATATCTCTAGATCCTGAAACCGATTTCAGAATAGCTGTTTCTGTACATTTAGTTATGAAGACAGTGCCTCATTGTGATAGCACGCCTCTTGTGGAAAAATACTGCATTACATATTAGAGAGCCAGATAGAACATAACTTTATCAAACCAGTTCAGATACATTTGATTCTTTATTTGTGTTGAGTTCTCAGTGATTAACCCCATGTTTTTGCACAGCCTGTAATTCCAACACGTTGTGTGCATTTGACTGTCTCCGAGTTCTATGAAGGAAAAAAGGGGAATTAGTTGCTTTTTCTGCTGTAGTATGTGAACAAAACACATTTTCTGCAGAATATTTTTTGCTGATCCTTGTGGAGTGATGTGGACAAAGGAATGTGCAAGACCAGGCTGTCTTTCTGTTACTGAACTACTCTGTATTGATCAGGGAAATTTTTCTTTGCTTCCTTTTTCTTTGCAGTTGGAGAAGCATGTGATCCTCAACAGTTAAATGCTGTCAGTTTTTCACAGACAAAAATAGTGGAGTATACTGTAAATTCTGAATACAAATATTTTGAAATATCTCTATTCATAGTAATAAACTATAGTCAGCAATTTTTAGGTGATTTTAGCCCTTGCCTGTAAGGTTGAATTAATATATAAGATGCCAATTTTGGTATATTGTAATGCTTAGAACTACTTAACAGTCTACGAGTCCAAAAGTTGTCACTTGTCTAACTGTTACCAAAACCAACCAAACAAAACAACAACAAAAACCCCACAACCAACCAAAACCAAGAAAAAAACAAAACCAAAAAAACCCCACAAACAGAAATCCCCAAACCAACCAACCACAAAACCCCCACATACCTATGTGACTTCTTGATGAAATAGCCTGAGAAAGGACAGCTTTTCCCACAAAATCTTTAGGCATTGTGTTACTGTTAAGCCTGATTTTTGGCTCTTTCCTGTTTGTTTTTAAGCATGTGTATCATTTGCTGTGGCATATAGGCAGAGTGCCTTTGACCTTTACAAGTTGTATTTTCGTGCACTATAGATGAACAGCTATGTGTAACATTTTAAGTTAATAGGTTCAGAAAACACCCAGGAGAGTCTGGAGGCTTTTTCCTAATTTGTTTAATTTACAACTCTACAACTACCTGAAAGGATGTTGTAGCTTGGAGGATGTTGGTCTCTTCTCCCAAGTTGCAAGTGATACGATGAGAGGAAATGGCCTGAGGTTGTGCCAGGGGAAGTTTAGATCGGATGTTAGGAAAAGGTTCTTCATGGAAGGGGTTATCAAGCACTGGAACAGGTGCCCAGGGAAGTGGTGGCATCACCATCCCTGGAGGTGTTTAAAAGGCATTTAGACAAGGTTCTTAGGGACATGGTTTAGTGCTAGAGTTAGGTTAGGTTATGGTTGGACTTGATGATTCTGAGGGTCTCTTCCAACCAAAATGATTCTATGATTCTGAGTATGTGACAGCAATTGATGCATGGGGTCTGTCTTACTTTTCACTACTTCCATCTACTTTGGCAGATCTTTTCTGATGAGTTCTGTGTCACTGAGGAGGATGTTTTCCTGCTTAGATGTACAGCAGCTGGTGTAGCTACCTACATAAAACCTAGTAGCATTTTTCACTCATTCTTCTCTAATTACGTGGAAAATTTTGTGTCCTGTCTTAAAATGACATGAATGTTTTGCCTAAAGGTATGATCAGTGTGTCTTAATAGCATTTAATGCATTTAACTGTTGAAAAGATGGGGAGTCAAACTTCCTTGCTATTCCTTATCTATGGAAGTAGTGAAATTGGTAGTGTTTTGCTTATCTTAAATAAAAGGAAGCCTGGCCTTAATGTGTAGAATTAATTTACTGGCATTACCTGGGTTTGAAACAAGAATTAAAAGGAAATACAGTGTGATTGCTGATGGAGTTTCATGTCAAGTATGGGTGTATTACTGCAGGACTGGTTTACTGATTTTACCAATGGGATAGTTTAAGGTGCCTACCAAGACAGAGGCTGCTGCTTGTACACAGAGCATGGGGCATTGTGAGGGTTGTGAACTTTAGCCCCTTCAGTGGCAATTCCAAGAGAATATTTTTCTCCCAAGAAGACTAAATAAAGATGCAGTATAAAATTCTAACTGGAGGCTATGGATATGCTTATTTAAGGCTGTTGGGATGAGAACAGAGAGGGACCAGTTTGATTTAGGTTAGCTCCAACGTAACATGAGAGAAGGAAATGTGACTCTTGTTCTGGTTGCAGAAGGTAGAAGGAATCGGGGTGTGGTCTACTAGAGATGCTGCAGTTGCTTACTTTGTGTTATCTGTTTCATGTATTAATATGGGAAGGAATTTTCAGATCTGCATGATCTAGAGAACATTTTAGGAATAAGACCTGGTAACAAACTTATTGTTACATAAAAACATATACCTTCAGGGTTCTGTCACATACTAGATGCTTTTTTAGACTGGTCATGGGAGACAAAAACATGTTACATGGTGCAGGTGTAGCTTTTTCAGTGGGTTTCTGTGTCTTGACATGAGCTCTTTGGCTGCCCTTTGTGTATAGACTGCATTCAATTCTGTTTATTTTGTAGCTATGTCCTCATGCTTCCTCATTCACTTAGAAGCTGGGCTGCATCTTGTGTGTGTGTGTAGCTTTCAGTCTTGCTGTCCTCTGCTGGGAAAATTACTGGTAAGCTATATATATTGAAGATGTCTTTGGATTGTCTTTGGCTAAACCAAACTTCAGAAAAGTGAAAGCCCTGAAAAACAACTCTGCTGGTGGCATTCAGATTGTGAAATTTCTCATTAAACCCATTACTTTATCTAAAAACTGAACCATGGATTGTCCAAGTGTCGCTCTTGAATGTTGGAGACACTGGTTTCAGTTACCATGTTAGCTGTTTTTTATAAATTATTCTCTGCCTTCCCCAAATAAAGAATTTCCTTTGGAAATGCAATTTAGCTTCCTTTTAGGCTAGCCTTTTAGCTTAGATAAAAGTTGGGTTAATTGTTAGCTTTCCTTTATTTGTGAAGCCCAGTAAAATGTCCTGCAGCTCTGAGGTTGTCTTTTTATGGTAGCGTACCACACATTAGAATCAGAAATTATGTTAGTTGAGGGACATGATGTCCTGCATGCATCAAATGGTTAAATTAGTGTTTTCCTCCTTTTTTTTAAGATGTGATTTACTGGACATACTCGCTGAAGACAGAATTTGTATACTGTAGTAGTCATGGCTTAAGAGAAGCTCTGTACCTTGCTGTGGAGGACTTTTGTATTTTAACCAGTATATAATTATTTAATTCCTTTTCTATTTGGTTTAGCATTTGGGCTGTGGGAGTGGTGTCATTTTAAGATTTGATTGTTGGCTGGCTTTCATTCAGCATTTCTGAGTAAACCAGGAGGGTAACAATAGTTCATAGTACCCAGCCTACTGCAGCTGTAGTACCCAAGGAGTCATGTCATGCTTTGAGACTAGAGAGGATGCTGGTGCTGAGGGCCTCTCAGTTCCAGCTGAGTTCTTTGGAGCTACTTACAGCTGCCAGAGGGAGCTTCAACAGTAACTTTCAGGAACATCTGTAAATGTTCCACTGTTTAAAAAGGACAAGCCTTTCCTTTCTGCTTAGAAGCTGTGTTGCAGTTTGGATGTTTGTAGCTGGCAGATTTCAGTGGCAAATTCATTGTCTTGCAATAGTAGTAAGAAGGCAGACAAGAGCTGTGTAGAACTTTTTTTGCATATTACAGTGGACTGTCAGTATATGATTGATTCATGTTGTATTTTTTGACAATTAAATGAGCATTTTGAGATTTGTCTGAACTTCCAGTGGAAATTTTTCTGTTTTTCTTGCTTTAAGTCTTGTGATAAAACTTTTATCTCTAAAAGTACTCTTTCCTGGATATTTATCTTACTTATTGAATCGCCATTTATAGGTTTGCTTAAAAAAATGTTCAAGGTGTATGTAAGCTTTAGGATCTGGATTGGTACTTCCATAGCCAGCTCTTAAGTGGAGCTTTCCCATTGAAGATGTATGCTTTTGACTCCTGTTCATCCTCCTTTCTGATCCTTCCATATGTTAGTTTCTTAATTTCTTTCAGCCACAGGTACACACATGCATGAAATCCCATATTAAGTTTCTGCTTGGACACAGAGCAATAGAGTGAGAACTGCAGGAAGAAATGTTAACTGTTTACAGTGACCTTTCAATTTCTGTGTTTAGAAACATGCTCAAGGAGAACTCACTTGCTCCATGATTTCACTGAGGATCAAAATGAGGCTGACTGTCTTGCATTTTCTCAAATTGTCCTTTTGGCCTTTTTGTTGTTGTTAAGATTGGTGAAACATTTGCTTTTTCCTAGTCATCAGGGACCTCCCCAAACTCCATGATACTTCACATGTTAGAGAGAGCAGCCTTGCCATGGCATTGTCCTTCTCTCGCAGTACCCATGGATGTAACAGGTCTGATCCCATGGACTTGTATGGATCAAGTTCTGTTATGCAGTTCGTGACTAAGTCATCGTCAACTGATAGGCATTTTTCCCTCCTCGAACCCTGTCTGGAAGACGTTACTTGTGGAAAAGGCAGAGAAGACATTGAGTACTTACCTGTTTCTGTTGTCACTAAATCACCTACTCTATTCAGTAACTGTCCCATGTTTTCCTCATTCAGTCTCTCACTGTTAATGTAGCAGTAGAAGCTCTTCTTGTTATCTTTATGATGCTTGCAGGTCTTACCTGGAGTGGAGCTTTGCCTTTCCTGATACCATTCTTGCATGCTCAGGCAGTGTTTCTAAATTCCTCCTTTGTAGCCTGACCTTGCTTTTACCTCCCATATGCTGCCTTTTTGCAGTGGAGTTCTACTATGAGTTTTTTCCTTGGCTGGTCTGGTGTCCTGGTACCTCTGCTTGATTTCCTCAGTATTGCACTGGACTGTTGCTGTATTTGGAGACCTGTCAGCTTCCTTGTGATCCTTTACCCTTCAGTGCAGCTTTCAATGTGTTCACACCTACCACTCCCTAAGTCTGCTTTCCTAAAGGCCGTGGTCTTTTACTCTAGTACTCTCCCTCCTCTCTCCCCTCAGGATCTTGAACGCCCCTATATCATGGTCAGACGAGGCTGCAGTGATTTTTATATCCTTAATCGGTACTTCTCTGCTAGTGAAGAGCAGATATGCTTATCTGTGCATCATAACCATACCAGGTTACCCTATGCAGTACCTATATCAAGGAGGTATCCTTTCTAGAAATTTCCCAATGTGTGTCCCCACCTGCTCTATTACCTTTCCAACAGACATCAAGATCTTCTCTTGTGAGTGAGAGCTCAGTTGAGGGCCAAAACAGTCCTTTGGCAGTTGGAAGCATTTCAAATTGGGTCTTGTAATTGCATGGGTACTGGTTTAAAGGTATCTGGGAGCCCATGTATCAAGGGAGTCATCCTGTGGGGTCTACTGGCATTGTCATGGGGGACCCTTGGTTTGGTTTCAGATCCCTGTAATGCATTATCTGCAGACAAGCAGCTCTCTGGATACTTTCCATTAATTGCTCCATTCCACCCAAGACAGTGATCATATTGCCCCTCTCAAGGAGGCTGAGTCCCCTGCCCAGTAGGCTGCCTGTTGTGTCAAGGACCAAGGGGCTCTATGGTTCCTGGTGGTCAGAAACACTTGCATTCCCCAATACCTTTCCACTTCTGATTAACTAAAGAATATTCCTCCCCTACCCTTCCCCCACGCTCCCCGCCCTGGAAAGGGAAACCCTCCAAACATATTCCGTTTCTGATTCTTTTTGGGTATGACTAAACTACTTTTGTAATTTAGCCAATTAGGCAGGAGAATATGGTACTTCTTTTGTAACAACAGCAGGCCTGCTGTCATAGGCCCTGTCAAAAACATTTTTGGTTTTGATCAGATGTTGTATAGCAGCATGGCATGCAGATTTTCTAGCCATGTCTTCATCTGCTGTAATTCCTTTTTGGGGTAGATGGGATCAGGGTCTGTACCTTGGTCCACCATTAAAGTCTGGACTTCTGCTATGTTGCCTGCATGTAAATGATCAAACAAGGCCTCCCTCAGTCGGCTAGATCGAGTCCTTTCTTCTTCTGATTGTGTCTGCAGGGTCTTAAACTCACTCTTGCAGAGAAATCATAATCTACATTTCTGCCTGGTTTTGTTGTTCTTTTTGTTCAAGTGCAGCGACCAGTGCTGCTCTTGAAATTGTGCAGATTACTGATTTTCCCTTAGCAGGGTGTAACTTTGCCTCAGCACTCAGAGCCTGCATAAAGGCTACCACAGTCTGGGACTGTGCCAGTTCTCCTGTGCCCATTGCAGCCCAGGTGGGGAGGGCTGTGAGTTGCATTTTTCCAAAACCTTCAGAATGACTTGTGAGTTGTTAGGTGAAACACTGGACTTTTCCATCTCTCTGAGAGAGGTGTGGTCCTCCTGTCAGGCAAGGTAAGTTTGTTTCCAGGGGACAGGATTTTTATGAGCACTGCTGCATTAAAAGGATTCATTTGGCAGAAACTAAATCCTGTTGTGTTCCATCTTGTCTTCAGTATATTACTGTGGGCTGGGAGCAGCTGAGCTTACCTTCTAAGTGATGCCCAATCTGTTTGTGCTCAAAAGTAATACCTAAGAGTTTTAGACCTTCCAGACACTTCTGACTCGTAGTGATCCTGTCCATGACACCAATTAAAATGTCACAACCCAGAGGACCGCGATTAAAGGTGATCACTAAGGTTGGAATTATGGCACAACAGAGGCCAAATGTCAGGAAAGAACTAAAACTTTATAACGTTTAACTCATTTAATGAGAAGGAGAGAGAGGGAGGGTGGAGAGAGAAGGAGAGATGATCACCACTGTGGATCCAGTAATGTCTTGCAGGACCGTTGTCTCCTCCTCCTCCTCCTGTCTCACTTTGGTTTTTGGGCTTGCTTTGTTAGTTTTGGTGTTTGGAGTTTTTAAAGACTATGCAAGAAAAGAGGCGAGGAAAAACACCTGGTTACTGAACTCATATCTTAAAACAGAATTAATAGTTTCATTAAACTTGGTAAAAGCTATTCCCATTACTACTATTGCAGTTACAAATTGCTGTTGACACTATAACCTCATCATTTATTACTTTGTGATGAAAACACTAGGCAGGCAATAGAACTTGGCAGTCCTGGCCAGAGCCCAAGGAAATACTGCTGTTTGGTTTCTTTGTTTCTTTTTTTGAAATAGCCCAAGTAGCAGAGGTTTTGTGGATTTGGCTGGTGTTCGTGGTTCAGACAGCTGTGTTTTGTTTGTATAATAATTGCTGGGTTATTAATTCAATAATGTGATCTAGTTTGTTTTACTTGAATGTTTAGTGTTAACTGACTTGAGGATTTATTTTATACCAATTTCAGTACATTTTAATGCTTTCCTATAAAAACACAAACATAGAAACAGACTGCATATGCACACATGGTTTGTCATAGCTGGAAAAAAAATGGAGCTGTGACTTCAGTAACTTCAGTTTCCTTTTGCATGCTCTCAGCTGATTTCACGGGAGCTCATAGCACAGCTCAGCCTTCCTGGGCTGGGTCTCCTGTCATGTGAGCCTGTGTGCATTTCTTTTCATTTTTCATTCTGTTCAGCTCTCGCTGCAGACATGGTGCAATGATCCCAGTGATTTAGGCAGCTGATTAAAAGGAAGTCTCTGTAAATTATTTTGCAAAAGGGTGTTTTTGAGAGAAGCCTATTTAGCTGATACGTACTATACTGTTGTAGATAGCTCTGCATCTAGTTCCAGTTTTGCTTGCTAGCTTCTACAGATTTGGAAAAGTGCAGGTGAACCTTTTCTACTCTAAGTGGGGTTAAGAGTCAAGGTTGTGGAGAAATAGCTGAAGTAGGTCTATGAACAAGACTTTGTTTTGTAGGAAGGGTAGGGCTGTTGTATGACAGAGTTTATCTAGTATGAGTTTATTGGTATGATTAGGAAACCAAGTCCATTGCACTAAGGCAGTTTATATTGACAAAAGCATATCCTGCCAGTAAAAACTATCTGTCTCACATATTAAAATTATCTTTAATCTAGGTTTGCTTTTGAAACAAAGTATTTTATTTTTTTCAATTGTTCATGTTTATACATATTGCCTTGTCCTTTTAAAGCTGATGGTGAAGTAGTACAGTTATAATTTGTGTCACATTGTGCACTGTTTAGGTAGCTCCCCAAGTTTACAGATTATCAAGCAGGCAGGTGTATTCACACACACACATTTAAAGAAAGGAAAAAAAGTGAGCTCACTGTAGTCCATTTAGGATTTTAATTCACGTATTTAGTAGCAGAAGGCACTTTGCCTTCTGCCTAATGTCTGATAGACCAGTCGAGAATAAACCATAATACTCCTGGTTTTACTATGCTCTTTAGTTTCTTTGTAGCACCAAGTGGAACAGCACTGGGAAATGTTCTCAGGCAAACTCTGTTTTACGCATGTTTTGTGAATGAAGGATTTGTGGCTTCTTGATTTTATGTCACTCTATTTTTTTCTGAGAATAATGAAGTGACAAAACTGTTTTAATTATATCAAGGGACAGTTCTGCATTGGGAAATGTATGTTAGTAATTTCATCTTATAGACTTAAAATCAAAGGGGATGTAGTCTTTAAGACAGAGATAAAAGTCTTCCTTAATCTGAATGTACTTTTGATGCTTAAAAAAATAAACAATAGTTTATTCTTATCATGATATCTCCCTGTGTAGTAGGTTGGTAAAGGGGGGTTGGGAATGCTCTTTTGCCATACTAGAGTTGGATTATGGCAACTGTGGTCAAAATTGCTCCAGATGAGACAATCTCAGTTACATTTGAGCTTGGTAATATTAAGCCAGCTTTTCAGGTGATGTCCCTTTTGGTCAGTTGGCTGAGCACAGTTAAATGATGTCTGGAAAGCCCATGGATGCTCAGAGAGGGATGTTAGTGCTCTAGCATGAGGTCTGTCGGAGGCTGATCATGGAAGGCAGCAGCAAGGTCCAGGACTTCCTGTGCAAATTCTTGATCACAGACTGTTTTTGTCATCCCAGGTTGCTTGTGCTGTTGGCTGTAGGAGGAGGTACGAGGCGGCAAAGAAAAGCTCAATAAGTGTCTGGTGGCTGGACTGGTAGATAAGCACTGGTGCATAGGCATGAGTGTATCTGAAAGAGGCTGATAACTAGAAGACTTCTCAAATATTGGGCACCTACAGATTAAACATCTGACCCATTTAATCATTTAAATATTTTAATGGGACCATTTTCAATAATCAGCCTGTAACCACATAAAAGTAGTTGTATTGTGGTCTCGTAATTCCTCCATTCAAAAGTCTTTTGTTATCTGTTTGTGCTTGCAGCACCCACCCCACCCCACCCCAGTAATAAATTAGCAGTTTGCTCTACATTCCAGAGAGGGTCTTGTACAAGTGTATATGTATGTATATGCACACGCGCAGGATATAGTTGGGAGTGTGTGTAGATAGGCAACACAGTAGTAAATAGTAGGTGCAAGTGCATTCCTGAACAAAAGATTTTACTTTGTTATAAACTTTGTCTAACATCCTTTCAAGCTTCTCATTTAAGAAAAAAAAATGTATTAGTTTTGTTAAGTTTCAGTAACTCAGGATGTTATGGCTGCTCCGTTTGCTAGCAAAAATGTATCTGTAAACAAAACTGCAAAGAATCCTTTGCAGACCAAGCAAGAAGGGATTTATTAATAGTTTTCCTCATAGTGCATTTTAAACTTTTTTTAGTAAGCAGAATTGTCAGTGCTAAATGTCAGGTTTCCCATTCAGAATATCAAATAACAGACTCTCAAAGTCAGTCTTTGTAAGGGAAGAAGGGTAGAAATCAATAGTAGTGACAGGCGAGCTGTGAGAGCTCTTCACCATCACTGCATAGTGATGTTAGGCATCCTGGGGGAACGTGCTGCTGTGCTACACACAATGATGCCAAACCTTTTCAGAACATGTGGCAAAGAAGGAAGTTCACTGTAATTTTCTCCTGTTGGCTGTGCATAATGCAGCTCTGCTGTAAAAACCTGCAGTTTGATATAAATATGCTAGTGTGTTCCGTGCACAGACAAATAAAGCAAAGTAAGGCCTTTATGCTGCTGTGTTGCCCATCTTCATTTTATGTGCCAAACTTTTATAACAAGCTTCTTCCAGAAATGTTGTCATCTAATATCTGAATGATAAAGGTTACTACTCTTTCATATCCCACTATCCTTTAACTCCACAATATTTTGAATATTCTGACTGTAAGAGTGAACAATTCTAAATAATGGGTATTTGTAAATAATATAATATTATCTATAAATAATAGAATATTGTTATAAATAATAGAATACTAAACTGTATTCTGAAGGTATGTATATATACATATAGTTACATATATGTCTGTTTATATGCATAGGTATATACAAATATGTGTGTATATACAAATATGTGTGTATATATACACATATATAAAAATGTTTTACATATACACATATATTATTATGAATTTCCACCATCCATTATCCATCTAATAGAAATCTCTACTAAAGTATCTAAAAATCTCTTTTTTTTTAATAATTTTTGCATTGAATCAACTCTACAGCCAGCTCAAATTTTTTGCAAAATGAGGTTGGCCACTAGGAAGCCAGGAGTTTCCTATGAAAGGGAAACTTAAATAAATGTGTGAGTGTGTGAGGGTAGAATATTTTTTTCTTTTTTGTGTTCCCCCCCCCCCCCCAAAAAAAAATTGAATTAAATTCCTTTTATGCTTTTCTTCACAAGTATATTTATTTACTTTACTATTTTATTGATATTATGAGAACTTTGCAGCATTACTGAAGAAGACAGATATTTAAGGGAAACCCTAAATATCATGAAATCTGAAATAACGTTTGTCAGCTCACAATTCTGGGTCACTGTGAACTGGTGCGTCAAGATACTGCAGAACTACAAGCACATTCAAAGGAAGGGATACATGGAGATACATGGCATTGTCTAGTGTGTCTGCCTTGCTGACAGGATTTGTGTTCACCCCTGTGACTGGATACTTGAGGCATAATTGATGCAAAGCAATTAAGTTTATTAATTAATGAACACATTATTAGGAAATTCATAGAGCTGTAAAATAGTCAATTATAGGCCATCAAATCAATTCACCATTAGATTACAATGCATATTATTATGCTCATCTATAAAGCTGCTAACTATAGATCTAAAGTCTAATGAATCACATCTATGACTATTGAATATGACTATTACAATTCTATAAGCATTGTGATGTCTATCACTTTCACTAGCACTCCCCCACATCAGGTCTTAGAAGCTTTGTATGTCAGTATAAAAACAAGAGCAAGTAAACTATCTCGTCAGTATGCGAGCCAAATACAGAGCTATAAGCCTATGGGATCTTTTGAGACAGCCCCTTTTAAGAGATTTAGGTAGTGTATGTAATAAAATATGCTACTGGTGAACTTTTGTAAGATACCATTTGTAAGGTACCACTGTGTGCTCCTACACATTCAAAACTGATTTAAGAATTGTCTGGTTTGAAAACAACTGAGGTATTGAAAAGAAGAAAATGACTAGAGTATCACATTTTGAGATGAAAGTTTTAATAGTACCTTTCAGGAAAAAGGAAGTCAAATGCTCTATTCCTTTTAATAAGGTCAGAGTATGGTGGAATTTTCTTGTAGATTAAATTTGATTTGATGGAGACTTTTTGCTTTGGAAAAAGGCATTGAAGTGGATGAGGAAACATTTAGAAGTTTGTCTGATTGAATTGTGTTCAGATAGCATGTACAACTTCCAAGTTTTGGACAGAAAAAATGGACAGTTAGCTGTTCAATGGAACCTGGAAATGCCAGGACAGTATCTACATGCAGCCATGACATGATATGTTTCCCAGTAGCTGTGGTAGCGCCAGCAACTCTGAAAGTGGTGTGATTCAAGCCTAAAGGGATATAAATTGGCTCAAGCTCATGAACGAACAACGTCCAGATGCTGAGTGCTGAATAGGGCACAACATGTTCTTTGCTGATTGCTGGGGCAGTGCCTGTGCAGTACAGTACTTGGTGCTATACCAAAGATAAGATGGGAAACTTATCACAACCAACTTCAATAGGATTCACATGGCATAATGATATCAGTAGCAATTGCCCCTGAAATACGAGACAGTGTATTCCTTGGAGCTCAGCAGCATAATCCTCAAGAATGTCCAGTCTGGTTAAAGTCTGTGTTTGTGTGTGTGTGCACAAGCACATGCAAAAAGGAGTGAAAGAGAAGGAAATTGATTTTCCCTCTCTCTCATTCTTTACTTTCAGTTTTAGAATTCAGAGGGAGGAAACTTGATTTTAATGCTAAATACATTGTTTCTTACTTGAGGTAGTGATGACAATAAGCAGTGACAAACTCTCCTTCCCCTCCTCCCTCCCACAATACAAAGAAATCAGGGTGGTTCTGCACTAACTGGCCATGATTTCTGCCAGCAGCTGGCTGGCTGCCAGCCTGAACGATTATCTTCTTTGATCAGTTCTGTCCAGGTCCAAAACAATGCACGGACTGCAAAGCTTTATGACAAACTTGGTGTGGAATTTGTTGTAAATGTTAAAGGATAGGATTACTAACATTTCAAAATCATAACAGAAGGATCACAGTAAACTCATGGAGAAAAGTTCTATGTAGATCTTCTGTAAGGAAAATCATGAAATGGTGTAGCTTTACAAATGAAAGTCTTTTTTTCTCCTTGCTTTTTAAAAATGGTTTTGTTCAGTATTTGTGGGAAGAAGTCATCTTAGGGAAGCATAAATTCCACAATAGCGGCTACTCTACTCCTGTACTTTTTGAGCAAGGAAACAGTATATTAAATAAAATTACAGCATGAGTTCTGTAAATCTGTTTGAGAATCTATAAGGATACAATTAAACTTCAGTTTGTCTCTTTCCTTGCACAGAAGTCTCAGGAGTAAGATAAGCCTTTGTAGAGGTATGCTGTCCTTTTTTTTCCTAGGCATAAAGAAAGCTATGAAAAAAAGACCTCAAGCAGGCAGAAATTCCACTACAAACAGAACGGATGGAATTAAAACTTTTCTATTTCATGGCTACCCATGGCACTGAAAATTTTCTGTAGTAGAGGATATGGGACAGGACTATACTGCCTAAACATGAAGTGTTTAGCTTCTCCTTATATATATGTATGCATATATACTTCACTGCATATGTTTGTTTTGATAAACTAGTTTTAATTTCATTCTGGCACACTGTGCAAAATGTCTCTCTGATGCTGATTCCATTATCAGAATTAAATGTATGACTTGCCAGACATAGCTGTTTGGTAACTAAATCCCTCTTTTGTGTGGGGAAAAATGAATGTTTGCTGAATTTGTCTTTATTTTTAGCATTCAAAGAAATTGGGTTATCATTTTAATGATATTTTTCTCTTCCCTCCCCTCCACCTTCTTTTGTAGGTAGCATTGGTACACCCTTTCAATGCCACTCAATCCATCAAGATCACATTTGTAATGATGACAGTGACAAGGTGAGGCTTACATAAAAGTTTCTTTCACAAGATGCATATGCATTGGGTTTTTCTATGTATTGCTTATACTATACAAAGATTGTTTTGCGAGTGTAGCAGTCAGTTTTCAGAGTTACTCTTATAACACTCTCTGGAATATCAAGAAATATATTTTACTCAAGACAATATTTTTTTAGCCAGTTAAGGAGATATTGGTCTTTATGACTATAGTGTTTTCCTTTTTGCTTGTGTTCCTTTGCTATTCTAAACAATTGTGATTTGCCACATTGACACCCTCAGTTAATAAAAACCAGAAATATTTTTGCTAAATTTTAGGTAAGGCAAGTTATCTTGCTGCTTCTGACTTCAGAGGTTAGAGCCTAGCAAATTGTTCAAAAATTTTTTGCAGTAGCTGTATTTTCCTGTTTTGGAGTGGGGAGCTTAAGGTTTGAGAGAGAGGATGCTTCTGTTCGCTGCTGCAGCCTTAAAACACCAACCTGTGTAGTAGTGTGCAAGTGTTTTCCTAAACTTGTTTTCACATATTACCAGATTAGCTGGCTTTGAGTCAGTGAGTGCTGAATGTTAAATATTCAATTATACTTGGATCAGTAGTGTAAGTGTGACATACAGAAGGGAAAAGTTTTGACATTGAACTGCTTGCTGATGGTTTTAGCCTAAGCTGTACTGTCCATAAATAATGTGAATTGATTAACGTTATTTCAATATGTAACGTATGTATTACACTTCATAGTAAACTAACTTTCTGGCTTGACATGTCTATAATATGGCATGCATTAGTCAAAATTTTAAAAGATAGAAGTGGAATGCAACCTGCAGGGCAGTGCCTTGATAAGTTCACAAATCCTTGTGTTTTGAAATTCTGGAGTAAGTAATTTTATAGTGGTTCCAGCTTATCCTAGAGCTAGA
This sequence comes from Streptopelia decaocto, assembly GCF_964273445.1. Taxonomy (NCBI): domain Eukaryota; kingdom Metazoa; phylum Chordata; class Aves; order Columbiformes; family Columbidae; genus Streptopelia; species Streptopelia decaocto. The sequence continues at coordinate 40,942,306 of NC_138657.1, forward strand.
TTTGTTTTCAGTGCAAGTTTCTTGTACAGCTATACTGCCATGTTTTTTTTTTTTTTTCTTTTCCCTCTCTTTTTTTCCTCCTTTTTAAAAAAATATATATTTTATTTTTAGGTACCATCTTAGATTTGGGATCTGGTTTAACCTACAGATACTGGCGAAACATGCTATCCAGAACATGGCAAAATTATGAATATTTTAACTTTCCAGTTGATTAAGGGATTAACTATTTTCAATATAATTTACTGGGGGTTTTTTGTTTGTTTGTTTGTTTTGTTTTGTTTTTTTTGTCCTCTCTTGGGTGAGGAACAGGTAGGGGAAATTTCCTTTCAGTGCCATCCTAGGGCACCAACTTAACACTAGCATTCCCTTTTAGCATTCTTTTCTGTCAATACATGGAAGATTACCTGTGTGTTAGATTGTCTTCTCTTAGTTTTATTATGTATCAGGGTAGTTAAAATGGCTTTAGGTCTTGTTGGAAATTCTGTTTGTTAGGTGCTTCACAGATCTGGGGAGAGGGAGTAGGAAGGGCTTTGGCAGCTTACCTGGTTTAAATTTCAGAAGAGTGCAAAGCCTTTTGACTTGTTTGGCAGACCACCTGCTGCCATATTAACAGAATAACTGGGCCACAACTTTACTTTTTTGCATGCTTAGGGACGGTGGGAGAAAACAATCTTTCTCACTGGTGTCAATTCTGTGCCAAATGAAAACTCCCAACTGTAAAAGCTAAGGTTGAACTGGTATAAAAAGAAGAAAGAATGTGTTTTGGGTGTATTTCAAATATCTTTTCCTTCAAACGTCAGTTTTATTGGATAGGATCTTTGATTTTTTCTGTGAGAATACATGAAGCTGTTTGCCTTACATTTTATAGGAAATTCTAGTTGATCCCTTGATTAAAATTATCACTTGTCTGAAAAAACGGGAACAATTTTCAGAGCAGACACATGTGCTGTTTTCAGATGTGACACTGAACTCTGTGCTGTTGTTTTAAAAGAGAAGATAGAGCACTAATGCTCAGTTACTGTCACTGGGGGGTATAAGCTGACGGGATGTCTGTTTTTTTCCATCTTTTGAAGGGTTGTGTATATGTGTATACCTTTTTAAAAAAAATCATCAGCAGTGCTTCCTAAAAAGCTGGTTACAATGCTAGGATGCAATTTCAATTCTCTACCACACTTTGCTTGTATTTCACATATGCCTATATTTTTGTGTCATTGTCTGAACTGGTTATTAGTTTCCAGTGTAAATTAATTTGAAAACGAGAGTCCTGATTTATTCTGTCGTTACTAAGAGACAGCAACAGCACCTGTTCATTTTGGTAGGAATATAATTTAAAGATAAAACACAGGGTTTAATTGTTTTATTTATCTAATAATTTTTATGAATTGTTGGACTTTCGTATTCATTCCAGAAACTTCATGAAAAACATGCATTCAGAATAGTTTGACATATGTTTGATTATTCAATACATATTTTTCCATTAAATAATTAACTGCTCTATGCTTGACCATGTGTAACCAGTTTTTGCATTACAGAAGAAATGTAAAGGATAGTAGTTGACTGGCAATCTGCATTATTTTTTACAGTAGGTTCTCCACAAGGCTAGTCTTCCTTTTCTGCAAAACAACATGAGCAAAGTTCTACACCACACATGATAAAGGAATGTAGCAGTCTTAATGAAAACAGTTCCCAGGCTTCCAGCCAATTACTTAATTTGTTGGCTTGGCTCATGAGGATCTTGAATTCCTGTTCAGTGACATCACCAGGAAACCAAAGTCTAAGATTTTTCATGTGTGGCCTCACTGCATTAAGAAGGATGTATCTTTGTGGAGGACATTGTTGGTGGTGCTATGAACCTGTTTAATTTTGTAGCACCGAAATCAGTACTTTGCCTTCTGTCTTGTAAAAAGATCTAGTATAGCATAGATACAGAGTACATTTCCCATTTTACTTGGTATTGCAAAGTGATTATAATTGAGATACGTCTTGAAATAATTGTTGCTTTGGAGGAGGGAGCTTTTAAGCCTCAGTGCATTAATCAGGGGACCCTTTTTCATGTTAGTAATTTCTTTTATTTTCCTTTGAAGTATAACACGTTGTATATGTTTAATACCCGTTAATTTTAAATTAATTAAATACTTAATACTGGAATTGTCATTCTTAAAATATTAAATAACATAACTGAATAAATTTTGCTACGGAACACAGCATTTAAGGAAAGGTATTTGTAACAAGGAACTGTTATTCCTTGGAATATTACTTTGATTTAATGCCCAAGAAGTGGTTTCTTACTAGTGTTAAACAGAGAGATAGATTCAAGTGTATTACCCTGCAAAGCCTTTCAACCATATTCAGTTTATTTAACTTTAGAAACATTTTTGTCCTTTAGGTGGTTGTTTCAGCAGCAGTATACTTCCACTAAAGGATGCTTGCTCAATTTGAAAATAAACTCCTAACTCTTAACTATTCTTGGGACATTTCCTTTCAGAGATCTCATCAAGTTATCTATTGCTTAGATTTAAAAGCATATAAAAGCCAAATTGACCACCCAGTAGTAAAGAAAAAAATAAAGAACTGTGGGAGAAATCCAGTGGAATCTTTTCACTACCAGTAAGGGGTTTGAAATTATTATTCCAAATATTTACCTTGCTTTACTCCTTTATAATTTATTTTCATTTATTTTACTTTCATACTTTACTTTCAATACTCCTATTATAATTGCTTTCTTATACTATCTAAGAAATTAGTTTTTGTTCAGTACTTACGACCTGTAGCTACATAATTGGATTCACTGTTTCTAACCTTTAAATTTGCCAGGTATAGTTAGTACGTCCTCCATTTCTTTAGTAATTTCTTGTTCCTGAACTTAACTTCATTTGTCTGTCTTAATGGGCACCCAGTTCTCAGTCTGTAATCCAGAGGCTGTCACGTCTTTAAAAAGATGTTATTCACAAGATAAGTATTTTACAAGTTCTAATCCTAAAAAAATTATCCACTTCTTTGTTTTCCTCTTTGGATGCTGCAGAGTCAGGTAGGATAAGCCTAATAGACTTATCTACAGCTGAACTCAAACGATTCAGGAATTCAGGTATTATAAGGTCCACCACATTTATGAGTAATCTATAAACTAAGGCTACATGCACCTTTCGTGGGGAACAGATGGCAGACAATACACAGAAAAATGGGAATACTATGAAGAATTTCTTTTGCCCCCTCTGATTTCAAAACTGCAAAAAAACCTTCCTGTCCATATAGGACAGCACTAATTCATTCCTCTTGGTATGTGTCATCTGCCCCTTGCCCTTAGTTTCAGTTAATTCTGCCTGTTCTTGCTGAGTAGCTTGATGCCATTTTCATTTCACATCTGGCAGCTGCAAGGATATGATTTACTGATTTTAAACCACTTTCATATCTGGTGAATTATCTCTTTTAGAGCATTAATATTATGTATCTAGAGCAGAGGGTTTATTTTCTTTTCCAGGATCACGTTTGGGGAAACTTTAATAAGACTAAATTACAGAGAATGCAGGCAGGTTTGAAAGATGAAAATAGTTAGAGTGATATCTTATTTAAGGGGAATAGCTTGAGTAAATAAATGATACCTCATTTGTTGCTTTTGCGGAGCAGTTCTGCATTGAGACTCTCCTTGTGGCACTGGTAGCAAAAGGCCGATAGCGTTTCTCTAATGATTCATCAGCAGGTGACGTTGCCCCGTGGGTTTTCTTGACTTCTTCTAGTCAGTCTCACCCGGCCCCGCCGCATATCAGGAAAGTAGATAAAAATCCAGAGGCCATAAGTGTGAGCTGAGCAGATTGCAGGCGGCCGTTGTTGAGAGGCTCGATGGCTTTTGTGGAGTTTAGGGTTTGAATACGGAGCCCCTCACTCCGGTGAGCACCCCGCCCGTGGTCGCGGCCCGTACTCCCAAGGCACTGCCGTCCCGCAGGGGTGGTTCCCGCCCTCCCTGCTGTCCGGGTGCCTCAGTCCCGCGCACACAGGCCTGCACGGCAGTGGTTGTGTTTCGGTTTAAGCTGTGGCGGCGGGGCCGCGCTGTCGGAGCGGGAGTCCGCCTGGCGCTGTTCGCGCTGCTCGCGCTGCTGTGGCGGGGGCGGAGCACCGAGCTGCGCCGCGGCCTGTTCCCCGTCGCCGCTCGCGCAGGGGGCGCCGAGTGACAAACCGAAACTGAATCGGAAGAGGAGCTGCGCTCTCGTGCCTCTGTGCATGGCGCTCCGCCCCCGGCCGCTGACAAGAGGAAGCGGCTTCAATCGCAGTGTGCAGGGGCCCCACGTGTCCGTGTCTCCACGGCGCCGCGAGGGCGTGGGTTGGCTGCCTCGCCTCCCGTTCGGCTCGTGGCCGTGACGTGGGAAGGCCGAGCCCCCCGCCGCCCCCAGGCTGCAAGCAAAGGACGCGGCGCTGCCCGCGGGGCGGGGCCGGTCGAAGAGTGACGTCACGCCCCTGAGGGGTGCGTGTGGGGTGGGGTGCGCGTGGGGCTGCAGCGCCCGCAGGAGCGGAGCATGGCGCGTGGCCGCGGTCCCGGGCTGCGGGGGACGCAGGCACAGAATGGGCGCGGGGGACTCGTCCTCTGATGGGCGGAGGACGCTGGGCCGGTGCTGCCTAAGCGATCGCGCGGGAAGGTGCAGTAGGCCAGGCCCAGGCGGCAGCAGCGGGCGCCCCGGCCGACACGACAGGAGGCGGTGCGGCAGCCTTGACGGTGACGGCGGAAGCGCAGCCCCAGGTACCGGGGAACGGGAGGGACGGGAAGTAGCGGTCGAGGAGGGCGGTGTGCCCTGTGGGGGCGGGGCCTCAGCATCACCGCCCGGTGCCCCTCACTCCTTCAGCTGAGGAGGGGAAGGAGAATCAGCGGCAGTAGAGTACCGGGCCCGGTTCTGTTGCTCCATCGTGCGTAAGCACGGAAAGGAAATGAGTCCGCGCGGCCCGGGCGCGCTGCTGGGAGGCCCAAGCGGCCCTGTGAGCCAGCGCAGAAGCTGCGCTCCCAGGGCGTGCGCCCTGCACCTGGAGCAGGGCTCGGTGGGGTCATCTCGGGGGACATAAGCATTTGATTCTCTTAAAATCGCTTTATCTGCCTTGGAAAAAGGTAGAACTGGAACTGTGCGCTGTTCTCAAGAAGACGAGCAGGTTCAATGTGCTGCACAAGGAGGTAGCAAGTATTTCTGAAGCACTTAACACCTGATTATCTTCCCATTTTTATAGTAAACTGAAGTTCCTCGGTGTCTTTCATTTTCTCAAGTTAGTTGAGAAAAAACAACTGTGCAAACAAACATTGATGCTAGCAAGTTCTAGGGCATTCTGTTAGCATTTTTCAGTATGTATGACTTAATTTCTGTATAACATGAAGTGGATTTTTTTATACTTAGACCAGAAATATGCTGCTTCTTCTTCAATAAGTGTATTTTACAATTGAAGATGCATTGAGATCTTTTCCAGGTACATCAGTTTCAAGTTGTAACTGTTTATAGCAAGGAATTTAGTTATTACTTACACAGAAGTTCACTGAACAGTAAGTCAGGAGAATGTTTATGAATATATAGCATTTGCCTTTTGAAAAAGGTTTTGGGGAATATCATTTGGAGCAAGTGCATATGTTCTGTTAAGTTTTTCAGGTGTATAGTAAAACAACTGGAATGGTAAGATGGACATGATTGCTAGTAGTCTGCCTTATCCAGGTGTTGCTGCTGACATGCTGCTTCTTAAATGCTATTCGCTGAGGTATCTACTTTGGGTTTCAGTTGCCAAATTTATAGAATTTATCTATATCCTGGCCATTTTGCTGTGTGCTGGCCCAACAGACTCCTTAACTGCTTTGCAGCACTGCAAAAATTAAAAATAGAAACCTATTTTCCCTCCAAGGAGGTATTGCAGCTGTGGTATTAGACACTCACTGTTCTAAGAAAGAGGAAAAAACTACTTATGTATGCAGTAAAAGAAAAAAAGGATGCAGTTGCTAGAGCATGAAGTGAGAGCAAATAGGTACCACGGCAGATTTAATGGGTGGTGAAAGTTTGATAATGTTGATCTTCCTTAATCACCTTATCTCTAGGGAAAAAACCCTATGCGTACATAGGATAACAATGTGAAGGTTTCCAGGGAATTGTTACCAGGAGATGGTACATGTTAAGAGTGGGAATTGCAAGAAGTGGTATATGAACAAAAGGAGCTTATTATAACTTAGTTATCTCAAGATTCTCTTGTGTGAAACTTATTTTGTCATCTTCCTGTCTTATAAAGCATATTAAGCATTATTTGATTTGCATCTGGTTCACTTTGATTTTTTTAAAAAATTATAATAAATACTAAATTGAAGTTGCAGTTTTATTGGTCCTTGCTTTGCACCTGCAGTGGTGTGAGAGACACAGTATATAATTGTCTTGTCTTTGTCTGAAATATATGCTTTTGGCTCAGAAGCTGGTGTCAGTAGCATTGGTGCTATGGTGATTTGCATAGTTTATGTGTCAGTTTATCTAAATACATTTTTTCAATAAAGTTTATTGACGCTATAATATGAGATCTATTATTTACAATCATATAGCTGATGAAGCCAAGTTAGTTTTTCAACTCTTTCCTGAGAAAGTCTTTAAGAATAAAATTGTTTCAATGCAAGCTCCTTATTAGAGTATGAAAAATGATGCAGTCAGGAAGACAAGTTCCTTCTTCAGGGCTACTGTTAACTTGAAACGTAAATTGTAGTTTTGTTGCATTTCAAAGCTGTTGTACATGTTTGTCCATGGAAACTACATGGTTTAAATCTAATGAGAATTTGTACAGAGTGAGTCTTAGACTTCTAAAGGTTTTCTCATTTAATCCATGTATGTAGCCATACACCCCCAGCCCCACTTTCCCCAGAGGGATTTGAAAGGTAGGAATAAGGGTACAGGTAGGATGTGAAACTTCTATTTTCCTGTTTTTTTATGGCTTTTACTCTTAAGCTTCACTTGGGAGTAGGTAGGTTCCTGTTTTACTAAGCTCTTGAGGGCTCAAGGAAAACTTCCTTTGCTTTTTGGTGCCCTCTACTGTTTCCTGTTTGTCAGAACATCGAAAGCAAGGGTGGTTTTTTTTTTTTGTCTTTAACAGCTCTTTCTTTTCCCTTCTGTTTGTTTTTAAAGAAAGAAAGAAAAAAAGGAGGCCGTTTTGTACTGTATGTATTTTGCTGATTGCTGTCCAGTCAGTTTGTCTGTATTGCAGTGGAACTATTCCTCACAGGGCAGAAAAGTATAAATCTGCCTCACCTCGTGTCTTGTAGGCATTTCATCTTTAAAAAGATTGGTACATTTACTCTTCCCCTCTCAGAAAAATACAGATTTTCTCTCTTTAATGTCCATGGTTCCTCGTTCTCAGCGAACATATTTCAGACTTGCTGCCCTAGAACTTTCTACCTTCTGATTCACTTTCAATAACAATGCTTTTTGTGTTTCCCACTTGAACCTCAGATACTATAAAAAGTGAGTTCCTGTGAGTGCCATGATATATGCTTTATTTTGCTTGCCCTTTCACCTCATCAGACTTGCAGTTTTGTTCCTGTTCCCAAGATCTGTGAACACCTCTGTCCTAAGCAAACTCAGCAATTGCATGAACCTAAACCCTACCGTTTTTCCAGAACCTCTTGTCTTAGACTTGTGGTCTGTCTTTGTCAGCTCTGTTTGTTTCTGACAGAACTGGCCAAGTTTCTCTTTCGCATTGCAGTAAGAGGAAATAATTCTCTCAGCAGAGTTGAGAACGTTCATGGTACAACTTAGCGTGCTGCTGAGCAGATGTTTTGTCTGACAGTCTTCATGAAAGCTTTAGGAGATGGCCTTCTCTCTAGACAAAAATTGAGAACTTTTCTTCCTTATTCGGGTTATTTCTCTAGATGATCTGTGTTGGGATTCTTCTTTTAAAAAGCTGTAATGTGCTGAATGTTTTTATAAGCTGCATTTTCAAAATCTGATTCCTAGAAATTGGTTTCCTGCAAAGACACTTAAAACTATTTTGTTGGTAGATACTGGGGGAGGTCATTTTTGGTTTGTGTCCTCTGTAAGTCTGTTGGGAAAATATGGGCACTGATTATAAAACAAGAGGGGAAATGAAAAGATTGAAGGCACAAAAGAGTAGAAACAGATATTCATTTTAAATAAGGTCATGGGAGGAACTTATGAGGATTAGTAGCAAAGTTCCAAGTGAGTGAGTATGAAGTTGAGAAAAGTGTTCAGATGTGAACACAAAGAGTCTGACAAGACCAGTTAGCATTTGGCAATTTTATATGTGAGTGTAGGTTAGAGACCATGTGTTAAGCTTTCTTCCTTTTTGTTGTCAGTTTCCTTATTGTATCAGAGAACAGTCAGAGCATTCTTCCTCAAATTCAAATACAGAGACCTAGTACAGTGTTCATATTCTCCAGCTCTGCTTTCAATATGTGAATGTTTACCTGTATCTGTAGTGGAAGTATGACTTAACAGTTCATGGCTGCGATGATGACTTTGTTCAGCTTAGGGCAGATCTTGAGATTGTGTAAAAAAGGACACATCTCACTGAATTTTTTGGTGTGCTTTAAATTCTCATTTTCCTCCTTAGTAAAAAAATAGGATGAGGTTCGAGAAGTCAGGAAACCATGCTTATTTGAGTGGGGGAGTGTGGGTTTTTCCTTCATATATCATCTGATGCATAGAATGTAGTGTGCGTTTTTTTTATATAAAAATTAGTCTGACTTTGTGTGATAATAATCCTATTTTCTAAAGTAAATTAGAATATCTACGCAAGTATAAGCTATTTCTTGAAGCTGAGGACCTGCAGTGTTTTCTCATGTTCTTCTTTTAGGTTAATTTAGCAGAAAATATAATTTCTTTCTTGGTTTTGCTGTCTCACATAATTTGGCACTTGGATTAAGAAGACTGAGTTCTCTACCCATTACATCCCCTTATGAGGATTATATATGTGTCTACATGACCTCTGGTAGATGACAGCCTCCCAATATGTGTATTTTGTAGGGGCAGAAGAACCAGCCGCTGTCGCAGCAGTTAATATGTTCACAGGGCCTGTGGCGAGTCTGACGCGTGCAAAAATGAAGTTCTACAAGCTACTGAGGGCAAAAGGTGTGTTCAAATCTCAAGTAATGGAGAAGAACATTTGTTTCTAAAACTTTGTTAAACAATTCTATTGACTTATAAAATTGACTTATAAAAAATAAAATGGCCCATGTGTGTTTAAAACAAGTACTCTGTAATATGTAGTGCATAGTCTAAATATGTTGAGCTTTAAAAAGAATCACAGAATCACTTAGGTTGGAAAAGACCCTTAAGATCACAGAGTCCAACCACTAACCTACCACTGCCAAATCCACCATTAAACCACATCCCTAAGCGCCATGTCTGCACATCTTTTAAATTCTTCAGAGATGGTGACTCAGCGACTTCCCTGGACAGCCTCTTCCAGCGCTTGATAACCCTTCTGGTGAATATTTTTTTCCTAATATCTAATCTAAACCTTCTCTGGTGCAATTTGGGGCCATTTCCTCTTGTCCCATCACTTGTTACTTGGGAAAAGAGACCAAAACCATCCGTTCTGCAACCTCCTTTCAGGTAGTTGTAGAGGCTGATATGGTCTCCCCTGAGCCTTCTTTTCTCCAGGCTAAACAACCAGAGATCCCTCAAACAATTCTCGTAAGACTTGTTCTCTACACGCTTCATCAGCTTCATTGCTCTTCTGTGAACTCACTATAGAACCTCAATGTCTTTCTTGTAGTGAGGGGCCCAAAACTGAACAAGTATTTGAGGTGTGACCTCCCCAGTGACAAGTGCAGTGGCACTATCTCTTCCCTAGTTCTGCTGGCTACACTATTTCTGATACAAGCCAGGATTCTGGTGGCCTTTTTGGCCACCTTGGCACACTGCTGGCTCATATTCAGCTGGCTGTTGACCAACACTCCATGGTCCTTTTCTCATGGACTTCTTTCCAGCCACTCTTCCCTGAGCCTGTAGCACTGCCTGGGGTTGTGACCCAAGTGCGGGACACAGCCCTTGGCCTTATTGCATCTCATGTAATTGACCTCAGCCCAGCAATCCAGTCTGTTTAGATCCTTCTGTAGACCCTTCCTACCATCCAGCAGATCAGCACTTCTGCCCATCTTGGTGTTGTCTGTAAACTGACTGAGTGTACTAAAGAGAACTGGCCCCAGTACTGAGCCCTGGGGAACACCTCTTATGAGTGTCCACCAAGTGGATCTATGTCTATTCACCACAACTGTTTGGGCTTGGCTACCCAGCAGCGAAGCATATGGCCATCCAGTCTCTGAGCTGCTGCTTTCTCCAGGAGAATGCTGTGGGAAACAGTGTCAAAGGCTTTACTAAACTCCAGGTAAACAACTGCTTAAACAGAATCCTAGATTTGTACTATTGTTAAGAGTGGTTCTGCAGTGTATAAACATGTAGGTTTTTGCAGTATAAATAAATCCCTTTTAATGCAAAATTGGTTAACAAGATGGTAACCATGACATTATGCTCAGTGGACATACCATTGTGTTCAGCCATTTGTTGGTGATGCAGAGAGTTTGTTTGTCCTAAACTGTATGAATGATAAAGCTAAGCCTTTGTATTTGTTTCAGCTGTGAAAATGTTCTTTGATATGGGAGGTGGCCTGGAAGAAGGAAAGAACAAATTAGGTGTCAGAAACGAGAGAAGCAGAGAACTGAACTGCAGGGTGAGAGGAGCCCTGTTACTTGCGTGTTGGAGACTGCTATGACAGTTACATACAACTGTTGCAGCTGTATTATGTGCCCTTTGGAATCTGTTTTCTCCTTCCTTCTGTGGGATGTCCCCAGAGAAGAAGGAAATTGAAGAAGTTAGAACTTAGAGTGCCTTATTCTTAGAGTTACCCTGTTTCCCCAAAAATAAGACCTACCACGAAAATAAGCCCTAGCATGACTTTTCAGGATTTTTGAGGATGCTCAAAATATAAGTCCTACTCCAAAAATAAGCCCTAGTTACAGTTCATTAAAAAGTCAATTTAAGTAGTTTCCAGGCAGCTGTACATGTAAAAAAGTAAAATTAATTGGCAATAGAATGCAGCAGGACAGATAGACCCTTCACCAAGAAAAGCAGATACCCCCAAAAGACTCACACTCAAAAGACCCCATGAGACACAAATCAATAAGGGCTGACAAGTGCTGGGCTCTCACACACAGATGGGGTCACTCCTGTCACAGGCAGTTTTCAGGCTGTGTGGTCCCTTGGTGTTCCAGATCAAGAGTATTTGTTAAAGCTTCAAATTTCCAGCAAGGTGGAGAGACTGGAAGCATGTAGTGAGTTAACTGTGGTACATTCCTGAAGAAATTAGATCATCAGTTTCTGAGAACACATAATAGCTGCATTATACACAGAAATTTTTAGCAGTATGGTATGCTAAGCAGAGACATACATCTTTTGCTAACACAGCTCAGTGTTGTGATAACAAGGCCAGTGAAGGCAGCGAAATGTGAATATACTTTACCACAATAGTTGTTGGGGTATTATGCCAGTAGCCATTTTCCTAGGAACAAATTTCTAGTGCTGACTTGCCTTTGTGCCCATTGCAGTAAGGACATCAGTTACAGTAGTCTAACATTAATATAAATGTAAATGTAATCTCTTTGGGGACTGAAGTTTGGGGAGGATTGACTTAAATCATTGATGATAATTGCTGGTTAAAATGTATTCTTGTGCAAAAAATTGGTTCATTCCTCTGTTCACTAGTTCAGGTGCTTAGGTAGCAGTATGCCTCAGTTCAATGTTTGGATATTCTTTGATGCTTTGTCAACAAATACAGTTGATAGAGCATAACATTAATTTACCTGAATAAGAAGTCGCCGTGCTCAAATGCTAGTTTGTCCATGTATGTATATTGTGTTTTGCATTATGTGTGTGCATGCTTGTGTATACATATATATATATATATATATATAGTTTAATATGGGGAAAAATAATAAGTTGAATGTGATTTGTTTTAGAATTGTCTTAATTACCCTGTCTCTGTTGATGTACCTGTACATTAGTTTTACATGCCTAAATGAAAAATCATTACTGAATACATACTGTATGCTCAAACTGTATGTAGAGAAGACTTAAGTATCAAGACAGCTTTAAGCCAGACTTCTCTTCAGACTCTTTGTCCCATCAGCTGAAAGAGCAGAATTATTTTTCAAATTGAAATCTTGATCTTTTTCAGATGTGGTTATGTCTGTTTTAGTATATTTTGTGACATTTAAAATAATTTCTTTATAGTAATGAACATGTTTTAGTGGCACGCATGCAAAGTTTAATATGTTTCAGCCTTGTATATAGGGAAATTAGGCCTCTTTTGGTAGCTGCAAATTTGTGATTTTACTTAAAAACTCATCTTCTGTTTTATTTATATACCAAAATAGGAATTCAGGACTCTATGTATGCTAAGAAGTTGTTGTTAACACTGTCTCCTAAAATGGCACTTTCTGTATTCTGTTAGGTGGTACTAATGTCATGGACGCATTAACTCAGATCTTGATAGGCAATTTACAGATGAACTGGTAGGAAATGGTAAACTGAAAAATATTTAAAAAATCTTATTGGTTATTAGAACTATTTGTTGCAAAATTTTTAACTTTCTGGTTTTAAGAAAGCAAGCTTGCAAATACTTAGTGACATACTAAATGTATGTAACAGGTTTTGCTTACTATCATAGTACATGTTAACTGCAGGAAACGTGCAGAAACAGCACGAACTATTTTCCATTTCTGGTCACCTACACCATTGACAAAGTTGAGTTCAAAACTGAGACCATAAATAGATATTTTATAGTAAAATCAGTATAAGTTTGTTCTTTAATAGAGAGGAAGGTATAGCTGAGGTTTTTTTTCCCCTGGTGAAGTGTGGCTGGTGTTTTGGATTATGAGAGGCATAGGTCTCTATGTGCAAAAAGCACCATGATGTGATATGAAAATACATACTACCTTTTTCAGTGAGTTTAGCAGCATTGAAATTGCTTTGATTTGTTGAAAAAATATAGCAAAATCTTTTTATATTCAAAGGATTCTTATTTGCATGCAGCAACTAGTGCAAGAAATAGCAAATACTAATAAAATTCAGTTTGAAGAACTTGAAGATGGCTGTGTCTGTTTCTTTGATTCTTAAACCTATTTCAGTATTAGAAAAGGAGTTGCTTCAAATGTGATATACGGCTTCCACTGTCCTTCTTCTGTGAACAGTAGAACATGAAAATAAGAAACTAAACACAGTTTGCTTTTTTATTCTTCTTGTTGAGAGTGGTGCTGTGTGCCAGATAGGATGCTAAGATT